>NW_025422112.1:677919-1355838 GCF_011764305.1 Mustela putorius furo | reverse complement strand
CATGATTATCAAAAAATGGCAGATAAATACAATATTCCTTCCACCAGCACAGATATTTCTTTTTTAATCTTCCTTTCCTCTCTTTTATTTTTCCTTTTTCCTTCTAGTGGATAAAACTAGAAGCTCTTGCTGACTGTTCAAGCAGAGATTTCACATTTTTTTTGAAGGCAAACATATCCAACTCCCAAAATGGTACCATACAGAGAAGTTATTCATAACACGCTTGAATTTGTGAGTATTTTATTATCATAAACTGAAGAATAGATTTTTGATTTAAGGTTAAGAAATCATTAGTCAATACCAAATACCAAAAATATTTAACTAAGCTACTATTCTGGATGACAAAATTGGCAATTAACAGTTATGAAATCATTCCAAATCTGAGGGAATTGCATCTGCAGAATGGAGAAGATATGAAAAAATTAAAAAATAAGTAAAACTTACCATTTTATCCCCAAACAAATATCTTCAGAGGTACCTAGAAATCTCAAAGAAGTCTGCTTAAAAAAAAAAAAAATAGGCTGAAGTAATTCAGGCAACTATGAATGGGAGAAAAAATGTAACAAACACCAAAAATTTACCACCAACCATAGGAAAAAAAGCATTACAAAGACAGATAAAAATACCTAGATATTCCAAGTTTGCTCCCTTTGGAGAGGTCAGTCACTCTCTTGAAGCTGAGTTTCCTAATTTCTGGTATTTTATGATGCCTTATTAATAAATATACAGCATTACTTAACAGTATAGAGCATCATCTCTCAAGTTATTAACCTTTATATGTGACATCATCCTCTGTATATTCTATTGCAATTGTTCAAAATTAGAGAGATCTGTTCATGTATGGATGTGTCATTCTAATTCATTAGTTTTTCATAACTGTGAGATATCCCATTGTATTAGTGTTCTACAATTTAGTTAATTCTCCTGTTGATGACATTCAAGTTGTACATCAGTCAAGAGAGTCAAAGTTTATGCTGCAATAGGAAGCAACCAGTAAATAGCAGGGGAAAAAAGCAGTCTGCTATAGTTTAAGATGTTCAGTCTCATGGAATTGTCAGGGTTCTACGTAATTATGGCTTTCCACCTAGAAAATGACAGCCATGCGGATGCTGGGTAAGAAAGAGAATTATTGTACAATTCACTTTAATTTCTTGTTTGCTGGCCAGAACCAGTGATGTGGCTCAGAACAATAGTTTCCATAAACCCCTAAAGGAAAAGAGAATCATTTATAGGTGAACAAGAGCTTTGTTGACCACCTTTTGTTTCTAGTTCTTACTATTGCAAACCCTACTGATGTCTCCTTGTACTGACATGAGAGAAAGACTTGTGAATGAAATTCCTGGGCCTAAGGAGTGCCACCTCTTTGATTTTCTTAAGTAATAGTCAAATCACATGGTCAAAGAGTTCTACTGCACTCCCACTATAAGAGAATGAGAGTTTCTATTTCTCATAGTATTTGTCAATACTAGGTACCAAAGGTCTCTTGTGATTGGTAATCATATCATCTTACTGTGATTTTTAATTCACATCTGCCTGATTGCCCATAAGGCTAAGTATCTTTTTTATTTATTTTTTCAGCCACTCAGTTTGTCTTCTATGAATTAAATATTCATACCATTTGCCCATTTTTCTATTGATTTGTAGAAGCTCTTTATGTATAATGATTTTATGAAGGACAAAGATAGTCTCCAAATCTGTGGATTATCTTCTTAATTGTTATCACAACTTTGGAAGCACAAAATTTCTTTTCTCTAATTCTAATGCAAATTATCTCTTTTCCTTTGCAGTTGGTATTTTTTAAAACAGTTCTTCTCCAAGTATCATAAAGATATTCATTTTTCTTCCAAAAATTGTAACATGTAGCTTTTCAAATTTAGTTCATTCTCATGGAATTCCTTCTTATGTTGTTCCTGAAGGAGTAAATTGGTTTTTAAAATATAGGCAACCAATTGTTTCATGATTATTACTGAATAGTACATTCTTTTCTTCCAATCTAAAGGTCACTCTTGCCATATAACAGTCTTCTCATATAGAGATACTTTTCTTGATTCTCTATTTAATTAATCAATCAGTAGGTCTATCCATAATTGATTAGTAGGTCTATCCATAATTATCAGTAGGTCTATCCATAAAGCTAATATATGTCTATAGCTTTATAGTAAATCTTGATATCCTGCAGGACAGGTAACTTCACTTTGTTCCTTTAATTGAAAAAATTTCAGTAGTATTTTATTTTCCTTTTATTCTTTACTCTTTACTTAACTCTTATGTACCAATGTCAGAATCATTGTAACAATGCCAATAAAAACTCTGTCAGGATTTTCAATAGAGTTGCATTAAATAATCAAGCTACTTGAGAAAAAAATTCATCATTCCATGATACTGAGTCAAAATGATTTTTCATTTATTTAAAATTTTATAAATACCTAGTAACTAATAACATAATTTTCTCCATTAAACTAATACACATAATTTGCTAGATTTATTCATAGATAGTTTTCATTTCATTGTTTTTGTTGCAATAATAAATGACATACTTTTTAAAGTACATTTTTAATAATTTCATGGCTGTATAAGCATGCAGTTCATTGCTGTATATTGATACATAAAGTTAATTTCAAATGTATGTTTTTATTTTCTCTTATTTTTCCTATATAGAACTACATTGCCTATAAATATAGTTTTATTTCTTCCTTATATACTTTATTAATTTTTATTAACTTTTATAATAATATTGAATGTAATCAAGAATAGCAAACATCCTTATCTATTTTCACATTTTAAATAGAATGCTTCCAATATTTTACCATTAATTATAGCTCATTTCATAAATGCTTTGTACCTAAATCTTCAATATATTGAAGGTGTGTCTTTTGCTTTTGCTTTAATTAACAATAGCTTTTATCATGAAGTTATTGATTTTATCAAATGGTATTTTTCGTTTCCATTTATGTCACCAGATGTTTTCCTTTTTATTCTTCTTTTATCTCATATAACCCTTTTATTTCTAGGATTATCCCCACAATTATTACACCACCACCATTACTGTATCAGAGCTTTTGCATCTATGTTTATAAGTGACTTAGTCTATAATTTTTATTCTTATCCTGTCCTTGTCTGATTTATGTTCAATGGTTATTCATGCTGCATAAAAATAGTTGGGGAATTTTATCTCTTTCTGTTTTCTGATCGACATTCTATAAGATTGAGATTACCTATACTTTAAGTATTTAAAGAGCATACTTCTAAATTCTGGCCTCTTATTATCTACTAACTTATATAGCCTTCATTATTTTCTCTATAAAAGCAGGCATTACAGTTTTTACAGATTAGACCAATATGGCCAAGTTCAATCTAATACAGCTCTAAAATCAGTCTTACTGACAGATTTTTTTTTAAGCCCTATATATCTTGACACATAAATAACATTTTGCTAATATGGCAAAGTATTAGATTCTTAATTTTTACAACATTTCCTAAATAAGTAAGAAAAAGATGAAGATGTCTGCTAAAATTAAAAAGTAATTAATGAAATAAATACAAATAAAAAGAACATGTATACCCCAGACCTCTCCAAATTGAGAGTTCTCTCTATCTTAGAAAAAGTTAAATAATGGTGATCGTGCTGATGACTGTTCAGTCAAATGGCCACTTTTCTATACAAATGATGGCAATATAAATTGGTACTATCCTATTTATTATAGTAATTGATTTGTTTTTGTATACATCTAAGATCTTAAAGGAAAGATGATCATTACTATATTGAAGATAGAGTATTCTAATCAATACATTATCTTTGTTAGACCCTTAGTAAGTATTTGGATGTTTTGGAATGGTGTAGTATCTAAAATTTGTTATCCCCTAGTCAATCTGAATTTACTGAATATCTGAATCCCTAAAGTATATTAGTATTTCACATATTCAAAAATTATATTTACACTCCTAAACTTCTAATAAGTCACAAATATTCAGCATCTTAAGTTGTTTCACTTAGAAATAAACCAAAAGTTGACTCATGACAGTCTCCATGAATGCTAAGTTATAACATTGACTGAATTCAAATGTAGGTTTTATGGACAATTAGTCATTTGTCCAACAGTCTATGATAACCTCTGTATCTTTCCCTTTTCCTGTATAGCTTATGTCCAAATGACCTGCAGTCCATTAAAATATCTTTCTGGAGAGTTAACATTATGAATGTTTTCCCAGATTGCTAAAAATAGTAATTTTACCCTGCTTAAGGAAACATGGTGCCAACTCTAAGTATTTTGTTATTAAAGATAAAACTTTATGGTTTTATCTTTAGCTCAATGCAGAATACAGGTTTATTTGGAGAAGTTTCAATAAGAAAATTTGAAAAAGAACTTACCGTCAAATTTTTTTCACTTGACCTGATGAAACAAATCAAGCCCATGATGGTGATTTAATGGTGCAATCAGTAATGTGTCAAAACTGATTGATGTATCCCTTCAGAGTATGGCAGGAAACTTGATCACCAAAGTCTCAGACAAATTTTACCCAAAAATCCCTCTGACTAACCAGACCCAAAGAGATTCTTTTAGTCAATTGTCTTTCGTTTTGTCCTTGAAGCACAATGATTTTTTTTTGTTGTTGTTGTTCAGCCCCTCTACTTTGAATTGAATAGCACACAGTGACCTCAAGATGTTATTTATGATAGAGAGCTACACCTACCTTTCAAAATGTCAAATGTGTAGTCAGGTGGCAAAAAGTGATTTCTCTGTGGAGACTTAAGTAAGAAAGTAATAAATGTAATTTTCACAAAACACCAGTTTTAATAGCTATCAATGTGTTATAAACACAATGAAATTTACAATTGGTACTGAGTCAGCACTCAGTTGCCTTCACTCTTTAATGCTCACCTCTATGGGTGTAGACCTGCTGCTGAGAAGGCAGAACATACATCACTAGTACACACATCAGTTGAAATCTCACTGCAATTCAAAGGTGAATCAAATGATTGTCTCAAAAATGATGGTTTTCCTTTTCCCTATCATCTGTACATTTTGGAAAGTTTTCCTGAAAGTTTTATGAAGTTCAAGGACATTTGTGTAATTTATCATGCACTTCTTGTTCTGCTTCTAAGAGCCTTTATAGAAGGGTGGCAGAGAAGAAATCTTGATTGTGGTGACTGAGAAGTTACAGGAAATGCTGTGTGGTTTATTTAAAGTCCTGGGACCCAAAGTACAGTCTCTGGATCATTAGCCTAGTCATCACCTGGGAGCTTGTTACAAAGTAGACCTTCATGCCTGCCTCAAAACCACTCTTCTCTTTATAAGATCCCCAACAAATTGTATGAGCATTTGGAGAAACATTCATTTAAAAGACTGTCTTACTGGATTTGAATTATGGGAGACTGACGGCTGCTTTCCTTATTAGCCATACGACGAGCGCCAATCCCTTAACCTTTCTGAGCCTTAGCTTCGATATCAATTCAATAATTAGTACTTATCTGTGGTGACACCCAAGTGGAGTTATTATGAAGATCAAATTATGACACACAGCAAGGTATCTGACAACCTTAGAAAAGATTATCAATCACTGTTGTCATTATTAATTTTTCTAATAGGGAGCTCTCATTTCACCAGTTCAGATATATCAACCTTTTCCATTACCTTATAAGTTAGATATGTCTTTTCTGTGCTACCACAATAAGGATTTTTTTTTTCTAATGCTCTCCCATATCTGCTTCATCTTTGCTGCCAGGCACACTTCGCTGCCCCTAATGCTTTGTTTGGGCAGGAGCACATGATCAATATGGCCAGTGGTCCCAGACTCAAAGTGTCACTTTCCAGTAGGAACAGTTATTTGCCAGTGTAAGACTTTTCAGTGGTGTCTTCTCTCTTCAGCCTTGTCTTTCTGGATGGTGGAGTTTCCATAAGTTTGAGACTCTTGAGTATAGATAAGATCCCTTGCTGGCACGTGGTGAACATATGTCATGAATGAGATTAAACATTTATGGCATTAAGTCCCTGAGATTTTTGGAGTGGGTTGCTCATACGCCATAACCAAGTCTACAGTAACCGATAGACATCCCTACTTTTCCATGTTAACTATCAAGGCTGCAGGTGATTTTAGACACTCAATGAAACCATTAAGTCTTCTGGGCATACCTTCACAAAATATATACCCTAAATATGTATGTATATACGTGAAGAATCTGATTCATTTTAACACCCTCTTAATCTCTGTGACTCAGCTTTGCCTCTTCAGTCCACCCTACAGAGCTTAACCAAACTGATTTTCCTTAAGGTTTCTGGAATCTGACTATGTATTCTAGATCAGTATGGCAGATATTGCTCATGTGTTCTTTCATATTTCAACACAGAAAGGGATAATTGATGATGATAAGTTTTCCTGAAGAGACAAGATATGCCTTTATAATCATTTTTAACTCAGAAAAGTTGAAAGCTTCTAATCACCCATCAAAGTAGACCAGAAAGAGGAAATGAATGCTGTAGTATCAGTCTAATTTTTTCAGCTTAATGCCCTAAATAAATACTCCTTAAAATCTGGTCTCGCTTTTTAAATTCTCATTTTTATTTCCTACAGCTTCTCAAAAAATAACCTTCTCTCAAACCAAAACCCCCTCCATCCTTCTCCCAACAAGCAAAATAGAGCAATGTGAAGTGTGATTCCGACCTTTTTCTTTCCCTGGAGTTTAAGTAGATTACAATGCAGATAGCAACATGTAGAAAACTAATTTGCAAAATTGCCCAGCTCTTGTCATGAGACACTTGTGTTCCCAGGTATGAGAAGCTTCACTGATTTATCCAACCTTAACAATTAGAAATATAAGAAAGGATAAGAATGAACAAAGCAGCTTTGTTTCTCAGAGATCACTAAACTCATCAGAGAACTTAAAAGACAAGATCGGCATGACTGTGACGGTGTGAGGTTGTTGTTCTGCACTAGTTACATCAAAGGATTGAAAGAAGCAAATAACTTTAATAATAGTGATGGCAATAGTAACTGTTACATATTAAGTACTTACTATGTGTGAGAACTGTGAGGAAAGTGTTTTCTTGCATTTATTTTTCTCACCTGTCTTTAAGATAGGTTTTATTATTACTATTTTATCGATAGGGAAACCAAAACTCAGAGTTAAATAAGCTTGCCCCGAGTCACATTGCTAATAGATTTTGAAAATAGGACTTTTTTTTTTTTTAAATGTCCTAATATTGTTCCTGAGTGGATGCTGGATTTTTTTTTTTTAAGATTTTATTTATTTATTTGACAGAGAGAGAGAGCACAAGTAGGCAGAGTAGCAGGCAGAGGGAGAGGTAGAGGGAGAAGCAGGCTCCCCCCTGAGCACTGAGCAGGGAGCCCAATATGGGGCTTCATCCCAGAACTCTGGGATCATGACCTAAGCTGAAAGCAGCTGCTTAGGTGACTGAGCTGCCCAGTTGCCCTGAAAATAAGACTTTCTATCTCCAGTGCTTACATGCCTTATCCCTTTTGCAAGCCTGCTCTCTGCAATGAGACAGTAGTGGGTCTGGAGTAATAGGGGGTGGGGGAGAAGTGTTATGCCTTAGCTCTAATTCCAACTCTAGTTTCAAGGGTCTGTTTGACCTTAGGACCGCTAACGTGCTTCTGCAGCCAACACCCGTTGACTGTTGGGACTCCTGGTTGGCTCAGTTGATTAAGCGCCTGCCTTTGGCTCTCAGGTCGTGATCCCAGGGTCCTGGAATTGAGCCCCACATTAAGCTCCTTGCTCAGTGAGGTCCCACAGCAGATTCCATGTTTCTCCCTCTGCCTGCCGCTCCACCTGCTTGTGCTCTCTCACTCCCTGAAAAATAAACAAATAAAATCTTAAAAAAAAAAAAAAAGACCTGTTGACTGTTGTATGGTTCATCATCTTTTACAAAACAGATGCTATTCTGAATAGCAACTTATGAACTAAATTTCTTTGCCTATAAACGTTAAAAATGTTTGTCATTGATTGAATCTTTGCATACAGATATTTTTCTAAAACAAAGACTTATTTTTTCATGGAAGCTATAACTTCTTATTCATTTATTTTTCATTTTTATACATTAGTATTTCTTAATAACTAATCTTTAAAGGAACTGGATTTCTCATTTCTATCCACTGGTCATGTAAAAATTATTTCCAAATAGTTCATCAGTTATTCAATATTAAGTTCCAATTAACAAAGACACTTTCCACGAAAAAAAAAAAAAAGTTTTCCAAGGTCCAGTTTTCAATAAATATATGTGTCTATGAAATTGAGAACCTGAGGATGAGACTAAGGAATTTTGAAAGTTGATGCAAAGATTAGAACCAAGAAATTCCGAGCTTGGTCACTGATGACATTAGGAGTTTATTTTATGTTTGCGAGCAGAAAGGATCTGTTTATTATTATAATGTTTCTTGGTATTTTTGTGATATGACAACATAAATACAGAAAGTAACTACTATCTTGAGAAAGTATTGATTTATCAGAAGATTCTAGCTACAAGTTCCATTTATCAGTATATATGGCTTTGAGTTGTTCATCTAAGTTCTTTGAGGTATCTCTTAACCATCTATCAACCTGCCTTGACAAGTCTGTGAGATTGTTGTAAGGATACAATGAGACAGGCATATGAAAGAAATTTACATGCTTTAAATTATTATTTAAAAAACAACTGGTTTTCTTTTTTAATACCTATTGCTTAATCTGCAAAGACTAAAAATGTGTGTAGCCTCGAGTAGTGGTTTCATCAATAAAAGAGAACTAGATTAAGGCCTGTTCATTACTTGTCTATTTTGTGTTTATGAACACATATTTACAGACCCTCTTTTGTCGATCTTTGGGCTTTATTCCAGTCTATGCCATCTGCCAATACTCAAAGAAGAAACATGGAGTTTATGTGTGTGTGCATGTGTGTGTGTGTAAAGTGATTAGGAATAAGCAGAGGTGATAAAACTGCTAACTTTTTAAATTCTCAATGTAAATCTTCTCAGTGTTTGGTATTTATCCAAACAGAGTTCATCATGACAATCAAATATATAATTATATTTTCTGTCATTAGTTATTGGTAAATTAACTGTGGTGAAGGCGACTCAGTACAAAAAGTTCTAAATATTCCTTCGATCCTTTATTTCTTAGTTTGTGGCAATATTAGTGGCAATATTAAGAACCACAGTATCTTGTTGAAAAATGCCTACATGCCTGCTAGGATAGCATTATTTTGAAGCCTCATAATTAAATACATTTGGATCTTCAGCATCCGAACTATGGAATAGGGTCCAAAACAGAGAAGTATCAGCACTATTTTCATTGTATAGAGGCAACTTCAATAGTTTTGCTTTCGTTTTGTCCATAGTAAACAAACTTCCAACCTCAGAGCTATTTCAGAAGGTAATTATTTTAAATGCATTTACATTAATATGGATTTCATTACTGAGAGTATATGGAAATGACGAGATAAGAGAAGACTTTTTTCAGGTAATTCATAGTTATAATTAACAATATGTGAAATTGGGCCTGCTAATTTTGAAAAGTGACAGAGTTTTCTAACAAAATTTATTCTACTTTATTAAAATGAACTCAATAAGATTCCCAAACGAAAATCAACTGTAGCTGTCTATTTCTGTAATAACATTTACAATTTTAATTATAAAATGAATTTTCCAGGATAGCAGGCTGAAATTAAATATTATAATATTTGTGTTGACTTTTTTTTTTACTGGATCACTCATCTAAATAATTAACCTTTTTGCCATTTTGTAAGTCCAAATAACATATTATAAATATTCTATGAGCAAAGCAGAGTCCTAGAAGAGTGATTTCTAAAGGTTCTTTTCTGAAATTGCTATATATGCTTAGACGGTCTCATTGATTTTGAATAATTAAATCATGCTTCAGTATTTGAAAGTGATTTAAAATTTTTTATTGGATTCTACCATAACAATTGAAGAGTAAACTAACTTAATCTTAAGGGAACAGTTCAATCAGTTGCCACAAGTAAAATCAACAATGTAGCGAAGTCACAGGTCAAGAAATGGGACATCAGTCTTTGTGTTCCCTCCCAATTCAAACTTAATATGTCTATGAACTTCTAATACTGGAGAAAGGTTTTATAGTTTTTTAACTTTGTAATACTTGTGCAAAGAGTATTATTTTTTTTGTTAAGCTTCTTTCACTCATTATTTTTGTGAGATTAGTCTATGTGATTACATAGTTTTGTATAATACACCATCACTTGAATAGTCTCTATCCATTTATATACTTTATATCTATGTACTTATGTTTTTATGTATATTGGGGTTTTTATAAATAGTTCTGCCATTAGAGTTCTACTTCATGTCTTTCAGTTATGTATACCTAGCAGCTGATTTACACACATATATTCAATTATTTGGGATGCTGTCAAACACCTCCCCAAAGGGATTGAACATAATTTACCCTCCCAAATGCATCTAGTAAATTCTCCATTACTACAATATTAGCAATATTTGGTATTAACTGTAGAGTCTTTTTTATCTTATTTTTTCTGGAAGGTATATAATGGTGGCTCATTATGATGTTATTAGCCTTTCTGTAGTGATTAGTGAAGCTGAGAATCTTTTCATGTTTTTATTGGCTTTCTAATATCTTAGCCTTTGAAGTGAAGTGTTCAAGATTCTTGCCCATTTTGCTAATGAATTGTCTCTATTTTTCTAGTTTCTTGAAAGATTTCTTAATATATTTTGGATATGTGTTCCTTTTTCAGGTTTAAATGTTCTAAATATCGCCAGCTCAGTGCTTTGCCTTTACACTTTCTTCATGATGTCTATAGTGACATGAAGTTCTTAAATTTTGAAATAGTTCAATGTATCAAACTTTTTCCTCAATATAGTTACAGTTTTTGTAGAAAATACCTGTTTTAGGAAATATCTGCCTACCTCAAGGTATTGTAAGAATTCTCCTATATTCTCTGGCTATTTTATCCATAAAAAATTGATTGTTTTAAGGTGGGGATTAGATTTATTTCTACATATATATACAATTTACCTAGCACAAGTATAAGAAAGATCGACCTTCTCATCTCCTCTGCAATGATGCCTTCTCTATAAATCAAGTGTCCAAATTACTGTAAATAAGTTTATAGATTCTCTTCTATATTACATAACTCTATTTTCATGAAAAACATTGACCTGTATTTCTTTTGATTTCTGCTGGCTCATAAAATAAGTTAGAGTGGATTCTCTTTTTGCCTAATAACATCGGCAATAGTGTGTGGGGTGTGTGTGTGTGTCTGTTATTTTGTCCTAAATTGTATGGAAGAATTCAACAAACCAGAGCAAGAGTGTTCTTCATGGAAAGGCTTTAAGTTATAGATTTAATTTATTTATTAAATATATAAGAATTATTTATATGTTCCATTTTTCTTCTTAATAAGTTGTATCTTTTAGGATATTATCCTGTAGGATTTTTTTATTTCATCTACTATCTCCTATTGCCATAATATTGTTTGCTCATATTAAAAAGTTTGTCAACACTTAGGAACAGTGTAATGTTTGTAGGATCTGAGGTGATACCATTTTTTTCATTATTGATATTGTGTCTTCTTTATGAGATATGTCCTTTGCAAATATCTTCTCCCATTCTTAGCTATTTACCTTTACCACAGCCTTTTACCTCTACGTCTTTCTAATTTATGCCTTTGAATGCAGTTAATTTGCTTCTAGGTCCTGATTTAGCTTCACTCTACACATTTTGATATGCTGTTCGTATATTATTTTGATGTTAAAAATATTTTTTGATTTCCAGTGTGTTTCTTTTTCACCTGTTGGACTTTCAGAAGTATATTGCTTAATTTCTATATTTATGAGGATACTCTATTCTCATAATTCATGGATTCTGTATTTGAGAATTTTCTTACTCACTAAAATTTATTTATAACCCCCAAATCAGTACTCCTGTCACTTTACTGGGCATTGGTGGACTTGCACAATGTGGAGAAAAATTTGAGTAATTTGATATATATGTTCCCAGGTAAGGTAGAAGAAGGCAACACACTATCTTCTTGTTTCAACTTTTATATAGGAATGGATGGACAGGGTAAGGAGTAATGATATATAGTGCAAGAAGCTTTGGTTCTGGGGACATTTGGGACAGGATTCAAATTCCAACTCTGGCTCCTGTTAGTGGGGACAGCTCTAGGCCAAGTCACTTGACATTTCTGAACCTTGTTTTCTCTTTTGCAAAAGAAAGAAAATAAAATCTACCAGGATGAATATTTCTAGTATTTAAGAATGTAATTTATATGAGATCTATAAATATGTGTACATATTTCCCCTAGGAGAAGTGGCTCAGTATTTGTTTATTCAGTTTTCATTTTATAGAACATAATATACAAATAATGAGGATTGATCTGTTTCTTTATCTTGAAGGAATTTCTAGCTTAATTGACTTGTGTTCCCAATTCTTTTGACTCTCTTGAGGCTAGATTTGGGACCTGGCATGTGTCCCAATTTTTACCACTTGGTAAAAATTTCCAGTGCACAGTTGTTGGGTCAGTGATATGTGTTATGGGTTGAATTATATTCCCCAAACTTCATATGTTGAAGTCCATGTATCTTTACTCCCTTGGTAGATCCCTGATTCTTTCACATGGATTTCTTAATGTTGCTCTCTCAGTGGTGAAGTCTTAGATTAGTGCACTATTGCTGAAAGCAGAATCGTCTTTTTCATTTTATTTTCTTATTACTTTATCTAATTTGTCTGTCCTATTATATTTTTCTGTGTAATTTTCCCAAAACAAAACAATATAATTATATTTACTTCCTCTGCTTATGACTAAATTTAAGTTTATGACATGAAACTGATTGAACTTAGTTATCATTAAGTCCAGAACACTGAAAGATGTCTCCCCTCACCCACCTCCTGTTTTTGTCTATCAGCCAGGATAGATAAAGTTGGTTACACTAAGAAAATAAACAAATCCCAAACTTAATAACTTCAAACAAACAACTTTTTTTTTTCATTTTTTATTACTCACACTTCATGGGTCTTGGGGTAACAGGAACTCTGTTTTTGCATGATCTCATCAAAGATCTGGGCAGATCTGGAACATCTCTAGCCATAGCAGAAAATAGAAAAGGACATTACACATAAAGTTCTGGCTCTTAAAATGTTCCACCTGGATACAACACAACTCTTCTACTCACATTCCATTGGTAAACTCAAGTGACATAGTCTTTACTTCAAGGTCACAGAGGCGTTAAATCTTACTATGTGTCTAGGAAGATAAACAGAATATCTCTGAATAGCACTAATGTCTAATCCAACCATTTTTTTAAGTGGCTAATTACCTACTACTAATGGTCAGTTAGTGACTATTACCTACTAGCTGAAAGATTGTAGAGTTCTCAAAGGTGGAGAATATGTTCTGTTTGTAATTGTAGAAATAATCTCTAATATCGTTTTATTAGTTCTGTATTGCTGACATAACAAATGTCCACAAACTTTATAGCTTAAGATAACACAAATTTATTTTTTAAGATTTTATTTATTTGGAGAAAGAGAGCATTCACATGTACAAGAGAGAGGGAGAGAGAGAAAGAGACCATGTACACGGGCAGGGGTGAGGGGGCAGAGGGAGAGGGAGAAGCAGACTACCTGCTGAGCAGAAAACCCTACCCAGAACTCGATCCCAGGACACTGGGATCATGACCTGAGCCGGAAGCAGATATCTAACCAATTGAGCCACGCAGATGCCCAACACAATTTTTTTTTTTTGCAGTTTTGTAGGGGAGAAATCTGGTACAGGTTTCACTGACCTAAAATCGGTTTCACCAATGTGTTCCTTTCTAGGAAACACTGGGAGGAATAGGGAATCCATTTAGTTTAAGTCATTGGCAAAACTAAGTTCTCTATGGTTATAGAACTAAGGTCTCTTGACTTCAGGCTCTAACCTGAGGGCCACTTTCAGTTGCTAGAGGCTATCACATTCCTTGACTCATGGCCCCGTAACTTCATGTTCAAGGCCAACTAAGGCAGTAATTCTTTCTCCCTCTCTCTCTCTACAGACACACACATGCATGTGTGTGTGCACGCGCATGTATATAGTATTTATGTATATTATATAATATTGTATTATAGTATTATGTATAATTATATACATAATCTTTTAAGATTCACTTATTTATTTTAGAAAAAGGGGCCAGGAGAGAGGGAAAGAGAATATTTCAAGCAGACTTCCCACTGAGCTTGGAGCCTGATGTCAGATTCAGTCCCAGAACTCTGAGATCATGACCTGAGCTAAAATCAAGAGTCATGTGCTTAATCGACTAAGCCACTTAGGTGCCCCTACACATAAAAATTTTAATTTAAAAATACTGAAAGAGAATTCTTAAAAATTATCTGTGCTTGATCAATCTCAATCAGGTAAATGAGGGCTATCTACTCCTATATAGGGAGAAATACAACATAGACGAGGACTTCATTTTTTTTTGCTATTAATTAATCTTGATCCCTTAAGGAATAAGTGAAATTAATATTTTATGAAGCATCAAATAGAATGGTCTATGTTAGCAAATGCAAGAAAGAGCTTCAGCAATCTGCTTTGCTACATGATTCAAGGGATTTTGCTGAATAAGCAATTCAATATTTAGGAACAAGTTCTATATATGGTGAAAAAAGTAACATATACTTCTAAGGCATAATGTAGTTTTCAAATAAATACCATCCATATTATTCCATCATATATTCCCAACAGCTCTCTGATATACACAGGGTAGCAATAGTTGATCTGCTTTGACAAGTTGAGACTTGGGAGTGAAAAGTGGTGTATCTACAGTGTTAGAGCTAGTTGTGGCAAGGCAAGAAATGCCTTAATATAAGCCTCCTTCTATATCCCTGTCTTCCTTTTAGGGAATCGCCCAGCTTCACAGAAAATGTGTACACAGTTATTCCCTCTACCTCCGGTGCAGGAGTGGAAGTAGGCGGGTATGTTGGTTGATTGGTATGTGGCCAATGAAAATGTAGCAAAAGATCTCAGAATCCTCTCTGTGGAGGGGTGTTCTGTTTTGCCACATCCTCTGCTGTGTAATCGCGGGCAAAAATAGTCGCTCTGGAAAATACAAACATTGATATCTTACGTGATTTATGGTTTTATGACTTTTAAAATACCTATGTGGAAGTGTGTTTCTA
The DNA here is from genome assembly GCF_011764305.1 of Mustela putorius furo. NCBI lineage: Eukaryota > Metazoa > Chordata > Mammalia > Carnivora > Mustelidae > Mustela > Mustela putorius. The sequence goes on along the minus strand of NW_025422112.1, from coordinate 1,340,696 downwards.
TACCATTGCTGAAGGTGTCTTGCATTCTCTTTCCGTTAATAAAATTAAATTCTTGATGTGAGGATAAACCACTTCATAGACTGTATGATATCACAGTAGATAACTTTTACCATCCCTGTCAGTTCCAGATATTTCACGTTTTACACGATTGGTTATATTAAGAGGTAGAACAAAATCCTCATTTGGTTAGACGGAGTTCTGCATTATGATAACTTACTATATTCCATGGCTTCACAAAATGTGCTTCCATCTCAAAAAGCCTTGCCCTCTATGGAAGAGACCAAATATTTGCTCCCATTCTCTGTGTTATTGGAGAGATGTATAAATCCAATCATATCACTCTTTGTAACATGTGTATCAGACTCTTTCTACTTAGCTTAGGCTTTTAGCATACATTGTCTCCCTTTAATCCAACCATCTGTTATGCAAGTTTTGAAGCTTTACTTCACATGTTATAGACCAGATAGTATGAAACCATCATCATTCACATTGTCAGATATAAGCAACTATTCTCTTCTTCTTTCCATTTAATTCATCTCATTTCTTTTCAGAGTAACTGTAAAATTTAGAAATCATTCTCTTCAAGATCAAGTCACTTCTTTAAACTAGTTTGTCCCTGCACAATTATCACTTTTTAAAATCATCCTTTAAGATCAAACCTTGTCTCCTCTCCCTGAATTTTACTACTTTCCCAATTTCTGCTATCTGTATCTTTGCAAAAAATTTAATTCCACCCCCTCTTTCCATTTTTTAAGCAGAAAACTCTGAGATAGAAATAGATAGTATGATAAGAGCCCATAAAATTATGCTGCTAACAATATGAAATGACATTAGATCATCTGATTTAATATGTTATTTTATGTATTTGAATGCATATATTGAGTGTTTGCTTAGACATGAGCTCCCCTCTCAAGTCAGTCATTGTTCATGGAAGAAAAATAAACATGTAATATCAAACTTTAATATGATGTGTTTAGTATGAATAAATATAGTAGAAAATACTTTGAAAGGACATGAGAAGGTGTAACTCAGCAATTGTAGTAAATAAGAAAATGATTCATGGGGCACTTGGTTGGCTCAGTCGGTTAAGTCTCTGCCTTAGGCTCAGGTCATGATCCTGGGTTCCCGGGATCGAGCCAATCCCTGCTCAGCAGTGAGCACGCTTCTCTCTTTCTCTGCCTCTCCTCAGGCTTGTGCTCTCTCTCTCTCTCTCTCACTCACTCTTTCTCAAATAAAAAAACAAAAACTTAAAAAAAAAAAAAGAAAGAAAATGATTCATGGAGGAAGTGATATTTAGGTTGATTCTTAAAGGATTATTTTAGTGGGATGTAGAACGGAGTAGAGAGTAGAGTGCAAGCATATTGCAGGTGAAAACAATAGTGTGATTTATTAGTTATCTATTACTGCATAACAAATACTATCAACTTAGCTGTGTGAAACAACACACCTTAATTATCTCATAGTTTCCATGTGTCATCTTAGCTAGGGCATGCTTATCTGAATCATCCACTCGGGGTCTCACACAGTTGTGATCAAGGGGCTGTCCTAGTTCACATTGTCATCTAGAGACCCCATTAGAGAAGAATTGGCTTCCAAGCTCATTTAGGTTGTTGGCAGAATTAATTTCCCTGTGGCCGTATGGCTGAAGTCCTGACTTGTTATTTTCTGGAGGCTGGAGCCTCCCACCATATTGAGGCCACACCTAGCTCCCTTCCATATGGGCATTTCAAACATGGATATTTGCCTCTGTATAAGGCCAGCAAGGGAATTTCTCCCTTTTAGAGGATTTCAGCTCCTTAAGTCAAACCCACCTTAGATAATCTCCCTTTTTATTAATTCAAAATAAACTGATGGGGAGACCTTAATTGCATTTGAAAAATCCCTTACTTTTACTCTATACTGTAAATTTATCACAGGGGTGATATCCCACCACTTTTGCCATATTCTATTGATCAAAAGCAAATCACAGTTACCACACATGCTCTAGGGAAGAGGATTATTCACAGGTGTGGCCATCAGAGGTTGGGAATTATTGAGGGTTACCCTAGGTTCTGACTGTCATAATGGGCAAAGACAGGTATTCATGAAGTAATACAGTACTGTAAACCTGCAAGTACAATAGTTCCACCCAGTAGCAAGATAGACTGTAAAACATGGTTAGAGGTAAATAAAGGTCAGACCCCATGAACTTTGAACAGCTTATGAAAGAGTTTGGGTCCCATGTTACATGCAGAGAGAAGCTATTGAAGACTATTCATTGAGTAGAGCTTGGGTATAATCAGTCTGAAACCAGTGAATAAGATGGAATGCAATAGACAAATCTGGAAATAAGGAGATCAGTTAGAACAACCATTCAATAATCCAGAGAAAAGAGGATGGGAGTTTTGGCAAGACTAAGGAGGGGAAAAAAAGAAAAAAAGAGAAGCCAGGTATAAAAATATATTTAAGAAAAATGATTACCATGAACATTGAAGATGGAAGAGAGGGAGGAATGTGAGATGTATTATTTTTGTCTGCACTGGATATATAATCCCTGGTTCAGGGACCTACCAACCTGAGATTGAATATAGGTTTTTGCCACTCTATTAAAAAAAAAAAAAAAAAAGGTCTTATGAGCATATTTATTATGCAAAGCACTCTGTTAGGTATTTCATGGAATTCAAATATTTGTTCAGTATATTATCTGACTCCAAGAGTGTATAAGACACACTCAAAATGACCAGATATACAAGGTAGTGTGTAATACAATTTGTGATGGAATGTAATGAGGAAGTATCTAGGGAAGTAACTTAATTTTATGCAAGATTATAAATCAAGGCAAGATTTAGAGATGGAGATTGGGGCTAATGTAGGGCATTTTGAGTGAAAGTTAAAGAACTTGAACTTTGTCTAATAGGCAATAGAGAATTCAATGATGGTTTTGAAGATGGTGAGAGATGTTAGCAAAACAGTGCTTTCTGAAAATTAATTTGCAAATTAGTGAGCATAATACATCTGATGGACAAAATCTAGAGATAGAGATTATTTTAAAGGAAATATTTGGGGTGCCAGAGTGGCTGGCAGTTAAGGATCTGCCTCAGCTGAGTTCATAATCTCAGGGTCCTAGGATGGAGTTCTATATGGGGATCCCTGCTCAGCAAAGAGTCTGCTTCTCCTTCTCCATCTGCCCCCCATACTTATTTTCTCTCCCTCTCTTACATAAATTAATGAAATCTTTAAAAGAAAATAAAGGAAGTATTTGTAATCTAGGGTTAAAGAAATATGAATTTGGGCCAGTGAAATTGGAAAAGGATACCAGGTGGGAATGACTGTCAAGACCTTTAACCAAAACTACACTAGGTTTGCGGCTACAGAAAGTTGCTACAGTGGGCACTTGCTTATTTAATATTTTTACCTCCTGACTAGCATTTTATTTTATTTTTTTTTAAGATTTTATTCATTTATTTGACAGAGAGAGATCACAAGTAGGCGGAGAGGCAGGCAGAGAGAGAGGGGAGGAAGCAGGCTCCCTGCTGAGCAGAGAACCTGATGCGATGCGGGGCTTGATCCCAGAATCCTGGGATCATGACCCGAGCCGAAGGCAGAGGCTTTAACCCACTGAGCCACCCAGGCGCCCCCTGACTAGCATTTTAAAAGCATCCTATCTTCCATATCAAAATCACTGTTAGTGCACTCCATTTTTTAATGTGCCTTTGGCATCACCCTTGATCACAGCATAACAATCTAATCAGGAACAGAAAAATGTAACTCTTCTCCACCTAAAGGCTAGAGTTTTCTGCTCTACAGGATAATAATTATTCTATTAATAATACCACTGCAAAAAATACTAATAATACCACTGCAAAATGCTATTGAATACATATTAAATGTAGATAGTATTCTGAATACTCAACAAGAATTATCCTTAGAAAAAACCATTTAGTTGTAAACACAATGATAGGGAGAAGGAGCTGAAGTGAAATAACTTGCTCAAATTCATACCCCTAGTTAGTAGCAGAGTCAGAATTCTAACTTGGAATATGAATAGAAGTCTATGGTAGAGCACAGACTCTTCATCATTATGCAATGCTCCTAGATTTAGCACTGCACAAAACAAACAAACAAACAAATACCATTAATACTTTGTAATATTTCAAATTGGTTCTCTAACTATTTTCTTCCTTTTGGATTCCTATCCCAGTAAACTATTTCTACTGATGAATGATATGGCTTTTCCACCTTACATTATTACCCCCAAATGAGGAAAAATTAAATGTTAATGGAGATGGCTTAGTATTTTTGCATAATAAATTGGAAAGGGGAAAGAAGGAATCTGTCACCTGAAAAGAAATCTATCAAAAAATGTATTTCTGTGTTGACAAGTTTTGAAACATTATAATAATCTAGTCTTAAGTATTATAGTTGTCATGGGCAAAACTAACAGTTAAAACTATTCAGTTAAATGCTCCCAATGGTGTAATCTAAAGTAACCATGAAGTCTTGTGTTCAATAAATTTCTCCACTGATTGAGAGCTTTTCTGGAGAATTTATTTATTTTCTCATTCATGTGTTCTTTCAACCGTGGTAGACATGATAAAGATATTGGCAATGCAGAAAAGAAGATGCGAAGAGATTGTCACTTTTTGTCTTTCTGGGGCAGACTGTGAATTACCTTTGTGATTGGAAGAGGAGTACAGAGAGAGAAGAGATTCTAATCTGTGGAGAAATTCCTTATCTCATTTGATGAAGGGAACTGTCAAGAAAGATAGTCAACATAGGGGCTGTGGCAGGAAATAAATTTCATGGTAAGGACTCACCAAGTGCAAGGACTCAAGGAAGTGTAGGGCAAAGGATGAGAAGAAAGTGTCCTCCTAAAAGCAGAAGGACATCGAGCATACCAATAATTATCCTCTGAATTTTCTGTTTGTTCAGTGAAGAATGCTCCCTTAAGGCAAGCTAGAACAGACTTGAAACAATATAATACTTGTTATAAAAACCAAACCAGGGTGCCTGAGTGGCTCAGTTGGTTGGACGACTGCCTTCGGCTCAGGTCATGATCCTGGAGTCCCGGGATCGAGTCCCACATTGGGCTCCCAGCTCCATGGGGAGTCTGCTTCTCCCTCTGACCTTCTCCTCACTCATGTTCTCTCTCACTGTCTCTCTCTCAAATAAATAAATAAAATCTTTAAAAAAAAAAAAACCAAACCAAAGTCAGAAACTCAGACAATAGAAAAATAGGATGGAAGAGATGTCTGCTGCCCACATGGACTCAATGACAAAAAAAAAAAGTGTAAATGTGTATTTATATAATTGGTCATAGTATTTTGATTAGACTATGCCAAAATAACGTCATTGAAATGAATTGTTTGACATGTTTGTAATTTACAAACTGTCTGTTTTGAAGTAGACCAAGTTATATACTGCACTCGGCTTTGTAGACGGAAACGTGAGTTTATTACTGCATTTTCGTGAATGAATAGTAATGCTTAACTTTCAGTGGGCGATCCATTCAACCTTCCTTGTTTTAAGGAGAAGATAGTTTTATCACTGGTTTGAATAACAAAACTCTTATTGTTCGATATCATATGAAGTCTGAAAAAAATGGGGATATAAAAAATACAAAGAGATTGGCAAATTAATTTTTCAACTCAAACTAGTAGTAAGCAGGGCCATTTCTGACTGAGATCTGTTTTCCTGAAAGTGTGAATTGCCCAGTGCACCTTCCCTAAACTACCACGTGGCCATCTCAACCTACTGCCTCAGTTTAACAAAACTTTCTCCACATAATGTGGAGAAATTCTTTTTAAAGGTTTTATTTATTTATTTGACAGAGAGAGATCGCAGGTAGGCAGAGAGAGAGAGGAGGAAGCAGGCTCCCTGCGGAGGAGAGAGCCAGATGCGGGGCTCGATCCCAGAACCCTGGGATCATGGCCTGAGCTGAAGGCAGAGGCTTTAACCCACTGAGCCACCCAGGCACCCCTGGAGAAGATTTATTTGTTTATTTTAGAGAGAAAGAGAGAGTCAAGTTGGGGGAGGGAGAGACATAGTCTCAGGCTCTGCACAGGGGGTGGAACCCAAGCTCACCACACCAGAGATCACCACCTGAGCCGAAACCAAGAGTCGGAGGCTAAACCGACTGGGCCATCCAGGCACTCCTGTAATGTGGGTAATTTTTAAGTGTCCTTAATCACCATCATTAGCATGAACATTCAGAAATACCCATTAAGATTCATTCATTTACTAGAACATATTTATTGAGCTGCCGCAGTGAATCAGACACTTCTAGGCTCAGGGAATATAACAGTACACATAATACTTTTTGAAGGAAATAAGCAGACTTTGAACACAGAAATATATGTGATTGTTTCTGGAGGAATTATGAGGTGATTGGTAGAATATAAAAGAAAATTGAGGCAGTCTAAGAAGATGAGTGGGATTCCTTGTTATACCAGTGGTGAGGGAAGGGAGGAGAAACGTGGGGCTAATTATCGAGTCAGCTCCGTGGATACCCAGGGAAACGGTGTCTGAGGCCAGAGAAAGAGCACAAGCAGAAACATTAAGGTTTGGCAGGTTCAAGGAATTGTCAGGAGGATAATGTGCCTGGAATGAGCCTTCAGCTATAGGACATAGGATCAATTTAAGATATTAAAGCACAAAATTAGTTGGCTGGGGCAGAACAGACCCAATAAACAGAAATGAGTAAGTATCTGCACATAAAAATGTTATTAAGACTCTTGAACTATGTGTAGGCTACTCATACTATTTAATACTAAATGAGGCATCTAAACTAGCCATTCTCTTCCTTGACTCTATGCTATTCTAAAACCTGAATGTCTTTTCCTACTCTTCGCTGCATTGTTTCCTTTCATTGATTTTGCCACAGTTTCATTTTAAACATTTTTCTGACTACTTTTTACATCAGTCTACCATCATTATTGGAAGATACACTGATATTTAATTTCATTTGATTCACATCCACTATTTTCTATAACAATGCTGCTTATAAAATGAAATTTGATATTAAAGGGGCTCTCCTATATGTTATTTAAATGACTTATTTAATGAATTGAAAGAGGGTTTGTTTTGTTTTTACATATAATGAACAATAAATTCCTTCTCTGTAAACCACATCTCAGGACAAAAGCTCTTTACCAGTCCCAAATGCAGACTCTACCTCAACACATTAGGATCCGACGTCTCGGTCTCGCTTATATTATTGGGACATTCATCATGCTACACTGTAAACAAATGAAAGAGAGTCTGCTAGTCTTGAGAAAAAAAATAAATGAAAGGGATAAACATAAGAATAGCAGAGAAGTCACCTCTTCTCTTTTCAATCTAGTTGGCAGTAACATCTACATTTCCACATCTGGCCTTTAGATTTATCCAGAATATTTATTTAAAATTTAAAGAAACACTTTAGTCCTCTTGATATTTAAAGCTATGTGAGTGTTTTGTTTTTCCATCTGGGGAAATTTTGCAGTCAGGTTTTATGTAACCAACCCAAAGTGAACACAATGTGTTAAGCAACTGAGAGTTTCACTGTTTTGTGACTCTGGCTCTGAGGAAGGATTGTGACATTACGTTTCAGGCCATTTTCTCTAATAGTAATTTTATTTTCATTAGTTTATGCAGCCAACTCAGCACTGGAACTTAGCTATGGAGTAAAGGGCACTGTGTATTTAAAACATTATTACTCTGGCCAGTTTTTTGGACATTTTTGTTTGGTAGCATTTCATCCCCACACACTAAGCATTTTTTCCCCTTGCATGCAACGCTCAAATAAAGATGATTCTAACCTTTTTTCAGGTCTTGTAGTTGCCTTGAAGCACGGCTTTGCGTTTTAGGGAGATGCTTTGAAAAATAAAGCTCTGTAATTATTAAAAATTCACTGACAATTACCTTCTGTAGATGAGCTGACTTCATAGAAACTGAAGTTTCTTAATGACTTATGAGCATTTCTTGTAAAAATTCAGAGTCCCTTTCATGTTTTAATGGAGACTGTTTTCTTAGATTCTGGATATAATTTTCCAAGGTAAAAATATTATGTCTCATTTGTTTGTATTCTTCCAACCAATGATTTACTCTGTGACGTATGATCCGTGTCTGAGGATGCACACATGGGGGCGGGGCGGGGGGGGGCACTCAGGAAACAGATCCTTAACCGCCTCATTACATATTACTCTATGTCTCCTAAACTCCAAGAATAAAAGACCTTTCTTTCCAGCTCTTTATAATTTTCACATATTCTCTTCTTCACTGAACGCCTCATTAGCTTTATCTTAAGTAGGCTTTGTTTACCTAGAAATTTGTGTTCATTGTTAAATAAGACTGTTTTTCAAAGTGACAAAACATTGTATGGCCATTGTGCTACTTTTGAAATCTGTTACTAAAAGTGGTATACTTAAAAACACAGATCGTATGATTGCTTATAAATGCTCCTGGATTAAAATCTTCCCAGACCTATCTCCGTGTTATAGCCTCTTAGTTCACGTCTGTTTGGATTAGGTCCAAATTCACGTCTCCAACACAATGATTGATTCTCTGCTCCCTGGCACACAGCATGTGCTCGTGACCCAGGTATCAAGTGTTTATTCGACCTTATGTGTCTATTCTGTGACAGTCCTCACTTTGGGAGTGTCTACTATCTAATTTGTATGCTAGATGTTAACCAGATGTGCAATAATAGGAGAGAGTGTTCTCAGATTTTACCTAGAGGTTATATACCTGTGGTGACCATTTTTCTAAACCAAAAATTGAGACAAATTGGTTGACAAATATGAATAAACTTGTGCTCACAGAGGGAGATAGTATTTTAAAGTAGAATAATCCTAGAAAAATTCACAAGTTTAGACACAAACAAGTAGATAGCCACCCCATTCCCCTCAACAGAAATGACCACTGACCAATAGAAATGTTCCAAGTTTATTCAGTATAGAGATACGTATGCATTGTGTACATCTTCTGATTCAGCCAGCTTAATTTACCTAGGTTTATAGATTCATGCCATGAATGCACTTAAATATTAGATATGTTTCTAATAATCCAGTGAATCCAAATATTTTAACTTTATGTTTAGATATAGCAGTTTGTGAAGTTATAGTAAATAAAAATTTGAAGCCCTTCACCACTGGAATTTCACATTATTTTTTGATTTCCAAACATTCAAACTATTGCGTATAGTATATTTTGTTCAATAAGAGAATAGCAAAAAAAAAAAAAAAAAAGACAAAAATATTGCTTTAAATACCTAATATAATAATTTCATAGTGCATTAAATATGAAAGTTATAATCTCTTACATATTTTCTGTACACACACATTACACACATATATATGCTTATTTATTTATCCTTAAAATTATAGATCAGTTTTTTGACAGTTTTTAAATTTCTTTTAAGAAATAACATTTCCAAGTGGCTGAAAAAGCAATCACCACAATCAGGACAAGGATTTCACAGTATAATTGTCAATAAAAGTATTTTAAAAAAAAATCATGTTCAGTTTAAAGGTCCATACAGACCGCCACAGTCATCTTGGAGAATCTATAATGAGGGTAACTCTTATGAGACTTATTCTCTTCCATATGAAAAAAAAATACAGCCTTGACATTGATATATGCAATATATTTTTAAGATGACATTTACACAATACTGTTCTTGCCAGGAAAAAGTAACAATTCAAAGAAAGAAGGTTTTTTTATAGTATGGAACACTGTGATTGAAAAGGCCGAATGTCCCAATTTCTACACTTTTTCTATTCATTCTTTGAACGAGTGAACACTATCCTAATGGAAAGATTTTTTTAAACGATCCATATATATTGTGATCCAATGTATATAGCACTAAAGTATTTATCTAAGGAAATTTAGAAGGTGGCCAAATATGAGTTTTCAAAAAAACAAAACGGTAAGTATCATACAAGCTTTCAGTTATATTCATGGTAAGAAACGAGCACGTCTCTGTGCATGTTGTATCCTGCATCTGAATGAGAGAATAGGAGCTATGCTTAGTTAAAATGGCTGGCAACAATAAATCAGGTATGGTGGCATGGACTTCAGATAATCAGATCAAATTAAAAAATACCTTCTAAAGTCCGTGAAGAAAAAATGAAAAGGATTTAGTTCAAGGGCAGGCTGAGTCAACTCCACAAATATAATACAGAAACTAATGAATGCGCTTGAGACATATAAAACTCAGTTCACAAATTCAGGTGTGAAAGAAATATGATTTTACTTTTTGAAACTTAATTTTAAATTCTAAGCCTCCATTCTGTTGGGTAGGTTTAAAAAAAAAGAAAGGAAAATTAACCTCTGTCCTTATGGGCATAGCCTCTGCTGCTGTCACTGACTCCTGTTACATGATTCTGAAATCCAAGGTCATGCTGTGCTGAGGCTGTTTCCAAGGGTACCTTCTACAGCCAACACGACCTCTCCAAGTGCAGACAATCCCTGCTACTCTTTGACACGTGGGGCTCTTTATTTCTATCAACTTAGACTCCTGAGGTAGGCATTTTTCTCTGGATCATGTTATGTTTTTGGTGAGCTCCCCTGACTATAAGCATGGCCCCCACCCGCTTCCTTCTCCATCTCCCTCTCTCCTTCTCATCTCTCCTCCTCCCTGGTAAAACTACCTTCTTCATCTCATGTGGCTAGGACTACCGTATGAAAATTTCAAGTAGGCCTGGTGATGCATGCAGTAAGAAAAAGAACCTGGAAGCTTATAACTCTTACCCATGCAAGCATCCCCTCACATGAAAAGCTGTGTGGACGCTGGAGTTCCACCATGGCCTGCACCAGCCTGTGGCCTGACTAGATTTGAGGGAGGGAGTCCACAGTTCTGAGTTTCTCTCAGCTGGCAGATTCCTCATTTCTTGAAGGGTAGTAAGCCCTCTGAAGTCAGAGGGCTTACTACCCATATTTCTACATTCTACTATGTAGAAATAGGTATCCTCAGATAGAGACATCCACTCACTTACATCCTAATCCTGGGTTTGTCCCTTGCACCAAACTTGGGTTTGGCTGCAAGCTGGGCCTGGTAGAAATTGTTCAATAGGTATATTTCTTTTATAAACCTGTGACATTCCTCTTCTTTTAATAGTGATTTATCTGATTCCTTTGTGTTTCCTTTCTTCCTTTTTTCCTTCCTTCCTAAAACCTACTTTGGAAAGGATATAACACAACATTTACAGCGTATATAGAAAACAACTCTGTAGGTAAGGAAGTTCTATTTGGAGGTGAACAAATTCTTCTGGAATCTTGAGCCACTTGGTACCAGGCACTTCTGTGTCTCTTTTCTAAGGAACATAAACATACTTTCAATTTGAGACCAGTAATTATTTTAGTAACAAATTGACAGGTAGATTTTTCTCCCTCCACAAATTAACTATTTAAGAGTATAATTCAATCCCTCACCTATATATTTTACTTGACATTAAATGGAGAATTCTACAAGATTAATTTAGTACTTTGCTTTGAGAAAAAGTTTTAAGCAAGTAGGGACCAGTGCTTACAGAGTCAGCAACACATGATACAAATATTGGGGCCTTGGAAATCGGTGCACAATTAGATTCTCTTTTCTCTTCCATTAACTCCACTATTCCTGCCCATAAATAAAACTTGACTGTAAGTTTATTTCCATGCCATGGCTACGAAGATACAGGAAAAAAATTTAAGTTAAGTTCTCAGTGAATTTTGAATAACAACACAAATCCATGAAATTGAGGGATTGGAGAGAAAAGAAGCCTTCTTTACCTTAAATATAAAATTGATGGTGAGAGTAGTTTTTAAAGTAGATCAACATTTTATTTTCAACATTTTACTTAAATAGTAATGACTTCATATCTGGATAAGAATATAGTGTTGTGGAAGATATAGTAAGTAATGTATGATCGTCTCAACGTTTTATGGTGGTATTCCCCTATTTGTCCAAGTAAGGCTCAGAAGAAATGATACTGAATCACATACAAAGTAAATTTCAGTAATTGAGTTATATAACACAATGGAGTTATCATTACTTTAATAATTAATGCTCTTTTAAAAAAATTTGAATTCAATTTGTTTAACATATGCTGTGTTATTGGTTTCAGGGGTAGAATTTAGTGATCCGTCAGTTGCAAATAACACTCAGCGCTCATTACATCAAGTGCCTTCCTTAATGCCCATCACCCAGTTACACCATCTTCCCATCCACCTCACCTCCAGCGACCCTCAGTTTGTTTCCTAGAGTTCAGCATCTCATGGTTTCCCTCTCTATTTTCACCTCATTTTATTTTTCCTTCCCTTCCTTTATGTTCATTTGCTTTGTTTCTTAAATTCCACATATGAATAAAGTCATGTGGTATTTGTTTTTCTCAATTGACTTATTTTGCTTAGTGTAATACCCTCTAATTCCACCCATGTTGCTGCAAATGGCAAGATTTCATTCTTTTTATAGCTCAGTAATATTCCAGTATATATAGATATAAAGATAGATATAGATATATAGATATATATCACATTCTTTTTTTTAAAAGATATTAGTTATTTATTTGACAGAGATCACAAGTAGGCAGAGAGGCAGGCAGAGAGAGAGGAGGAAGCAGGCTCCCAGCTGTGCAGAGAGCCCGATGTGGGGCTCAATCCCAGGACCCTGAGACCATGACCTGAGCCGAAGGCAGAGGTTTTAACCCACTGAGCCACCCAGGTGTCCCTATATCACATATTCTTTATTTATTCATCTGTCAATGGATATCTGGGCTCTTTCCATATTCTGGCTATTGTAGATACTGCTGCTATAAACATTGGGGTGCAGCTGCCCCTTCATATCACTATGTTTGTATCCTTTGAGGAAATCCCTAGTAGTGCAATTGCTGGATCATAGGGTAGCTCTATTTTTAACTTTTTGAGGAACCTCCATACTGTTTTTCAGAATGGTTGCACCATCTTGCATTCCCCCCAATAGTGTAAGAGGGTTCCCCTTCCTCCACATCCTCACCAACATCTGTCATTTCCTCACTTGTTAATTTTAGTCATTTTGACCAGTGTGAGGTGGTATCCCATTGTGGTTTTGTTTTGTTTTTTGTTTTAAGATCTCATTTATTTGAGAGAGAAAGCATGAGAGGAGAGAATCACAAGTAGGGGGGTGGGGCAGAGGGAGAAGCAGATTCCCTGCTGAGCAGGGAGCAGGACTCAGTTCCAGGACCCTGGGATCATGACCTGAGCTGAAGGCAGACACTTAATTGACAGAGCCACCCAGGCACCCTCTCATTGTGGTTTTGATTTGCAGGGATGTGGAACATTTTTTCATGTGTTTGTTGGCCATTTAGATGTCTTCTTTGCAGAAGTATCTTCTGCCTATTTCTTGATTGGATTATTTGTTTTTTGGGGTGCTGAGTTTGATAAGTGCTTTATGGATTTTGGATACTAGCCCTTTATTTAATAAGACATTTGCAAATTTCTTCTCCTATTCTGCAGGTTGCCTCTTAGTTTTGTTAACTGTTTCCTTTGCTGTGCCAAAACTTTTTATCTTGATGAAGTCCCAATAGTTCATTTTTGCTTTTGTTTCTCTTTACTTTGGAGACATGTCTAGCAAGAAGCTAGCTGTAGCCTAGGTCAAAGAGGTTGCTGCTTGTGTTCTCCTCTAGGATTCTGATGTTTTTTATTAAGCTTTCATACAATTTTTGTATCAAATGTGCGTTTGGAAAGCTAACATTTAGAAACTGTAGAGGCCTAAGCAGTTTGATTTGAGGTGATGATCATGGTTTGCATTCATTTGAATTGGGACAGAAATTTTATTATGATTACAGTAATTGGCATATTTTTATGGACTCATTTTCGAATTTGGCACCCATTCAACTTCACAGCTCAAACTACAGTAGTGGAATGATGGATTACTGTGGATTCTTTTCATTATTATTAAATGTAATTAATTTTTTCTCAGGTACCCAGATGTGAACAGCATCAGGCTTCTAATCTAATAATACAGACTGTTTGGAAAATATGTGCTGTCAATTAGAGACATTTTATAATGGAAACAATAAAAAGAATCATTAATGAAAAGTAGTTTTCCTCCCAATGTAGTTGGTGCTAGTTAATCAAAGGTACTTTGAAATTGAAGTCATTAATAAACTTTTCTTCCATTTATACCAATGAAGTGCTCAGAGATTTTTATTTGAAATTAGAAAGGTATTTTGAAAAGAATGAATTAATGTGTTTTTCTTTACAATATGTTTTTTTTCACCACCAACATATGGTAAAAACAATAAGAAAAACAACTAAGTAAAGAGTGTTTTTAATTTTCAGCCAAAAATTATATATATCCCTTGTAAATTTAATTAGTACTTTTGCAGAGATGGAGATGGTGAAGCTTTTTACTTACTCTGCTAGTTAGTCTCCTCTTTGCTTCCACATCATTTTTTTTTTAAATGTAGAAGATATTACTTGGAGTCCCTTGTCCTCTAACCTGCAGAGATTTGGGCCAAGAAGCAACAGCAGGAAACTGAAGGTGGAGAGAAATTGGACCATTTCTTTCTGCTTTCCTCCCTTGGTCAGCACTCTGACTCTGACAGCCACTACATCTCTCTCTTCATAGCTCTTCACTGGGCTCCTGCAAAACACTCTCTCCCAGTGTGGTAATAGTTTCCTAGTGTTGCTAGGGGTCAAAAGAGGTGTTCCAACATCTCTTTTTACTCCTGCCTTATATCTTATATCTTATGTCTTATATATACAGCTCAACCAAAGGCCCTTCATTTAAGCCAACCCGATGGATTCTGTCTTCTGTCAGCATGACTCCTATATTGTCAACACCTATAACTAGTCTGTTTTTGGACTATTTTAGAATAATCAACTAGGAGTTTCTATGCTATTTTCATATATAATTCTGTTAAGGTAAGTACAAATACAAGGATAAAATTCAGCATATTAAGAATTTTACATGCCGGGCACCTGGGTGGCTCAATTGGTTAAGCGTCTGCCTTTGGCTCACGTCATGTTCTCAAAGTCCTGGGATGGAGCCCCATGTTGGGCTCCCTCCCCAGCAGGGAATCTGCTTCTCTCTCTGCCTCTCCCCCTCTTGTGTACAAGTGTGTGCTCTCTCTCCCTCTCAAATAAACAAACAAAATCTTAAAAAGAAAGAATTTTACATGCTATGAAGTTTTTCTTGTGGTAAAACCTATTCTCTGTACCTTGAAGGAGAACATCTTTTCTTCACTAGGTGTGGCTCATGAATAAGAAGCATTTAAATTTAAGTAAAAATTTAAAAACAAATTAGTTTTTATTTCATTTTGAGTTAATATGACATTAAGGAAATGATGCCACACCTGAATCTTCTAATAAGTAAGGTCAATCTTATTACTTATGTACATTATAATCATGAAACTCTTGGTAATTTGCATCAATATGTTAGAATGATTATAATTTCAGAAATAATTATCTGCTACCTAAAAACCTGCAAGAGTTCATTAAACTTATTTCAGTGTTTCTATTTTAATATACTCTCAAATTGGCATTATTTAGAATGATTTTAGTATTAATACAATATTCCATGTTGATTCTGAAGTTGATTGAAAATCAATAACATTTAGAGAAAAGTTTTATCATCTCCCTTTTGAGTGTACCATTGCCATTAAAAAAATACATCTTGCTAACATTTATCATAAAAGAAATGAGTCAGCTAATACACCACTCTGTACAATAATACTTTCTGATAGATTCATGGGCACCTATCAGAATATCGCTGCTAATATTAATATTTAATTCCAGCAATATGTAATAAGTTTCTAGTATGCAAAACTGTAAGCACTTATTTTAAATAGCTAGTGTTTGAGTTCAAGAAGGATACTGTTCATTTTTGACAGATCTGTGCCCTTTCTGACTGACTGGTAGCCTAAAAGTCTAGTCCCTGGAACATAATAAGTGCTAATCAAATGCTTAAATAAATGAATGAATTTCTGGTTTGAAATATACTCAAGGAATTGGTCAATCTAGAAATAATTAAAAGTTACAATTTGGCAAAAAAAATCTTTTTAAGACTGTTTCCATGAGGGACGCCTGGCTGCCTTTGGCTCAGGTCATGATCTCAGGGTGCTGGGATCGAGTCCCGCATCAGGCTCTCTGCTCAGCAGGGAGCCTGCTTCCTCCTCTCTCTCTCTGCCTGCCTCTATGCCTACTTGTGATCTCTCTCTGTCAAATAAGTAAATAAAATCTTTAAAAAAAAAAAAAAAGACTGTTTCCATGAAATGTTTCCATTTTTATTTAATGTATTCTGTTCTTTGCTTTGGCATCCATTAACTCTTCACAAACCTCAATTTAAGTGATTAGTAATTGCATTATTGGGTTTATTTACATGGCTTTTAATATGGTTATGGGAAAAATACTTTGACGTCAAGCTTTTAGAATGTGTTTCCTCCAAAATAGTTTTCCTTGCAAGATAAAGTTGTTTATTCACTTTGAATGTTATGGTATCCTCTCATATAATTACATAGAATAACTTCAGAATCATGGAACACCACTGGAAAATACAATGCAATGTTTATAACTATGTTTCCTTTCATCTTTGAGTTACTTGAGGGTATGTGATGAACAATGTGCCTTCGTCCTCCAGAAGAATTCCCTGCCCTTCTCCGCTCTCCTTAGCCCCCAGGAAACTGAATTTTATGGGCCGAATCTCCCAAATTCTTTTACCTTCTGGTTTCTGAGATCTGTCTGGTTACTGCAAAGTGCAAGGATATACTCTGAAGGCAGGAAGAGAGCGAGGTGGGACACGATTCCCAGAGCTCTCTGATTGCGGGGTTGTGCACCTTTATGGGAGACCTCATCTCTTTTGGGTAATTCTCCCTTGAAAACCACAGCCCTCTCCATAACCACTCTCTTCCTTGCTTCTTCAGCACAGACATAGTTCTCTGTTGTGCTGCCTTTGGGGTACTACAAACCTTTATCCATGTCCCACATCCTGTCTCTGGCTCTGTAAATAGTCCCCTCATTAAATTCTCTTTAATGAACTCACTTACGGGTGCCATTATTCTCCTCTAAGGACCCTGACTAATGCAAGACATTTTATTAAATGGGTGTATTTTAAGCTTTTTTTACTTCTTGCAAATGGTTCCCTTGGTAATGTGATTTATTTACTCTGTCTTCCAAAAAGATTTATTCCTACTGACATAGATTTGATAATTGAAATATAAACAGCTGGCATGGAGAATTTAATATTATCAAACATCTTAATTCAATAAGCTTTTTTTGGTTACATTTTAAGTAATCGTGAAGAGAAGAGTTTTCAAATATATTCAAGAAGACTGTATCATTATTTAAAAATATAAATAAAGTATTTTCATACATAAAGATAAGATGATAACCCACTTCTCCTCAGATTAATTTGCAAATATATATATGGGAAGTGACGTGATAGCTCTGATATTCTGCAGCATAAAGCACATTAACATTTATAAAGGTAATCATTAATCATATTTGCCATGACATTATGATCCAGTCATACCATCATTTTTCAGGCTTTGCCTATTATTAAAATGCCATGTTGACTTAGATTGTGTCAGTATATAACATTACCAACCTAGCTGATTTTGATAAGTCAAAGCTGAAAGACAGAACAAGACAGACACATCTTTTCCAAATGACCCCTTTAAGATTTATTGTTTTTAACAGCACTTCTTAGGCATAAGCAATTGTTTCTATAACACTACATTATTTTAAAAAGTAAATTTGCAAATAATTTACTATTTAATTATTATTAAGTGATTCAACAAATATTTATAGGGTACATACTATTCTGGTTGTTGAGGTCAGGTGTCACGGTAATAAATTAAGTCACTTTCATGGAGCTTACATTCTAGAAGAGCTAGAAAGACAGTAAATATAAATAACTAACACGTGTAGATAGTCAGGTGCTGATCATGATATGCAGAAAAAATAAAGATGGGAAAGGAATAAGGTGTTCTGGGTGGGGCTGAGTTTAATGAGTATGCGGAGTATGCATACACTGTTAGCAGACAGTGCAAGGTTCAAGAACAATTTGACTTCTTTTTCCCACCTCCTGTCTTCTGGATTATCATTATCATGATTTTCATTTTATATATATGTTAAACCCTGTAAATGACTGTTACTGCTTTTTTATGCAGTTAATATGTATTTATATTTTTCAGATATTCATAATTTTACTACTTTTAATTCATTTCTGCATCTTTGGATTTCCATTTGGGATCTGTTCCTTTTTATCAGAGAGCAATCTTTTATTTCCTTTTTCTCATCCATGGTGATAAATTCAGGATTTCTGTTCTCGTTCAAAAATCGTCTTCATCTTGAATCTTAAAGGAAAATCCCTTGGGATCAGCACTCTCGCTGGCACTTATTTTATTTTAGGGTCTTAAAGATCCCATTCCTTCCACCTTCCATTGATTCTGTTGTAAGTCTTATCTCAATGAATTGTCTCTTCAACTTTGTCCAATCTGCTGTTAAAGCCAGACATTGACTTCTAAATTTTAAATGTTGTATTTTTTTTCAGTTCTAGAACTTCCATTTGATTTTTTTACATCTTTCAATTCTCTGTTAAAATCTCCAAGCTTATCTATTATCATTTTCAACATATTAACCATGGTTATTTGCAAGACTGTATCTGATAAATCCTTTATCTGGAGCTCCATGGTTATGTTTCTATTGTCCATTGCTTTCCCTTTATCTTTGTTCTTGTTGTCTTAACTACAAGTATGCCTATCATTTTTGAGTGAATGTTAAGCATTGCAAATCTGAAATTGTAGAGATAATGTGAGGCTTCAACTGATGGCGATATAATCCTCAGAAGAGAATTTATATTTACCTTTCCAATTTCCTTCTGGTAGATCGGGAGCCTTCTGGGAGCATCCTTATCCAATGTTAAGGCTTGAAATGATTTAAAGCTGGGTTCCAACCTGTACAAAGCTGACATATTTTGATTGCACCCTTACTTATAGTGTGCAGCCCTTCAGGATCTCAACCAAATATGCGAGATTAAGTGTGCCCTCTCTTGGAGTGCCTAAACTTAAATTTTTGTTCCTTCAGACCGTAACATTGTCAAAGGCCCCTTGAGTTTCTCAGCTGCTCAATGACCTCACTTCAAATCTACAGAAACCCTTTGACGCAAAAGCAGCCCCAAATATTGGATGTACCTCTCTCCTTCCAGACCTTAGTTTTCTCATTCTTCACTGCCTAGTTGGTTTTTCATGTCTTCAAGTAAATAGTCCTCAACTTTTCTCATTTCTCTCAACAAGACAATTTTCCATTCTACCGTGACTGAAAACATAAACCTGTCCATAAATTTATTACTGAAGCCATAAGAAAACAAGTTATAATCAATAGATCCATAGGGATCAGAGAAACAAAAACACTGGGCAGATGTTGGCCAGCTTTAGAATCACATCCTTAAAATTCTACATGCAGACTCTGAACTTCTAGTTTCAAAGAGTAGACTCTTAGGGTGCCTTGGCTCAGTCGGTTAAGCATCCAACTCTTGATTTTAGCTCAAGTTGTGATCTCAGTGTCCTGGGATTGAGTTCCACAGTGGGTCCATGCCCAGAGTGCAATCTGCTAGAATTCTCTCCTCCTTGTTCTGCCTCTGTCCCCGACCTGCCTCACACTCACTAGTGCACACACATGCAATATCTTTCAAAAAAAAAAAAAAAAGAAAGAAAGAAAGAAAAGAAAAGAAATAGATTCTAATGAAATGAACTGTGATTGAGTAGACTTGAACTGTTTCATTTTCACCTTATATACTATCACCTTGTCTATATAAGACAAATTTAAAAAGAAAATGGTATAAAACTAAGTTTATGCAAAGGCTTTAAAACTCAATTTCACACAAATTAGAGAAGGGATTAGTGTATATTATAAGGATTTTTAAAGATCTCATACTCATATATAAAATTTAATTTCCTTGCTAAAATCAACAAATCAGGAAATGACAGATGCTGGCGAGGATGCGGAGAAAGGGGAACCCTCCTACACTGTTGGTGGGAATGCAAGCTGGTGCAGCCACTCTGGAAAACAGCATGGAGGTTCCTCAAAATGTTGAAAATAGAACTGCCCTATGACCCAGCAATTGCACTACTGGGTATTTACCCTAAAGATACAAACGTAGTGATCCAAAGGGGCACATGCACCCGAATGTTTATAGCAGCAATGTCCACAATAGCCAAACTATGGAAAGAACCTAGATGTCCATCAACAGATGAATGGATCAAGAAGAAGTGGTATATATACACAATGGAATACTATGCAGCCATCAAAAGAAATGAAATCTTGCCATTTGCGACTACATGGATGGAACTAGAGCGTATCATGCTTAGCGAAATAAGTCAAGCAGAGAAAGACAACTATCATATGATCTCCCTGATATGAGGAAGTGGTGATGCAACATGGGGGCTTAAGTGGGTAGAAGAAGAATCAATGAAACAAGATGGAATCGGAGGGAGACAAACCATAAGTGACTCTTAATCTCACAAAACAAACTGAGGGTTGCTGGGGGGAGGGGTTTTGGGAGAAGGGGGTGGGATTATGGACATTGGGGAGGGTATGTGCTTTGGTGAGTGCTGTGAAGTGTGTAAACCTTTGTAAACCTACACAGACCTGTACCCCTGGGGATAAAAATATATGTTTATAAAAAATAAAAAATTAAAAAAAAATAAAATTTAATTTTCTTTGTAGCAAAAATAATTTTACAGATATGTATTTTTTATTTGATTTAAACTTCACATAAATTTTAACTATCAGTCACTGGCTGGTTGGCCAGTTGGGAAGTTACGTAACTTTTCTAATCCTTAGCTGTGTTCTTTCTGGATTGTATTTTATTTTTTTCCTTTCTGGATTTTAGAGAGAGAAAAAACTGTGTAAAATCTGTGAAAACCACTAACCCAGTGCTTAACATGTTAAATTTAGTATTATATTCTTTTTCTCTTAGTTTTCTTCTACTAAATTCATAAGGCATGATCTGTCTCCATGAGCATTATCCCCTATCTAAACCTTCTCTAGTAACTCAGCAAAGAGTTTAAAAGTCTTTCTCTTGGCAGTTGCAGTTTCTAAAACTAATGATGACTCTTTGACTATTTTGATGTGCCAGTTCTCGAGTGCAAGAAGTTTCCAGGAAGAAAGGGCTGTATTTGTTTGAGTAATTTCACCATTTTGTAATGGCCCAAACCTGATTATAATAAAAGTCAAACAGAGGATACTCTCTTCCTTTCCTGAAGCATTGCATTTATAAGGAAAAGAACAGAGGACTCGGTTGCAGATAAATCCAGTTTTACATTTGAAACTCTGATAGTTATTAGTTGCATAAGTTTGAGAAAGTTATTTAACTGGTCTGAGTCCTGGTTTATCTATCTGTAAAAGTTGCCTGGTAATATCTGCTCTTAGGGCTAAAATGAAACATTGTACATAAGATAACCATTCATCTCCTAAGTGTTCTATAAGGATTAATCTGTTTTATTTTAATAAGTTATCAGGTACAGCTATTGAGAGAACCAAAATATCTGTATATATTGTGTTTGTTTTTGTTAAGAACTTTTACAAATAACAAAGCTGTGACGAGAAACCCAGTTTTTTTAAAATGTAATTTTTCTCAGTAGAAGTGTGGCTAAACCTGAAAGCACTTAAACTGAGGGCCTAGAGCCCTTCACTCCATCATGAACTCATCTATGGCAGTTCTGTATCACCGAACGCCTCCTCAACTCCCAGCTCCAATAACCAAACCAAATTCTAATGCTGTCAGTTGGATAGCATAGAGGATGTTTACTTTACTATATGCTTTCTTGCAAATATCATTTGTACCTTGAGATCCAATACTGTAACACACAAGAAAAATTTTCAATTGACTTCTCTACATGTCTTCTCCTCCAACAAAATCTAATGTATAAATTAGATCTTTCAATCACTATTGCAATGATAGAATATTCCATGAAGATAAATGAATTGTTCTTTGGTCTCAGTGGTATCAAAGTATTTTAATCTTTGGAAGAAAAAAAGGGATATTTTTCTTGCAATTAAGTAGGATTTTTTAAAAATGCCATTGCATAGTAAATTGCATCTTTTAGAAAATTGTGTTTTTCTCCCTAGGTTCATTTCAAACATAATCTCAGGATTGTCAGTTCCTAAAGATAAATGAAACATACTTTTTATTATATAGTGAGGAAAACATGCTGGGCATATTTACTCTTTATATTTTGTCTCTTTATGCTTTATTATTTTAAAAGACGGAGGGGTGCCTGGACGGCTCAGTTGTTTAAATATCCAACTCTTAATGTCAGCTCAGGTGATGATCTCAAGGTCATGGGATGGAGCCTTGCATCAGGGTCCACATTGCATCAGGCTCCACACTGTGCATGGAGCCTGCTCGAGATTCTCTCTCTCCCTCTCCAACTGCCCCTCCCCTCCACATACAAGTACATGCACACACACACTCTCTCTCTATCTCTCTCTCTCAAAAATAAATAAATAAATAAATAAAACAAAATAATTAAAATATAGAGTTTATTTTCTCAGAATTTTAACCTATACTTCCTTACTTATATATAGGAAGTGACCCTTAGCATCTTTGTCTTCTCCATGCTACTTTTAAATCATGCCAGTTAAGGGTTTGGAGCTCCAGTGTTTAAAAGATCAAGATTCAGAGTGGTTGGAGGTAGTGGGAGAGACAGATAAAAGGAATGGGAAAAAGAAGAAAATGAAAAACACAACTGGGAGAATTCTTCCAAGACAGGTTTCTAAGAATGTCTTAGTCCATTCAGGCTGCTGTACCAAAATGCCATAAACTGGATGGCTTATAAACAAAAGGAATTTATTGCTCATAGTTGTAGAGGCTGGAAGTACAAGATCAGGGTGCCATCTGCTCAGGTTCAAAACTGCAGCCTGCCATCTTCTTGTAGTATCCTCACACGACAAAAGAAACAAGGCATCTCTCTGGGTCTTCTTAAATAAGGTCATTAATTAAAGGGCTCTATCTTCATGGCCTAATCACTTTCCAAAGGCTCCACGTCCAAATATCATCAACTTGGGGGATAATTTCAACATATGAATTTGGGGGGATACATTCAGACCCTGACAAGGAAGAAAAACAAAATATATGTGAGCGACTATGTCTTGACTCTTACAAAAATGTATTTTTCTTCATTTAATTCACTCATTCAAAGTTAATTTAGCCTTTAAAAAAAAATTCACATTCAAAACAATCTTGACAAATTAGGACAATGGTCAAAAATGACCAAGATAAAATGTAATAGAGATTCATAAAACATCCCACACTTAGATTCAAAATAACTATTGAAATTATGAGTAAGAGACAAAACCCTAGATGTTTTAGGGGTTTATTTTTTTGCATTTTGGGTTTTTTTGTATCGGCAAGGTTAATGTTGGTGTTGGAAACAAATACTTTGCAATATTAGGCTACACTAACTGAAAGAGTTTTGATTTCCTTTGTAGGCTATATAGGTCAGGCCACATCAGCACATTAATGTCAACAGCAAAATAAGTATATTCTGTAACTGGAATTCAAAATACTGAAATGCACTCCACTTTAAAATCCTCTTTATGTGAGAAACTTATGAAGTAACCAAGCTGTTTAGCCTCTTAGTTTTAATAAGAAAGAAGACAGCATATTCCTTGCCAGACAGCAGATCAAGGAAAAGGACCCAAGTAAAGAAAAGTATGATTTTGCTCAAACTAAGGTAAATGTTCTTGTAAGTGGAGCTATCAAACAAGAAAAAGCGAAAGCTTCCTTTAAGAGTTTGTGAATTGGTCATTACTCAACATTTTCACAAAAATATGTGAATGACTACTTAACGTGGTTTCATCATTTCAGATGTTGTTTGTTTACCATCAGTATAATCCCCATTCTTTCAAGATCTCCTTTCCAGCCAGTTTCTGATTAAAGGATGGCCCTGGGGATTGTTCAGGCTGGATTTGGAAAGCAGAAGAGGAGAATTGATTAGTCTCTGGAAACAGCTGTCCGTGAACATGGAATCTTGCCTATGTTTTCATTGCAGGTAGCTGAGATCACTGGAGGACCCTTCCTGCTGCTCCTGGATGATCTAGACGTCGTCCTCTGAACAATCCCTCACGGCTCTCCTGCAGACTGCTTCCAATTGTATTTCCCTGGAATGGTCTCCATTTTCCTCACTAATACACAACTGAATGGCAGCTAGATCACATGAATTCTACAAAGCGCAGGATATTTTATATATACATAAAATATAGCACAGATATTTGAAACAATTGGTTGAATAAGACACTAGTTTCTCTTCAGGTATTTTTTGACTCAAAAATAAATATATCATCAAACACCATTTCAAAATATTTTACCCTTTTAAATATGTAATTAATCTCATGTGATTAATACTCTGGTTCACAGAAGCACATTTTATATATCATAACTGATTGTTCTTAAAATATAACACTTACTTCTTTGGAATGCTTAGCAACGTTAATAAAATCATCTGTCACTAGTTTTCTACATCCTTAATTGTCTGAAAAATTAAACCTGTCAAATTATATTCAAAGTACTCTTTTCTCTTAGAAGTTTGATTTCACTTATAAGATTTGCTTTACTCTGATTTAAGGAAGATGGGTAAAGTCAAGTATATATGAAGACCATGGAGATTGTCTTCAAGTTAAATAATCATGAGACTAGCCTATCTGAATTGTAAGCTATGGGAGGAAGCCACTTTTTTTTTTTTAATTAATTTCAGAAGGTGACTAGCAGGATCTTTGTTAAAGGATTTCCTTTCCATTAGTGCCCAGGGTTCTTGGTCTAGTTGCTTTGAAGAATGAAAAGGTGGACCAGACAAAGAGTGGTGGGCAGGAAAGCAAAGTTCATTGAAAGTACAAAGCTCCCAAAGAGGCAGGTGACCTGAGAGGGCTGGCATTTGGCATTTAGATCTAGGGATTTTTATGGACTTTTTGGTGGGCAATTTTAATCTGATTAACCCTCCCTCTACCTGTCACCCAGTCAGGTTTTTGTCATCTACTTATCATGTGGGAAAGGGTGGAGGGCTCCTTCCAAAGTAGTGTGAAATCCTTAAGAATAGTTTGCCCTTAGGGTGGGGCCTCTTGTCTCTGCCTGCCTTTCTTCTAACCATGCTTCATTACTGTTGAACTTCAGAATGATTCCTACACCTAAGGTAAAATTTGTCAGTCAGAGATCAGAGCCCTGACCTATGACCCAAAGACCTGAGTTGTGGAAGTGTGTGCAGAGATCCTGTGGGTGTTAGACTTCAGATTTATAAACTGATCGGGCTGGAATATGTAGACAAGCAAGAGGAACGGGTTAGAAATTTGAGGACATGAGGAAAATGTGACTCAAAGACAACATTGGACAAAAGTAGTTAATATCAATAAGAGAAGTAAAGTTGCAGCTCAAGGCAGGGAATAAACATCAAAATTTTTCATGACATAAACACAATCTGTCTTTTCCCTGACTCCCTACTACATACATGTGCACGCGCGCACACACACACACACACACACACACACCCCCCATACAATAATAATGTGTTATTGTGTCAAATAGTATAATGTTAAATATAATGTTAAATGACAATAATGGATGATAGTTGGAAAAAACACAGGCAGGGACAAGGAGCCCCCATCCTAAGAGGAAACTACCCTTAAAATGTAAAAGACCCCATTCTGTTATTCTAGAGTTTAATTAGTCATTCTGTTATTCTAGGCTTTACTTAGTGGCCCATCCTTAAGTCTTCCTGTGGGAGGACTTACAACTTGTACATGACAAAAAGGAAGGCAATGGACTTGGGTGTCCTAACCCAGTCCTGGGAGCCAGCCTAACAGCCAGTAGGATATTTAAATAGCTTGATTTGGTGGCTTGCAGCTGGCCAGCAGGCCTTAAGACTGTAGCAGCCCCGCCCTTTTGATCCCTGAAACTATGAAACACCACCCTGGAAGGAATCTTCTATCCTTTCCCAATGAACAACTTCCTGAGAGGTAGATGAGCACGTGGACAAAAACCTGATTGGGTGCATGAGCGTAATCAGATTAAAACAGCCCACCAACATTCTCATAAAAGCCCTTAAGACTTTGAAACTCTGGTGGCAACCCTTTGGGGTCCCCTTTGACCTTGGGAGCTTTGTGCCATTGCTCAATAAACTTTGTTTTGCTGCCTACCACTCTTCCTCTGGTCTACCTCTCCACACTTTGAAGCAGCAGGACCAAGAACCCCACGCACTAAAGGAAAAAGAAATCCTGCAACAACAGTCATGTCAAACAAATGTACCGGCTCCCGGCACCTGGGTGACTCAGTCTGTTAGATGTCTGTCTTCAGCTCAGGTACTTTATTATTTTTTTGTAAAGATTTTATTTATTTATTTGACAGACGGAGATCTCAAGTAGGTGGAGAGGCAGGCAGAGAAAGAGAGAGGGGAGGAAGCAGGCTTCCCACTGAGCAGAGAGCGTGATGTAGGACTCAATCCCAGGGCCCTGGGACCATGACCTGAGCTGAAGGCAGAGGCTTTAACCTACTGAGCCACCTAGGCGCCCCAGCTCAGGTACTTTAAATCAAGCCCTGCATCAGTTTCCCTGGTCAGCCTGGAGTCTGCTTATGGTTCTGCCTGCCACTCCCCACTTCCCTCATTCTGTCTCTCATGGGCACAAGTGCAAAAATAAATAAGCTTAAAAAAAAAAAAAAGAGTACAGGGCTCGTTTCTCAGTACCCAGTCTCTGAATTTAAATAATGTTTTGTTTCCCTTTCATAATCCTAATCAACTTCATCTCTTTGTACAGGTATAACCCTCTTTTGGATAACGGGATCACTCTTCTGCAAAGCTTGGAAATTATTGCAAGATACTACGATCCTTTATTTCTTTCCACCTTCCCCCATGACTTAAACAATTTCCCTTTCACTAATTCTTTCTCCTACTAGTTCTTTGGATTTATTTGACAATATCTCTAAAAAGAGTTTCTTATAGATTGTTTTACCTTGCCCTCATTGCACTGAATATTCACAAATTTACTTAGTAGTAATTGTGAGTTTTTTTTTAAGGTATTAAAGTTTTTGATGGATTATAGCAAAAAGCAGAATCTTGTTAGACATTGATGGCAAAAACAAAAACAAAAACAAAAACATTTACTTTCCAATTCCACTACTTAACAATTGATGAAACTAAAACTGTTACAATAATGTCCACTTCTGAGAAGGTTTCGGTAAGATTGAGACAACATGTGTAAAGCTCTGAGCAAAATGACTTAACCCCTGCTCAATTGCTATTAACCCTTCCCTCCTTCCCTTGACACAAGTTTTTAAATTCCTCAGAATCCCAAATCCCCAATGCCTCCCATCTGTGGTCGGGTGTATCAAGATCATAGTTTCTCAGTGTATCCAGAGATCACTTGCATCAGAATGACTGTACTGGTATATAGATAGATAGATAGATAGATAGATAGATACAGATAATAGATATATAGACATAGAAATAGATGGAGGATAAGCAATTGCACTACTGGGTATTTATCCTAAAGATACAAATATAGTGATCCGAAAGGGCACATGCACCTGAATGTTTATACAGCAATGTCCACAATAGCCAAACTATGGAAAGAGGCTAGATGTCCATCAACAGATGAATGGATAAAGAAGATGTGGCATATATATACAATGGAATACAGTGCAGCCATCAAAAGAAATGAAATCTTGCCATTTGTGTCGACATGGATGGAACTAGAGGGTATTATGCTAAGCAAAATCAATCAATCAGAGAAAGACAACTATCATATGATCTCCCTGATATGAGGAAGTGGAGATGCAACATGGGGGGTTTGGGGGGTAGGAAAAGAATAAGTGAAACAAGATGGTATGGGAGGGAGACAAACCATGAGAGACACTTAATGTCACAAAACAAACTGAGGGTTGCCAGGGGAGGGGGGTAGGGAGAAGGTGGTAGGGTTATGGACATTGGGGAGGGTATGTGCTATGGTGAATGCTTTGAAATGTGTTAACCTGGTGATTCACAGACCTGTACCCCTGGGGCTAATAATACATTATATGTTAATTTAAAAACTTTAAAAATTAAAAAAAAAAAAAAGAAATAGATGGAGGATAGATAGATTCATGAGCTCCAACTATGGAATGTGTCCTTGGGAGTAGCAGATATATATCTGCATTTTAACAAGCTTCCATGTGCTATTTATGATGCTGATGTTTCAAAACAATTAACCAAACTTTCTGTAACAGTTAACTACTGAAATAGTCCATTTCAAATTCTATCTAAAAGAGAAGTAAAATTTTAAAAATAAAATTAAAACAAGTTTTAAACATGAACATGAGGATTGACTGTAGAAAACAGCACTAGGTTGACAAAGAGAGCATTTGGAGTGATAAGGAGGTGAAACATGGCATCTGGAAAATCGTGGGATTGGAGGAAAAGGCTAAAATCATTTAAGTTGCATGTTAAATAGAGAGGTTTAATGGTTTCTGCACAGCTTAGGCAATGCAATAACTGTGTTGTATGCAGCCAGCTGTCAGTTTTCTTCCTCATCATTGTCATCACGTATGATTATAGCTCTCAGACTCTATTCATTTTCCAGTCTCTATGTTTTTTAGTGTCTTTTGTCCCCAAGTGTCCACTTCAAAATGCACCAAACTGCAGAGGTATAAGAAAAGAGAATTTTTATTCTCTTTATCCAATTTTCCAACTTATATCCTCTCTTTAGCAAGATTCAGATCTTTCCATAAATGATTCTAAGAAACACCAATGTCAGGTTTAGCAAATCAGCATATTTTAAATCCTCTGGGGCACAAATGGAAATAATTTGTAGACTTCATGTAAGTTAATAGGCATATTTTTAGTTTTTTAAAAAATTTTTATTTAAAAATTTTGAGAAGAGTAAAAATATTCTAAATTTATTTTTTAATCCCCGATATTGCATTTGCCTTCCTACAAGTTTGATAATTAACCTTCCTACTTTTTCTTCTCTAAATTAATTATTCACTTTTTCATTGTAATTTATCAAGAACCGATTGTATCATAGGGATTTGGCACTGAGTTTTCTCTTCTCAAATCATCCCCCAAAATGGTGTTCGTTCACTATATTCCTCTGGGACACATTAAAATGTCATATTTTCTGAATAACAAATTTTTATTCTGTTCTCTGAAAGCTACAGTTACTATATGAGGTAGGATATGGTAAATGCTTGCTTCAAATTGTGGAGGCCAAGAAAAACAAGACTGTACCCACCTCAAGTCTACCTTAGACATAAGTGCAGCCATCTTGGCCCCCGCAACCATCTTAGGTCTCCATGACTGGTAAATGACCCCTGGAAGACTAACCAAAAGTTTCGTCTCTGTGACCGGTAAATGACCCCTGGTTCCAGGAAGACTGATCAAAGGTTTCGAGAACAACACGCCATACCAAAGATCAATCAGGAACAGGGTAACTTAACGATGTAATAAATCATATCAGGAATAGGATAGCTTAATGTTGTAATAAATCATGTCAGAGAAAAACAGGAACATAGGGCCAGCAGTCGTGGCCCAATCACCTACTGCTGAGTCCACCCCTACTCTGCCTTTAAAACCTCTGACTGTAATCTGGTTCAGGGTCCAAGTCCCTATTCTGCTGTGTCATGTATACTTGGGCTAAGCTTGTCGAATAAACCCTCATGTGATTGCATCGGTATTGGGTCCTTGGTGGTCTCTCAAACACGAAAAGATGGGCACACCAAATGTCTAAATTAAGTCATAATATATTGTTGGTCCATCAGTAAAATATACTGATTAATAATACCTTTCATTTAAATCATGTTATAAAATACATTATTTTTTCTTTCTTTTTTTGTTTTGCAATGTTGCAAGGCAGACAAAATTATTGTCCCTGTTTTACACACATACAAGTTTGAAGGGTTAAGAATAGATTAGCCCAAAGTTGCCTGACTACTGAATGGTGGACCCAGAAACTAAGACTGGAGTCTTCTCACTCAGAGTCTACTAGTCTCCTCCCTCTGTACCAGCCTCTGATTGGTACCACTGTAGCGTCTCTAGGTGACCAATAACCGGAAAAGTATGGTCCAATCTGTTTAACTACTGGTGGTAATTTTAGTGAACATACCAAGATAGGAAGTAAATAATACATGGTAGACAGAGTTGAACTATCCTGGAGGGCAGTTAGATATTTGACCCAGAAGGTAGAGTTAATTGGAATGGTTTGCAGCTTTTAGTAGGATCTAAATATTAGAAATAGTAAGCAAGATTTCAACTCTCTCTTGCCTCTCTAATACAGTATTTTATTTGTAGAGAAACATAGAACCAAAAGTTACGCTAAACTAGTTGTGCACCTAGTCTTGTGATCCGATATAGGTACCTGTGTTAGGTATCCTAACCATCTGTTCTTCCCTGAACATGTTGTGGTATTATTAGACCTGGAATAAATCCAGCTTATTATTACTGTCTGATAGTGTGTGTAGCAGGTAAACTCAGTCAATATTTCTTTTATCTTAGAGATTTAAAATCACACGGCAGCATTAAAAAAATATAGTGTTTGAATGCATACAATTCCAAAAGCTGCTCAGTCACTTTCCATCTGGGTAAGCTTGAGCAGTTTAAACATCACTGAGTCTCAGACTCCTCACTGTTACAATGGGCATAACCATAACAACTCTGCAGGCAGGCCAGATACCTGATAAATACTCACTACTTGCATTAATTATGTTAATTAAATCTTTAATTCTTCATAGATGGAAAGAGCATTGCGGAAAGAGGATTGCTATAGTATGTGAAGACAAAACTTCCACCCTGGCTTTGCTATAAACCAGCCATTTAACCTTCAATGAGTCGCTTTGGTTCTCTGGATCTCATTATTTAAACGAAGGGATTTCTTTTTCTAACTATGCCACCAGTGTTGTTTAATGATTTCCTTCTAAGTTGCTAGAATTTAGTTCCATAATCTTTTATCTCCCTCACAAAAGATCTTCAAGCACTGGTTTTCAGTGTATTATAAATAAAAGCTCTGTAAGATTAGCTGTATTCCTAGCTACCCACTCTGCAGAAATTTTTACATTTGAATAGCATAATCTCTTACATCAACTCAGCTGGCAACTGACTACAACTGTTTACAGCCTTAAACTATGTGAAAAATCATTTAATCTGAGAATCACTGCACCGAAGAGTGAGATATCCTCTCTGTTCACCAGAGTTGCTGCTGTCTGTTTTTTTCTTAAGATTCTGCTACAACCATCATGAATAAGACTTATTAGAGATGAATCATTATTTATCTGAATAAAACTCAAAACATCCAAATGAGATTTTGCAAAAGACAAAGCTGCTATACTATCTGACAAATTTAAAGTCAATACTGTTTTAAGGCAAATATCTGTTGATCAGACTAAATTTTAATGACTTTTTTTCCCCTCTTCACTTTTGTCTGTAGAAGATCTGGGTGGGCAAGGTCAGCATCAGATGTCCTTCAGGAAAGTACCTGGGGGAAAGGGGATAGAGCAAGAGCAAGCAAGTTCTGTACATACTGTAAGGACCTATTTAGCCAGAGGCTTCCATCAAGGTTAAAATAATAACGTTGTTTAACCCTTAAACTATCCCTGCTCCTCTTCCCCAGGGGACTTAAAAACAAGTCCTGGAAACCAGCCCCCAGGTTACAAAGCCCAGATACAAGGATGGGTAAGGCCAGGTGGAGATATCCAATCAGTGGGGGGTTGCATACTGTCTCCCTAGCTACCAAGGAGTATGGGCTCCACCCTTTGAGAGCCTTTTTGGGTGCCAATTCGAACCAAGGTGATAGGCTGGGTAAAATATCTACTATAGGATAAACTGTAATTCAGTTGGTCACCTAGCATCACTGTGCAGCTTTCTCTGTGTGTTACAATCTCATTGACCACCTGTGCATGGCCAGGCCCAACCGCATGGCCTTTGCCCTTAAAAGCTAGTCTGTGAAACAGAGCAGGGTCGCCCTCTCTGTAAGAGGCACGGCCCTGGCCAATCAGTCTGATTCTTGATGCCTGGCGTGAAATACAGCTTTGCTTGACCTTCGCTTTATATCAGTCTCGCTCCTTTAATCACGGACCCATTTGGGGGGGGGGGGGCATAACACATACATGGTAATGTGAACGGGGCATTCAGAAAGATACAGTACTTAGTTGAAGGATAGCTTCAGGACAAACAGCAAGGACACCCACTGCAGTTGGTTTAGCTCAGAGAAAGTGACATAGAATACAGACAATGTGAATGCAGGCTCTGGTGCCAGTGATTGCTGCTGCCCCTCGGAACAATTTGTTACTTAAACTGTAACCCCTGGAGGATTTTACTAGTTACCAAGCACATTTAGATATGGCCTTAAGAAATACATATACTGGCAACAGGTCTTTGGGGAGAAGGACGATGTACAACTGTGAAGCTGGGCAGCTGGGAATGCCCGGCCCGCCCAGGGCGGAATGCCACCTGCTTCAGGGAAGCTGAGCACCCGGGAACGCCGGTCAGCTCAGGGTGGCGCCCATTGTTAGTTAGATGAGACCTTTGAATGTGCTTGTTTAACTATAAACTTTATTGTTAGTTAGATGAGTCCTTTGAATGTGCTTGTTTAACTATAAACTTTATCCTCCTTCTTCCTTGTCTGCAAGACTGGATTAACGTTTGACCTTCATCAGTCCTTCTATTGGCTATTGTTTTCTATCCAATAAAAGTGAGACAGTGGAGTTGCTCGTGGCAGCAGTCCTTTTTGACTGTTGTCCCCTGCTCCCAGTCTTTTGCAGCTGACTTGTTTGTGCCTAATTCTTCTCTCATTGCTGACTGGAAGCGGCAGTGATGAAGTTCTAGAACCTAGGTGAGGTTCGGTGGGCTGAGGTCCGGAGCTGATGACCAAGAAAGAATTCTTGAGACATCTTTGGTGCAAAATGGTGGTTTATTAAAGCACAGGTACAGGACCCGTGGGCAGAAAGAGCTGCTGCTCCAGGTTGTGAGGGATGGCAGGTTATGTACCATGAGGTTGGGGGAAGGTGAGGGGAAGGAAGGTTTCAACGGCGTTTTCATATGCTAAAGAGGGCCTACAAAAGTGCCGGGCTTGCCCTTGCAGCTTGATCAATGTTGTTTTTAGGCCAGCCATTAACATCAAGATAGTTGGGAGACTTTTTGGTGGGATGCCATAATCCTGCTATCAATCGTCTTTGTTGGTGAGATTTAGGACATTTGTAAGCCAAGGGAGACTCCTGTGTTGCAGGATTGTGATCTCTGCAAGTTAACTATTTGCTTATCATTCATGGCAGTCAGGGCTGCCTGAAGAATGCTACACATATGACTGAGGGGAGCTGGTGGAGAGAGGGTGCAAAGCTTTTGCTTTTGCTTTGTCCTCAGCCAGCCTCCTGCTCCCTCATCACCAGGAAGGCCCAAACAATCCCCCTACCCCAGCATATTTTTTCTCCTGTGTACCTGTGAATTTTCATGCGGTGACATCAAGATTTGGTGAAATCATTGGGTATAATATGTCATCATTACTCATCATAAAATTGATGGGAGAAGGAACAAAGTCTGGTAGTCTCTAGGCAGCATTCCTGAGCATACCGATTGTAACACTCCTACTGATGGGGTTTTGAAATATAGGTGAGGTTCAGTGGGGTGGAGTCCAGAGCTAACAACTGAGAAAGAGTTTTTGAGACATCTTTGGTGCAGAATGGTGGCTTATTAAAGCACAGGGACAGGACCAGTAGGCAGAAAGAGCTCCTGCACTGGGGCTGTAAGTGGTGGCTGATTTGTAAACTATGGGGTTAGAGGAGGTAAGGAAAATGGGAGGTTTTGAGAAAGACCTTTCATATGTTAAAGAAGATTTACAGAGTACCAGAGGTCTTGCCATAGGCAAGTTAAAGTTGTTTTTCCTTCTAGCAAGGCATTAACATGAAGATAGTAGGGAGCTTCCTGGAGGAACATTACACTCTGCCCTCTTTAAGTATCTCTTGGTAGATAGCAGGTTATAAGGACATATAAGTGTATCTGTACTTCCTTCTGGAAACTAGGCCATTGATGGAAATGCTTTGTTCTTGTAAATTTCTAAGACATTTTTAAACTAAGGGAGACTCAGGTCTTGCAGGATTGTGATCTCTACAAGTTAACTTTGTTTTCCCTCTCCTTAGCTTTAGGGCAGCTGGGAGTGCATGAAGAATGTAACATATATCCAATGGAGGTGGAGTGGGGTGTCCAGTTTGGCTTTGTCATCAGCTTGCTTTCTGTTCCCTCATCACTAGGGCTTCCTCAAGGACTTCCTTTAACGTTTCATCACTGTAGCTTTGCTCTCATTGATGAAGTCTTAGAGTATTGATGAAGTCTTAAGTGAGGTTCAGTGGGGTGAGGGCCAGAGCTGATGACCAAGAAAGAATTCTTGAGACATCTTTGGTGCAAAACGGTGGTTTATTAAGGGACAGGACCTGTAGGCAGAAAGAGCTGCTGCCCCAGGGTTGTGAGGAGCAATCCATTATATGCTTTGAAGTTGGGAGGGTGTTAGGGATGGCATAAGTCTCTAAGGAATTTTGGAAGCAAGGTTTCCAGGACCTTGAGGGGCTAGACATCGTTGGGAAAAAGGTTATTCATTATTAGTAATAAAACCTTTGTCATGAGACCCTTCAGATGTGTATCCATGGGCCGTATGCTTGGGAAAGATTGTCAACGCTATCTTGGAGGGTTTCGAGATAAAGTTTCCAAAGGTATTGTTAAAGTAGACTTACAGGATCCTGGTTAGGGGTAGGGGTCAGTCAGGCTATGATTGCGCTTTGCCCTTAGCAAAGTGTTAAGATGGAGGCAGTTGAGTCCTTAGAGGAATGTTACTCTACCTTTTTTAAGGGTTTGTCAGTGGGTAAGGAAATTTAATAATTTTTCTTCTGCTTGTTTCCCACATCATCATTAGCCTTACTTCCCTTCAATAACCATAAACAACCCCCCTACCCCAGATATATATTAGCAATCATCTTTCAAACATATGGCCGCTGATATATATCTGAAGGGTCTCATGACTAATGTTTTACTACCGTAGTAAATAACCTTATCTTAACAGCAGCTAGCCCCTCCAAGGTCCTGGAGACCTTGCTTTTAACATGCACAAATTCCTTAGAGACAGACTATCCCTCATTCCCACTAACTAAAAGTACAGAATCAGTTACTACTCACGATCCCAGTGCAGGTCTTTCCGTGCATGAGTCGTGTCCCTGTGTTTAATAAAAGCACCTTTTTGCGCCAAAGACGTCTCAAGAATTCTTTCTTGACCATCCACTCCACAACCCCGCCTCAAGAATTACTTGTATTTTATATGAATTAAATATTTCCCATAACCTTATTATTTAAGAATCCTGGGGAGAAATTAGACTTTCCATAAAGCAAGTATTGCAAGGAAAAAAAAACATTCTAGGACATGTGCCCCTCTTAAATTAATGGCCTAAAATTCATGTCATCAGAAACCCTCAGTCTCTCAGAGTTCCACTGGAGTCAAGAGGACCTTGGAGAAGTCTGCCTCAACAAGAACAAATGCCTTTTTATTATTTTATAGTCTGGAGTTACATATAAGAGTTCTGTTATTTAAAACATCTGAAAACCACTGACTCCTGGAACCACAGGGTTCCAAATAAACTACATTCCTTTATAAAAAGCTACATATTGTTTTGAAATACTATTTTTTTCAAATATACTACTTGCTTTTTATTAGGGTTTTAATATCAAGAAAGATACAGAACAAAATATTTTATTGTTGTTACTAAAGGGAACAGGCACTTCACTTCAAGGAAATGTCACTTCAAGGAAAGAAATACAAATGTTTGTGATAAAAAAGAGGAAAAAGAAAAAAAATTTTGCAATAAATAGATAAGAAAAACAAGTTGAAAATCCCTTTTAAAGGGAAATGCTTAAATGTTTAACATATTTTGTTTAAAATGAAAAAAAGGTAAGTCAAAAGTTTTCCCATTAATTTTCAATAAAAATAGGTGAGTTATAATCTCTTGCTATTGTCTTAATTGTAATTTTTCATGAGGGGAGAATAACTGTCAGTGGTATTTCTGTGATGGGGACTACACACACACACACACACACACACACACACAATAAGTTAATCTAATGTGCATTACCTTGCAGATCATTCATTAACTGACAGTCATTAACTGACTATAAGCTTTTAATAGTGTCATCTGGCAAACACGGTCCAAGTAATCATTTAGTGGTATAATATAGCTATATTTTTAAGAACTTTATTTTAAAGGTGGAATAAAGCACCAAGCACAGGAAATGCTTGTTTGCCAAGAACAGAAATAAGTCATTTTATGTCCACCACAAGCACACCTTACTATATTACTCACAAGTTTCACATTCAGCCAAGGTCAAAGCATACATTCCCACATCACCTTTGGAAACTTTGTAGCAAGGCTTGGTATAAATTTACCTTCATTTTATGAACAGGTAATTTGTCATTCCTCTTGGAAAAAAAGAAAATGGTTTTTGGAGGTTGATTCTGTGCTATGATACATTTTTAACCTTTACTGGGCCCTCACCAAGCATAGTGCCATTTGGGAAGAAGTAAATTTTTCTGTAGTTTGCACAACACAACCGTCATTACTGGCCATTAAATTATCAGACCCAACATCCATTTCCACATATTAAGAAGGAAGCATAGAAACTGAAGACAATTTATGGTACAATGAAAGGAAAAAAGACAGAAGGAAGTAGGGGAAGAAGGGAGGGGTTATAAAATAGAACCTAAGGGGTGTCTGGGTGGCTCAGTTGGTTGAGCACTTCCAATTCTTGATTTTGGCTCAGGTCATAATCTCTGGGTCATGAGATCAATCAGCCCCATAGCTGCTCTGTGCTCAGTGGGGAGTCTGCTTGAGATTCTCTCTCTCTCCCCCTTTCTCTGTCCCTCTTCCATGCATGTGCTCTCTCTCTCAAATAAATCTTTTTAGAAAATAGAACTTAAAATGATAGATTAGGAAATTGAAATTACCTGGGTATTATGGGATCAAATGTGCCCCCCACCATAATTCATGTATTGATATTCTAAACCCTAGTACCTTAGACTATAACTATATTTAGAGTAGGTCTTTAAGAAAAGTAATTAAGATAAAATGAGGTCATTAGGGTGGGCCCTAATCCAACAAAATGAGTCGTCATAAGAGGAGAATATGACACAGATACACATGAGGGAAGGCCATGCACAAACATGATGGAAAAGGTAACAATCTATAAGCCAAGATGAGAGATCTCAAAAGAAACCAAACAGGCCAACATCTTGATCTCAGACTTTGACCCTCCAGAATTGTGAGAAAATAGTTAATTGAGCCACACCCACTCTGTTACATTGTTTCTGGCAGCCCCACTAATCTAATACACTGCACAGTGGAAAGAATACTGAGTATCAATGTAATAGATGTGTTTAATTATAAGACTTATTCAATGGAAAGCTTTCATTGAATTTATTGGGTGCACATAATTAGATGAAATGGAAAGGGCAGTTAATTGGTATTTCTAGTTGACATTTTAAGTCAACTACTAGCTGATTATAATAAATTAGACTAAAATATTCGTCATAATTTTTCATCAATGAAAGTGTTAATATCAACTTCATAGACAAAAAGAAAAAGAAACATCATTCAAAAATCAATCAATTAAGTGATTACTGAACTAATTTATGGACAATGTTTCCACTCCTGGTATTGAAAATTAGCCGTAAAGATAGGAATGCCTGACTTGAGTCCGTGTGATCATATTGAAAAACTGAAATGAGGCATTCTCAATTCCTTCTTGCATCTAACCTGAAGGTCTTTCATAATTTGCCTGTTTCTAAAATGTAATGAAAAAAACCCACAGAATTAGTAAAATGAAAGGAAATTTTACATAACAGTGAACCAAACTGTTCATGAGATTGAATTCGTTGTTTTAAATATTGAGCTCTAACTGAAAATTGCTTATTGGTTTATATAATTGAAAGGTCCAAGAAAGGAACTTAGTTGTGGTTTGATCCTGAGGTTTACTAAGCTGCCAGATTTCCACCTTGAGTTCACAGTAACTCCTCTGCCTTGTTTCTCCTTCATGTGCCAAATTTGTCTTCTTTGCAGCTTTTCACCTTGTAGCCAAAGTAGGGGCCACTGTTCCCAGCTTTACATTCAGGTAACAACTCCAGGTGTGCTCCACGGACCAGCAGCAGCAGCACCATCTAGGGGCTTGTGAAAAACTCAAATTCTAGGTAATTTGTCAGGTAATTAGAATAGGTAATTTGTCAATTAGTCAAATCTCTGAATAAGAATTTCTGGAATGGGGCCCCAGAATCTGTCTTAACAAGCCCTCTATCTGATTTTTATAAACACTAAATTTTGAGAAACATTGTTTCAGAACAACAGTGTTGTCAAACCTGGTTGCCCTTAAGTATTCCCTGGGGGAGTTTTAAAAATAATATCATGGTCTGAGTCTCATCTCAGAGATTCTAAGTTTGTTGGTCTGAGGTGAAGACCAGGCAATGCTCTCCGGGGAAGTCCTTGCTTTGTATGCAGATCTCACAGTGCAGTGAAATAACACTAATCCCCAACGACATGGCTGAAATTTCAGTTGCCAATGGCATATTAACTGTCAGTAATCGCATGAAGTATAGACTTCACTGCTACTTCTTCAGTCCACAGATCTCTATGTAAATAACAAAAGTACATTAGAATCAATGACCAATCATTGCTTTTTTTATAGCATGTCTCTGATTAGTCACTGCACATCTGTTATTCGGTATATGGATAGACAGCAAAGTGTGTATCCCTCAGTGATAAACCTATGTGATGTATTACAAAAATGGAGAATCAAAAAAGGAAACTGACAACAAAGATAAAAGGGCAACAAAGAAAGCAAAATGGTAATAGTGGAAGTGAAATGCAAATCAAATGTAATGGACTTATGAAAGAAATAGTCAGCCATGGGAATGTTGACAATAATCTGTTTGATAGACTCTAGATACAAAGCAAGAGGAACTTAGTAAATGTAAATCTACCAACATAAACTAGGAAAGTGATTGTGAAAAAAAGAATGATGATGTCTCTCAAAAAGTGACATCGGCAAAAAATTTACACTAAAGAAACTCTCAAAGATTCTTCACGGTGTTGAAAGGCCAAAGTATACAATGTTGTAAGTTGATCTAAACCCAGAAAAGAGTATGAAAATTTGCCAACCTATAGAAAAAATGCACACTTGGTATACAGAAGGCAAGTTCTCTTCTAATTACATTTGGTAAATTTTCTACAAAGAAAGAAAACATCCTCAATATTTATAACATTTTAGGGGCACCTGGGTGGCTCAGTGGGTTAAGCCTCTGCCTTTGGCTCAGGTCATGGTCTCAGGATCCTGGGATCTAGCCGTATCGGGCTCTCTGCTCAGAGGAAAGACTGCTTCCCCCTCCCCTGCCTGCCTCTCTGCCTACTTGTGATCTCTCACTGTGTGTCAAATACATAAATAAAATCTTTAAATATATATTTATAATATTTTAAATTATAGGGTCATAATTATTTGTTTTACTTTAAAAATTTTTATTCAACACAAAAGAGAGAGCTTCTTCATGTTTTGAGAAAAATATTTAAAGATCAGGGAGCAACCGTAATTTTTCACTTTGCATGGTTTCAAGTTATAATGGTCATTTCTACAATCCTGTACTACCATGCAAAGTGGTCACTGCCTGTATTTATGAACTCTGATATCTCCAAAGTGCCGATGGAGTTCTGAACCACTAATTAGAGCCTCAGCTCTCAAAATGTGATCCTTGGATATTACCACCAATATCAATAATTTATCATTTATGAGAAATATGATACATCGGGTTCTACCAACCTAGGTGAGAAGCCTAGTAATTTGTGTTTTATTTAACAAGATTTCCAGATGATTGTGATTCTAATGCATGCTAAAGATTAAGACTCCCTCATCTGGAGAATACAAAACTTCCCTTACTGAGACTTGTGTGAAAGCAAGTCTCTTTCAGGACTTCAGCAGCCATCTCGTGTGGTTTAAACCTCAAATGAGGCACTCAACAGCCCCTACGTTCATTGTACTGTTGTCATTAAGAAAGTAAAGAGGAAAGTGACTGCCATCAAGAATCCAAAAAGTCCACCACACCTCTTTTTAAAAAGCTTTATAAAACATTAAAAGGGAAAATTTCAATACAAGTTTTAAAATTGAAAGGGAATAAACATCTAGGAAAGGTAAGGCTTCTAAGTAGAAATACAAGTTACTGAGATTCAACAACTACGTTTCATAAAAAATATTTCCTGATTCAACCGAATTGAAAGG
Source organism: Mustela putorius furo (assembly GCF_011764305.1). Classification (NCBI taxonomy): domain Eukaryota; kingdom Metazoa; phylum Chordata; class Mammalia; order Carnivora; family Mustelidae; genus Mustela; species Mustela putorius. The sequence goes on along the minus strand of NW_025422112.1, from coordinate 1,300,476 downwards.
TTTAATGTGCATACTGTTAAAGGAAATCTTCCACAGAGAATTTACTAATCCAGTAGGTTTGTATTCAATGATTCATGAATCAGGTAGTACCTGATCTAGCAGATAGAAAGGAGCTCTGAAGAGTTGTTGTACAAAGCAAGAAATTTTTAAAAACCAAATGCAACAGGAACCAGGAAGTTCTACTGGGTATTTCTCAAGATGAATGTCCTTATATGGAGCTAAGGGTAGTCTTGGAGCTGAGTTAAGTACTTCTGTGAGCAGGCAATCCCTCACTGGTTGACTTAGGCCTCTTTTTCTGGAAGAGCAGAATAGAGAAATTTAAATTTTGATTTGCTGACATAAGGAGTTGGCACGAGTGACTCCATTCTGGGCCTAATCTGGTTACTTCAACAATGCACACAAAAATATACATTTCTCTTTTTTTATAGTTTAACTCATTCACATTTAATATTGTTATTGATATAATTTTATCATTTCACTTTTTGTTTTCTCTATGTCTCAAGTCATTTTTTCTTTCATTGTTCTTTACTATGTCTTTTCTCATGAAATTATATAATGTAAGAATTCTAAAAATATATTGATGGATTTGTAATATGTAGATGTAATAGGTATAACAATAATAGCAGAAAAGGGCATAGGGAGAGTAGAATTATATAAGAGTAACTTTTCTATATCCCACTGGAATTAAGTCAGTATAAATCTGAAGTAGATTTAGTAAATTAATATGTATGTGATAAGCTCTGGAAAAATACACATTTCAAACTAATGAAATGTAATATTGAAATTTGTTTTTCTAAGCACAAATAAAAGATGTTTCATTGTGATCAGACACTAATATATAAGAAAAGATAAGTTTGATAGGTTCTGTGTACAATTCATATTATATTCGCTGGAACTAGTGCAATTATTACTCTTGCTTTGACCAGAATTTACAAACAGAATTTCATTTAAGAACATCAGTTCAGGCTTTTCAAGGTTGTTACTGAAACCATGATCATAAAACTTGTATAAGCTTCAGGACTGTGTTTGAATATTCAAGTAAGTAATTGCTTATGCAAAGTGGAGAATTTTTCTCTCACATACCCTGACCCTTCAGTTTTTATCATCCCTTATCCCATATGGCTTGCTTAGAAGTATTCTAGCACTTTTTGGAGTATCTATTGCTCCTCTGTATTATGTTGCTCATGTCAAGGCCAAGAAGAACTAAAGAATGAATAATTCACAAACCAACAACCATCTTTTTCATTGGGAAAACTACTTAAATTATATTAAAGCTACTCTTAACTTTATCACAGTCACAAAAAAAAAAGAAAAGAAAGAAAGAACGGAAGAAAGAAAGAAAGAAAGAAAGAAAAGAAAAAAACTGTACCTGAGTATATTTTCTGAATGTGAAACTAAAGGTTTGTAAAGCCTAAATAGTTGTGTTTCTTGATAGTTACTATGCAGAGTTTACTTTATGTAATTGTCACAAAATATTGCTCATTAGCTTCAGTTTTTAAAAAAACTAGCATAAAAAATAGGAGCATTCATTCCACCTTACGACAGAGTACAGTTAGATTCTTAGTCATTATAAACATATAATGAACATTATATGGACTAACATATAAGGACTTAGCTTCCCATTCAAGATGGAGTAACAAGACAGGAGTTACCCCTGACTGAAAACAACTGAAAAACAGGGCTTGATGTAAAAATTGATGGTTTCCTATTTTGGATATCCAAACACTGGATATTTATTTGGATATCAGTGTTTCATAAGTGTGAGAACGAAGAAGGGAGCTCTATGATTTTCCAGCTCACTGCTTGCTAGGGGTTCCCAAAGTGTAGCACTTGCATGAGAACTCAGGTGGAGCTCAGCAGTCTCAAAACTTTGAGAAGGTGAAGCTGAGAGTCCAGGAAATCAAAGACAGCTGGAGCTCACCTAACAGAGCTATCAGGGAGGAGAGAGCTGTGCATGAGAAGAGCCGGTGTTGGATACCTGCAGGGGCGCCCCCTTGAGTCAGCAGCTTCCTCCTAATGAATCAGCACAGGCATGCAAGGGAATGACCCCAACCCGGGAAAGGAGCCACCTGCAAGATTTCTTAGAAGCTTACCCAGGGAAGGTAATAGTTCATGTTCCTGAAAGCAAGAGCGGAAGACCTCATAAATCTGGGGCATCGGTTGGAGTACTCAGAAAGGTACTGTCTCACTTATGAACAAATATTATCTCTAAAGGCCGTTCTGGTCCCTTCTAAGAAAACTTTATAAACTAAATTTGATCAAACTACTTCCAAGCACTTTAACTACATCTCAGAATAGAGCTCAGGAATACAATTTTTTCCATCTTCCTCCCCAATTTATATACTATATATAATTGGTCTCTTGAAGTTATCTAATAGTTCCCTGATGTTCTTTTCATTATTTATTTTGTCTTTTTTTTCTCTCTATGTTTCTTTGGGTAGTTTATATTTCCATGTATGTCTTCAAGTAAATTAATTTTGTTTTTTGCTGTGTCTAATATGCTATTTATAACACCCTGTAAATTTTTAATAAAATTGTACTTTTCATCTCAAAATTTCAATTTGGGTCTTTTTAGTTCTTCTATATCTCATCTTAAAGTTTTCAGTCTTTCATCACCTTTTAGAACACATATGATATTTTCATAACTCTTTCATGTCCTTGACTAGTAATTCTATCATCTATATTATTTCATAATTCATATCTATTTGTTGGTGTTTTCTCTTATTATAGAGAAAAATTTGCCTATTCCTATGCATGCCTGGTAACTTTTAATTAGATGCCAGACTTTGTGATTGTCATTGTGCTACTTGTTGGATATTTTTGAATTCCTGTAAATAAAAAGTTGTGGACATTTTTTTTCAAATTTGATAAAAGCTATAAACCTTCAAATCCAAAAAGCTCAATAAATCCCAAGCACAAGAAACATGAAGAGAACTACAATAGGACACCTCACAATAAGATTGTTTAAAATTAATGATACAGAGAAAATCTTAAAAGCATCTAGAGAAAAGGGAAACATTTCATATAGAGGAACAAGGATCAGAATGCAAACTTTTCACACAAAACTCTGCAGCTATTTATTACAAGAAATGGTAAAGGAATAAGTCTGTTAAAGAAAGACAAATACTATATGATTTCACTCATATGTGGAACTTCAGAAATGAAACAGTTGAATGTAAGGACAAAAAAGACAGAGAAGGAAACCAAGAAAAAGATTCTTAATTGTGGAGAACAAACTAAGGGTTGCTGGACAAGAGGTGGGTAAATAGGATGGGTTTAAAAGGTGACAGGGATTAAGGGGGCACTTGTGATGAGCACTGGGTGTTGTATGGGAGTGCTGATCACTATGCTGTACATCGGAAACTAATATTACACTGTGTGTGAACTAACTGGAATTTAAATAAAAACTTGAAGAAAAATAAATAAAGTGGCAAAAGAGGTCTTTTAAGCAGAAGGGAAATGATACTAGATGAAATCTGCATCTGAATAAGGGAAAAAAACTAGAAATAATAAAAGTATGGGTAAATTAAAAGATTTTATTTTCATTTTAAATACTCCTTTGAAATAGAAATGATTATTTAAGACAGATATATTAGCAATGCATCATAGTGACAGTTGTATAAGTAAAAATAATAGTACGAAGGTAGGAAGAAAAGAAATCTAAATATATTGTTGTAAGATTTGGTATGTAAAATGTTAATATTACTTGAAAGGATACTGGTATAAGGTAAAGATTTATTTTATAAACCCTAATGCAACCACTAAGACACACAGCAAAGAGTAATAGCCCAAAGCCAATGAAGAAGATAGAATCTTTAAAAATACTTCGTTAATATGAAAAAAAAAGAGGAAAATGGTAACAAAGAACAAGACGAAACAAATGTAAATATAAAAACGAATGCCCAACCCTCCTACACTGTTGGTAGGAATGCAAGCTGGTGCAGCCACTCGGGAAAACAGCATGGAGGTTCCTCAAAATGTTGAAAATAGAACTGCCCTATGACCCAGCAATTGCACTACTGGGTATTTACCCTAAAGATACAAACGTAGTGATCCAAAGGGGCACGTGCACCCGAATGTTTATAGCAGCAATGTCCACAATAGCCAAACTATGGAAAGAACCTAGATGTCCATCAACAGATGAATGGATCAAGAAGAAGTGGTATATATACACAATGGAATACTATGCAGCCATCAAAAGAAATGAAATCTTGCCATTTGTGACAACATGGATGGAACTAGAGCGTATCATGCTTAGTGAAATAAGTCAAGCAGAGAAAGACAACTATCATATGATCTCCCTGATATGAGGAAGTGGAGATGCAACATGGGAGCTTAAGTGGGTAGGAGAAGAATCAATGAAACAAGATGGGATTGGGAGGGAAACAAACCATAAGTGACTCTTAATCTCACAAAACAAATTGAGGGTTGCTGGGGGGAGGGGTTTTGGGAGAAGGGTGTGGGATTATGGACATTGGGGAGGGTATGTGCTTTGGTGAGTGTTGTGAAGTGTGTAAACCTGGCGATTCACAGACCTGTACCCCTGGGGATAAAAATATATGTTTATAAAAAATAAAAAGTTAAAAAAAAAAAACAACAAATGCCAAGATAATAACTTTAACCACAATCAAATCAATAACCAAATTTAATTTAAATAATTTAAATAACCCCTTTAGGGACTCCTGGGTGCCTCATTCAGTTAAGCATCTGCCTTTGGCTCAGACCATGATCCCAGAATCCTGGGACTGAGTCCCTCATTGGATTCCTTGCTCAGAGGGGAGTGCGCTTCTCCCTCTGCTTCCCACTCTCCCTGCTTGCTCAGTTTCTCTCTCTCTGACAAATAAATAAATAAAATCTTTTTAAAATACCCCCCCTTTAAAAAAAAAAAGCATAGATATTGGGTAAGAACTACATGCTGCCTATAGGAAATCCATTTTGAGTATCAAGATGAAAAAGATATATCATACTAACTCTAATCAGAAGAAAGCTGGAGAAGCTATGTTAATATCAATGTAGATTTCAGAGCAACAAATATTGCCAGAGATAAAGAGAATCATTACATAATGATGTGTCACTCATCAAAAGATACAATAATCTTAAATAATTTTTCACTTAATAACAGAACTTCAAAATATGAGAAGGAAAAATTGACAGAGCAGGAGGAAAAAACCAACAAATCCACAAATTTAGTTGGGAATTTCAACATCTCCCTCATAATAATTGATAGAATAATTAATGTTCAATATGAATATAAAAAACTTGAAAACACTATAACCCAAATGACTTAAATGATCTTTACAAAAACAATAGCAGAATACATATTGTTTTCAAATGCACATGGAACATTCACTGAAACTGACCATATACTGGGCTACAAAATAGGCACTAATACATTTAAGAGGTTTAAATTAATAAATATTATTTTCACTTAACACAGTGGAATTAAATTAGAAAGAAATCAATAAGAGAATGATATCTGGAAAATCCCAAATATTTGGAAATTAACCTATGTTTCAAAGAAAAAAGCAAGAGAGAAATCAGAAACTACATTGAACAGAATGAAACATAATATAGTGTAATTGGTGGAATGAGCTAATGTGATATTTAGAGGGCAAGTGTTCTACAGGCCTATTTTAGAAAAGAAAATGTCTCAACTCAGAAAGCTCAGCTTCCAATATAGGGCACTAGAAAATGAAGAGCAAATCAAACCAAGTAAGCAAAGAAGGGAAAACAATAAATACAGGGCAGGTATCCATGAAACAGAAAGTCAGACAATAATATAATAAGTCAATGAAACAAAAAGCTGTGTTTCCAAGAAAATCAATAAAAATGATAGCCTCTAAGCAAACTGACCAAGAGAAGAAACAAATTACCAGTACTAGAAATGAGAACAGTATCATGATTTCAGATTATACAGATATTAAAAGGGTAATAAGAAACATCAATAACTGTGATAATAAATTCAGTAACTTAGATAAAATGGGTAAACTTCAAACTAAAAAAATAAACCTCTGAAATTCAATAATATGAATAATTTCATATCTTTTAAAGGAAGGGAATCTGGAGTTTACCAAAAAAAGAACTTCATGCACAGATGGTTTCAGTGACAACATTTACTTAAAATTTGTGGAAAAAATTATACCGAATCTTCACAAACTGTTCCAGAAAAATTGAAGAGGATGTTATATGCCACAGTTCATTCTATGAGGCTAGTATTAAACCAGACCAAAACCACCCAAAGGCATTACAAAAAAGAAACAAAAACTATAGACCAGTATTCTTCATAAACATATATAAAACAACTTTAACAAAATATTGGCAAATCAATCCAACAATATATAAAAGGGTAATATGTCATGACCATGTGGGGATTATCCAAGGAATTTGACATTGGTTCCACATTTGAAAACCCTATCAGTGTTGCACTATATTAACAGACTAAACAACAGCTGAATGTCTCAATAAAGGCAAAAATTTTTTTTTGATAAAATTTAACATTCATTCTTGATAAACACTCTTAGCAAACTAGGAATAGAATATTGTCGAACCTAGTAAAGGACATTTTGAAAAACCTACAGTTAATACCATATTTAATAATGAAAGACTAAAATACCTAGGTGGCTCGGTCATTTAAGTGACTGATTATTGACTTTGGGTCAAGTCATGATCTCAGGGTCATAAAATTGAGCCCCACTTTGGGCTCCATACTGATCATAGAGCCTGCTTAAAATTCTCTCTCTCCACCTGAACCTCCTCTCTCCCACTCATGTGTCTGTACTCTCTCTAAAGTAATAATAACAATAGTTATGATGATGATGATGATGATGATGAAAGACTGAATAATTTCACCCTAACATCAGGATCAAATCTAAGATGCTTGCTCTCGGCACTTTTATTTAACATTATATTGGAAATTCTTGCCATTGAATAAAGAAAAAAAAAGCAATAGAAAATAATAAAATGCCTGTAGATCAAGGAAAATAAAATTGCCTCCTTTATTCACACGCAGATGCATGATCATCAATTTTTAAAAAAAAGCAAAAACCTGTGAATTCTGCAAAAAATGCTTCTAGAATTAATTAGTTTAGCGATGTTGTAATATGTAAACTTAATATCAAAATCAATTATATTCCATTTACTAGTAATGACCACAAATGGAAATTGAAATTAAAGTGACATTAATAACAACTTCAAATATATGACATTAGTAGTTATACACTTTACAAAAATATATGCAGGTTGTGTAAACTAAAAACTAAAAACAATTGCTGAGAGAAATTAAAGACTTAAAAAAATATAGAGATATACAATGTTCATCAGGTCAACTCTTCCCAGGTTGATCAATAAATGCAACACAGGGGCGCCTGGGTGGCTCAGTGGGTAAAGCCGCTGCCTTCGGCTCAGGTCATGATCTCAGGGTCCTGGGATCGAGTTCCGCATAGGGCTCTCTGCGGGGGAGCCTGCTTCCTCCTCTCTCTCTCTGCCTCGCTGCCTACTTGTGATCTTTCTCTGTCAAATAAATAAATAAAAAATCTTAAAAAAAATTTATAAAAAAATTTATAAAAAATAAATAAATAAATAAATGCAACACAATGCCTGTCAAAATCCCAGTGGTCTTCTTTGACAATCTCTTTCTAAACTTTCTATGTAAATGCAAAGGTCTTCAAAAAAGAAAAATAAAGTTAGAGGACTTATTCTACTTCATATCAAGCATTAGTATAAACCAACAGTAAGATACTGGTGTAAAGATATGCAATAAGATCAATAGACTAGAATAAAGTCCAGAAATAAACCCACACATATGAACAACTAATTTACAGGGTGCTAAAACAATTATATAGCTGTATGACAAAAACTATAAAACTTGACTATTACCTTATACCACGTAACAATTTTTGATTCAAAATATATCCAGTCCTAAATCAATCATAAGACATCCCAAAGAAAACATAGGAGAAATACATATCCTTTAGTTTGCCAAAGATTTCTTAACTACAGCATGAAAAACACATTCCATAAAAGAAAAAAAAAACAATAAATTGGATTTTTTCAAAATTAAAAATTAAGACTTTTGAAAGATTGTTTAATGAATGAAGAACATACTAACCTTTACAAATTGTACACTTTAAATATGTGCAGTTTATTGTGTGCCAATTATACCTAAATAAAACAGCTTTTTAAAAACTAAGGCAGAATTTTGAGAACATACTTACTAATAATTTGTCTGACAATGGATTTGTATCTATAACATACAAATAAATTCATTAATAAGAAGAACAACCCCAACCACCAAAGAAAGAAAAAAAAGAGAGAAAGGAAGAAAGACCCACAAAATCTGAAGAGACACTCGAGAAGATATATGGATGCAAAGAGGCATATGAAAAAAATGATTAACATTAGTCTTTAAGGAAATAACTAAATCTACCAAATCTAAAATTAGAAAAGTTAATCATATCAAATATTGACAAAACTTTGCAGAAACTGGGAACTCATATGGATGACAAAGGAGAATGTAAAATGGTCTATCTGCTTGGGAAAAAAATTTTGGATGTTTTAAAAAAATTGACAATATGCCCCCCATATACCACAGACCTTTCACTACAAGGAATTACCCAACAGAAATAAAAGCATATATTTATACAAATATTTACCTGAATATTCATAATAGCTTTGTTTGTACAGCCCAAAACTGAAAACACCACAAATATTTATGAATATGAGAATGATAAATAAATCATCGTATGGAATGGAATATTACTTAGCAATAAAAAATAAATTATTTGTATACTCAGAAGCATAAATACACGTCAAAATAATTGTGCTGAGGGAAAGATACCAGAACCAATTTTGCACAATACATTATTCCATTTATATTAAATTTTATGATAGACAACTAATGTATAGTGACATAGCTGTGATTCACAGCTGTGATTGCAAGGCTTCTATGAGAAAAGATTTCAAAGGAGCACCAGGAAACTTTTGGGGGTAAGGTTATTCATTATCTTTATTGTGGTGATGGTCTAATAAACATACACATATGCAAAGATTACCAAATTGTACACTTTATATTCAGTTTGTTGTATGTCACTTTTACCTCAATTGAAATGTTACTAACTACTTAGAGAGGTAGAAACAGAGCAAGAAAATTAATGTTGACTCATGAATTGGCACATATTTTTAATACTGTACTAACTCTCAGTTTTCTGCTCTTTGCTATATTTTCACAACTAACAACTGAATTTACATCTTAGACCTAATTTATATGAAGATTATTTACCATACATCCCTAAGCTTTGTGATTTTTTTTCCATTAGTTGGTAGCAAACTAGGAAGGTATAAAATAGTACTAATGTCAAAAATAATTTTCAAATGCTTTAACGATAAATGTTCTTGCATTATTTCTTGAATCTCCTGACTTATTTAAAAGATTGGCAAATTAAACATATGATTCTGAAATAAAAGACTAACATTTTAATAAATATTATCAGCCCTCACACAGTTTCAGGAAAATATATGGATAAAATTGATAATTATGTATTTAGGTGAAGATAAATAAGAATGTACTGAACATCTAACTGATCCACAGGTAGCTAAAATATTAGAAAAATGTATTATGATGTTCAATTTTTTTTTCCTTAAAGTATTACCTAATAGATATGCAATATATCATTCTATTCTCTTTCAGGTAGACAATGACTGAATTTCAAAAAATAAATCTAAAAGTTCCAATATTTCATCATCTGCAAAATAAGAAGAAATGTAAATAAGAGAAGAAAGGAAACTAACCAATAGTGAGTGTTCATTTGTCAGGAACCATGCAAGCTTCTATACATACAGTGCTTCATATAATCAATAGAATCAATCCAGAGTTTAACCAGCAGTTTCCAATTTAATAACAAAGCTTTAGCTTGGAACACTGGTCATGTTCCAAGACCCAATGACAAAAGAATAACTGTTGTTGTTGTTGTTGTTTTCCTCTCCCATACGTCAATGCCTAGAGTAATGCCAGATTTACTTTGGATGCTCAACAAATTTTTCCTTGACGAATGCAAGCATTGTCCACTTATCCTGACACTTTTGTTTTCCAATAAGAACATGAGCATGAGTGACAGAAAATGTGTGTCTATAGAATAAGGACCGTTAAGAGAGAAGTCTAAGTGGAAAGTGGATGGCTACAAAAGCAGACTCTTAAAGCCAGAATCACTGTGGAAAGAGTCCATGCTCTAGGTTCAAATCAAAAAGAATTGGATTTTGTCAGGACACCCACAATGTGTCAGCTCAGTGACAGGCTCACATTAATTGAGCTCATGAGAGACTAACTTATAAAACAGATGGCTAATGTATTAATTCAAGTGAGCCAGAACTTTCAAAGGTCAAGAATATTCTTGTCAGCTGGTCAGTATGTCCTGCCCACAGTAATAAAGTCTTTATGGAGAGCAAGGATGATCAGAATATTGCTTGGTGAGCAAGGGCAATTAGGAAGATGGTTGTTAACAGTTAGTGTCACCAGATTGTGACTGTTGGAGGCAGCCATCAGAAATATATGTCCCTTTCCTTGGACAGTCCTGAAATAAATAAATAACATGGAGTAGATTATGTCTTTTTTTACATCAATTGTATTTCGGTAGTATTGTATTTTGGTAGTGCCTCCCTCAGTTTATACCCTAAGTTACTTGACTAAATTTCAGCAATATCTTTCTCATTTTGATTTCATTTAGGGAAGTATTTTTCCCATGATTATGAACTATGTTTCAGCATGGAGATGTTGGTTATTATTTTTGCAGATAAGTGATTTCATATATTATAGACTTAACTTTATCTTAAATTATGAAATTATGAGAAGCAATTTACCATAACCAAGTGTGTGTAGTCTACATTTTTAGTAAAGCAAATGGTTTGAAATGTCCAAGAATATAAATGAGGAAAATTGAGTAGAATAGTTTATGCATTGAGCCATATTTTTATTTTTTATTTTTTGAGCCATATTTTTAAATAAACATAATCTATATACCTACACTTAGTACACACACTTAAGAAATGAGATATATGTCATGATTTTGAATACTTCTACTAAACACTTTGAGAGTATGCAGACCCAGCAATTTTTTTTGCAAAGAATAACCAACAAATTACCACAGCTATTTATTTTGATGTTTAAAATTTTTACTAACATTAGCCCATAAAAATGGCACCTCTGTTGAGTAATGTGTTATTTTTGCTGCCTTTTAAAATTATCTTTATATAGAAATACCAGGTTTGTTAACAAGATATGCTCCTCTTTTTCTAGCTCTGAAACTGAAATATTAACAAATTTGGAGGTTGGATGAAATATATTTGTATTATTAATAACTTTCAGACATTAATTTCTAATTGGCAAAAATTCTTTTTATGAGAAAAATAAATAATGCTTGTGCTTACACTCTCTCCATCACCATAAAATATTGCACAGGTTATTGGAAATATGATTATTCTAGTCAACTACACAGGCTGTGTTTCCCTTCCAATTACCCTTCCCTAGAAGTAAATTACTTAAGCACCCCTCTCTAGGCTGTGATTGTTCTTCAGTCAGCTTTCACTCCAATTATTTGCAACCAGAGCTATTACTTAGGTTGTGTAGGTTATGTTCTCCATAAGGGCACTCATGTTAAAGGTTGAATCGCATCTGAAATCCAGCTTATCCTCTGCTAACTAAGCCATGTAACCTGACCAGGGGCTCTGTCTGTCCTGAGGAAAAGACATCACTTTCCAAAGGTATCCTAAGGACTGGTGGAAGCCTGTTGCATACTACCCAATTATTCAAAGTCTACATTTATGATCATCTTTGCTTTATTTCAACATATTTTCTTCTAATATGTCAATCCAACCTAAACCAAAATATGATTGATTATATATGTAGCTGGCAGGCATACGTAGAAATAGAAATTTGTATTTATTTTTATTTTATTTATTAGCTTTACTTAGTATTACTAAAATAATTACTATGCGTTATTATCCAGGTAGAAGTGTGAATTACAATAACCATCTTTAGGAAATGATTTAGTAGTACCTATTAAAATTTTAACCATGTATTCCATTTGACCTAGTAATCCACTTTTAAAAATATGTCCTTCAGACAATATATTAGACCATATATACAAAGAAGTTCACAGAAGGTATAGCTTATTTTGAATAAGAAACTGATAGTAATCGAGTACCTCATATTCCAAGATATGGAATATCATAGGACCTATTTTCAAAACATGAACTACATCTGTAAATAATGACCTAGTAAAATATGTAAAATATAAGTTGCTGGATATTGATTTCATTCTGTTAAAAAATGTGGAGTCTGTTGTGTATCAGTTTCTCATGATGTCAAGTCCACTTGCTTATGGCTTCAGGGATGCTGTTTTTTTTTTTTTTTAAGATTTTATTTATTTATTTGACACAGAGATCACAAGTAGGCAGAGAGGCAGGAAGACAGAGAGAAGGAAGCAGGCCTCCCGCTGAGCAGAAAGCCCAATATAGGGCTCGATCCCAGGACCCCGGGATCATGACCTGAGCCAAAGGCAGACACTTAACTGACTGAGCCACCTGGGCATCCCTGGGTTTTCATTTTCGTTTCAATTCCATCGATTTTCATTTTCCATTCATATGTTCTATGAGTATTCCTTGGTACCACATTTTAATGACAGCTCAAAATCATTGCTAAACCTCTTTATTGATCATCCTGAATCTAATCCCAATATACACATAGTTCTAAAGTTTTTGCTGTTTTATTGATTTGGAGATAGAGATTGTTTCTCTGATTTTTCAGTGCTATTTTCTACTTATTCTATCTCAACTCATCAAGATGTACCTACTCATTTTCTAGATATTAGTCATTCGTAAACCCAAAAACAGATTGAAAGAGGGACCAGGTCTGCTTGGCCAGCATTAATACAATACCCTTGTGCATACCTACAGAAAATATTCTTATGATCATTTCCCCAAGAAACTTAAAACAATTTTCTCGGGTAATTGTGCATTTGAGAGAAGAAAATACTCAGGAGTTGTTGATGGCTGTTAGATAGGGGACCTAAACTGATATTAATAACAGGGAACTCAAAAGGGCCATCTTGTTTCTCAAGTTTGCAGGGCTCTTACAGATAAGCATTAAGATACATGTGTTCCAGAAGGTTATAGATAAACTCCCTAACAATTCAAAGTGAAGCAACATCTGTAAAAGTTGCGGTTGCCCAGTGATCTGAAGAATGCTAGGACATACATTCTAAGGAAAGGACAAATTGCTTCAACTGTCATCCTCTTCAATTAATAAAGAATTATGCTTTAGGGGTCTTTGTGGATACTGGTGACTGCATAGAGTGTACTCGGAAATAATCTTCAGTCAGGATAGACGCCAGAGATTCTGGAGTAAGACCATACCTTCCGAAAAAGAAAGCTATTTTCCAAATGCAAAGATTTCCTAAAATGTTACTCAGTGCTTGACTACAAGGCATCAGTAACTATATGATTAGAGCTTCCCAATGATGTAGTTTTGAAATGTAGGGGAGGTTGGTGGGGTCCAGAGCCAACAACCAACAAAAAATTCTTGAAGACATCTTTGGGGCAAAATGGTGGTTTTGTTAAAGCATAGGAGCAAGATCTGTTGGCAGAAAGATTTGTTGCGCCAGGGTTGTGAGAGATGGCTGATTATATTTTTGGGAGTTGTGAGTAAGGAAAAAGGGAGGTTTTCAAAAGAATTTTCATATGCTAAAGAGGACCTCCAAGATACTGGAGGCCTTGTCATTCAAGTTAAGGTTGTTTTTCCCTCTAGTAGGGCATTAACATTAAGACAGTTGGGAGCTTCCCACAGGAATGTTATACTCTGCCTGCCTCAAGTATTTGTCAATAGACTGCAGTGAAGACATATAATTTTTTCTACATTTCCTTCTAAAAGTTAGGTTATTGATAAGAATAGTTTTTTCTTATTAATCATTAAGACATTTGTAAATTGAGGGAGACTCATGTCTTGCAGGACTGTAATCTTTACAAATTAGCCATTTGTTTTTCCTTCTCTTAGCTTTAGGGCAGCCAGAAGTGCCTGAGGAATGACCCACAGATCATGGGAGCGGGGTTGGGGGGGAGGTCAGCTTGTGCTTTGTACTAAGCTTACCTTCTATTCCCTCATCGCTGACATGATCCAAAATCATAAAAGAAGGCATCTATTTTGTAGAAGAAAAGGGACATTTGGGATTGGACTTGAATTTATTCAGAAGGTATAAAGTAATTACCTGAAAAGGTGGCCTGCATTTTCATGAAGATAGATTACAAGAAATTCTTGGAAAGAGACCTAGGGATGAACCTATGACAGTAGACAGAGAACATGGAAATCTTTGTGTGCCATGTTAATACTTGTTAGAAAGCATCTATCACACATTAAAAAGTCACTAAACAACCAGATGGACAGGAATACTTGTCCTTTATATGAAAGCCAGCATTTGTTCTCTGTAATCCCAGTGTTGATGCAATAGTCAAAAGATGGAGAAGACATAGTAATAGGAATCAAGTCATAGACTCAACAATTGTGCTCCTCACCAAGGCGAATCTAGCTATTGCTACCACTGAAGCCCCATCTGCAAAAACTGACGGTGAACCCTTAGACAATGAATTCCTGGAGAAGTCCAGAGTGACTTTTTGAATGTGGATTATTTCAGAACCCTTCAATTCTGTATAGGATGGCTATTTAGTCATAGTAGAAATCAATCTAATTATGGTTTGTCTTTCCTGCCCCTAAGGCCCCAACTAATATCCTCATCTGAAGGTTTACAGATGCCTAATTTATTTTCATGCTATCTCCCACCATATTGCCTCAGATTAAGGCACTCATTTTAAAACAAAGGAGTTGCAACAATAGGTGCATGCCCTTTGGGTTTATTTGTCTTTATATTGTTTTACCCAGAAGCATCCTATGTGATAGAGCAATGAATGTTTGGTTAAAGTTTTAGCTAAAGTGACAGCTTAGAGACAGCCCTTGGCCTTGTCCTCCATGATGAGTATATATTCCTGACCAACCACAAATACAGAGTGCTATGTCCCAAGCAGCTAGAATTTATGGTCCAGAACCAAGGGAAAGAAATATGATTGGGAACTCTTGCCATCATTTCCTATATCTCAAATGCTGAATTTTCCTTTTTGTCTTTGCAACCCTATATTTTACCTGAACTCTGTCCTAGTTCTCAGACTCTGTCCTGACACTGGATTCTTGATTGAATCAACAGGCAAAGAAAGGAATCATTAAAATTCATGGCTAATCCATTCTAATTTCTATTAGGACCCACAGTTGCTGCTAAAAATGAGGGAAGATAAGAGTATTTATGGTATCCAGGGTCTTCATCGGAGTGGTTCTTGATGCTTCTATGCCCAGAAATAATGTTTAGAGGACTATTAAAGAAACTATTGTTCAACAAAGGTGAGTCAACTAAGAGCTCAGAATATTGAGGGATGAAGGTCTGAGTCTGCACACAAGGACAGCAATACATACTGGCTCAAGAGCTGTGTGAAGGTAAGGCATATCCACCATCAGCAGTGGAAGAGGCAGATCATTAAAAGCAGTTAGTTTCAGAATGAGCTAGAACAAGGGGGATTACAGCTTTTGTGCTAATCTTCTTTAATTAAGTATTTG
Organism: Mustela putorius furo; assembly: GCF_011764305.1. Lineage (NCBI taxonomy): Eukaryota > Metazoa > Chordata > Mammalia > Carnivora > Mustelidae > Mustela > Mustela putorius. The sequence continues at coordinate 1,284,833 of NW_025422112.1, read as the reverse complement.
TAAATAAGGCTGCTGGCTACTACCTGAATGAGATTATAGGTGATAGATAGGAACTAAGGAAGGGTATAAATATATCTTAATGGTGGAATATATGTATGATATTGCTCATGTTTAAGAATCATTTCAAAATCCTCTTGCCTTATCTATTAATCTAGCTACTGCTACAGAAACTATTTCACTCCGGCTTCCATTAGCTTTACACAGATGCAAACTGACAGTGCTCTGCATCAGTCCTGGGCTTCTGGATGCTTAATTATTGCCCTGGGGCTTCTCTGAGTTGTGGCCATCTATGGGAACCTGCTTGGAAATTACCTAGAACCCAAATTATGGAACAGATAATGCCCTATGGGGAATAATTTTGATCCCAGGTGGCCTCTAGGCTGGAAACTTTGCCTCTAAAAAGGAATGCAGCTCTGTCAACACTTTGATTCTTGCCCCAGTGACACTTATGTCAAAACTGACTTCCAGAACTACACGACAATACATTTGTAGTGATTTAAACCACTACTTTTATGGGAATTTTTTCCAGCAGTAGGAAAATCATATGCCACTTCACCCACTTTCTTTACTGATCATTCTTCCCTGATCTTTTCTCCTTAATAAGACTGAACTTACCTTCTGTTGGTCTCCATGTCTTCACCTCATTGTCAGGGTAATATTTCAGGCACTACAACCTAATATTCCAGAACTTTTACAACCTAAATCCTATCCATTTTTCTATCTTTACTCCTTCAGGTCCTTACATTTTAACACCCAACTCAAAAGATCTGGCAATGTATTCATCAATTACATCTTTAGAATGTATACTTCTTAGGGCATTTTTTTCTTTTTTTTGCACTCATGATCAATGTGCATTTCCCACCATGAATAGTATCTGGACATAGGAGAAACTAAATTGAGTCTTATTAAAGAGAAAATATGAATAATTTCTTCTGCTGTAGTTTTATAGTACTCTCTATGCCTAATTCCCTGCCTCTTAATCACTGCATATTAAAATGTTAGCAAAACTTTAAGATTCAATACAAATTCAATCTTGTCCATGAAACCTTGTACCCTGAACTAATGTTTTCCTTCTTCTGAGAGTTAATAGTATTTATTTCCTACATTACAAAACAGTATTATCCACATATTGCTATGGATTTGTAAGTCTTTCTTGTCACCACAATTAAATTTAAAACTTCTGTTGTATATCTATATGAGGAAGAACACATGGATCCTGACATCAAGGAATTTATTCTTAAACTTTATAGCAGCACTGGGGGAATGAATTAACTGTGCTCTTAGTTTGGAATCAGAATATAGGAGTCCTAATTCTACCACTACCAGACATGAGGTTTGGACCAGTCACCTAACTTTTCTTGGCTGTGTTGCTCATACATTTAAAAAAAAAAAAAAGTGTTAAATTAGATCAGTAGTTTTCAAAACAATTCCTTTCCACAAACAAAATCATGCATAGAAGACCTAGAGGTAAATTCGGTAAATAAAAAAATGATCCTGGGAGAAGCAGGGAGAAGGCTCAGATCCCAGTCAAGTCAGGCCTTCCAACCCCTTCCCCTCAGTAGTGCTAGAAGGGGCTCCCCCTATTCTTGGATTCACAAAGCATGAACAGTGCACATCAGTGGATAATGTGATCAAGATGCTACCTCCAAACTCTGTAAATCTGAAAATCCATACAATACTATTCTTTTGGAATTTGTTTTAAAAATTACTACTTTATTTAACAAGTAGTTTATCTTTTAGAATTCTACTTCTAAAGTGATAATTCCTAATATTTTTCCTTTTCCTTAAATTTTGGCACATAGCTTGGTTCATCTTATGACATTATCACAAAATTTCTAAGAAAACCATAATTGTAAATGTCAGAATTAACCAGAGGAACAGATCCAATAGGAAACATATAAATGTGTTTTACAGAGAATCAGTGTATGCCATTGTGGGACACGGCTACATAAGTCTAAAACCCATAGCGCAGGCAGTCAAGAAGGGAAGATTGCAGGTATAAGCCAAGTGGAAATCTTCAGACAGAGATGATTAAAGTTGCTGCCCATAGCCAACAGAGGACTCTTAACTAGACAGAGACACAATTCTCGCAATTCTCTATAATACTTGCCTCCCCCCCGCCCCAACTAAAAGAAAATTGAGTGAGAATAAGATGGGAAAAATCAAATGGGAAACCATTAAGATATTAACCTCAACCTAGCACTGACAACATTTCTAGAATTGTATAAGGAAAGGAAAAACCAATATGATTTACTATTTTTCATGATGAATCTTTTTTTATTATGACAAGAACACTTAAAAGTGAGATCTACCCTCAAATTTTCCAGTGTACAATATAGTATTTTTAACAATAGGTAGAGTATTGTACAGCAGATCTCTAGAACCTATTAGTTGCATAACTGAAACTTTATTCCCATTAAATGGCATCTCTCTGTTTCCCCAACCCCAGCCTCTGGTAGCCACAAATATATTCTCATCTTCTATGAATTTGTCTATTTTAGATACCTCATTTAACAGAATTCTTCAATATTTGTACTGTGACTTCAACATTTCAATGTCTTCAACATTTATTCTTATTGTCACACATACCAGAAGTTCCTTCCTTTTTTAAGGTTGAATAATATTCCATTGTACTTTTATACTACATCTTCTTTATCCATTCATTTATCATGAACATTTAGAGAACTGAATTCACATTTGGGCTATTTTGAATAATGCTGTAATGAACATGGGATTGTAAATATATCATTAAGATCCTTATGTCAATTCTTTTGAATAAATACTAAAGAGCAAAAGATGAATTGCTAGATCATGTGATAGATTTATTTTAATTTTTTGAGGAATCTACATACTGTTTTCCATAGCAACTGTACTCTTTTTCATTCCCACTAACAGTGTTCAAGTATTCCAATTCCTCCACATCTTTCCCAATGCATCTTATCTTTCATTTTAGGTATAATTGGTATCTAACAGGTCTGAGATGATATCTCATTGTGGTTTAGACCTGAATCTCCCTGATAAGTAAGTAATGTTAAGCATCTTTTCACATATCTATTGGTCCTTTGTACATCTTTGTAGAAATGTCTATTCAAATTTTTTTCCAGTTTTTAAAACAGGTAATTTGTTTGTCTTTGATTTGTAAGGGTTTCTTATATATTTTATATGTTAACTCCTTATCATATGCATAGTTTGTATTTTCTCCCATTCCATAGGTTGCCTTTTCACTCTGTTGATTTTTTCCTTTGCTGTGAAGAAACTTTAGTTTACTTGCTTATTTTACTTTTGTTGCCTGTGCTTTTGGTGTCATATCTAAGGAATCCTTGCCAAGATCAATGTCATGGAAAATTTCCTCTATGGAGTCCTCTAAGAGTTTTATAATATCAAGTCTTATGTTTAAGACTTTAATCCATTTGAGCTGATTTTTGTGTATGAGGTAAGATAAAGGCTCAATGTAATCTTTTCATACAGATCAATTTTCCCAGAACTATTTATTGAAGGGACTATCCTTTCCTCACTGTATATTCTTTTTTTTTTTTCATATGATTTCTTTCTTTATTTTTTTTAAATTTTTTATTTTTTATAAACATATATTTTTATCCTCAGGGGTACAGGTCTGTGAATCACCAGGCTTACACACTTCACAACACTCACCAAAGCACATACCCTCCCCAATGTCCATAATCCCACCCCCGTCTCCCAAACCCCCTCCCCCCAGCAACCCTCAGTTTGTTTTGTGAGATTAAGAGTCACTTATGGTTTGTCTCCCTCCCAATCCCATCTTGTTTCATTGATTCTTCTCCTACCCAGTTAAGCCCCCATGTTGCATCACCACTTCCTCATATCAGGGAGATCATATGATAGTTGTCTTTCTCTGCTTGACTTATTTCGCGAAGCATGATACGCTCTAGTTCCATCCATGTTGTTGCAAATGGCAAATTTCATATCTTTTGATGGCTGCATAGTATTCCATTGTGTATATATACCACTTCTTCTTGATCCATTCATCTGTTGATGGACATCTAGGTTCTTTCCATAGTTTGGCTATTGTGGACATTGCTGCTATAAACATTCGGGTGCATGTGCCCCTTTGGATCACTACGTTTGTATCTTTAGGGTAAATACCCAATAGTGCAATTGCTGGGTCATAGGGCAGTTCTATTTTCAACATTTTGAGGAACCTCCATGCTGTTTTCCAGAGTGGCTGCACCAGCTTGCATTCCCACCAACAGTGTAGGAGGGTTCCCCTTTCTCCGCATCCTCGCCAGCATCTGTCATTTCCTGACTTGTTGATTTTAGCCATTCTAACTGGTGTGAGGTGATATCTCATTGTGGTTTTGATTTGTATTTCCCTGATGCCAAGTGATATGGAGCACTTTTTCATGTGTCTGTTGGCCATCTGGATGTCTTCTTTGCAGAAATGTCTGTTCATGTCCTCTGCCCATTTCTTGATTGGATTATTTGTTCTTTGGGTGTTGAGTTTGCTAAGTTCTTTATAGATTCTGGACACTAGTCCTTTATCTGATATGTCATTTGCAAATATCTTCTCCCATTCTGTCAGTTGTCTTTTGATTTTGTTAACTGTTTCTTTGCTGTGCAAAAGCTTTTGATCTTGATGAAATCCCAATAGTTCATTTTTGGCCTTGCTTCCCTTGCCTTTGGCGTTGTTCCTAGGAAGATGTTGCTGCCGCTGAGGTTGAAGAGGTTGATGCCTGTGTTCTCCTCAAGGATTTTGATGGATTCCTTTCGCACATTGAGGTCCTTCATCCATTTTGAGTCTATTTTTGTGTGTGGTGTAAGGAAATGGTCCAATTTCATTTTTCTGCATGTGGCTGTCCAATTTTCCCAGCACAATTTATTGAAGAGGCTGTCTTTTTTCCATTGGACATTCTTTCCTGCTTTGTCGAAGATTAGTTGACCGTAGAGTTGAGGGTCTATTTCTGGGCTCTCTATTCTGTTCCATTGATCTATGTGTCTGTTTTTGTGCCAGTACCATGCTGTCTTGATGATGACAGCTTTGTAATAGAGCTTGAAGTCCGGGATTGTGATGCCACCAACGTTGGCTTTCTTTTTCAATATCCCTTTGGCTATTCGAGGTCTTTTCTGGTTCCATATAAATTTTAGAATTGTTTGTTCCATTTCTTTGAAAAAGATGGATGGTACTTTGATAGGAATTGCATTAAATGTGTAGCTTGCTTTAGGTAGCATAGACATTTTCACAATATTTATTCTTCCAATCCAGGAGCATGGAACATTTTTCCATTTCTTTGTGTCTTCCTCGATTTCTTTCATGAGTACTTTATAGTTTTCTGAGTATAGATTCTGTGCCTCTTTGGTTAGTTTTATTCCTAGGTATCTTATGGTTTTGGGTGCAATTGTAAATGGGATAGACTCCTTAATTTCTCTTTCTTCTGTCTTGTTGTTGGTGTAGAGAAATGCAACTGATTTCTGTGCATTGATTTTATATCCTGACACTTTACTGAATTCCTGTACAAGTTCTAGCAGTTTTGGAGTGGAGTCTTTTGGGTTTTCCACATATAGTATAATATCATCTGCGAAGAGTGATAATTTGACTTCTTCTTTGCCATTTGGATGCCTTTAATTTCCTTTTGTTGTCTGATTGCTGAGGCTAGGACCTCTAGTACTATGTTGAATAGCAGTGGTGATAATGGACATCCCTGCCGTGTTCCTGACCTTAGCAGAAAAGCTTTCTGTTTTTCTCCATTGAGAATGATATTTGCGGTGGGTTTTTCATAGATGGCTTTGATGATATTGAGGTATGTGCCCTCTATCCCTACGCTTTGAAGAGTTTTGATCAGGAAGGGATGCTGTACTTTGTCAAATGCTTTTTCAGCATCTATTGAGAGTATCATATGGTTCTTGTTCTTTCTTTTATTGATGTGTTGTATCACAGTGACTGATTTGCAGATGTTGAACCAACCTTGCAGCCCTGGAATAAATCCCACTTGGTCGTGGTGAATAATCCTTTTAATGTACTGTTGAATCCTATTGGCTAGTATTTTGTTGAGTATTTTCGCATCTGTGTTCATCAAGGATATTGGTCTATAGCTCTCTTTTGATGGGATCCTTGTCTGGTTTTGGGATCAAGGTGATGCTGGCCTCATAAAATGAGTTTGGAAGTTTTCCTTCCATTTCTATTTTTTGGAACAGTTTCAGAAGAATAGGAATTAGTTCTTCTTTAAATGTTTGGTAGAATTCCCCCGGGAAGCCATCTGGCCCTGGGCTTTTGTTTGTTTTGAGATTTTTTATGACTGTTTCAATCTCCTTACTGGTTATGGGTCTGTTCAGGCTTTCTACTTCTTCCTGGTTCAGTTGTGGTAGTTTACATGTTTCTAAGAATGCATCCATTTCTTCCACATTGTCAAATTTGTTGGCGTAGAGTTGCTCATAGTATGTTCTTATAATAGTTTGTATTTCTTTCGTGTTAGTTGTGATCTCTCCTCTTTCATTCATGATTTTATTTATTTGGGTCCTTTCTCTTTTCTTTTTGATAAGTCTGGGCAGGGGTTTATCAGTTTTATTAATTCTTTCAAAGAACCAGCTCCTAGTTTCGTTGATTTGCTCTATTGTCTTTTTGGTTTCTATTTCCTTGATTTCTGCTCTGATCTTTATGATTTCTCTTCTCCTGCTTGGCTTAGGGTTTCTTTCTTGTTCCTTCTCCAGCTCCTTTAGGTGTAGGGTTAGGTTGTGTACCTGAGACCTTTCTTGTTTCTTGAGAAAGGCTTGTACTGCTATATATTTTCCTCTTAGGACTGCCTTTGTTGTGTCCCACAGATTTTGAACCATTGTATTTTCATTATCATTTGTTTCCATGATTTTTTTCAATTCTTCTTTAATTTCCCGGTTGACCCATTCATTCTGTAGAAGGATGCTGTTTAGTCTCCATGTAGTTGGGTTCTTTTCAAACTTCCTTTTGTGGTTGAGTTCTAGCTTTAGAGCATTGTGGTCTGAAAATATGCAGGGAATGATCCCAATCTTTTGATACCGATTGAGTCCTGATTTAGGACCAAGGATGTGATCTATTCTGGAGAATGTTCCATGTGTATTCTGTTGCTTTGGAATGAAATGTTCTGAATATATCTGTGATGTCCATCTGGTCCAGTGTGTCATTTAAGGTCTTTATTTCCTTGCTGATCTTTTGCTTGGATGATCTGTCCATTTCAGTGAGGGGAGTGTTAAAGCCCCTACTATTATTGTATTATTGTTGATGTGTTTTTTTGATTTTGTTATTAATTGGTTTATATAGTTGGCTGCTCCCACATTGGGGGCATAGATATTTAAAATTGTTACATCTTCTTGTTGGACAGACCCTTTGAGTATGATATAGTGTCCTTCCTCATGTCTTATTATAGTCTTTGGCTTAAAATCTAATTGATCTGATATAAGGATTGCCACTCCTGCTTTTTCTGATGTCCATTAGCATGGTAAATTCTTTTCCACCCCCTCACTTTAAATCTGGAGGTGTCTTCGGGCTTAAAATGAGTTTCTTGGAGGCAACATATAGATGGGTTTTGTTCTTTTATCCATTCTGATACCCTGTGTCTTTTGACAGGGGCATTTAGCCTATTAACATGCAGGGTAACTATTGAGAGATATGAATTTAGTGCCATTGTATTGCCTGTAAGGTGACTGTTACTGTATATGGTCTCTGTTCCTTTACCACTTGTAGGCTCTCTCTTTGCTTAGATGACCCCTTTCAATATTTCCTGTAGAGCTGGTTTGGTGTTTGCAAATTCTTTCAGTTTTTGTTTGTCCTGGAAGCTTTTAATCTCTCCTTCTATTTTCAATGATAGCCTAGCTGGATATAGTATTCTTGGCTGCATGTTTTTCTCGTTTAGTGCTCTGAAAATATCATGCCAGCTCTTTCTGGCCTGCCAGGTCTCTGTGGATAAGTCAGCTGCCAATCTAATATTTTTACCATTGTATATTACAGACTTCTTTTCCTGGGCTGCTTTCAGGATTTTCTCTTTGTCACTGAGACTTGTAAATTTTACTATTATGTGACGGGGTGTGGGCCTATTCTTATTGATTTTGAGGGGCGTTCCCTGAACCTCCTGAATTTTGATGCTAGTTCCCTTTGCCATATTGGGGAAATTCTCCGCAATAATTCTCTCCAGTATACCTTCTGCTCCTCTCTCTCTTTCTTCTTCTTCTGGAATCCCAATTATTCTAATGTTGTTTCGTCTTATGGTGTCACTTATCTCTCGAATTCTCCCCTCATCTTCCAGTTGCTGTTTGTCCCTCTTTTGCTCAGCTTCTTTATTCTCTGTCATTTGGTCTTCTATATCACTAATTCTTTCTTCTGCCTTATTTATCCTAGCAGTGAGAGCCTCCATTTTTGATTGCACCTCATTAATAGCTTTTTTGATTTCAACTTGGTTAGATTTTAGTTCTTTTATTTCTCCAGAAAGGGCTTTTATATCTCTTGAGAGGGTTTCTCTAATATCTTCCATGCCTTTTTCGAGCCCGGCTAGAACCTTGAGAATTATCCTTCTGAACTCTAGATCTGACATATTACCAATGTCTGTATTGATTAGGTCCCTAGCCTTCGGTACTGCCTCTTGTTCTTTTTTTTTGTTGAATTTTTCCGTCTTGTCATTTTGTCCAGATAAGAGTATATGAAGGAGCAAGTAAAATACTAAAAGGGTGGCAACAACCCCAGGAAAATATGCTTTAACCAAATTAGAAGAGATCCCAAATCGTGAGGGGGGAGTAAAGGGATAAAAAGAGGTTCAAAAAGGAAGAAAGAAAAAAAAAGAAAAAAGAAAAAAAAAAGAAAAGAAAAGAATTTAAAAAAAGAAAACACATAAGAAAAATATAAAAAGGAATATATATATATATATATATATATTAGATAAACTAGTTAAAAAACGTTAAAAAAGAAAAAGGTAAAGGTTAAAAAAAAATTTTACCCGAAGGCGAGGAAAAAAAAAACAAAAAATGAAAAAGAAAAAAATCAAATTAACTGCAAGACTAAAAAAAATCACCGGGAAAAAGCCATGATTTCTGTGCTTTGCTTTCTCCTCCTCTGGAATTCTGCTGCTCTCCTTGGTATTGAAACCCGCACTCCTTGGTTGGTGAACTTGGTCTCGGCTGGATTTCTTGTTGATCTTCTGGGGGAGGGGCCTGTTGTAGTGATTCTCAAGTGTCTTTGCTCCAGGTGGAATTGCACCACCCTTAACAGGGGCCGGGGTGAGTAATCCGCTCGGGTTTGCTTTCAGGAGCTTTTGTTCCCTGAGCGCTTTCTGTAGAGTTCTGGAGGACGGGAATATAAATGGCGGCTTCCTGGTCTCCGGCCCAGAGGAGACCAGGGCCCCACTCCTCAGTGCGCCCTCAGAGAACAGCGCCCAGTTACTCCCGTCTGCCTGACCTCCGGCTGCGCTCCGAGCTCACCGAGCCTCCGAGCCTGCGACAGGCTCAAGGTAACACCGAGCTATGAGCTTACTGTCGGCTCTGTCTCTGTAGCCGGCTTTCCCGTTCCAATACCCGCAACCTCTGCGACACTCAGACACCCCTGATCCTTCCGTGACCCTGTGGGACCTGAGGCCACGCTGACCTCGCGTGGGCTTCGCCCAGGTTTAGCCTCTGGAGCGATGTTCCTCAGCGGAACAGACTTTTTTTTTTTAAAGATTTTATTTATTTATTTGACAGACAGAGATCACAAGTAGGCAGAGAGGCAGGCAGAGAGAGAGAGAGAGAGAGGGAAGCAGGCTCCCTGCGGAGCAGAGAGCCCGACGCGGGGCTCGATCCCAGGACCCTGAGATCATGACCCCAGCCAAAGGCAGCAGCCCAACCCACTGAGCCACCCAGGCGCCCTGCGGAACAGACTTTTAAAAGTCCTGATTTTTGTGCCGTTGCTCCGCCGCTTGCCGGGAGCCAGCCCCTCCCCCCGGGGTCTATCTTCCCGTCGCTTTGGATTCACTTCTCCGCCTGTCCTACCTTTCAGAAAGTGGTTGTTTTTCTGTTTCCAGAATTGCTGTTCTTCTCTTCGATCTGCCGATGGATTTTCAGGTGTTTGCAATCTTTAGATAAGCTATCTAGCTGATCTCCGGCTAGCTGAAGTAGTCTCAGCCTGCTACTTCTCCGCCATCTTGACTCTGCCCCCCCTCATTGTATATTCTTGACACACTAGTTGAAGATCAGTTGACTGTATATACTTGGGCTTATTTCTAGGCTCTATATTCTGTTTCATTAGTTTATGTCTGTCTTTATGCAGGTATAATATTGGCTTAATTCCTGTAATTTGGTAATATATTCAAAATATATTTTATCAAGAAGTGTGATGTCTCTAGCTTTGTTCTTCTTTCTCAAGATTGTTTTGGCTATTTGAGATCCTCTATGGCTCCATATGAATTTTAGAATTTTTAAAATTTTTATAAAAAGAGCCATTAGGATTTTAACAGGGATTGAGAATAAATAAGTGTGAATAGTATCCTGGATGAGTCTAAAGTAATTTTCCAATTTGGTATATTGAACCCTGGTATGGAACATTTCACAAAATTCTAGAAAAAAACCCAAGGCTTCTCAATAAAGATTACATATTCCTCCAATGGAGAATATTTACCCAAATTAAATGAAAAAAAAATCTGCATGCTGAAAGGGTATACTAAGTTCTAAGACAAATAATTTTTATCACCGTATATCAGAAACATTTTCTCATTCCGCTATTGACTTTCAAGAATAAACAAAAAAGTACTTAGAGAAAAAACACAAGTCACCTTGAATACAGAAGCTGTGATGAAAGAAGTAGTATCATGCTTGATGACAGATAGTAGTGAAACAATAACTTCAAAATCTGAAGGGCAAGTATAAATCAAGACTTTTACAAATAGCCAACTCAAAATTCACTGGAAGTATAGGATAACAAAGAGTAATTCCTTCAAGCAAAGTGAACTCAGAAAAGATGGACTTTTGAATGCTTAAATACAGCAACTATATTTAGTGGATAACTGTCAGTTTAGGTGTTTAGCTTTTGTATCCACCACCTACTTTGAAGGAATCCCAGATAGGTGAGATCTGTCTCCTCTACAGACAAAAGATAGTATATATAGGATATTAGTCATTCCCTTTCTCAATACTCTGGCAGCTGGCGTGTGGCTAAGTTAATCCTATGCAATATTGAATGTAGTCTCCAGTTTAAGGATATTTGGATATTTTCATGGACTCCAGGGTCAAAGAGAAAGTGGTTTTGTAAGGTGATAAATGTCCAAAAGCCTGGAAAAATATGTAAAAGCAGCAACGTCCATCATTTACAATGCATATTAAATCATTTCAATGATTGATGCAGTGTCAAGTATCCAACTGTCAAATGATTCAATACTGAGGATACTGGTCACATGGCACCATCTTGTCCATGCCTTGCCTTCTTTGATCCCCACCTGAGCCTACTTCTCTAATAATCCTGTAAATTCTTTGAGATACTCAATATCATTAGAATAAAATTCATTCTCTCCTTATGTTACCCAGTTTCTATTGTTTGTAAAGCAAGACCTTTCAATGCTACAATAATGAAATTCATTAATGAAAACATGAATCAAAATTAATAAGTTGAGTTTTGAGAAGCTAACTATAATTCAACAATTCTTTTAGTTTCAATTTATTGATATTTCAATTTAAATTCAAATGAAATTTAAATAGATTAATAATTTAATTTAAAAATATACACTAACTATATAGCAATACATAGAAATATTACAGTATTTCCATAAAACAATTCCTATGTATCTTACTCTTTGGTTTTGTATCTCTACTTATCTTTAGAAAGATGTATGGAAGGTGATTCACCTTCTATTAATGCTTATTATTTTGGAGTGTACAGTTTGAGTTCATCATAAGAAGATTTTTTTGTACTTTTCTATCTTGCTGGAAATTTATAAGGCACAATTGTAACTTTAAATAACTAATGAAATTTTTTTTTTAAAAGTTAGAGAGTAAGTTTTACATGGCTTACGGTAAATGATATTTATGAATTCTATTTTTCTCTAAAAGGACTAACTATTTAAAAAAAAAGGATTTGTGATTGTATGGTAGCATGCTCTAGTGAAAAAGGCACTGAGAAATGGAGCTATTCCATATATGTGGCTGTGTTTCCTTGAAATATCGACTACTTTCATTGAGTCTTTTTATTTTGCTATCTGGTAAAGGAAAGAATCTAAGAATTTCTTGGTTCTTATGTATTTTTTTTTTCAAGTTTATTTAAATTCCAGTTAGCTAATATACAGTGTAATGTTAGTTTCAGGTGAGAATTTAGTGTTGCCTCACTTACATACACCCAGCACTCATCACAAGCTCACTCCTTAATACCTGTCACCCATCTAGTCCATCCCCCACCCACTTCCTCTCCAGCAATCCAGGGTTTGCTCATTCCTGTTAAGAGTCTGTTTCCTGGTTTGATTCTCTCTTTTTTCCCCACTATGTTCATCGGTTTTGTTACTTAAATTCCTCATATATGTGAAGTCATATGGTATCTGTCTTTCTCTGACTTATTTCACTTAGCATAATATTCTTTAGCTATATCTACATTCTTCCAAATAGCAAGATTTCATTCTTTCTATGGCTGAGTAATATTCCACTGTGTATATATATATACTACATCTTTTTTATCCATTCATCAGTCAATGGGCATTTGAGCTCTTCCCATAATTTGGCTATTGTTGATAATGTTGCTATAAACATTGGGGCTAACAGATGTTGATGCTCAACATCACTCATCATCAGGGAATACAAATCAAAACTACAATGAGATATCACCCCACACCTGTCAGAATGGCTAAAATTAACAACACAGGAAACAATAAGTGTTGATGAGGATGAGGAGAGTGGGAAACACTCTTAACTGTTGGTGGCAATGCAAACTGGTGCAGCCACTCTAGAAAACCGTATGGAGGTTCCTCTTGGTTCTTACATTAAAAAATTCTATTACTAATGCCTAGAATTAATTATGAAGTCAAACAAGTTCTACACATAATTGTATATATGACTTATATCCATATATTATAAAAGTATCTTTAAGTTATTGGTCTTTTTATGTCTCTTGTTCAAGAAATTTGGGGAATATTTACCACAATTTTCTGTGAATTAAGTCCCATATTTAATTACTGAAGTTTTCTGATAAGTCCAACTTCAATCAGCATTTAATCAAATACTCCAAGAAAAAGAAAATGGATCAATTTCTTACTTTCTTTGCCAAGTTTCTTAAGGTTTTATAGAAATTGTCCTTAACTTACAAAACAAAATCTTAAACTTAATACAAGGGAATAAACCTAACCAAAGAGGTAAAGGATCTGTATTCGAGGAACTACAGATCACTCATGAAAGAAATTGAAGAAGACACAAAAAGATGGAAGACCATCCCATGCTCTTGGATCGGAAGAATAAACATAGAAAAATCTATACTTTTAATGCCATTCTGATCAAAATTCCACCAGTATTCTTTCAAAGAGCTGGAGCAAATAATCCAAAAATTTATTTGGAACCAGAAGAGACCCCAAATCGCTAAGGAAATGTTGAAAAACAAAAATAAAATTGGGGGCATCACGTTACCTGATTTCAAGCTTTACTACAAAGCTGTGATCACCAAGACAGCATGGTACTGGCATAAAAACAGACACATAGACCAGTGGAACAGAGTAGAGAGCCCAGATATGGACCCTCAACTCTATAGGCAAATAATCAACAAAACAGGGAAAAATATACAGTGGAAAAAAGACAGTCTCTTCAATAAATGGTGCTGGGAAAACTGGGCAGCTATATGTAGAAGAATGAAACTCGACCATTCTCTTACACCATACACAAAGATAAACTCAAAATGGATAAAAGACCTCAATGTGAGACAGGAATCCATCAGAATCCTAGAGGAGAACATAGGCAGTAATCTCTTCGATATCAGCCACAGCAACTTTCAAGATATGTCTCCAAAGGCAAAGGAAACAAAAATGAAAATAAACTTTTGGGACTTCATCAAAATCAAAAGCTTCTGCACAGCAAAGGAAACAGTCAAGAAAACAAAGAGGTAACCCACGGAATGGGAGAAGATATTTGCAAATGACAGTATAGACAAAAGGTTGATATCCAGGATCTATAAAGAACTCCTCAAACTCAACACACACAAAACAGACAATCATATCAAAAAATGGGCAGAAGATATGAACAGACACTTCTCCAATGAAGACATACAAATGGTTATCAGACATATGAAAAAATGTTCATCATCACTAGCCATCAGGGAGATTCAAATTTAAACCACATTGAGATATCACCTTACACCACTTAGAATGGCCAAAATTAGCAAGGCAGGAAACAACATGTGTTAGAGGGGATGTGGAGAAAGGGGAACCCTCTTACACTATTGGTGGGAATGCAAGTTGTTGCAGCCACTTTGGAGAACAGTGTGGAGATTCCTCAAGAAATTAGAAATAGAACTTCCCTATGACCCTGCAACTGCACTACTGGGTATTTACCCCAAAGATACAGATGTAGTGAAAAGAAGGGCCATCTGTAACCCAATATTTATAGCAGCAATGGCCACGGTCACCAAACTGTGGAAAGAACCAAGATGTCCTTCAACGGATGAATGGATAAGGAAGATGAGGTCCATATACACTATGGAGTATTATGTATGCCTCCATCAGATAGGATGAATACCCAACTTTTGTAATAACATGGACGGGACTGGAAGAGATTAGCCTGAGTGAAATAAGTCAAGTAGAGAGAGTCGATTATCATATGGTTTCACTTATTTGTGGAGCATAGCAAATAGCATGGAGGACATGGGGAGTTAGAGAGGAGAAGGGAGTTGGGGGAAATTGGAAGGGGAGGCGAACCATGAGAGATTATGGACTCTGAAAAACAATCTGAGGGTTTTGCAGGGGTTGGGGGAGGGAGGTTGGGGGAGCCAGGTGGTGGGTATTACGGAGGGCACAGATTGCATGGAGCACTGGCTGTGGTGCAAAAATAATGAATACTGTTATGCTGAAAATAAATTTAAAAATATGTCAGCATAGTTTAAAACATTTTATAAATTTTATTCATTTAATGTTGACAATATTATGATTTCTTTTTCTTAAGTGGGAAAATTGCCCAAGGTCACATAGTTGGTAAGTGCTTGAATCCAAATCTGAGCCCATACAATCAGGCTCCCAAAACTCTGTTTGTACCTACTATTGGCGCTCTTTTAGGAAGCTACTAGTCTGACTCAGGTCATTACTATTGAGCATTCATTATGTCATACAGGCAAATGTATTCAAAAACTCATAATCTCTAATTCCTTCTTCAGGTAACTTGCAAATTATTCATTTATTTTCTGGAAGCTTTTTTTCCTCTCCTTATAGTAAAATAGGCTTTAAAAATTTTAATATTTTATTCTATATTAAGCTACCCTCACTTCACAAACTTTTTTTTTACACCATAACACAACTTTTCATTCATGTCAATGTAATTTGCTTTATCTCCCTTACTTATCATTTCTTTATGTCCTAGGACCACGTTTGAGGAGTCGTCATTATTTCCCTGTCTGTCTGCCAGATCTTCCAAACTTAAGGAAAATCCAGTGACCATTATCTCTTTAGGAATGGGATCAGGTGAATAGACAGTTTTCAATTAACTGTCTGTCTCATTAAAGCATCCTTTAAATTTGTTCAAGGACAAGAGTTTATGTACTTGTGTTTGAAAGTGTGTTTGTGTTGAAGACAGGTGGGTGCAGGATGGGGGAAGGAAAGATCTAGTAATCAGAAATATTATAAATTTTTAAATTACTAAAAGATTTTATTCTACTCAACAGCACCTATTAGAATTGGCTACCAATATTAAAATCACCCACTCATTTAGCAGATATTTTATGAAGTGACTACTAAGTATTTGTAAACTTCATATAATAAAATCAAATTTGATTAACTATTAAGAACTCTAAGTTAAGGATACACACACACACACACGTTTATATATATCTTCATAATACCCATTTTTAATGGCCCAAGGCTTTTATTCTTGAATATCAGTTTAACCATAAAGAGCTAATTAAATAATTAAACATTTAATAACTAATTAAAAATCTATGCCTCTGCTTTTATTATAGGTCATTACTGTATTCATAGTTTTATATTGGTTATATTCACACAACAGTAAGATGCCAACCAAAAGTCCTTACTAATCTGATCAGTGAGTAAAATGTCAATGTGCCTTTGTGAAACCCACTCACTTAAAATACTGCTTTATTTCTATTACTTTTTATTCTTCAGTTAAAAATAAAATATAATCATATCTTAAAATATGATTTTAAGATTAAGTAGTCAATATTCCTCATATCTTTTTCTGAATTCTGGAGAGGAGCTTTTCAAAGTTGACTTTTTAAAATGTATATATTAATTAATGAAAATATTTCCGAATATACTTTTTCTTTAACTATCATTAGTCATGGCATCATTTACCATCCAAAACTATCCCTTGAACTGCACAAAAGCAGTTGATCACTTATTAGTCAAAAAGGGTTATTTTTTTTTTCAAATGTATAGATTAAATGTACTGTTTTAAACCATACCTCATTATTAGTGGACAAAATTTAGGAGTTTAGAGGAATAGGGTATGTCCGTATAGTTGCAATAGTCCCACCCTCTCTCAGCTAACCTAACATTTTAAACAGCACAGAACACCCTTTGGTGAGGCTATTGCTAAAGAAAACTAGTTTGTGTAGGAATAGCAAGTGCCTCGAGTCCAATGACCATTCACTATCCAAGATCATGTTTGGCTTGTGAATCTGAGACTAGGAATGTGCATGGAAAACCTGTGACATTTTATTCCAGAGAATATCATTTTGTTGCATGTTTACAGGAATTCTGAAGAGAATGAATTAAAAGCAAATATTTACTTTAGGGGAGCCTAGGTGGTGCAATTGGTTGAGCATCTGACTCTTGGTTTTGGCTCAGGTCTGATCTCAGGGTCATGAGATGGAGCCTCTCATGGAGCTCTGCACTCAGCACAGTCTGTTTGAGTCTCTCCCTCTCCCTCCGCACCACCCCCCACCGCCAACATGCTCTCTCTCTAAAATAAATAAATAAATAAATCTATTTTTAAAAACAGATATTTACTTTAGAGAGTTAGAGCTTTTCTCTTTGAATGTGAGAAGAGTCTGTAGACTATAAAAGGGAAAATATCAGGTCTTCTTTTTTAATATTTTTTAAAGATTTTTTAAATTTATATGAGTGAGAGACTGTAACAGAAACAGAGAGAGAAAGTGCATGGATAGGAAGGAGAGGGAGAAGCAGGCTCCCTGTTGAGTAGGGAGCTAGACATGGGGCTTGATCCTAGGATCCCAGGATCATGACCTGAGTCAAAGGCAGTTGCTTAACCAACTGAGCCACCCAGGTGCCCCCAAAATATCAATTTTAAATGATCATAAATGGAAATTAGAAATCTCTCAAAAGCAGGAATAATACTAACTCCAAAGCACTATTTTATCCACTGATTCTAAGAGTGCATTCCATGTAGTTTTAGAAGGGATTTTGTGAGAGAAACAGAGTTGTGTGTTTAAATAAATTAGAAATTACTGATCTGAGCAAAGTTAAAGAGATGCTTTTACTACTGGACTGATCAGATCCTTAAAGATCCTCCCTTGTGAGTTTCTAGGAGGTGCACATTGGCTGATATAAGTTAATACACACACAAGACAAAGCAAGATAAAATCATCGGATATGACTGGTAAAGATAAGACAAGAAACTTTTAGACTCAGTTTGTTATTTAAATAGTGAAAGGAAGATTAGCAAATGGTATCAGCTCCCTGCAGTCTCCATACAGCAAAAGGGATTTGAAATAAAAGAGTCTGGACAACTTCAGTGAGTTTTGTTGGACTCCATTGCTAAGGAGCAAATTCTAGACTGAAGCTAAGTGGTTTTATATTCTGCAGTTTTAAAACTAGAGGGCTCCATACCTCATTAGGACCTAGAGTGGTGATAAGAAACTGCCTCTTGAAAATTCCTCAGGGAACACAAGCAAGCAAATGGGAGATGACTTTGTAGTAGCTCTTAGTAAGTGTCCCAAACCTCGTGAGGAATCCACAAGGTATTCTGCCAAGGCCCAGATTAACCATGATTTGAGCCCCTGTAGTTTATGTGGGTATGTGCAAGTTCAGCAAGGCCCTATGTAAGAGCTGTCCCTTCACAGAACTGTCCTGACATATTTGATCATGGAACTCTTATTTTTCATAAGAATTAATATTCTTCAGAACCAGATATGGGAATGGGTACTATAGTCTAAGTCTGCTTAATATCTATGTCCAAGATGGTCTTGAGCAGATAAACTAATGATCAGAGAGGTGCAGGAGAGGCAATACTGGAAAGCATTAGGAAATAGCTTCCCACTGTGATGGTTAATTTTACATGTCAACTTGACTGAACCAAGGGATGCTTAGATGGTTGATAAAAATTATTTCTGTGAGTGTATTTCTGGAAGATGAACATTTGACTGAGGCCTTTGGACTAGACTGGAAATTACATAATGGCTTCCTGGTTCTCAGGCCTTTAGGTAAGAACTGAAACAACACTACTGGCTTTCCTGGCCTCCTGCTTGCAGACAGCAGATTATAGAGCTTCTCATCCTCCATAATTATATAAATTAATTCCTCACAACAAATTTCTTTTTTATATATCTTATTGGTTTCGTTTCTCTGGAGAACCCTACTATGCCAACCATGTTTAGAGAAATGGGAAAACCAGGGGAAAGGACCATAAAAATGAGGGGGACAAGCCACATAGAAGTGAGAAAAAGCATCTGTCATCAAGGAGCAGAAGAGTAGATAGCAGAATATTAGCAGAAAGCTTCAAGCAGATGGGCCACATATGTTAACAGGTTAGGTTTGAGCAGGCTGCAGAACTTTTCTAAGCTCTACTTACTAAGTTGAATGAGGAACTCCAACTATACTGCCATGTTATAATCCAACTTGAAAATATATTTAAATAGTCACCTGCTTATTCACTAAGAACTCATCTTTCTACCTGATACTCTATGCCTCTCTCCTTATATTATCTTTCAATATTGCTGAAATATGCATCAATTCCTAAATAGACCAGGCTCTCTAATGAGAATAGGAATTGGTTTATGCTATTACTTACACTTGAGATGATCTTTCAGTCCACTGCCTCTCCCTTACCTGGCAAAATCCTGCTTTGTTTCAACTTTTGGCTTAGATATATATTTGGGAAAACCTTACTAAAACTCACCCCCTTCCTATTTGAGATATCTAATCCAGTCTGGAAGAGCAGGAGGGAATCTGGAGAAATGCACCTTGTGTTTGTTTCATTTAGTACTTATTATATTCAAAAATTGGCTTGTATATTTGCCAAGCTCTTTCACTAGACTATACAATTATTTATTATTAATATTTCTAGCATAGTATGTGGTCTTTGACATATAGAAGGTACTAAGAAGGCATTTATTAAATAAAGGAATTGAGCAGGTCTACCTCTGTATTCAGGCAATTTTTAGTGCCTGCCATTGCACAGGATTGCAATGACCTTCAGTCTTTGTCCAGAGATCATTTAGTATGCAATATCCATGCAAATCAGGTTTTAATACAAGTAGAAGGGGATAATCCACAGGGGAAAAAATTAAGGAAAATGTTTTAAGAGAACTGGTGATTTTCAAACCCCACTTAAATATTAAAATTCTTCAAGTGATTCTGAGTTGGATGAAGATATTCAATAATTGCAGCTTCTTACTAAATTAAATCATAAATGCTTCAGGCACTTATTTAGCTTGGTCAAATATTATGCTTAAGCAATTAAAAAAGCTCAAGGTGATATAGTAAATATTTATTTGTGTTGTTATGATATTCTGAGAACATCAGAACATTTCTCATTTTCAAACTGTATTTGAACTACTATAAGTAGATAGAAAAATTTGAATTTTTTTTTTAAGATTTTATTTACTTATTTGACAGAGAGACACAGCGAGAGAGGGAACACAGAGGGAGTGGGAGAGGGAGAAGCAGGCTTCCTGCCGAGCATGGAGCCCAGCTTGAGGTTTGATCCCAAGACATTGGGATCATGACCTGAACCAAAGGCAGATGCTTAACGACTGAGCCACCCAGGCACCCCTGAAGTTTTAATATAAGATGAAGATGTTTGAACTGGTCCTACCCAAGCCTGTAACTATGTTTTGAATTACTAAGTGGGTTCTGGAATGAAATTTATTTCTTTAAAGCTATTCAGTAGCCCTTGAGCACTTGACCACTCTTTCTTTTTAACTCCATACTCATGTGCACTGTGATATAGGTGGGCTTGGTTTCCCGACTTTAGTTCAGTTTCTTAATGGGAGAGGTTAACACCTACTCTGAATCCCATTTACTCGAAATGGGTTTAGATACACCATCTGAATCTTATCAATTATTTCCCATCTTATTTCTCAAACCTAAAAGTAAGATAATTATTTCTCCATATGTACTCAGACATTTTTATATCAAAGTCTGGTTAAATGAGAATTAATACTATTTATCTGTCCTCCTACCACTGGCTCACTGATGAAAGGTCAACATTCTTTATTACTACACTTAATGGAAACAACTATAAATTATTTCCATGATTAATTCTAATTTTCAAAGATACAAATCACTTTTCTGTATCTATCACCATTTGTATCTTCCTCTCTTGACTTAACATAACCCTAAATCATAAGCTCTTAAAGCATTGGACTTTTGCTTGGAATGTGTTAGCCAATAATAGAAGACAAACACGTAAGTTACCTGTTTCCTTACCCATAATCCTTAATTATAGAGACTTTCTTAATAATAGAACCACACAGGTTTCTGAAAGTAACTTCCTGAGATGTTGTGAAAGGAGTTATTCTAAGATACATCTGGCCATTGCTTGGTCTCTTTCCAGAAAAGAAAACAAATCAAGTAGTAGAGTTAGACTGAGATGCCCTGAAGGTGCACACTGTAGAGATATTTCCTGCCTGTCATGGCATGGGCTTTTTGCCTTCCATCACTGTTTACTCAATGGATATATCCTTTGCTGTATGCCTTTGGAATTTTATTTGTTCCTCGTATTTTTTATTAAATCTCTATTTTTATCATTTACCAAAGACTTCTAAACTGCCTTGATCATATGCACATAACATCATTCTGTCTGAGACTTTATCAAATGGCCTTTTGTTTCTTTGCTTCTACCAATGTTCTATTCATGATTATTTATGTATTGTCTAAAAAGATTGAGGCTTTCTCTACATCTCTCTTCTTTTCCTTCTGAGTCCTCACCAGAATCACCTTTAACATTTCTACACCTAGAATGTACCTCAAAACCCTGCCTATTACCCAGTTCCAAAGATACTTCCACATTTTTAGGTATTTGTTACAGCAGCGTCCTACTCTTCCTACCAATATAGTTAGGGCTACTATAAAAAAGTACCACAGACTGCGTGTCTTATCAATAACAAATTTATTTCTTACAATTTGGAGGCTGGAAGTAAGAGATCAGGGTGCCAGTATGTCAGGTTCTGGTAAGAACTTTCTTCTGGATTGCAGACTTCTTACTGCTTCTTCCCATGGTGGAGACCAGAGAAATGAAGCAAACTTACTTTTGACTCATAAAAAGCACTAATCTTATTCACGAGGTCACCACCTTCATAACCTCATCTAATCCTGATCTCCCAAAGGCCCCACTTTCTAGTACCATAATGCGTCATGGGGAGATACAGGGCAGAGGGGATGTTTTAACATTTGAATTTTGAGAGAACACAACATTCAGTTTATAACAAGACCATAGTTCAGACTGGGAAAAGTTACCATCCAAAAGCAACAGACAGGAGTTTCACCAGCCTTGGGCATCAAATGTGTTCTGGGAGATAGGAGGATCCAGACCCTAGATCTGAGCTGAGACTAGTGGGAGAGGAGATCTACCAGCAAATGCTCTTTTTGTCTTGCATCATATAATTAACACTTCTCCTCAAGAAACTGCTGTAATAGGGGCACCTGGGTGGCTCAGTGGGTTAAAGCCTCTGCCTTCCAGTCAGGTCATGATCCCAGGGTCCCGGGATCGAACCCCTCATCGGGTTCTCTGCTCAGCAGGGAGCCCGCTTCCTCCTCTCTCTCTGCCTGCCTCTCCACCTACTTGTGATCTCTGTCTGTCAAATAAATAAATTAAATATTAAAAAAAAAAAAGAAACCGCTGTAATTATGAAAGTTTTTCACTTCAGCTAATCACTCAAGATTTTAGGAGTTGCCAACCAGCTTTGCTCTATGACAATTTTAAAATAGAAAGATTTAGTACATTTGGTTCTTCAGAGGCTGAGTAATAGGGATCAGAGTAAAGAAAGATTTGGTGAAGAAAAAGAAGAAATATAGCCCAGGTAGAAAATATATATTTTCCTTGTGATGTTTCTGAAATTTTTTATTTCAACTTTCTAGGTATACTATCAGTAGAGAAAAAGTGTATATTTTGTTTTATTGTTTTTTCTTTGAATAACTACCATCTCAATTTCCACAGTTTGCATTTAAGTTAAATCTATTCTGATTTCATTATATTTTTATACAAAGAACAGACAGATGTCTTAATAAAATATGACCAGATGGCTTATAGACAAAGAAGTACCATCAATTTTTGTGTACAGTTTAAAAATTGCACAAAACATCTGTAGACTAGTAATGAGTTTTACTGTTTTTCCATTCTGGTACAATATTGCTCAAAATACATAATTAAATGTGCATTTTGTTAATGAAATCTTCTGATTCAGTCATTAAAAGAAACTTTTTCACTTTCAAAACTGTAGCACTAACATTTGTTAACCTGTTGTTTTATTTATTTCGGTTTTCAAAATATAACTAATCTGTATTGATCTACTTGACATACAAAATGACCTCCTCGGGGAGCTGGCATCATCTAGCTGGTATTGCCCGCTTTCCACTGAAATACTGCTTGGGGCTTAATTAAAAAAAAAAAAAGACAAAAAGAAAATATCTTTTGAGTAATAAAAATAGAGGTTAGTAATTCCAATAGGAAAGAATACCCAAAAACATTCCATCCAAAAAACTTATGCACATAAAAATATACCAGTTTACAGTGATAATTCTAAATTTTGACATTACCAACTGATTATACAAGTAAAACTGATAAAAATAATATTATTTATAATATGTGCAATGGCTAAGTATGATGCCTTTTTGCTTATTCTCTATTTATGAAAACTTGAAATTAAGCACTTCTATTCCATACACTTCTATTCACTTACTTTCAGGTAATGTGGAAAACCTTATTCAAGAAATGTTGAAGTGTTATCATTGTGAAAGATGCCTACCGCATAGTGAGAAGATTACAGGTCATTTAAACTACTTACGAATTTGTAGGAGATTGTTTACAAATTAAAGGTACAAAATAAAAAGACTTTAATCTGAAAATGGTATGGATAAAATTAGTACACAAGAATGTTAGCAAATATCCCACCAATTAAAACAGAATTTAAAAAATTTTAAGCTATAATAGAAATGTAAAACCAGCAAAAACATAAAAATATACAATTTATAAGTTAAATTATATGTACAACCAATAATTATGAGAAATTTTGTGGAATTTAATATAGATAATAGACCTGGGAAAACTTGAAACAAAATTCAAAAGTATTGATTGATTTTCTGGATGGATGATTGGTTGTTTCTTGTTCTGTCTGACATATACTTAATAATATAAAGCAGGGCACTTTTGAATTTCTGGCAATTGGCAATTTTAAAGACAATTTTATGACACAATTTTTTAATTTATCATGACTATCATGATATTCAAATATTTTGGACATTTTTTAAGCTGTATTTTTTCCTTCACATTTTCATAAAAGTGTTTTAAATTTCTTTATACAGATCATAATTGTGTATGGCAGATTGATTTTAGAGATTTTTTTATTTTTTATCAAAAATATACTTACCTGGGTGCCTGAGTGGCTCAGTGGGTTAAGCCGCTGCCTTCGGCTCAGGTCATGATCTCAGGGTCCTGGGATCGAGTCCCACATCGGGCTCTCTGCTTGGCGGGGACCCTGCTTCCCTCTCTCTCTCTGCCTGCCTCTCTGCCTGCTTGTGATCTCTCTCTGTCAAACAAATAAATAAAATCTTAAAAAAAAAATATATATATATATATACTTACCTGAATTACAATAAAAACTTTTTTCTGATAGATGGGAAGATGTAAGCTATAAATAATTTTAGCACAGCAATCTATTTCTACTTTTCTTGAAAAGAAAATCCACTTGAGTTTTTAAAAGTAGTTTTTGAAATAATGTGGCTCTTTCTATCTTAAATAACATTCTGTTTATGTTTCTTTTTCTAGTTTACCTCTTAAAAATTCACAAGGAGAATCTGAATAAATATTTTAATCAAAAACTATGGTTACCAATGATCATTAAAAACACAAAATTTCCTTCGAGAGCAGTTTTTTTTTAATTTTTTAAATCTTTGTTACATTTTTAAAAGATTAAGTAGCTTTTAAACTCCAAATTCTTACTTTAAATTATATCTTAATGAGCAAAACAAATAATTTTAAAATATATATTTATATATTGTTATCATTAAACTAATTTTAAATATTAATTTGATTTATAATTTAACTTGTATTTGATTTATCATTTGATTTACACACATAAAGAATCATTGAAATGTGGTTCTAGCTTCTCTTAAAAATTAGATTAATTGTTATGATTGATGTTCTTTGATCCATTCTAACTATATTGGTTATACATCAAAAGAACAATCTATTGGAAAAAAGTTATGTTCTAGGAAAAATGGGCAGGAAATGTCCACTAGTTTCGTTATTTCATTTCAAAAATGCCAATCCTAATGACAATCAAGTTTCCTCAAATCTTGGGCTCACTATGACACTGGAGAAACTAGGACATTAGGCCTCAAAGTCTATTATTTGAAAACATACTAAACTTTATGCTAAAAAGAATCTTATTTTCACCCAGTATTCACTCCCAGAAATAATTCTTTCCCAATCTTTCAATCAGTTATATCATTTGTTCACATTTCAAATATGAATTATCTAATTAACTTAATTCAAATCAAGAATAAACTACCAGGTACACCTGTGTGTCTCAGCCGTTGAGTGTCTGCCTTCAGTTCAGGTCATGATCCTGGGGTCCTGGGATCAAGCCCACATTGGCTCTCTGCCCAGCGGACCTGCTTCTCCCTCTCCCACTTCCCCTGCTTGTGTTCCCCTCTCGCTGAGTCTCTGCCCAGATAAATGGATAAAATCTTAAAAATAAAATAAAATAAAATACCATGTTGTATGTCATGTCCTATATGGCCAATTAATTTATGACAAAGAAACCACAAATATACAATGGAAAAGGGATAATCTCTTCCATAAATTGTGTTTGCAAAACTGGACAGCCATATACAAAAGACTGAAATTGGATTCCTGTCTTCCACCATACACAAAATTCAACTCAAAATGGATTAAAGATTTGAACATAAGACCTGAAACCATAAAACTCCTGGAAGGAAATAGAGTGGATAAGCTTCTTGACATTGATCTCAGCAATTGTTTTTGGATTTGACACCAAAAATCAAGAAAAGAAAAGCAAAAATAATTAAGTGGGGGGCGCCTGGGTGGCTCAGTGGGTTAAAGCCTCTGCCTTCGGCTCAGGTCATGATCTCAGGGTCCTGGGATCGAGCCTCGCATCGGGCTCTCTGCTAAGTGGGGAGCCTGCTTCCTCCTCTCTGCCTGCCTTTCTGCCTACTTGTGATCTCTGTCTGTCAAATAAATGAATAAAATCTTTTAAATAAATAAATAAACAAATAACTGGGACGTTATCAAACTAAAAAGCTGCACATCAAAGGAAACCATCAACAAAATGAAAAAGCAACTTGTGGAATGGGTAAATATTTGCAAACCACATATCCAGTAAGGCATTAACATACAAAATACATAAGAAACAAAGAACTTCTACAACTCAATAACTAACCAGCTAACTAACTAACTAAATAAATAATGGACAAAACACTTGAATGACATTTTCTAAGGAAGACCTAAAATTAACAACAGTCATGAAAAGATGCCTAACATCACTAATCAGAGGAATACAAATCAAAACCACAATGGGATTTCACTTCACATCGTTGAGTATGATTATCAAAAACAAAGAAAAGAGTAGATCAATGTTGAAAAGTTTGTGGAAAAAAGGGAACCTTTCTTTGACACTGTTGGTGAGAATATTAACTGGTGCAGTCACTATAGAACACAGTTATGGAGTTATCTCAAGAAATTGAAAATAGAACTATCATATGATCCAGCAATCACATTTTGGTGTATGTATCTAAAGAAATGAAATTATTATCTTAAGGAGCTATCTGTACTCCCATGTTCATTGCAATATTATTCACAATGGCCAAGGTACGAAAACAACCTAACTGTCCATCAATGGATGAAAGGATAAAAAAGATGTGGTATGTACATACAATGGAATAGTATTCAGAGAGAAATGAGGAAATTCTGCCATTATAAACAAACCAAAAAAGCAAACAAAAATACTCAAATTCACAGAGACATTAGAAAAGTGGTTGCCAAGAGCTGAGGGTAAGGGAAATAGGGAGACACTACTAAAAGACAGAAACTTTCAGTTATACAACGAATAAGATCTGAGGACCCAATGTATAATATGGTGACAATGGTTGATAACATTACATTGTATAATTGAAATTTGCAAAGAAGGTAGAACTCCAATGTTTTCACCCTCCTCCCCAAATAAATAATATGTGAGAGATAGGTATGCAGTTTATTCAGTAGGGGAATCTTTTTACAACTTATACATATATTCAAGTATCACATTGTACACCTTAAGTATCTACAATTATATTTGTCAGTTATACCTCAAAAATATCTCCTGTTACATACAAATTATTGTATTTGAGGTTTTGTGAAAGAAGCATGACATCAAATTGAATCATTATTGAACCTTGGTATTTTTGTACTAGAATGGTAAATACTGTACTCCTAAGTAGTATTTTCCTGATATGTATTGGTATGTCTTTTTCTATTTTCTCACTCTCCCTATTCTGTTTATGTCTTAGAATTATCCAAAAGAGATTTCTACAAGTGTTGATATTTTTACATTTGTTTTTATAGAGAGAACTACCAATGTGGTTATTCTATTCCTAAATTATCAAGAAAAAATTACTTGATCTTAATATTATAATTATAATGCAGATGTCAGCATTTAGTAAGCCAATAATTTGGGGGAATATAACCTTATTTTATATTTATTTTAAATATTTCAGTATTATAAGGTGAGAAGCTCATGAGAAACAAAGATCATACAATCATATAATATATAGGTTTTAATCTCAGTTTTCACAAATAATAAAAATACTTAAGTGTGTTTAAAAGGCTTTACAAATTCAAAACACTTTGGACAATAAAAGAAATTTCAAATTCAGATCCACCAAGATGTAATTCTCCACTGCAAATTCTCAAATGAAAGAGCCATTTGGTCTATTTAAAATAAAATCCTAACATCATATCATAAAAAAACAAACAAACAAACAAAAAACACAGCTGTAACCAGAATAGTGCCAGTGAAATTCCATGGTGGTAATTATCACTATAAAGATACTGAGAAATCCCAAAATGCATTTTAAATCAGCAAAGAAAGATAAAGTATAATCCTTGACCCGAATCCATGGGATAAGTGGGAATATATTCTTTCCTCTTCAATTTTTCAGAAGCATTTGCATAGATTTGACAGTTCTTCTTCCTTAAATTTTTGTAATTTGCCAGTCAAGACATATGGGGCTGAAGTATTCATTACAGAACATTTTAAAACTACAAATCAAATTTCTTTAACATGGATATGGCCAATCAGATGATTTATTCTCAGTGAAGATTGTAGCTTGTCTTTCAAGGAATTTGCCCATATAAGTTTATTAACTTGCTTATCTAAGTTAATTAATTTGTTTTTTAAATGTTATTTGATTGACATGTAGTTGATATACTATATTATGTTGGTTGCAGGTGTACAACACAATGATTCAGCATTTATATACATTATGAACTGATAACCACTAGAAATCCAACTACCATCTGTCACCATACAAAGTTATTACAATACTATTAAATATATTCCCTGTGAGGTACATTGCATCTTCATGACATATTTTATAACTGGAAGTTTGTACCTCTTAAGTTCATTGATTGGCATGAAACTGTTTATAATAGTCTTTTATTATAACTTTAATATCTATACAATCTATAGTGCTGTCACCTCTCTCTGTAATTCTCTCCAATACTCAACACTGAACTCCAGCCACCCCTGTCTCTCTGGCCTCCTAACTCTTGTCTCCTCAACTCAGATTGACCATCTAGCTTGGCTTGGGTTCCACCTGCATGCACGAGGCTCAGAAAATGCTCTCTGACAGTAAATTGTGACAATTATAAGGTTTCCCTCATATATTTCCATTTCTTAGGATTGCAGTATCTTATTGCCTGCTGTTCAATATCTGAAAAACATTGCTTCATATATTTTGTTCAGTTGTTGATACTTACAGGCTGGAAAATAAACCCTGTCCCTATCACTTCATCTTGTCTAAAAATTGGAAGTAACATTAACAGATCATAACCTCAGTAGATATTGAAAGTGTAGCCAAAAGTTCACATGAACAAAATGTGAAAGCCCAGATGTCTTTATCAAAAGTTTAAGAAAGAGATATCCTCACTTACACAAACTCCTCTATAGCTCAAGAAACAGATAGTCAAACTCTCATAAATTATTCTGGAGTATGCTGGTGGTGGAGAGGAAACAATCTAACTATTCTACAAGGCAAGCAAAGTGCCTATTCTAAAAATATATTGGAAAAACTAAATAAAATAATGGGTTAACCACACCTATCAGTTTAGGTGAAACATATTAAATGAAATATTTCAAAACCAAATTCAAAAGTATGTTAAGTAAATGATGTCCAAGCATGATTACCCAGAAGGATGACATAGAAATTGACCAATGAACTTCTAATTGATAAGACAAAAGAAAACATATCATACCAATGCTGAGTAAAATACTTCTAAATATTTTTAAATATATAGCAGATTTCTGGAAGAAGATGCCATAAAATTTCCAAGTGCCAAAAATGAAAGGGTACTCAAAGCTGAAACTATAAATATGTCAAATTCTCGATAATTATAAGGAAATTGCAATTGTACATCTACTTGAAGACCTGAGTTTTCGGTTCTTTGGGAGTCAGTTGAACCTGCAGAGCTCCATGCATAAACCCATAAATGGGAGAGATTTCCCTGCATCTGATGATATTCAGTAAAGTGTTATCAGTGAATGGGAACAAACAAATAAAACATTTTACTTTGAACCATAGTTAGAAATTCCCAAAGAAGAGTATCTCCCAGAAGAGGCAACATGTTTTGATTTGCACAAATTTGCTACATTGACTAGAAGTGATTTCATGTCTAGAGGCTCGATCATGCCAAACCTCATAAGCCATTTTAGGAAACCCTGGCTTCATTTTGAGGACAAGAGCAAGACATTAAAATTTTCAGTGAAGGAGGGTGATATGATAGGATCAAGTTTTTAATTTGAAAAATAGCATTAAACGTACTAAGTATGGGTAGAGTACAAGCATGCATATACTGAACACTTCGGAGGGCATGGTGGTAATGCAGGTTAAAAAGACAGCATGGGTTATTGTAATTGTGGTTGAATGTAGAAAAGGAAGAGGGACAATCAGTATTTATAGATATAGAGGTGCCTGGGTAATTCAATTGGTTGAGCATCTGACTCGATTTCAGCTCAGGTCATGATCTCAGGGTCATGGATCAAGCCCTGAATTGGGTTCTGCAGTGAATGTGGAGCCTGCTTGAGATTTTCTCTCTTTCTCTCATTCTCCCCTTCCCCAGCTCTCGCTCTCTCTCTCTCAATAAAAAAGGAAAGAAAGAAATAAAGAAAGGGACTAGTTCTTCCTAAAGATTTGAATATGATGAGACAAAGAGAGAAAAAGAGATATCCAAAATTGCTCTAAGGATTCTGAAATGTAGTGATGTTCAGAGGTGTGCAAACTGAAAGGTCAGCTTTGAAAGAGAGCCTGAGTTCTGCTTTGTATTTGATGGCTTTTTAAGATGGCTTTAGGCTACCCAACAGCAAGTATCCAGTGAAAAGTTGGCTATATATTCCCAAAAGTTGTCTGGGCCTGAGCATGACTTACAATGTGATAATAATAGAATCTGCAGATATGGGTGATTTTACCTAAGAGAATACAGACTTACTAAGATTAAGTTTTTAGGACTTGAAATATCTTCCGAATAGAAAGGATGAGCAGTCCAAGAAGACCAAGAATCAACACAGATTGCTATTGAGAGGTCCCGGATAAGGTAGATTTTGAACATCTATTGGAGTTAGTGACTTAAGATATATTTTCCGTGAAGTGATGGATCCAGAAACCAGATTAAATTAGGTTGATTTGAAGAGCAGAAAGAGACGTAAGAATCTGGTAGCGTTAGCTGCCTTAGGAGAGAAAAACCATATGTCTGGGAAATGAAGAAGGTGAAAGTATTATTTTTCACTGTATACCTTTTGCACCTTTTAAAATCTGTATCCTGTATGTTCTGCTTATTCAAGAACCAGACAAGTACAGGGAATTGTAATAAATGGTAAAATACAAAAATATAAACCTAAATAAATGTTTGGTTTTGGTACATTACAAATCTCATCAGACAAGGAGTAGTACAAAAAGATGGCTCTCACGCATAAGCACTCTGCTAAGGATCACTCTTTTATTAGGTATAGCCCCGTAAAGAAATCTCATGTATAAGATTGTTAACAGCTCTCAATGACCTGCTTTTTTTCTTTGACACTGTGGACAGAAATCAGTGATGACCTAACCTCACATGAGCTCGCTGTAGACCTATTGTTACCAATGATCCTACTGAAATGACAATAAAATTTCAACCAGTCAATGTCATAAGGAATAGACCTTCATGAATCAGATGATTTCTTATAGCACATAATTGTTATGATGCTTTACAGTGACAGTAATATCTGTCCTCATGCTGCTTGCTATTTAGTTATTGTGATCTGTGTGAGATATGGCCTGTTCCCTCAGCAATAATGTATAATAAGGGCACCCTCCTGCCCCATCTCCACCCATCACTGCCTAAGCCAACCCCTTCAACCCACATACCTCCCAGCTCTGTTCTCCTTAACCTATGGTGATACCTATACCTTGTGAGACAAGGCCACATCCCCAGCCAGCCTCTGCTTTGGAGGCTCCTGTCTTACAGAATACCCTTGGTAGTGGCTGATGCCCCCCACTCCCCAGCACTCAGTCCAGCAGCTAACTCCTAGTGTGTCTCTCTCTTTTTCCAGGGGGCTCTGGGAAGCAACAAAAGTCTAATATGCAGTCCCAGGAGGCAGTGGGTTCAGGCCATCTCTGAGACCTATAACTTCTCAATCTATTTATCTCTGTTTTGTCTCTCCCACTTCATCTCCAGCAGCCTGAAAAGGAAATATCTTCTTTGCACACCAGGAAACTTCCCTTAAGTCACTTTCTGCGTTCTTTTTATCCTGGACTTAGAGGACCACAAATCTTTATTCTTTTGAAATTCTGGCTTCTGCAAAAGAAATCCACACTCTTAAGACTTTTCCTTCTTCTCTGGAAATTAAAATTATTTTTGAAAATAAAAGTTGCCTGTAACTTCTTTATTCATTTTCTCTGGCTGTAACTCCCTTTCCCAAAACAAAGAATGCCTTAATTTCAATGAACAGAGTGCTGAAGAACAACATAAATTAGTGAGATTTTTTAGTGTGGTATTTCAAAAGCACTGTCTCACAATTACATTTATAAAAGGATGGGAATTGACCCACATTTTTAAATCTGTTCCTTAATTGTTTCATACCATGTTGATGGTCCAGCACAAGTTCTTTGCCTATTATGCGATTATATGTATTTACAAGTTTTATAGAAATCAAATGGGGATATTATCATGGATTAGGAATATTCATGGTAGATAGATGCTTCTTCTATATAATTTTCATTAGAAATCAGTAATGTGTGTGTGTATAAAATTATTGACCAAATAATTGAATTAGTATGAGCAAAGTCATTTGAATAAACATCTCTAAATTTGATTTTTTAATTAGCAAATAAAACTAAAAAAATGCATTCCCCCATATTATTCAGGTCACTTCAATTAATCATCCATATATACATTTTTCACTTATTTACCTTAGAGTATACATAAATAACTTACATAGCTCCAAGCTCAAATTCTCTAATGTTGTGTATGTGTGTGTGTGTGTGTGTGTGTGTGCATTTATCTTGGCTTTTCTTATAACTAAAATAACTGTCTTTTCAAATACTGCATGATATCATATATATGGATATGTCAAACTTGTAGGAGCACAGAGTAGAATGGTGCCCAGGAGCCAAGGGGTGGAGGAATTGGGGGGATGTGTAAAGGAACAAACTTGCAACTAGTAGGGAAATGAGTTCTGGACATCTAAAGCACGGCATACATATTATAGTAAACAAGACCTTATTATAAACTCCAAAGTTGCTAAGAGACTAGCTCTCAAGAAAGAAATGATCATTATGTAGTGTGATGGCAGCATTAGCTAACACTACAGTAGTAATCATATTGCAATATATGTGTATCACATCAATATATTGTGTACCCTAAATTTATACAATGTTGCATGTAAATTGTATTTAAATAAAATAAAATAAAACTGTCTCTTTATCTGCTTTGAAAATCCGGTAAGCCAAAAATCCAACGGAAATATGATCTCAGTTGGGTTTTTTTTTTTTTTTTTTTGCTTACTTCCATGAAGACTTGAAATAGCATTATTTGTAGACTCTCTCCCCTTTCTTTACTTGGTTCTTCAATTTTTACCCTATCAGCTATTAAAACACACAGCTGTGCACTTACTTTATAAAGAATACAAGTATCCTAGCACTTGTCAAGGAGTATAACTTCAAAAGCACTGTCACTAAATAGAAAGCTTTCAAAAGCTCAGTAGAGAGAAACGGAGTTAATGGATATTTAGTTCGTTATTCCAGCAATATAGCAGGAAGGATATGCAATTCATTCCTTCTTTAAATAATTTAAAATCTATCCCTGAAATAAGATAGATCATCAGAGAGCCACATGCCTTAGTCCCATTACTTTCTTTTTTTTTTTTTTTCTTTTTTTCTTTTTTACTTCTGTGTGCCTTTGTGCTTTGGTATTATGCTACCAACTAATATAAAGAAAGTGCCCTATGAAATAGGTTTATAGCAATAACTTGAATTTCAATATCAAAATAAACATGTTTCTGTTTAGAAATATTATATCTAATAAACTCTAAATTTTAAGACTTGCAATGTCTCGTTCTGCATCTCTTTCACACACATACATACACACACAGCTGCCAATATTCATTTAATGTCACATTTGTGTCCTCCACTTGATAAGCATACCATAAACTAATAAAAATAACTTAAACTGTTTAAATTTTTAAAAGGATTTTTATTTATTTATTTGACAGACAGAGATCACAAGTAGCCAGAGAGGCAGACAGAGAGAGAGGGGAAGCAGGCTCCCCGCCAAGCAGAGAGCCCAATGTGGGGCTCAATCCCAAGACCTTGGGATCATGATCTGAGCCAAAGGCAGAGGCTTTAACCCACTGAGCCACGAGGTGCCCCACCTGTTTACATTTTTTAATGTCCTATTTCCCCTCTACCTTTCATTTCCTATTTTTATCTTTGATTTGTCCTTATAAATTGCCTTACATCTTGGGGGGGAGTGAGGGGTGGCAGGAAATAAGAAAAGGTGTAAGTATATTCTGTTTTAATTTTTTAATCCGTATTATCAAGACTATAATTTAGCATTTCTTCTTTTCTCCTTATTCAACTACATGTACTTGTTTTCAGGCACTAGAATTGAAATATAGGATAAAAAATCTTCAGAGAAACTTCAGATTACATGATATTTACAATAAAACTCATTTTTTCCTCAATAAATTATATGGGAGTCTTGTATACAGTCATTTGTGTTTCTACTGATGTTGGGAAATTTTGATTTATTCTACATAAAATGATAGCAGCCTGCGTGCACTAAATTACAATTACGTAATGCCAGTGCTGTATACCAGATTTTATTCTAGTATTTTCATTCTGTTTACTTCATTATATATGTTGGAGGTGTTGTAAATGTTCAGGATCATTTTGATTTTCTATTTGTCATTGCTATGATTTTAGGTGGAACTAGTCCAGAGTAATTTTGCAGCTGTAAAAAGCTGGCTTATGGAATCCTTGTTCATTATTTGTCTATTAAAGGACCTCTTTTTTAAAAAATATTTTATTTATTCATTTGACAGAGAGACAGATCACAAGCAGGCAGAGAGGCAGGCAGAGAGAGAGAGGAGGAAGCAGGCTCCCCGCTGAGCAGAGAGCCGGATGTGGGGCTCCATCCCAGGACCCTGGGATCATGACCTGAGCTGAAGGCAGAGGCTTTAACCCACTGAGCCACCCAGGTGCCCCATTAAAGGACCTCTTAAAAGTTATTGTAATGAATAATGAATTTTTTATATGCTTGTTTCCTTCCTTAGACTAAGATTCTGGAAGGAATATTGTCTTACTGATCTTGAGATCTTCAATGTTAGTATAGAGATATAGAACTGAGAAGGTATTTCATGAATTTTATTGAATAGATTTTTAATGAATAAAATAAATCATAGTTTTTACTAGTATACAACCAAGAACTTATAAAATGAAATGATGTATGGTACTCTTATTCACTGCTTTAAATTTCCAACTTTTTTTAATCTTGTGAGTGTTCTGCACTCCAATAAAGTTTCCCTATAACTATTATCTAAACTTTTAAATAAAAAACAGAATAATTCCCCTCCAAATTACCACCATTGGAGATAAATACAAAATCCAAAATATTTTTGAAATTCTAGTATTTGAAATACCTTGGTAACTAAAATATATTAATATATATTTATATTTGTATGTGTATAATTGTGTCCACTAATTATAAAGTCTAAGTATACAAGGATTATAGAATTAAATCAGAAAAAACATCCTGTCCAAATATTCACAATCCAGTGACACAGACAAGTACAGATGTAGTTCCAATATAACACAATTATCAGTAAATATTTGTTATTTCATTGTCTTGAATGGTTCCTTTTTCAAAGCCGTTATCAAGTTCAAACTATTTTGTTGAATTTATTTTTCCTGTCCGCAAACCGCGTGCCTTCTCAGATGTTTTCCCTTAATTCCTTCTTTCCAAAGAAGCCTCCCTCAGACAAACTCACCTGACTGGTGAGTTTCAGTTTCAGTTCCACACCTATGTTCAAATCCCATGTGCCTTGCCCTACAAACACTGAATTCCTCACCCTTGTGACATTTTCTTGCTTAAATGCATTGTCGCTCTGTTGAGCATGGGCCATAGCTTCCTGAGTGGTTTCCAAGCGGAAGGATAACAAAACCCAGAAATTAAATTCTATCCCATAGAATGATCCTTGACCAATGAGAAATGAGGCATGAAAGAGGAACAGTTGCAGTTCTCTCCTTATTCCTTCCCAACTCTTCTCTAAGGTCTGATTTCTCCTTATAATTCTTCCAGAGAAAGTCTCACATGTGAAAAAGACATGTCTGCTGGCTGAACAAAGCCTTATTTCACTTGGCTAATTGTGACCCAGAGGCCAGTTTCACATCTTTGTTTGCCTTGTTTTCTATTTCCTTCATCCCAGGCACTCTGGGTTTGCACTTCCCAAAGAAAGTGGCAGCGCTTTAATGTTTGCCCTCAGGTCTTGATTTCTTTTTACAGATTTTAAAAAAAAATCAATTTAGACAAAGAAAAAGAGAAAGAGCACAAGCCTTGGGAGGAGCAGAGGGAGAAGGATAAGTAGACTCCCTGTTGACCAAGGAACTCATGCGGTGTCAGATCTCACAACCCTGAGATCGTGATCTCAGTCCAAATCAAAAGTCAGATGATTAACCAACTGAGCCCCCCAGGTGCTCCCAGGCCTTGATTTCTAAATATTTTATTTATTTATTTGAGAGAGAGAGATCACAAGTAGGCAGAGAGGCAGACAGGGAGAGAGGGGGAAGCAGGCTCTCCGCTGAGCAGAGAGCCCGATGCAGCTGGATCCCAAAATCCTGAGATCATGACCTGAGCAGAAGGCAGGGGCTTAACCCTCTGAGCCTCCCAGGCACCAGCAGGCCTTGATTTCTAAAGGACCAAGTCTAACACAGTACTTAAAAATTCAATACAACAGTGTTTTGTATTTTCCTCTCTGTTACATAGACTTTTCACCTTCATGAGCTAATGAACCTATTTCATTTACAATTACAATTACAATAGAATTCTGAACTGTTGTATTATATTTTTAGGACATAGTGTCAATTATGTAAATCTCTGCATTAAGACCTTGATTGAAGGCAACATTTCCTTCTACAGAAAAGGTACAGATGCTAAGTGGTAAAATTAGTTTCTTATTAAGACAATAGTTAGGGGCGCCTTGGTGGCTCAGTGGGTTAAGCCTCTGCCTTCGGTCAGGTCATGATCTCCGGGTCCTGGAATCCAGCCCCACATCGGGCTCTCTGCTCAGCAGGGAACTTGCTTCCTCCTTTCTCTCCGCCTGCCTCTCTGCCTACTTGTGATCTCTCTCTCTGTCAAATAAATAAATAAAAATCTTAAAAAAAAAAAAAAAAGACCAAAGAGATTATGCTGAGTGAAATAAGTCAAGCAGAGAGAGTCAATTATGATATGGTTTCACTTATTTGTGGAGCATAACAAATAGCATGGAGGACGTGGGGAGATGGAGAGGAGAAGGGAGTTGAGGGAAATTGGAAGGGGAGGTGAACCATGAGAGACTATGGACTCTGAAAAACAACCTGAGGGTTTTGAAGGGGGAGGTGGGAGGTTGGGGGAGCCAGGTGGTGGGTATTAGAGAGGGCACGGATTGCATGGAGCACTGGATGTAGTACAAAAACAATGAATACTGTTATGCTGAAAAATAATTTAAAAAAAAAAGAATTCTATCAGATCCAAGTTTAAATATACCTTTAATATATGAATGAATAAACTTTTCAAAAGTAAAAAAAAAAAGACCATAGTTAGAAATTAGTTTTTCTAATTTTCTCTGTACAAGGTGCATATCTATTACATTTAGTTGTCTGAAAGGATTAAGCATGAAAATATATTTGTCTGGGAAACTATTTTGAAGGATACTGGTTAAGCTCTCAATTTTTCATAATATGAAATTGTAAAAAATGTGAAAATTTTAATAAAATTAAAGTAGGTAAATTTTAAGCCAATAAAAATAAGTCACTTTTAAAATAAGATACATAAAATAGTCAAGCAGAGCAATACTTTCCACTGCAGGTCGACAGCATGCATGCTGCAAGTTGAATATTTGAAAAGGGATAGCTAATTTTATAACCACTCATAAATATTTTCAAGCTAGGACAATGATATGGGTAATGAAACATTATATTCAAGATGCAAACCATTCACCTACATGGGTCAGGAATGATTTTCCTTTTGCCTACATATTTGGCATTTGATTTGTGTGTGTGTGTGTGATGTGGCAGAGTTACTTTCTGGAGCATAAAAACACTTTTTAGGAGGAAAAAAAACCCTTATAGATAGCACAAGCATTGCAGAATATAGAAACAAATTCCTCACTTTTAGAATTCCTTTAAAACACAAGAGTAAATGAACTCTGTTTCATAATCAGCATGGTGAGGTATGACCTTTAATCCTTTACTTCACTGATGACACTGTATCTCAAAATTATTTGTAATTTTGTCATATACCATTTAAACTAAGTAAGAGTGATGAGCAAACATAGGTGGGCCTGGTTTTCTAAAGAAAAATGTACTTTTTGCTCTGTATCTTAAAAAACAATATAAGCGAAAAAGAGTCTAGTGATCAGAATATAAACTATTTTTAATTAATATAATAAAAGCTCAAAGGGGAAAAAAACCTGGCATGCTGGCTATCTCTAGTTCCCCTCCAGATTTATTCTCCACCCTTATCTACCCGTTCTGTCTCTCACCTGTATAGCATTTACCATTGTACAGGAAAAGGGATTCCTTGCCCCTCTGGCTTCTGGTTAAGGTTAATCAATGGAGAGCTCCACAACAAATTAGAGAAAGAAAGAGTATGGTCAGCTTATTATTTATTCCCATAGCTTCTCCATCCAAGGCTAGATGTTTCCCTGGCAAAGGAAAGAAAGTCAGGAAACCTAGCTTTATGTTTAATATAGATGCATCTATGTTTCTTGGCCTCTGTCAGCCGGCCTGTTGGGGCCCCAGACTCCTCAGCTCTCAAGGAAGACTTCTGCATTTGCATCCAGAACCAAAATTCTAGGAAATACTTATATTCTACTATAAGTCATCACTTTAATGTATCTTATTATCATTTTCTTTGGTTTATGTCCACACCTGGATATTCTCCCAGAGCCTACTTCAGGTCACATCCTCTATGTGTTGTTGATAATTAGAAACATGTGAAGCAATTTTTTCAAGTGGTGACCGTAATTAATGAAATTCAAAAGTATTGCCCTTTTGACCAACCATTGAATGATTACTCACCTGCTCTCCTTTTAAAGTTTCTCTTCAGTAAACTGTGTAAAGATAAGCCCACAAAGTCTCAGGGTCTTTGAACAGCAAGTTATATCTATTTTAGTCAGAATTTGCAGGAATGTAGTGATTGTTTTTTATAGAATGGGATAATTTTTAAATATTTTAACCTTAAGTCCCACTTCATTTTCCGTTTTCTTTGGGACCCAAAGGCTCTTCCTCATTTTCTGACCCCGGCAATAGCATACCAGCTTAAAATATTGAAAGGATGAATGAATTTCTTTAGTCAGAGCATATATAAGAGTCTAAAGCTGAACCATTTTATGTTTGCAATCTGCTAAAGTTGGAGAGGAAAAAAATGCTATTGTTATGGTTTTTGAATTTCAAAAGAAATTAGCTTTAGAATCTGAGGCCAAATATGGAGGACAAGGGTAAGGATCTAGAAAAGTTAATCAGAGTCTGGCAGAATGCAGCATACAACATAACGCAATTTCTTTGGACAGGCAAAGATGATCAAGGCCTTTTTCAAGCAAGGAAGGAAAAGATTTTGAGAGAACAGCAAGGAAGGAAAAGATTTTGAAAGAATCTGAGCAGAATCAAGATGTTTCTTAGGTCCTTGCCAGGGAGCCCACTGTCTTCATCTGCAAGCCATAGAGAATAGGATCCCTGAGGAAATGAAGGCCACTGGATCTAAAGAAAATCTTGAATCTACTAGGAAGTTTATATAGAAGAAAATCTCCTCTTAGTAATTTCAAATATTATCTCCGGCAGTCATGACTTTAGACTTAGCTGTGTATGATGTTTCCCCATGAGATTGTAAACCTTTGCACAATGTACATAGGCCCATGGCAGGCCCTCTGTATATATGATCCATAAATATTTATTGAATGAAGAGGTAAACCTTACAATCTAGCTTTTCTTCACTTTTGTGGTGATGCAACTGGTAGAATTAAAACATAGCATGGTTTTCAGGGAGGTACAAAAGTCCAAGTTTGTCAATAACATAATACGTTAGGTTCAACTTACGTTTAAGAATACTATCTGAGGGTTGCTGGGGGGAGGGAGGTTAGGAGAAGGGGGTGGGATTATGGACATTGGGGAGGGTATGTGCTTTGGTGAGTGCTGTGAAGTGTGTAAACCTGGTGATTCACAGACCTGTACCCCTGGGGATAAAAATATATGTTTATAAAAAATAAAAAATTTAAAAAAAGAATACTATCCATTACCATTTTTAAATACACTCTTTTTTTTAAATGTGATTATCACATTAGCTCCAAAACGATTTATATCATGTAATTTTACCAATAAACCCCAAAATCAGTTTTCAAATTAAATCAGATTTTCCATTCTAATATACTCTTTCAGTAAGTTCAAAGGAATTGACAGAGAATCAATTCTGGTAAATACGTCAATTCAATTCAGTTTGGTTAGAAGTCAATTCCTTTACATCCTCTTAGAGTTAAGCTATATTCTCTGATATCTCGTATACTCTGTGGTCTTTGAGGGCTCTATCTATGTTTCTGCATTGGTATGGAAGTAGAGAGACACTTGTAAAAATGTCTTAATCGTTGTTGAGGTTGGTGCTTTCATGTTTATCCTTATTTTAAGCCAGTGTGGATTCTAGTGAAGAATGAAAGAATTGACTGTTCGGGTCTTTTTAGCTCTACAATTGTGTATAGACTCACCCTGAGTTATTGATTTGTCCACTCAGCTACCACCATTCTCTTCACAAAGACATTATTAATGCTGCCCAGCACTGGAGCTGAAGAACTTCAAAGGTCAGTGGAGAAACACAGCATTCTTTTTGCTAAGTGTCTGCTGAAACAGATATGCTTTGCCCTCCTTTCTTGGATCTTTTTGTAATTAGTCATGACATTATTTTCTTTTTTTAGTATAAACTCATCAATACTCCCAGAAGCTGTGAATAAATTCTTATTCATCTAGGTATATTAAATACTCCATACTAAATACCATGAAACAGAGTTAGCATTGCACTTGCTTTGAAGAAAAAAAGAAAGTGGAAGAAGCCTTATTTAAGAAAACATATATAGTTATTTTCTAATGCAATCAAACTAAATATAATTTCAACCAGAAACAATATTGGGTACAAATCTGTTTTGAAAGCACAAATTCTAAATATTTATGCTTGTTTTATATCACAGGAAATAGCAGTTACACATTTAGAAACAGTTCTTAGTTTTCCACATTAGTACTTTCAAAAATATTTGTGTTCATGTAGCTTCTTGTGTATATTACCACTGGATTATCATTCATTTGCTCATTTACTTCATAATCTGGTTGCAAATCTCTGAGACATGGAAAAGGAATAAAATAATTGTTCACTTCGAAGAACAGTTTTTAAATCTATGTTAAGCATATATTTAATATATTACTAAAACTACATTAACATATTGTTTATGTCAAAATTGGTTATATCTTAAATATACATGTATATAGTCATTCTCACTTAAATAGTAATATGGAAAAACCTATTGCCTATGACACCTTCTTTTTAATGTTTCATGAGAGAGACTTACAAATTATTCTGTAAGGATCTTTGTTTGTTTGCTGTTGGGTTTGATTTAGGTTTTAACTTTCTGGTATGAAAGAATTGGATTCTTTGTCTTACCAATTTATAAACCAAAAAGACAAACCTTCATAGGAGTCATAAGAGATTTGATAAACTCTTCCTTGAAGTAATAAAAAAGACTGATCCCGTAGTTAATGGCTATATAATGGAGAATGTTTTCTCCCAAAGAGTGAAAATGTTTACCATTTTATTTCTAATGATCAAAATTATATTTAATTTAGTTGTATTTGTTTAACAAATACTTTGTGTATATAGTCTGGTTAAAAATTTATTAAATTGGTTTAAAGATTCTGGCTGTCTACTGAGAGTTGACAGAACACAGAACTTATTTTTACTACTATAAGATGTCATAAATATCAATGAGGATAATATATTTCATTGACATTAAGCCAGATAAATTTAGCTGATTTCCTTTGTTATTCATCTTCCACACATTCCATGTTTTTCTAATATTTTCTATGGAGCTCTCAGTAAAAAATAAAGTGTTGCCAACTTTAATTCCATAATGATTTAAGTTTCTATAAATGAAACAATAGCCATTGATTTAATTTTAACTACTGTAGTTGAGTTTCAAAGTTCCTTGACATTTGGGTTACCTAATTTTTCTGATATGTTTATGGGTAAACTTGATTAGTATCTTTCTAAAAAGTTCTTGTGATCCTGAAAAGAGATACCTTTTCAGGTCGCCTATTATTTGTTATCTATTTCTATTCAACTCATTGCCTTTTGAGAAGTCGGAGTTACAGTAGCTTTAGAGGCAGACTAAGAAGTGAGAATTGTTGTAGAATCATTTCCACAGACTTGGTGCTTATTAAATTTCTAAGCAGAAATCAGATGAATGTTGAGTAATGGTAAAATGAGGTATCCCTTCCCTTTCATGATTCTATTTCTGCCTCCAGCTTTCTAATGACTGTAAGTCATGACCATAGACTGTGGTTTGGAATTTTGAGAGAGCAAAATTCACAGCCTTTGAAAGAATTAAGCACCAAATCAAGTCACTTTTACTTTGAAGAAAATTTCCTATTACCTACACTTTTTCTTTTTCTTTTTCTTTTTCTTTTTTTTTTCTTTTTTTTTAAAGATTTTTATTTATTTGTTATATATAGAGAGAGAGATACAGAGTGCAAGCACAGGCAGACAGAGAGGCAGGCAGAGGCAGAGGGAGAAGCAGGCTCCCTGCCAAGCAAGGAGCCCTATGTGGGACTCGATCCCAGGACGCTGGGATCATGACCTGAGCCGAAGGCAGCCGCTTAACCAACTGAGCCACCCAGGCTTCCCTACCTACACTT
Source organism: Mustela putorius furo (assembly GCF_011764305.1). Taxonomy (NCBI): domain Eukaryota; kingdom Metazoa; phylum Chordata; class Mammalia; order Carnivora; family Mustelidae; genus Mustela; species Mustela putorius. The sequence goes on along the minus strand of NW_025422112.1, from coordinate 1,242,390 downwards.
TTTCTAAGGTTGGCCTTACCCATTAGCTCCCCTGAGCTGCCAGGTGGATTTGTGCATCGTGGGAGAAATGCAGCAGCCAAGGGTTGAGGCCCATTCTGCTAAAAGATTTAGGCAAATCAGTAGCAACTTCTAAGAGACAATTAAGACTGGTTAAATGTATTGCATTAGATTTACACCTAATGTTTCAAGACACAAATTTTGACCTGTAATACACAAAAATTTTGGACACGAGAGCTAATTTGGGTTAAGCATTTTATACTGTTTTAGTCATAAATAGTCATTCAGAGTGTCAGACTCTCTGCTAATTATGAAAAATTTCAAAAGATATTTTTCCATCCCTGAGAAAGTTCTATTATGATTTAAGAGTCCCCCAAATAAGCCACTTAGAGAAGCCCCATTAAAAAAAATCATTTGAAATATTTCAACTTCCTTACATAACTTATACATTTGACCTATTATTCTATCTTCTATTGCACATTGCATAAATCTGGAGATATGCTTTACAAGTTGTAAAAGAGTAACCACAGGAACAAGGATTGTGAAACTTTTAGGCTTTCTTAAAGACAGCAAGATTATCTTGCTGTGTTCTCAGGTGTTTTCTCACATATTTTAAAAAAGGAAAGTGATTAATTCCCAAGGCTTTTTTTAAATGGCATTTGTTCTTTAAACATATTTTTGTTCATTTGAATAACTGAATTTATTTTGATGGGAAAATGCAGTTAGTAAGATGGAATTAAGTGGTATTTCAATGCATAAAAATAGAATACACAGTGCTTTATTTGTTTTGGTTTTGTCTTTTATATCTCTGCTTCTACACTTATTATGTTACCAATAGCAGTGTATCTTTTACATAAATCCTAAGGTGATCTTGCAAACATCATTCCTTCCTTCCTCTCTTTAAAAAAAAAAAAAAAAAAAAAAATTAACCTGTGTTTTGATTACGCCAGGTCAATCATGAATCTTTGGCAATTTTTTTTTCAGAAAGCCAGACTCAAGCCAATGGTATGTAGCATTCTCCTAGAGATTGTTAATGGTTTGGAGAGAATATAGGGATCAGACTCAAGATGAGGACTTAGTATTCTGTACTTAGAAGAGAGTTTCCATTTCCTACCATCAGTGAACAGGATACATGCTCAGTGCGTGCTGGCAGCCATCTACTGATCAAGACAAAGCCTAAATCAAGACCAAAGGAAAGAAATACTGAGTGGCAGAGAAATGAAATCAGAGCCCTAATGGTATGAAGCCAGGATCCTGTCCTACCTCTAGATTTCCTTCTCTGTGTTATGGATAAGAAACACTACTACATTCCGGGTTTCTTTATCCTGTAGTCTAAAACATCTTAAATTACACAGCTTCTTAAGTAATCGTTAAGTAAATTGTAGTATATTTTTAATGTTGAAAATTACAGTCATTGGGGTGCCTGCATAGCTCAGTGGGTTAAGCCTCTGCCTTCAGCTCAGGTCATGGTCTCGGGGTCCTGGGATCGAGCCCTGTATCAGGGTCTCTGCTCAGCAGGGAACCTGCTTCCCCGCACCCCTGCCTGCCTCTGCCTACCTGTGATCTCTCTCTCTCTCTGTCAAAAAGTAAATAAAATCATTAAAAAGAAAAAAGAAAAGAAAGTTATAGTTATTGGTTCATCCATTTATTTTAATATTACAGATGGCTTCTATGTTAAGCAGGTAAAACAAAAACAACCTATTTCATTTCTCCAGTGCCATCAGTAGTCTGATTCACATATAAAACGTACAAATTCAGACGAGTCACATATAAAACGTACAAATGGCCCCAAATTCTCACTGACTCTATCATAGCACAGAAGATTCTGACAGTAGGTCTTTACTCACTGAAGATGGATGTCTGTGTGGTATTAATAGCTCCTTCTGGACTTGACAGTTTGCTCCTGGATCATCTCTAAGTCTCTTAAGAAGGCTTAAGAAAAGAGCCAGTCATGCAATGGATACTAAGAAGGTGCCTTGGACCTCAAGAAAGTATGCACAGAAGATTTCCCCTTAACCTCAGGACTTCAAAGTGCTCAGCTTCTCCACTTCTGCTCCTGTTTATCTTTCAATTACACACCTGACCCTCACTGATTCAAAACCCAATTTTAGTACATCAGAAATGTCAGTATAGTTTTCATTATTCTATTTCTTTGAAAGACCTACTTCTATTAGCAAGAGTTAAGAAGCTCAGCTGCTAGATTTTGTTTTGAAAACAAGTGAACAATGCACTAAAATTAGACTATCTTTATGACCAAGTCTCACGAAATTACACCAAATGTGCTCTAATACACTTTTTCACAAATATACATTGATGCCCAAATATATATGCTATCAAAATTTAAACACTTTCAACACAAATCTTACTTTCTTCTTTTACCAAAAAAATATCTTAATGATTTTCAGCAATTCCTCAGTAAAAACAGGCTAACAAATTTATCTTTCCTCATAGGAAAAAAAAAATCATAAAAGGAGTTTTAAGCAATCTTGCATGTAAAAAGTATTTACTGAATACTCCATAGTCACAGAAATTTTAAGTGTTCGGGTAGACACGTGGAGGTACAGATGAATCAGACATGAATCTTGCATTCAAGTGACTCAGATGGACTAATAGAAAGTTAAGACAAATGAAAAAAGGTTTTGATTTTAAATGAAAATTACCATCACCAAAAGAGAAGTATAGAAAAAGTAGAAGACGACAAGTGGAGAGAAAAAGCATTTGCAGCTTGGAAAAGCATTAAACTTATTAGATGATATTTTGATTAATTTTATTTTATCTTTTAGAAAAAGGCAAAGAGGTGTGCCTGGGTGGCTCAGTGGGTTAGGCCACTGTCTTCAGCTTGAGTCATTATCTCAGGGTCCTGGGATAGAGCCCTGCATCAGGCTCTCTGCTCTGCAAGGAGACTGCTTCCCCCCCTTCCTCTGCTTGCCTCTCTACCTACTTGTGATCTCTCTCTCTGTCAAATAAATTAAAAAAATCTTTTTAAAAAAGAGAGAGAGAAGAAAAGAAAAAGGCAAAGTCACTCTCTTTGTGTAAGGCAAAAAGAAAAAAAAATTAAGAATGATTTTTTTGAAAGGCTGGAAGTCATACAGGTGTTTGCTTTATTTAGTCATTCATTCATTTAATTATTCATTATTCATTTCCTTTTATATGTTTAAGCCATTTTTAAAGTAATCTTTAATTCTCAAAATGGGGCTCAAACTCACAACCCTAAGATCAAGAGTCAGATGCTGTACTGACTGAGCCATCCAGGTGCCCCAAGGGTGATTTATTTTTAAGATGGGCAAATATTAATTGCTAAAGTGATGGGTCAGAAATTGAATTTTTGGATTATTATTTTACCTAATGATATCTTAAAATACTATTTCTACTTCTTTGTCTTAAGAATGTCTTATATTCAAAAACTTCTGCTAAAAATAGGAAATTCCTGGGGTGCCTGGGTGGCTCAGTGGGTTAAAGCCTCTGCCTTTGGCTCAGGTCATGATCCCCAGATCCTGGGATGGAGCCCCACATTGGGATCTCTGCTCAGCGGGGGAGCCTGTCCCCCCGCCCCGCCCACCTGCCTCTCTGCATACTTGTGATCTCTGTCTGTCAAATAAATAAATGAAATCTTTTTAAAAAAATGATAAATTTCTGGTAAAATCGAGTACCCTAGAATGTCAGCCATTATCTAACTGGATCTCTTAGAAACATCTTTGAATATATTTTAGCTTATGAAAACTGAGGGCAGAAGACATCTTTAAACTGCTGATAAAAATTGTCAACACAGAATTCTATATCCCATAAAACCCAACTTTTAAGAATGAAGAAAAATAAGCATTTTCAGGTTTTAAAAAAGTGTGCAATTTCCACCAGGAGACATGTACTACAACAAAGGCTAAGTAGACAAAAAGAATATATTATCAGGTAGAAACTCAAATCTTTAAGAAAATCTGAAGAACATTAAAAATAAAATATTGTGGGTAAATTTAAAAGACTATTACTCCTTTTAAATTAATTAAATAAATGTAACTTTAAAATTATAATATTGTTTTGTGAGGTGTATCACTTATGTAACTCTAATATGATAACTCTTATGTAACTCTCCATAGGATAAGAAGTGGGTCAAATGGACCTATACAGTAATGAGATTTCTATGTTTAATCTGAAGTGGTACAATATTAACTCTATGTATACTGTGAGATTTTAAGGATAAACATTCCCACAGCTAATGCTAAAAAAATGTGAAGTGGCATAGGTGAAAACAATAGATAAGTTAAAACAAACTTTGGATACACATTCAATAATTCTAAATGGAGGAAAAAATGAAAAGAGCAAAATAACACCAAGAGCAACAAAAAGAAAAATAGAGAAGACAAAAAACAAAATAGTAAAACTGTAGACCTATATACAATCAAATCAATACTTAAGTGCTAATTGACTAAGAGGTCCAATTAAAATCCACAGATTATAAAAATGGATTTAAACAAACAAACATGAAACCCAACTCTGCTGCCTTCAGAACTTACATTAAATAAATGCATATTTCATTTTATTGTGCCTTGCTTTATTGTGCTTTTCAGGAAATGAAAGTTTATGGCAACCCTGCCTTGAGCAAGTCTATCATTTTTCCATCAACCCTTGCTCACTTCATGCTTCTGTGTCCCATTTTGGTAATTCTCACAATATTCCAAACTTTTTCACTATTGTTATATTTGTCATGGTGACCTGTAATCAGTGATCCTTGATTTACTATGATAATTATTTTGGGTGCCATGACCTGTGCCCATAGAAGACAGTGGACCTAATACAGATGTGTGTTCTGATTCCTCCACCAGGTGGTCATTCTCCCATTTCTCTCTCTCTCCTCAGGTCTCCCTATTTCCTGAGACAAAACAATTTTGAAATTAGGTCAATCAATAACCCCACAATGTTCTCTAAGTATTCAAGTGAAAGGAAGAGCTTCATGTATCTCACTTTCAATTTAATGTTAGAAATGATTAAGTTTGGTGAGGAAGGCATGTTGAAAGCCAAGACAGGCCAAAAGTTAGGCCTCTTATATCAGTTAAGTTCTGAATGCAAAGGAAAAGTTTTAAAGAAAATTAAAAGTTCTACTCCAGGGAATACATGAATGATAAGAAAGTGAAATAAATGCATTGCTAATATGGAAAATGCTGTAGTGGTCTGAATAGAAGATCAAACCAGTCGCGGCATTCCCTTAAGCCAAAGTCTAAACCAGAGCGAGGCTAGAATTCTCTTCAATTCTGTGAAGGCTGAGAGAGGTGAGGAAACTGAAGAAAAATTTGAAGCTGGCAGAGGTTGGTTCATGAGGTTGAGGGAAAGAGGACATCTCCATACAATTAAAGTACAAGGTGAAGCAGCTGGTGCTGAGGTAGAAGCTGCAGGAAGTCATCTGGAAGACCTCGCTGAGAGAATTAGTGCAAGTGCCTATGCCAAATGACAGATTTTCAATGTAGATAAAATGTAGATGCCATCTAGGACTTTTATAGCTAGAGAGAAGTCAAAGCCTGGCTTCAGACCTTCTGAGAAGCTGACTGTCTCATTAGGGGCTAATGCAACTGATGACTTCAAAGTTGAAGCTAGTGCTCATTTACCATTCTGAAAATCCTAGGGCCTTTGGGAAGTATGCTGAATCTACTCTGCCTGCGCTCCATAAATGAAACAATAAAGCCCAGATGACAGCACATCTGTTTGTAACATGGTTTATTGAATATTTAAGCCCACTGTTGAGACCTACTGCTCAGAAAAAAAAAGATTTCTTTTAAAATATGACTGCTCATGGAGAATGCACCTGGTTACCCAAGAGCTCTGATGGAGATGCCCAACCAGATTAATGTTGTTTTCATGCTTGCTAACACAGCATCCACTCTGCACCCATTAGATCAAGGAGTAATTTCAGCTTCTAAGTTTTATTATATATAAAATATATTTTATAAAGCTCCAGCTGCCATAGACAGTGATTCTTCTGATGGATCTGGGAAAAGTACATTGAAAACCTTCTGGACAGGATTCACCATTCTAGATGCCATTAGGAACATCTGTGACTCATGCAGAGAAGTCAAAATATCAACATTAATGGGACTTTGGAAGAAGTTGAATCCAAACCTCATGGAGGACTTTGAGGGGTTTAAGACTTCAGTGGAGGAAGTAACTGTAGAAATGGTGACACAGCAAGAGAACAGAAGGGAAGCCTGAAGATGGGACTGAGTTGCTGCAATCTTGTGATAAAACTTGAATTAATGAGGAGTTGCTTCTTATGGATGAGCACAGAAAATGGATTCTTGAGATAGAAACTACTCCTAGCAAAGATGCTGCAAAGATTGTTGAAATGACAACGAAGGATTTAGACCGTTACCTAAACTTAATTCATAAAGCAGCAGCAGAGTTTGAGATGACTGAGAGTTTGAGTTTGAGACCACTTTTGAAAAAACTTCTACTATGGCTAAAATGCTATCAAACAGCATTGCATACTACAGAAAATTCACCAGAGGAAGAGTCAAATGATGTGCAAGCTTCATTGCTGCCTTATTTTAAGAAGTTGCCACAGCCACCCCCACTTTCAGCAACCACCATCGTGATCACTCAGCAGCCATCAAACTCCCAGGCAATACCCTCTGCAAGCAGATGATGATCAGCATTTTTTTAGTCATAAAGTATTTTAACTAGGTATATAAATTTTTTTAGACATAATGCTATTAAACACTTAATAGACTGCAACAAAATATAACTTTTTATGTACTGAGAGACCAAAAATTCTTGTGATTTGTTTTATTGTGATATTCACTTTATTTTGCTCTGGAACTGAACTCCTGATATCTCTGAGTTATGTCTGTATTAAGAAACAAATCAGTTGAAAGTAAGTACATGGAAAATAGATGTCCCAAGAAAACAGTCAATACAGAATAGTTGTAGTAGCTATATTAATAGAGTAACTTCAGGGCATAGAGTATAACCAGAAAGTAGAAGGTGTATTTCACAGTGGTTAAAGTTTTAGTAAATTAGAAGAATCTAAAATACATAAATATTTACACTTCCAAATAGAGAAAATCTACTACGTGAAGAATCAAATCAAGCACTTTTGATATTTTTCAGAATTCAAAATTCTTTAATCCCTTTCTCTACATATTTCACTTTTATTAAGATAAAGTTTTGAGATATTTGTGTTAATATACTAAAATCATGTGGGTGAGATTTTAAAATTCCTTCATATTAAAAATCAGCCAGGTAAATTAAATAATGTTGCTAATAATCTAACTAAATCCTTAGCCATAAAGATATTTTAAAGAAAGGATTATGTAACTCCCAAATACTCTTTCACTTTGAAAAGGTTTCTAGGATTTTTTTTTTTCTTTTAGCATTTCAAATTCTCCACCTATTTGTGAAAGAGGTTAGTTAGAGTCTTAGAACCTAGACTTGTTATCAAATCCTTCTTTTTGACAACATTCTCAGGTTATTGAATACTTAGTATCTTATGGTACAACCAAACCTAAGAGATTGCCCCTCTTAAGGACAAAATGAAAGTTAAGATCAGGTGGTTCAAGGTTTTCTCCACCTTTGACCTTAAATATTTGGTCTTATGGGTATGGTGGAGAATGGCAACAAAATAGTACACTTAAAACACTTTTGTACCAGAATATTTTGTAAAAATGTTACAAAAGCAAAAGCTATTTTAAAAGTTATATAACTTGCTTATTTTTAAATTTTCTTAACAAAGAAGAGAAATCATGAGTACGTCATTGACAGTTCTTTCAGGTTTTTTACTCCTTTTCTGGTAGGAAAAACATCTCCTATTTCTATTTTTAAAAATCATTTATTTCAATGTCATCATATTCTCAGTAATGTGGAGGTACAGCAAACCAGATTTAGATTCACACTCTGAGTATTTACTTACATTAACATTTATACCTGCATAATAGAGATAAACCATTTATGTGAGGAATATATGAAAGATAGTATTGTGAAATACAAATAGGTTAAGTTTAACTTACTTATTTTTTTTACTCTTGCCCCTGAGATATATAATACTGAAATAAATTACTGGAATTATTTTATAATAATGACAAATGTCAAAAACTCAAACATCTGAGATCATCTAACTTTAAACATAAATAGAAGATCTTTTTGTCCAACATGATATACTTTCTGTAAGATACTCTGGATAAAAATTAAATCTGTAGGAAGGATAATTAATAAGTAATTTGAGAAAATTAAAATGGCAATACATATAAGATTTTAATATTTATCTCCTTTAAAAGTTTAATTGACACATTTATAAATAACTTACTGAATATTGTTACATACAGCATTTGACTTTGGATTCAAAATTTAATATTTATGAAATATAGAATATATATACCAATTTTACATGCATGCAGACCTTGGTTTCTTTGAAATTTATATAGCTTAATAAAGAACAAGAAGTACATTTTACTACATAATACATGTTCATTCATTTCTTTTAATGAATAAAATTGCACATTTTCTTATTTTATACATAGTTATTTGTATTTTGTGTATAATCTGTAAACTTGACTATATTACCTTTATATGAAAATTCATCCAAATGATAAACATAACTTTTAAAATGATTGTAAAAATTTTCCATTGTTAAGTGTCTTATTTTGCAGAATCTTTTTGATTCTCCTAATTGGTTTTTTAAATTCCCCTAATTAGTTTGATCAGATTTCATATCTCATTTTCTTGCTTAGTCAATCAATTCTGTTTTAAATAAGTTGGTCCAAAACAAAAATTGAAAGAATTTGCAAACACCAAACCAGCCCTACAGGAAATATTGAAAGGGGTCCTCTAAGCAAAGAGACAGCCTAAAAGGCTCTTTCTCTCTCAGAAAGGAACAGAGACAATATACAGTAACAGTCACCTTACAGGCAATACAATGGCACTAAATTCATATCTCTCAATGGTTACCCTGATCTTAATGGGTTAAATGCCCCAATCAAAAGACACAGGGTATCAGAATGGATAAAAAAAACAAAACCCATCTATATGTTGCCTACAAGAAACTCATTTCATACCTGAAGACACCTCCAGATTTAAAGTGAGGGGGTGGAAAACAATTTACCATGCAGGGGTGGCAATCCTTATATCAGATCAATTAGATTTTAAGGCAAAGACTATAATAAGAAATGAGGAAGGAAACTATATCATACTCAAGGGATCTGTCCAACAAGAAGATCTAACAATTGTAAATATCTATGCCCCTAATGTGGGAGCAGCCAACTATATAAACCAATAAATAACAAAATCAAAGAAACACATCAACAATAATACAATAATAGTAGGGGACTTTAACACTCCCCTCACTGAAATGAACAGATCATCCAAGCAAAAGATCCACAAGGAAATAAAGGCCTTAAATGACACACTGGACCAGATAGACATCACAGATATATTCAGAACTTTACATCACAAAGCAACAGAATACACATTCTTCTCTGGGTGCACATGGAACATTCTCCAGAATAGATCACATCCTCAGTCCTAAATCAGGTCTCAACCAGTATCAAAAGATTGGGATCATTCCCTGCATATTTTCAGACCACAATGCTCTAAAGCTACAACTCAATCACAAGAGGAAATTTGGAAAGAACCCAAATACATGGAGACTAAACAGCTCCTTCTAAAGAATAAATGGGTCAACCAGGAAATTAAAGAAGAATTGAAAAAACTCATGTAAACAAATGATAATGAAAACACGATTCAAAATTTGTGGGACACAGCAAAGGCAGTCCTGAGAGGAAAATATATAGCAGTACAAGCCTTTCTCAAGAAACAAGAAAGGTCTCAAATACACAACCTAACCCTACACCTAAAGGAGCTGGAGAAAGAACAAGAAAGAAACCCTAAAGCCAGCAGGAGAAGAGAAATCATAAAGATCAGAGCAGAAATCAATGAAATAGAAACGAAAAAACAATAGAACAAATCAACGAAACTAGGAGCTGGTTCATTGAAACAATTAGTAAGATTGACAAACCTCTGGCCCGACTTATCAAAAAGTAAAGAGAAAGGACCCAAACAAATAAAATCATGAAAGAGGAGAGATCACAACTAACACCAAAGAAATGCAAACAATTATAAGAACATACTATGAGCAACTCTACGCCAATAAATTTAACAATCTAGAAGAAATGGATGAATTCCTAGATACATATAGAACTACCACAACTGAACCAAGAAGAAATAGAAAACCTAAACAGACCCATAACCAGTAAGGATATTGAAACAGTCATCAAAAATCTCCAAACAAACAAAAGCCGAGGGCCAGACAGCTTCCCAGGGGAATTCTACCAAACATTTAAAGAAAAACTAATGCCTATTCTCCTGAAACTGTTCCAAAAAATAGAAATGGAAGGAAAATTTCCAAACTCATTTTATGAGGCCAGCATCACTTTGATCCCAAAACCAGACAAGGATCCCATCAAAAAAGAGAACTACAGACCAATATCCTTGATGAACACAGATGCAAAAATCCTCACCAAAATACTAGCCAATAGGATTCAACAGTACATTAAAAGGATTAGTTACCACGACCAAGTGGGATTTATACCAGGGCTGCAAGTTTGGCTCAACATCTGCAAATCAATCAATGTGATACAACACATTAATAAAAGAAAGAACAAGAACCATATGATACTCTCAATAGATGCTGAAAAAGTATTTGACAAAGTACAGCATCCCTTCCTGATATAAACTCTTCAAAGTGTAGGGATAGAGGGCACATAACTCAATATTATCAAAGCCATCTATGAAAAACCCACCGCAAATAGCATTCTCAATGGAGAAAACTGAAAGCTTTTCCACTAAGGTCAAGAACATGGCAGGGATGTCCATTATCACCACTGCTATTCAACATAGTACTAGAAGTCCTAGCCTCAGCAATCAGACAAAAAAAGTAAATTAAAGGCATCCAAATCGGCAAAGAAGAAGATGTTCGCAAAGATCTCTTCGCAGATGTTATGATACTATATGTGGAAAACCCAAAAGACTCCACTCCAAAATTGCTAGAACTTGTACAGGAATTCAGTAAAGTGTCAGGATATAAAATCAATGCACAAAAATCAGTTGCATTTCTCTACACCAACAAGACAGAAGAAAGAGAAATTAAGGAGTCCATCCCATTTACAATTGCACCCAAAACCATAAGATACCTAGGAATAAACCTAACCAAAGAGGCACAGAATCTATACTCAGAAAACTATAAAGTACTCATGAAAGAAATCGAGGAAGACACAAAGAAATGGAAAAATGTTCCATGCTCCTGGGTTGGAAGAATAAATATTGTGAAAATGTCTATGCTACCTAAAGCAATCTACACATTTAATGCAATTCCTATCAAAATACCATCCATTTTTTTCCAAAGAAATGGAACAAATAATCCTAAAATTTATATGGAACCAGAAAAGACCTCGAATAGCCAAAGGGATATTGAAAAAGAAATCCAAAGTTGGTGGCATCACAATTCCAGACTTCAAGCTCTATTACAAAGCTGTCATCATCAAGACAGCATGGTACTGGCACAAAAACAGACACATAGATCAATGGAACAGAATAGAGAGCCCAGAAATAGACCCTCAACTCTATGGTCAACTAATCTTTGACAAAGCAGGAAGGAATGTCCAATGGAAAAAAGAGAGCCTCTTCAATAAATGGTGCTGGGAAAATTGGACAGCCACATGCAGAAAAATGAAATTGGGCCATTTCCTTACACCACACATGAAAATAGACTCGAAATGGATGAAGGACCTCAATGTGAGAAAGGAAACCATCAAAATTCTTGAGGAGAACACAAGCAGCAACCTTGTCGACCTCAGCTGCAGCAACATCTTCCTAGGAACATCACCAAAGGCAAGGGAAGCAAGAGCGAAAATGAACTATTGGGATTTCATCAAGATCAAAAGCTTTTGCACAGCAAAGGAAACAGTTAATAAAACCAAAAGACAACTGACAGAATGGGAGAAGATATTTGCAAACAACATATCAGATAAAGGGCTAGTTTCCAAAATCTATAAAGAACTTATCAAACTCAACACCCAAAGAACAAATAATCCAATCAAGAAATGGGCAGAAGACATGAACAGATATTTCTGCAAAGATGACATCCAGATGGCCAACAGACACATGAAAAAGTGTTCCACATCACTCGGCATCAGGGAAATACAAATCAAAACCTCAATGAGATATTACCTCACAGCAGTCAGAATGGCTAAAACTAACAAGTCAGGAAATGACAGATGCTGGCGAGGATGTGGAGAAAGGGGAACCCTTCTACACTGTTGGTGGGAATGCAAGCTGGCACAACCACTCTGGAAAACAGCATGGAGGTTCCTCAAAATGTTGAAAATAAAACTACCCTATAACCCAGCAATTGCACTATTGGGTATTTACCCTAAAGATACAAAAGTAGTGATCCGAAGGGACACATGCACCCAAATGTTTATAGCAGCAGTGTCTACAATAGCCAAACTATGGAAAGAACCTAGATGTCCATCAACAGATGAATGGATCAAGAAGATGTGGTATATATACACAATGGAATACTATGCAGCCATCAAAAGAAATGAAATCTTGCCATTTGCGATGATGTGGATGGAACTAGAGGGTATTATGCTTAGTGAAATAAGTCAATCAGAGAAAGATAACTATCATATGATCTCCCTGATATGAGGAAGTGGAGATGCAACATGGGGGGTTAAGGGGGTAGGAGAAGAATCAATGAAACAAGATGGGATTGGGAGGGAGACAAACCATAAGTGACTCCTAATCTCACAAAACAAACTAAGGTTTGCTGGGGGGAGGAGGGTTGGGAGAGGGGAGTGGGGTTTTGGACATTGGGGAGGGTATGTGCTATGGTGAGTGCTGTGAAATGTGTAAACCTGGTAATTCACAGACCTGTACTCCTGGGGATAAAAATACATTATATGTTTATTTAAAAAAATAGATAAATTTTAAAAAATAAATAAATAATAAAATAAAATAATAAATAAATAAATAAATAAATAAGTTGGTCCGTTTTAATCTCTGCTGTAGTGTTATGGAGGAATTCCCTCAAGAACTTATAAGTAAAGGAGGGACACCTTGAGGGCTAAGTCAATTATGCATCTGCCTTCAGCTCAGGTCATGATCCCAGGGTCCTAGGACCAAGTCCTGCATCAGGCTCCTTGCTCAGTGCTTATCAGGCTCCTTGCATCAGGCTCTATGCCTCTCCCACTACCTGCCACACCTCCTGCTTTTGCTCTCTCTCTCTCTGGCAAATAAATAAATAAAAATCTTTTTAAAGAACTTTTAAAAAAAATTTTACTTACTTATTTTTTAAACTTCATTTTATTTTTTCCATGTTCCAAGATTCATTGTTTATGCATCACACCCAATGCCCCATGCAATACGTGCCCTCCTTAATACCCATTACCAGGCTCACCCAACCTCTGACCCCTTCTCTCTAAAACCCTCAGTTTTTGCCAGGCTCACCCAACCTCTGACCCCTTCTCTCTAAAACCCTCAGTTTTTTTCTCAGAGTCCACAGTCTCTCATGATTTGTCTCCCCCTCCAATTTCCCCCAACTCACTTCTCCTCTCCTTCTCCCAATGTCTCCATGTTATTCCTTATGCTCCACAAGTAAGTGAAACCATATGATAATTGACTTTCTCTGCTTGACTTATTTCACTCAACATAATCTCCTCCAATCCCATCCATGTTGATACAAAAGTTGGGTATTCATCCTTTCTGATGGAGGCGTAATATTTCATTGTATATATGAACCATATCTTCTTTATCCATTTGTCTGTTTGAAGGGCATCTTGGCTCTTTCCAGAGTTTGGCGACTGTGGCCATTGCTGCTATGAATATTGGGGTACAGATGGCCCTTCTGTTCACTATATCTGTATCTTTGGTATAAATACCCAGTAGTGCAATTACAGCTTCACAGGGTAGCTCTATTTTTAATTTCTTAAGGGATCTCCACACTGTTTTCCAAAGTGGCTGCACCAACTTGCATTCCCACCAACAGTGTAAGAGGGTTCCCTTTTCTCCACATCCTCTCCAACACTTGTGGCTTCCTGTTTTGTTCATTTTGGTCATTCTAACTGGTGTAAGGTAGTATCTCAGTGTGGGTTTGATTTGAATCACCCTGATGGCTAATGATGAATAACATTTTTTCATGTGTCTGTTAGCCATTTGTAGTCTTCTTTGGAGAACTGTCTGTTCATATCTTCTGCCCATTTTTTGATGTGATTATCTGTTTTGTGTGTATTGAGTTTTGAGGAGTTATTTATAGATCTTGGATATCAGCCCTTTGTCTGTAGTGTCATTTGCGAATATCTTACCTCCCATTCTGTGGGTTGCCTCTTTGTTTTGTTGACTGTTTCCTTTGCTGTGCAGAAGCTTTTGATCTTCCCAAAAGTTCATTTTTGCTTTTGTTTCTTTTGCCTTTGGAGACATATCTTGAAAGAAGTTGCTGTGGCTGATGTCAAAGAGGTTACTTCCTATGTTCTTCTCTAGGATTTTGATAGATTCCTGCCTCACATTGAGGTTTTTTATCCATTTCGAGTTTATCTTTGTGTATGGTGTAAGAGAATGGTCAAGGTTCATTCTTCCATACATAGCTGGCCAATTTTCCCAGCATCATTTATTGAAGAGACTGACTTTTTCACTGTATATTTTTTCCTGCTTTGTCGAAGATTATTTGACCACAGAGTTGCAGGTCCATAATTGAACTCTCTACTCTGTTCCACTGGTCTCTGTGTCTGTTTTTGTGCCAGTACTATGCTGTCTTGGTGATCAAAGCTTTGTAGTAATGCTTGAAATCAGGCATCATGATGCCCCCAGTTTTGTTTCCCTTTTTCAACATTTCCTTAGCAATTCGGGATTTCTTCTGGTTCCATACAAATTTTAGGATTTTTTGTTCCAGCGCTTTGAAAGATGCAGCTGCTTTCTTATACACTAACAATGAATATACAGAAAGGGAAATTAGAGAATTTTTCCATTTACTATAGCACTAAGAAGCATAAGATACCAGAGAACAAACCTAACCAAAGAGGTAAAGGATCTGTACTCAAGGAACTATAGAACACTCATGAAAGAAATTTAAGAAGACACAAAAAGATGGAAAAGCATTCCATGCTCATGGATTGGGAGAATAAACAATGTTAGAATTTCTATCCTGTCTAGAACAATCTATACTTTCAGTGTCATCCTTACCAAAAAAGAACTTTTAAATAGAGGAAATTAGATTGCTCTCTGAGACTTAAACTTTAAAATCAAGGTACAAGAAAAGAGTTAGAAAGAATTTCAAAAAAATACATTCACTTCTAGCCCTGCAAGACCTGGCATGAACTATAAAGGTTATGAAGACCTAAAACCTAATAAGTCTACAGCCCTCTTGTGAAGGAAGCTGACAGGAGCAGGAATTTTTTCACACATATCCATGTCTTTTGTATTGAGATCACAGACCAGCATTCTAACAAAGGCAGCCATCGACAAATCAAACATAGAGAAGACAAATAGCTTATGGAAAGAGATGACCTAGGAACCCCACCCAATGTGGGTATTTCTCTTAGTAAGAATGAAATCAAATCATAACCTCTCTCAGGATGCTCAAAGAGGACTGGCAGCAATGGAAGAGAAATATAAAGAAAAGCTGGGTTAATATAAGGTCACTAGAGTCATTGTTGTATCATGAAATATATTCAATTCCTCCACTGTTGATAGATATCATATACAAAATTATTCCTTCCCTGAAATCTTATAATACACCAGCTTTCATTATCACTTGTGGAAATCTAAGAGTGTCTGTTCTTTGCAACTTCTGTGAGTCAGTGCTAACAGAAGACTAAAATCCAGTTAAATGCATTATCATATCTAGAGAAAGCATGTACCTATAAAAGAACAGTTATTTAGCCATGAAAGCACAATGGAAGGAAAGTCACAGAGGGAAATGTTAGCAGCAACTATCCTCACACTGCCCAGAGGAAAGGAAATCCAGCTATGGGACTGTGGTGTTCTAGACCATTATTAGACCGTGTCTGTTGTGAAACAGATGCTTCCATCTCCTTTTTGTCTGGAGGCATGACACTTCAATTAATCTAAGTACTCTCTTTGTTCTTATATCATGGCTGGCAAATGACCCTAGGTTATGTTTTCATTTCTCATGTACATGATCTATAGGAATAAAATGCATTAATCAAGGAGACATTAGTATTTCACTCTGTGTAGCAATAATTTCTCATTGTGAATTGATAAATTGGCATTCTTATTTGTTTTCATCAGTTGAGTTACTTTGGTTAATAAACATATAGCCTCCAATGGTTGTATGTACTTTCAGACAAAGTAGGGCTTCTAGGTCTGCGAAGACTAGGGACCAGAACCAGGCCATTTTAAATTTACCATGGTAATACATGGCACCCTAGTAGGCCTTTAGGAGAGAACATGCAGCAAAATAAAAAACTCATTGTTATGGGTTACACACCAAAGCCATCCTTTCCTGTCTAAATTCCTAGAACCACCATCAAAGAGGCAAATAGAGGCACCCATTATCTCCTTCCAGACCTCATCCATTTAAGTGTGCTGTCTCTGTTATCACCATCCTACCTGCATCATCACCACCGTCTTCTTTCATGCTGCATTCATTCCTAATCCATTTTCTGGAATCTAACAAATATAAAAGACTTCATATTAATATAACATTTTGCAGTAGTCAAAGTTTTTTCTCTTACTTATTTCATATCTCATCCCAACTCATTTCAAAGCTTAATGAGTTGGCATAAACTCTGTGTTCGCCAAAGCAGTACTTCTCAACATGTGATTCAAGCTCCTTCTGCATCAGAATCACTAGTGAGCCTGTCAAGACGAAGCTCCTAAGGGAATTCTATGCATAATGAAATTTGATAAATATGACTCTGAAATGAGAATAACAACACATGGCACTAATTCCTGGGATGCTGTGAGAATTAATGACACGTTATTCTTCCCCAAAGGTTTTAGCCAGTGGTTCTCACCCCGACTGCCTATTTCAATCATGTGGAAACATACCAATGCGTGGCCTCACCTTAGACCAACTGAATCAGAATCCTTGGGAAGAGGGTTCAAAGAGTGGGATTTTTTTAAAGCCTCCCAGGTGATTCTAATGTGTACCCAGGGTGGAAAACCCCGTATTCTATCTAGCCTACATTTTTCATTTTCGACATGTTTATTCTTTCTCTGGGGTTTTGTAAGACAACTTTAGCATGACTACCAGATATTAAGAAATCTTTAATATGTAAATTAAAACCACAAACAATACTTTAATAGGAAAGTGGCTACTCATCATTAAAATATGCAAATATAAGGGGAAAATAAATTGACGTGTACATAAGTGAAAAGAAGTAAACTATCTCAGTCACTAATAACACCTCAGATGTTCCCTGAAGGTAGAATGCTTTGGGGAATTAATGAATATCAAAGCTATAAAATATATTTCCAGTTACATTGTTATTTTGTTGATAAATACAGGTAAGCTTAGAATCTTAGAATGCCATAAATCTGCACAGTCTGTAAATAAAATCTTTAAAAAAAAGAAAAAAAAGGGTGCCTAGGTGGCTCAGTGGGTTAAAGCCTCTGCCTTCAGCTCAGGTCATGATCTCAAGATTCTCAGATCGAGCCTCACATCAGGTTCTCTGCTTAGCAGGGAGCCTGCTTCCTCCTCCTCTCTCTCTCTCTGCCTGCCTCTCTGCCTACTTGTGTCTCTGTCAGATAAATAAAAATCTTTTTAAAAAAATCTGCACAGTCTGATGCACTAGCCACTAGATCCATGGGACTATTTAAAATTAAATCAATTAAAATTAAGTAGAAAATTCAGTTCCTCATGTGTCTAGTGGATGTATGTATAGTATAGCCAGTACAAAGTACTGCATCATTTGCAGAAAGCTTTATCGGACTACTATTAGACTCTGAGGGTTAGTTCTACCTTGTAGTTGAGGAAAATGGACCACAGAATACTTAAGTGACTTGCCTATGTTGTATATGAGTTTAGTAGAAAACCAAGAGAAGAACTAGATGCAAGTATAGTGTTCTATATACTGTTACAATTTAATGAATGGATGGATAGTTGTCATGATGATCATTATATTAATAATTGGCATGATAGAAAAAAATTATTGATCATTTAGTATAAGCCAAATATCCTGAATGTGTTTCTTTCTCACAGGAAACTTTAAAGATAGGTATAATGCTTATTTTACAAATATGGTAACAGTACAACAGAGGTTGTCCAAGGATACACAGCCTCTACTTAACAAAAATGGAATGACCATACATATATGTATGTATGTCCAGATGTGTGCATGTGTATTTGTGTGTGGGGTTATAACCATAAATTATTACATAAGACTACTGTAAGAGATTCATTATATCAAATTTTAATCACAACATTTAAAAATGTGTTTTAGTTGTAGTGCCACCAGATATTAAAATTTTTAACATAAATGTACCAGGCTATTTTTTAATAGACCACTTAAGAAGATTATGGTAAATTCATTTACTTCATCAATATAAGGAATCATAACATGCCCATCTCATTGAGAATAAAATGGTTTAATGCAATGCTTCAGAGAAATTCTATTTGAGGACATACTTAGGATAGGGTTCAGTTTCAACAAAAATTCATCTTAATTAGATTGTTTTTGTGAAAGTGTACTGAGAATTTGAACTCTGTGTATATGTCTATAGACATTGTATGCATATATAACTCTGTGTATATGTACACTTTACTACATTGGCAGTAGATCAGACCATGTTAGTTGATTTCAAGTATATCAATTGTATGTTGATAAGCATTTCTAGTTACTTAGGTTCTATTTTATCTTTTATTTCAAGCAGTATAGGATACCCATATTTCCTTTCCTTATCCTGAGATACTGTGTTGGTAGTGTTAGTGGAACTTAAATTTTTTTAGCATTTGCAAGAACTAAATTAATGTGGATAAGACAAACTGGAAACAAAAGGCAATTAAAAAAAGAAGGACTAAGATATAGCATCTCTGTGATGAAGAAAAAATGTATTAGTCTCCCCTTACCTGAGGGGATGTATTGAAAGACCCCCAATGAATCCCCAAAACCACAGATGGTAGTAAACCCCATATATACTATGCTTTTCCTATGCATGCATACTGTGATAAAGTTTAATTTATAAATAAGACACATTAAGAGATTAACAACAAGAACTAATAATAATTTAGAACAATTATAACAATGTCCTGCAACAGAAGTTATGTGAATGTGGTGGTTTTTTCCTCAGAGTATCTTATTGAACTGTATTCACCCTCCTTCTTTTGATATTGTGAGATGGTAAAATACCTACTTGTTGAGATGAATTGAGGTGAATGGTGTAGGCATTGTGATGCAGTGTTAGGCTGCTATTGACCTTTTGACCACAAATCAGGAGGAACATCTGCTTCCAGGTGTGGTTGACCATAGGTAACTAAAACTTGTAGAAAACAAAACCACAGATAATGGGGGACAACTGTAACATCATTTTAGTGTCCAAACTATAATCACCACTCTAATTGCCCTGGAATGTTCTAGCAATCCTAAACAAAATGGAATTTTTTAAATGACTCTTGGGCAAACTTAATTTCATTTTTTATTTTTATTTTTATTTTTTTTAAGATTTTATTTATTTATTTGACAGAGAGAGATCACAAGTAGGCAAAGAGGCAGGCAGAGAGAGAGGAGGAAGCAGGCTCCCCACCAAGCAGGGAGCCCAATGCGGGACTCAATCCCAGGACCCTGAGATCATGACCTGAGACGAAGGCAGCGGCTTAACCCACTGAGCCACCCAGGCGCCCCTTAATTTCATTTTTTAACACTGAAAAATCAGAACAAATTATTTTCTGTGTTTTCCCCCTTAGATTTTCTCATAACTTGCATTTTATAACAGTACTAAGGCAAAATTTCTACATATTGAGTGTGACAGAATCTGAGAATTGCCTACTCAATTGCCATTTTCCCCTTCTTCACTAACAGAATTGAGTGTTGTGTCATACTAAAAAAACAGCTGTCCTTACATATGGGAATGGTCAATTAAATATAAAGGGAATTTATTGAATGGGAAATCCATGCTGCCTTCCCCCTTATTTCTGCTTCTGCCTTTAACTCAGTTGTGAAGACTGAATTCCAGAAACCACTTGCCTTATCAGGAACCCTTGGGTTGAAAATTATATGCTAACTATAAGAAAACAGAAGAATCTTAAAAGGGGGTAGAGTCCCTGATAATAGTAACCCTTTCTCATCAACCTTGGACTTCCTGTACCTGAATTTGTTTTATGTTAGCACCTTGAAAGCTTTGTCTAAGCCAATGTTATCTCCGGTCTCTATCTCTAAAAGCCAAATGAAATTCCTAACATATTCAGTTTTACAAAACCCTGGCAACCAAATCACAAAAATCAAATACAACAATGATGGAAAGCAAAATGAGAATTATATAAATTATTCACATTTTTAATTTTTTACAAATGATGAAGTATATTTTCTAAAGTTTAAACAATGCAAATAATTTTAAGTGAAATCTAAATTACCTACCTATGAAAGGTTATCAAAGTAGGAGAATAAGTGGAGTTGACCTTTCCTAAGTTTATAAGGCCATCCTCAAATTCACTCACTACTGGTTTTCCATAGTATGTATCTCTTATCAAACGTGTTCTATTAACTGGTCAAAGAAGATATTGTGAAAATAGTAACCCAGACACTACTATAAATTGAATCTAGTTGCATTAGGGACAAAGAAATTTTACTGCAGACACCAAAGAACCTAACAAGGCTAAGTCTATTAAGACTTGCATTTGTTTGTTTGTTGTTGTTCTGTTTTTCTCATTTAGGAGATTCAGAAGGCAAATAGTCCAGAACTCATACCATCAAGGCAATTCAACTCACTTTGTTTATTATATGGATTTGTCCTTATGGTTACAAACATTAGGCATCTTGTTGCATATCATAGGCAGACAGAAGAAAAAAGACAAAGCCTGTAGAGTCATGCCAACTGAGTTTGCACTTTACAAAGCTTTCCCAGAACCCCTATGAAGTGACTTCTGACTATCTCAACTTACATACTATGCCCACACCCTTACTGCAAGCCGGTGGGAAAGTGAGTGTCTGACTTTTTATACTTTTTGTGATTGGAGGTTTCTCCTACCAGCCAAGAACTAGGAGTTTGAATGGTTAGGCAACCATCAATGTATGCCATATTTGCCAATTATCTTCTGTTGAATTAATAATGGAAAAGCTTTCTTTCAATTTGTGGCCACACTTTTAGGTTCTTTCTTTGCTTAGCTTCTTGTTGGCATTGCCATTTTTTGTTGTTGTTGTTGTTCATAGAACTAACAGCTTTGTCAGAGGGAAAAGAGAAGACCTTTTAAATGAACAGGGTTTCATTCATGAATCTTACTACTCTCATTTTCCTCGGAAAGGAAAAAGGTGGACATGTGAAATGGGGTGACATTAATCTGTGAAGCTGAATGAGGCTTCATTGAGGGGTCTCTACAAGAGAAGAGAAAAAAAAATCCTCTCTACAATATCCATATCTAGATCTCTGCTCTCAACTCTTGTTTTGAGTGAATAGTAATGTTTTAAAAAAATAGAATTTGTGGTTATTCTTTAATAAGTGCCAATCCTGTCTCCTTAGAGAAGTTCTGTTAAACCGAAATTTCAGCCAGTCACATAACCCATCTGACAGCATCTCTGTAAGCTGCTCATTAAAAAAGAAGGATTCTGGGATTAGACAAAGCAAACAGAGCCCTCCTCTGCCCTGTACCTTAGAAAGGATGTTCTCAACACTATGTTAGTCTAGAGGAGGAAAATGAAACACTTAAATATCTTTGACATTTAAAACCCACTAAAAATGAATTAAATTATACTGGTAATAACTTATATTTATGTAGCACTTTATGTGTTTCAAAATCTTTTTAACTGCGTTATTTCCCATCTGATAGAGCAGTCATCGATACTTAAAGTAACTTGCCTAGAAGAGCACAGAAATGTAGTATAGGTCCCTTACAACAGAGCTCCAAGATTTACATTTATCTTCCTTCTCTCTAAATCTGACCTTACCAGGAGAAACCATTGCCACTGGCAGACAAATCCTATATTAGCTGTGACTGCATGGGACTCCCACTGTAGGCCTCACAGTCACTTTGCCAGCTAGGCTACCCCATAACCAGAACCCTGCCTGGCATTTGACAGTCCCTCATCTGCCAGAAGACTCCTACTCACTGAGATCACAGAATAGGGGAGAACCTCCTCTCTCCTGACAACTCTGCTGCTTTGCTGTAACCTTATCAGCATTGAATTATCATTTTAAGGTTGGAAAATAAAGCCATAGATGTACATAAATTATGAAGTAATTTTTTCTTCCTTGGGAACCATTACAAATGTGATCCATGTAAAATGAAAAATTCTCATTTATGATTACTATTGAATCATTTACTTTCCATGCCACACACAATCACAGAAGAGTTTTAAAGTATTAGAATATAAAGACATATAAATCTGTGTTGCTCCAAGCTAATGCATTTGTTATACATTTCAAGATGGTCTTTTTGGCATGGAGCCATATAGAAGTGTTTAGTTCAGATCTGACTGCAGTGGTTACATCAAAGTGCATCAAAATCCTGCCCTAAATTACATTTTCTAGAAACAATCAATGTTCTAAGAAATATTTCAAAACTCCCAAAGTATGTAGACCAGTAGAAGAAATCTTTTTTTTTTTTTCAATCTGGAACTTTGGAAATAGACTGAGCCCCACTCCTAATTTGTGCCAAGGTATTTGGTCTGGATCCAACTTGGGTGTATTCAAGACAGCTTTTTGGGGTGCATGGGTGGCTGAGTCATTAAGCATCTGGCATCAGCTCAGGTCATGATCCCAAGGTCCTGGGATCGAGTCCTACATCAGGCTCCCTGCTTGGTGGGAAGCCTATTTCTCCCTCCCCACTTCCCTTGTTTGTGTTCCCTCTCTGGCTACCTCTCTCTGTTAAATATATATATATATATATATATATATATATATATATATAAAATCTTTTTAAAAAGAAAGATAGCTTTTCAATAAGCATGAAAATTTAAAGAAAGTATTAGTTTTTGGAAAGTTCAGAAAAAAATATATGAACTTCATTTCTCTCAAAGTTTTAAGTAAAATATATGCTCAATAATTGTTTGTTTTAATTTTGCTAAGTTTAACTACTCAATATATGGATACAGCCCTAGCTCTACTTCTCTGTGACCAGGTTAGAACATTTTTTTAGAACAGTTTTCTGTGCTGTAAATAGCTAAAGATTGTAAGGCCCATATTATTGTAACTTGAAGCAGACTGATAATTTTAATAACATAACAAAATGTTTTCTTAGTTCAACAAATATCCTAGTGTTTATGTGATTAATAAAGTTTTATTTAAGAGATGTGCTCATTAACAACTATAAAAAGTTCATTTTTATCATGTGCCTTGCATTTTAAAATGCATATATATATGCAAATATACATATAATATATATATAAATCAACTCATCTAATCCTCACAAATTTGAATTAGTTGGTCTAGATGAGAGTTTTCTCTTATATGATTTCTCAGATTAAATGCTCACATTAGGAAATCCTGAATTTCTGAGTATTACTGATGCATTAATTGTACAGTGAGGTTTGTCAACTGATGAGCATTGTGTATGAACATAGATACTATAATAATAATAATAATTACTATTATTTATTGAGTTATTTTTAAGTGACATAGTGCTTCCTATATGTATTAACTCATTTAATTATCTTGGAAATCTGAGGGAGTAGATATTTAGTATCCTCATTTAACTTACAAGGAAGTCTAGGTTCAAAGAGCATGGTGATTTCCCCAAGGTCACAGTTATAAAGTGGCAAAGAAATTCAGTCCCAAATCCTTATACACTAAAACCTATGCTCTTTTTCATTTCGCCCTGCTGCCTCTAATTTTAGAGCATAAACTAGTCCCCATTTAGAAAAACATGCTTTCAAATTAAATGAAATAGGAGAAAAGATGCAATGAACAGCTTGAGAATAAAATCATACATAACTTGAGAATAACCTCATAATTCACAAAACAAGTTTGCATCTGTTATTCTAATGTACCGCCTGTGTTATAATAGCATATTTTCATAATTTATTCATGCTGCTACATTATTTTTCTCAACATAAATCCAGTGTATACCTCTTTTACTTAGTGAATCTTTTCTAATAAACCTTTTTACAGAAAGTTCCCTGCTAGCTGACACTGATTGGTAACAGACAATCAGAAAAATTTCACTGCTGCCAACAGGTTATAGAAGGTTTGGCTCTTGTTTAAGAGCTGTGCCTCATTCCAGCTAGAAAAGGTGCATTTCGAAAAATTCTGAAAAAGACATACAATAATTTGACATGTAGCAGGTCCTCAATGAGTAGATAGTAAGTGTGAATGCATGAATGATGGACATTAGTATTTGACATTTCAACTGGGCCAGCAGGAAGAAATTTCAGCATTCTGCAAGTCACACTGTCCTGTGTTGGGTGCTCCAGATAGAGACTCTGAGACAGATTTCCTGAAAGGAAGTTTCTTGGGAAATGCTCTCAGAAGCAGCCTGGTGGGGGAGGGGGGAAGGAGGGAGTGAACAAAGCAGAATGGAGCAGAGGGAGAAGTGCAACGCAGTTGCAGCAAAGATCAAAACCAGCCCACTAGGGAACACTGGAGCCCAGACTGTCTTTCAAAGATGTCCACATTCAGGCAATGGGTCCATGCTTTTGAATTCCTGATTAGTCAGTCATTGGCTTAGCTTTGATCACTTAGCAGCCAAATGTCCCAGTGGCTGGCAGAATGAGTGTTTAATTCACAAAGTAAGAATCTGTACAGCACACCACAGCATCCACCCATGCGCAGTCACTTCTCTTATGGGTGGAAGAGAAGTATTCTTTCACCACAATCCATAAAATAAGAATTACCAATTTTTAAATTTACTATGTGCTTTGCAACATACATAAATTATTGTTTTATTTCATCATCATGACAACACCAAGTGGTATATTCTTCTCAGTCCTGTTTTACACATGAGGAAAGAGAGAGCCAAAAATATTAGATAACTTGTCTGCAATCAGACAATAAACTTTTCTCCTTCCATGGCAGACTGCTATCCTTTTGTGTTAGCTAAAGTGATGGGGCTTTTATGGGACATCAATTCTTCACTCTGATGAAAGCATAATTGCCAAAATGAGGTGACTGCCAAGAAGCATCTTTTCTTAAGTCTCTTGTCTTGTGTTTCAATACCTGTTCCTGACATCTTCCTTGAGCTAACAAGACACATGATTTAGGTTAATTTCTTGATATTTTTCTTTTCAATTAAAAGGAAAAGATGATATTTTTCTTTCCAAAGTTAATTCTCTTCTGCAACTTAAATAAATCACTAAAGAATAGCATATCAGGGGGCACCTGGGTGGCTCAGTGGGTTAAGCCGCTGCCTTCGGCTCAGGTCATGATCTCAGGGTCCTGGGATCGGGTCCCGCATTGGGCTCCCTGCTTGGTGGGGAGCCTGCTTCCTCCTCTCTCTCTCTCTCTCTCTGCCTACTTGTGATCTCTCTCTGTCAAATAAATAAATAAAATCTTAAAAAAAAAAGAATTCTATAAAAAAAAAAAGAATAGCATATCAGGACACATTTTCTGAAATTTCTTTGTTTCCATTAATTTTGGTTGGAAACACAATATTTTTTGGATGTAATATTGAAGTCAAAACAACAGAAATGTCACCAGCAGGGGTACTTTTGATTTGTTCCACAAGGAACGTGTAGATATTAAAATTTTATTAAAATTATATAAAGATAACGAAGAAAAAATATTTTGTATTGGAAGAAAAATATGAATATGAATCTTGTATATGAATAAAAGCAGAAATTAACAGACCACTTTTATGCAACTGTTTCAAAGGCATAATCATTTCTTGATCACCAAGAAAATAGCTAGGAAAAGATGTTAACTCTGAAAAGTGTTTTGAACAAATTGAACATGAAGTTATTTGAGATGAATAATTTGAGAGGAACATGTTGACCACTTGCATCAGAATTTCCCCCCTCTGTTCCTGGAAAGCATGCAAAACACCATGGAAAATAAAGAAAGCATGCAAACACAAACTCCGCTTTCAGTGAAATTAGGAAAAAGAAATATCCACCAAATTCAAAATATACATAAGACTCCCAGAAATATCTAAATACTGGCAAAAACCATGCACACAATGCCATTAGGAGCATCCAAGGGCCTGACTAGTAGCAGATTTCCCAAAGTGGCTCTCACATCCTGTGGAGGAAGCACAGTTCTGAAGTCCTGTCCACCACAACTCTGGTGAAATCTGCCAAGATCAAACAGAACTGAGATTGAGCAGGCAGAGCTCTTGGAGGGAGGTGAGAGGAGAAGCCAGGAGCAGATCTCAGAACTAACAGCTATTCATTGAGTGAAGGTCCAACTTGGACTCAGAGGCCATGTGCCTTGACTGCAGCAGTGTTGAGGGAAATGGGGAGAACATGGCTGGTGGCAGATATTCTTCTGGATGTGATTTGGTTGGAGGAAACAGAAGAAACCAGCTGGCTCTTAGGAATACAGAGAAGCACCATATGGAGAAAAGAGACCATCTAGGTAGCAACAAAAGAGAGAACTTATAATTACAAGCTCGGGAAACTATTTTTTCCCCCAGGCTGAAAGAATATCTTGGAAATGGTTCTTCTAAGAAAACTCATCTTTCCTACCATTAAAAAAAAAAAAAATGGAGATATCATAGAACCAATAAAATGTGGGGACATGGGAGTGGGGAATAAGCATAAAACATATCCTCAGTCCAAAAAAAAAAAAAAAAACAAACCAAAAAACAAAAATGAAAACCAAAAAATATTATAATTAAGTGGCAACTGTTATAAACATTTCAACATGAATTAATATAATACGATTAATATGTAATATTAGATTGTAACCAATATGAAGGAAGACCATAAAGAAGCAGAAACACAAAACTCAAAGAAGAGCTATTTTTTCTACTAGGAAAATGGTGGTAGCTTCATTCTGAGTTGTCCTACTGGAAAACATAAGGGGCAAACCAAAGAGAAAGATAAAAACCTGAAGGACATAATTACTAAAACAGAGAGAAAACTCACCAATTTCAAATTATATGTGTGCATGGCAACTGGCAGTTGAGACTAATGGAACAGGCAAAACAACATGTTCAGGAAATGCTGGGCCTACTGCCTGTGGCAAAGAAGACAACCATGAAGTTATGTGGTAGCAACAGTTATCTTGCTCATGATGCCAAAATACCTGATACCTAACTAAAATGTGCCCCATCCTGAGAAGGAAGGTCTCTACAGGCGGCCTTGAATTGGTCTTGAGCCCTGGCAGAAACAGAGTTTACAGGCACAGAAGGGAGACTGCAGATATAGGTGACAGATCTAGGAAGCACCAGCAAGATCACTTTTGGCATATAAGGTATTACTGCAGAAATGGGCCCCATGTTCCTAGTGAAAGACTGGGAAAATCCAGGGACAGAAGCAAAAGTCATCCAGAACCAGGTTAATTTCTGAGAATCAGAGGAGGTGTGTTGACCCAGAAATGTGCCACCAGTGTGGATGGAAGGAGCATTGGAATAACGAAGTCTAGAAAGCTACTCTGGCCTCATTTTACATGCTGCAGTGAGTTCTGGCTAGTGATCCAGGAGGATCCAACTCATTCTAATGTGAGTGACAACAAAAGAAATAAACACAGCATCAATACAAAACTGTAGGAATTTCCCCCTTCTGTTCTTGGAAAGCATGCATAACAGTATGGAAAATAAAGAAAGCACACACACACACAAAAACTCCATTTTTAATGAAATGAAGAGAAAGAAAAATCCACCAAATCCAAAATATACATAAGGCTCCCAGAAAGATCCAAGAAATGGCAAAAGCCACACAAACTATGCTATGCAGAGAGTCAAAGAGCCTGAGCAGAAGCAGATTTCACAAAATGGCCACCCTTGTCCTGAAGAGGAAGCCCAATGCTGGAGTCCTATAAAAGACTTTATGATTAAAAGAGAAAATACTCTGGGGATACAATCAAGATGGTGGAAGAGTAGGAGAACTTAGTTTCATCTGGTCCCCAGAACTTAGCTAGATAGCTATCAAAACATTCTGAACACCTGCAAACTCAACCAGAAATCTAAAAGAAGAATAGCTGCAGCTCTATGAATAGAAAAGTGACCACTTTCTGCATGCATTATTTGTAACAGCCGATGTTGGAAGCAGCACAAGTGTCCATCGACTGATGAATGGATAAAAACCTGGTATATATACATGGTGGAATATTACTCAGCCATAAAAAAGAAGGAAATCTTGTCACTTGGAGCAACATGGATGGAGCTAGAGGATATAATGATAAGGATATAATGCTAAATATGTCGGTCAGAGACAGACAAACACTATCATTTCACTCATATGTGGAACTTAAGAAACAAAACAAATGAGCAAAGAAAAGAACAGAAAAACAAACAGACTTACATACAGAGAACAAACAGATTGTTACTAGAAGGGAGGTGAGTAGGGAATGGTTGAGAGAGGTTAATGGAATTAAGAGTACACTTATTTTGATAAGCATGGAATAATGTATAGAATTGTTGAATCTTTATATTACACAACTGAAACTAAAAAAATAAATAAATAAAAGATAAAATATCCTGACAGATGAACAGTGTTAACTTGTTATTCTTCTGCTTTATAAGGAGGGTGAGAGATGAACAAATTTGGAATCTGATGTGCCAGTGAGATGGAAATCAACAATAAGTTTCTTAGGTTTGGGATGAAAAATGCCATTTATATGGTGAAACAACAAATGCATAAGGGACCCCAAAACTGTAATTCTTGTCCCATCTATGTGACTCTGAGCTGTTGGAGAAATCATTTTAATTTCTTGCTTCTGTTTTATCTTTGTAAATTGTGAAGGAATAAACAATAAAATGGTTTTTATCTTTTTCTGTATATTTTATTTTATTGCTATTGCTGCTTGAAGGTTGGGTTACATTTGTTTATTCAGCAAATATTTACTTAACACCTACTAATGCCAGGAACTGTTCTAGTGAATAACCAAAGTTCCTATTCTTGTGGATCTTACATTTTAACTGGGACTAGGGAAGAGAAACCAAACAAGATTATAAAAAGATTCTATGGTATGTTACAAGGTAAGAAGTATTTTTTTTAATTCAAGTATAATTAACATGCATTGTTATATGAGTTTCAACAATGCTATAATGATTTAACAGTGCTATACATTACTCAGCACACATCAAGATAAGTGTACTCTTTATTTTTTTTAAAGATTTTATTTATTTATTTGACAGACAGAGATCACAAGTAGGCAGAGAGGCTGACCGAGAGAGGAGGAAGCAGGCTCCCTGCCGAGCAGAGGGCCCATTGTGGGGCTTGATCCCAGGACCCTGGGATCATTACCTGAGCCAAAGGCAGAGGCTTTAACCCACTGGGCCACCCAGATGCCCCAAGATAAGTGTACTCTTAATTGCATTCACCAATTTCACCCATCGCCCCACATCTTTTTTTTTTTTTAACAGATTTTATTTATTTATTTGAGAGAGAAGGAGAGTCAGAGAGAGCATGAGATAGGAGAAGGTCAAGGAAGAAGCAGACTCCCCATGGAGCTGGGATCCAAATCCAGGACTGATCCCCCCACTCCAGAATCATGACCTGAACCAAAGACAGTCTCTTTGCCAACTGAGCCAACCAGGTGCCCACCTGCAACTTCATTCCAGTAACCACCAGTTTGTTTTCTATGTTTAAGAGTCTGGTTTTTTGTTTGTTTCTTTTTTTCCTTTTTGTTGTTTCTTAAATTCTACATGTAATTGAAATCATATATTATTTGTCTTTCATTGCTGACTTATTTAACTTATATTATACCCTCTAGGTTCATCCACATTGTTGCAAATAGCAAGATGTCATTCTTTTTTATGGCTTAGTAATAGTCCATAATACATATATATGCACCACATCTTTATCCCTTCATCTATGAATGGATGCTTGGGTTGCTTGGTCATTGTAAATAATGGTGAAATAAACATAAGCATGTATATATCTTTTCAAATTTGTGTTTTCATTTTCTTTGCATAAATAACCAGTAGTGGAATTACAGGATTATATAGTAATTCCATTTTTAATTTTTTGAAAAATCTCCATATGGTTATCCACAGTGGCTACACCAATTTGCATTCCTACCAACAGTGTGCAAAGCTTACTTTTTCTCCACATCCTCACCAACGAGCCATGGATAGAATAGAAGAGAGTAAGGAAGTGCTGGGAGAACCGTTCTGTTTTTGTTTTTGTTTTTTTAAGATTTTATTTATTTATTTGTCAGAAAGACAGAGAAAGAAAAAGAGAACATGCATAAGTTCACAAGCAGGTGGAGTGGCAGGCAGAGGAAGAAGTAGCCTCCCTCTTGAGCAGAAAGCAGAACACTGGACATGATCACAGGACCTTGGGATACTGGCTTAACCCAAAGGCAGATGCCTAACCAACTGAGCCACCCAAAGCCTCCCAAAACTATTCTGTTTGATTTTTTTTTTTAAGATTATTTATTTATTTATTTGACAGGCAGAAATCACAAGTAGGCAGAGAGGCAGGCAGATAGAGAGGTGGAAGCAGGCTCGCCGCTGAGCAGAAAGCCTGATGCGGTGCTCGATCCCAGGACCCTGGGATCATGAACCGAGCCAAAGGCAGAGGCTTTAACCCACTGAGCCACCCAGGCGCCCCAACTATTCTGTTTTTAAAGGCAATTCAAGGTAACTCTAATTATTAGATGTAATTAGACAAAAATTAATCATGCTTTTTAAAATGGAACACTTTTTACCTTTTGAGATTCTCTAAAGTAATTTTCAAAGCCCAATTTTCAGTTATTTTCAGATTAACTTTCCTTTTTAAAAAATTGAATTAATTATTGATTTCATAAGATATTTTGCTCTCCAAAGAATCAACCCATCATTTTCACATCTTTTATTTTACTATCTTAATATATTGATTCTGATTTTAAGTATTTTTGTTCCTTTTATTTTCTCTCCTTAAGTTTTTTGTCCTTTTTCTATCCTCTAAGAGTAAAAGTTTTGTGGCTTTATTTTTACTATTTCTCATTTAATAATATAAGCTTTTAAGACTACAAAATTTTATCTTAGTAATTTGGTTATATCTAATAAATTTTTATAAAGAATGTACTAATTATTCTTATTCTCTATTTTGTAATTGCAATTTTAATTTTTTATTGTGCCCAAGAGTCATTTAGAGAGAGTTTCTTTAATTGCCAAGACTTTGTGTTTATACTTTAGTTATTAATTTCCAGTTTATTGTATTATGGTCAGCAAAAGAGTTCTGGATAATTTTCCACTTTGTTCTTACTGTATGAACTTTAGATCATAATACACAGCAAAATTTAGTAAGTGATACCTGGAAGCTTGAAAATAAAACATGTTCCTATCAGTAGGAAGCAGATTTCTATGTATGGATATATACTACTCAATATATTACTATGTTATGAGAGTTTATTGATATCTCCAATAACTAGTTAGTATTTATTAAATATTATGGTGTTCTTTTAATATGTTTTCTAGTTTTGATCAATAAAAAGACTCTCCTAAGAGAAAATCCGTAAAGCAGCCCGGGAAAAGAAGTGTGTCATATACAATGGTAAAAATATTAGATTGGCAGCTGACTTATCCACAGAGACCTGGCAGGCCAGAAAGAGCTGGCATGATATTTTCAGAGCACTAAACGAGAAAAACATGCAGCCAAGAATACTATATCCAGCTAGGCTATCATTGAAAATAGAAGGAGAGATTAAAAGCTTCCAGGACAAACAAAAACTGAAAGAATTTGCAAACACCAAACCAGCTCTACAGGAAATATTGAAAGGGGTCCTCTAAACAAAGAGAGAGCCTACAAGTGGTAGATCAGAAAGGAACAGAGACCATATACAGTAACAGTCACCTTACAGGCAAAACAATGACACTAAATTCATATCTCTCAATAGTTACCCTGAATGTTAATGGGCTAAATGCCCCTGTCAAAAGACACAGGGTATCAGAATGGATAAAAAAACAAAACCCATCTATATGTTGCCTCCAAGAAACTCATTTTAAGCCCGAAGACACCTCCAGATTTAAAGTGAGGGGGTGGAAAAGAATTTACCATGCTAATGGACATCAGAAGAAAGCAGGAGTGGCAATCCTTATATCAGATCAATACGATTTTAAGCCAAAAACTATAATAAGAGATGAGGAAGGACACTCTATCATACTCAAAGGGTCTGTCCAACAAGAAGATGTAACAATTTTAAATATCTATGCCCCCAACGTGGGAGCAGCCAACTATATAAACCAATTAATAACAAAATCAAAGAAACACATCAACAATAATACAATAATAGTAGGGAACTTTAACACTCCCCTCACTGAAATGGACAGATCATCCAAGCAAAAGATCAGCAAGGAAATAAAGGCCTTAAACGACACACTGGACCAGATGGACATCACAGATATATTCAGAACATTTCATCCCAAAGCAACAGAATACACATTCTTCTCTAGTGCACATGGAACATTCTCCAGAATAGATCACATCCTCGGTCCTAAATCAGGACTCAATCGGTATCAAAAGATTGGGATCATTCCCTGCATATTTTCAGACAACAATGCTCTAAAGCTAGAACTCAACCACAAAAGGAAGTTTGAAAAGAACCCAAATACATGGAGACTAAACAGCATCCTTCTACAGAATGAATGGGTCAACCGGGAAATTAAAGAAGAATTGAAAAAAATCATGGAAACAAATGATAATGAAAATACAACGGTTCAAAATCTGTGGGACACAACAAAGGCAGTCCTGAGAGGAAAATATATAGCGGTACAAGCCTTTCTCAAGAAACAAGAAAGGTCTCAGGTACACAACCTAACCCTACCCCTAAAGGAGCTGGAGAAAGAACAAGAAAGAAACCCTAAGCCCAGCAGGAGAAGAGAAATCATAAAGATCAGAGCAGAAATCAATGAAATAGAAACCAAAAAAACAATAGAACAAATCAACAAAACTAGGAGCTGGTTCTTTGAAAGAATTAATAAAATTGATAAACCCCTGGCCTGACTTATCAAAAAGAAAAGAGAAAGGACCCAAATAAATAAAATCATGAATCAAAGAGGAGAGATCACAACTAACACCAAAGAAATACAAACTATTATAAGAACATACCATGAGCAACTCTACGCCAATAAATTTGACAATATGGAAGAAATGGATGCATTCCTAGAAACATATAAACTACCACAACTGAACCAGGAAGAAATAGAAAGCCTGAACAGACCCATAACCAGTAAGGAGATTAAAACAGTCATTAAAAATCTCCAAACAAACAAAAGCCCAGGGCCAGACGGCTTCCCGGGGGAATTCTACCAAACATTTAAAGAAGAACTAATTCCTATTCTCCTGAAACTGTTCCAAAAAATAGAAATGGAAGACAAACTTCCAAACTCATTTTATGAGGCCAGCATCACCTTGATCCCAAAACCAGACAAGGATGCCATCAAAAAGGAGAGCTATAGACCAATATCCTTAATGAACACAGATACGAAAATACTCCACAAAATATAAGGCAATAGGATTCAACAGTACATTAAAAGGATTATTCACCACGACCAAGTGGGATTTATTCCAGGGATTGCAAGGTGGGTTCAACATCCGCAAATCAGTCAATGTGATACAACACATCAATATAAGAGAACAAGAACCATATGATACTCTCAATAGATGCTGAAAAAGCATTTGACAAAGTACAGCATCCCTTCCTGATCAAAACTCTTCAAAGCGTAGGGATAGAGGGCACATACCTCAATATCATCAAAGCCATCTATGAAAAACCCACCGTAAATATCATTCTCAATGGAGAAAAACTGAAAGCTTTTCCGCTAAGGTCAGGAACACGGCAGGGATGTCCATTATCACCACTGCTATTCAGCATAGTACTAGAGGTCCTAGACTCAGCAATCAGACAACAAAAGGAAATTAAAGGCATCCAAATCGGCAAAGAAGCAGTCAAATTATCACTCTTTGCAGATGATATTATACTATATGTGGAAAACCCAAAAGACTCCACTCCAAAACTGCTAGAACTTATACAGGAATTCAGTAAAGTGTCAGGATATAAAATCAATGCACAGAAATCAGTTGCATTTCTCTACACCAACAACAAGACAGAAGAAAGAGAAATTAAGGAGTCCATCCCATTTACAATTGCACCCAAAACCATAAGATACCTAGGAATAAACCTAACCAAAGAGGCACAGAATCTATACTCAGAAAACTATAAAGTACTCATGAAAGAAATCGAGGAAGACACAAAGAAATGGAAAAATGTTCCATGCTCCTGGGTTGGAAGAATAAATATTGTGAAAATGTCTATGCTACCTAAAGCAATCTACACATTTAATGCAATTCCTATCAAAGTACCATCCATCTGTTTCAAAGAAATGGAACAAATAATTCTAAAATTTATATGAAACCAGAAAAGACCTCGAATAGCCAAAGGGATATTGAAAAAGAAAGCCAACGTTGGTGGCATCACAATTCCAGACTTCAAGCTCTATTACAAAGCTGTCATCATCAAGACAGCATGGTACTGGCACAAAAACAGACACATAGATCAATGGAATAGGATAGAGAGCCCAGAAATAGACCCTCAACTCTATGGTCAACTAATCTTCGACAAAGCAGGAAAGAATGTCCAATGGAACAAAGACAGCCTCCTCAATAAATGGTGCTGGGAAAATTGGACAGCCACATGCAGAAAAATGAAATTGGACCATTTCCTTACACCACATACAAAAATAGACTCAAAATGGATGAAGGACCTCAATGTGCAAAAGGAATCCATCAAAATCCTTGAGGAGAACACAGGCAGCAACCTCTTCGACCTCAGCCGCAGCAACATCTTCCTAGAAACAACGCCAAAGGCAAGGGAAGCAAGGCCAAAAATGAACTATTGGGATTTCATCAAGATCAAAAGCTTTTGCACAGCAAAGGAAACAGTTAACAAAATCAAAGACAACTGACAGAATGGGAGAAGATATTTGCAAACGACATATTAGATAAAGGACTAGTGTCCAGAATCTATAAAGAACTTATCAAACTCAACACCCAAAGAACAAATAATCCAATCAAGAAATGGGCAGAGGACATGAACAGACATTTCTGCAAAGATGACATCCAGATGGCCAACAGACACATGAAAAAGTGCTCCATATCACTCGGCATCAGGGAAATACAAATCAAAACCACAATGAAATATTACCTCACACCAGTCAGAATGGCTAAAATAAACAAGTCAGGAAATGACAGATGCTGGTGAGGATGTGGAGAAAGGGGAACCCTCCTACACTTTTGGTGGGAATGCAAGCTGGCACAACCACTCTGGAAAACAGCATGGAGGTTCCTCAAAATGTTGAATATAGAACTACCCTATGACCCAGCAATTGCACTATTGGGTATTTACCCTAAAGATACAAACGTAGTGATCCAAAGGGGCACATGCACCCGAATGTTTATAGCAGCAATGTCCACAATAGCCAAACTATGGAAAGAACCTAGATGTCCATCAACAGATGAATGGATCAAGAAGATGTGGTATATATACACAATGGAATACTATGCAGCCATCAAAAGAAATGAAATCTTGCCATTTGCGACAACATGGATGGAACTAGAGCGTATCATGCTTAGTGAAATAAGTCAAGCAGAGAAAGACAACTATCATATGATCTCCCTAATATGAGGAAGTGGTAATGCAACATGGGGGCTTAAGTGGGTAGGAGAAGAATCAATGAAACAAGACGGGATTGGGAGGGAGACAAACCATAAGTGACTCTTAATCTCACAAAACAAACTGAGGGTTGCTGGGGGGAGGGGGTTTGGGAGAAGGGGGTGGGATTATGGACATTGGGGAGGGTATGTGCTTTGGTGAGTGCTGTGAAGTGTGTAAACCCGGTGATTCACAGACCTGTACCCCTGGGATAAAAATATATGTTTCTAAAAAAAATAAGAAATTAAAAAAAAAAAAAGATTCTCCTTTATAAATAAAGGAATTTAGCAAAGAAATGGCAGGACAACTGGAAATGAAATGTGTTAACAGAACTCACAAAAAAAAAAAGTAGACCAACACACACACAAATACACACAGACACACACTATATAACGACAAAACTGAAAGAAGTAAAAAATGACTAAACACTTGGAAATACCATAAGGGACATTGAGAAAGAAATAAAGTAAAATAGAATTTTTTTTAAATGTTTAACATACTGAAGATAAAATAATTTAAATATGTAAAATCAAAAGAGAGCCAAAATTCACATGATTTGAATTCCCTAGGGAAAACAAAATCAGCTATATGTAAATGAAAACACTCTAATAATTTGGGGGCCCATACATAATAATTGGATGAAGATGGTCCTGGTTTATAATGATTTACCTGCATCTTGTGTGGATATTTCTCTATTTTCTACCTAAAATTTCTTGCTCTTGAAGATCTATTACCTAATCACTCTGTGTATAAAGAGAAAAGATAGGATGACTTCAGATTTCTCTGTAGCAACATTCAGTATCAGAAGGTAATTAAGCAGTATTTCCAAGGTATTCAAGTTAAAAAGTTCAGTCTAGAAATATATAACCAGCCATAATCTACCTCTGTTATAAACACTACAGATAATCAGTTTTGAATATGCAAAACTCTGGTAATATTGTTTTCATAAGCTTCTCTTAAAGAAATTACTAGATACTTAAATTTAGCTAACTTGAATATGACTACAGAAATTTGGCATAAAACCCAAAAATAACATTTAATAATATATATAACTGAGTAAGACAAAAAGTTATAGGAAAAGGGATTTTTGTGTAAAAAAGGATTTTTACACAAAATGTGTAACTCTGAAAGAAGTTGGGACATAGAAAAAGATGGCTGCTTAATACATTTTAAGAATTAAAAGGCAAGAAAAATATTAATTAAAATAACTCAAGTAGTAAGAGTAGTAGCACAAAGGAGGCAATCCAAGATGATAGAAGAGTAGAAGACCTTAGTTTCTTCTTTTCCTGTGAATTCAGCTAGATAGCTATCAAATCATTTTAAACACCTGCAAACTCAACCAGAAATCTAAGAAAAGAATAACTGCAACTCTACAGATAGAAAAGTGACCACTTTCTACAAGGTCAGATGTGTGGAGAAGTGAATCTGAGGTGATATATCAAAAGATAAACCACAGGAAGAGGGAGCCTCTGTAATCTCTGTAATGATCAGAAAGTGATATAGCAGAGAAGCACAAAATCAGAACTTTTAGTAGTCTGTTCCAGTGAAGAATGTCTCTGCCTGAAAGGCTGTCAGGTGGTAAAGCAGGGCAGAATCCTGGTTGGGACAGTGGTATCAGGATCACCAGGGTCAT
Source organism: Mustela putorius furo (assembly GCF_011764305.1). Taxonomy (NCBI): domain Eukaryota; kingdom Metazoa; phylum Chordata; class Mammalia; order Carnivora; family Mustelidae; genus Mustela; species Mustela putorius. The sequence goes on along the minus strand of NW_025422112.1, from coordinate 1,204,886 downwards.
AGGAAGACTGGGGGGTGCCTGGGTGTAGCAGAGTTCCCAGGCATCAGAGTAAGTAAGCTAGCTGCAATCAATGAACCCAGGAGTGGGTTTTCAGCTTGGCATTGCCATAAACCTCAACCACAGCACAGTTGGGTGACTTATGTTCATGCAATGCCTCAGTAAGCAACAGAACCAGGGAGATCCTCTTTCCAACCCCAGGAAGACAGGAGCTTGCAGGGTTTGGAGACTTGAAACAGGGTCACCGCCTGAGATAGAAACACTTGGCCACAGGCTGGGTGAGCAGAGAGTGCAGATGGAGACTAGGGGGACAGGATGATTGACTGCTTTTCCCTGAGGGCATACTGAAGGGTGGGGCCCTTAGCTCTCAGCACCTGGGAGGCAGCATTTTCATTTTCATCTTCTAAAGCAGAACAGAAAGCCTTCAGGGAACAAAAGCCATATAAAGCAATCTGGAGCACTTACTTAGCCTGGCTCCTTGGCAATGGTGATGCAATTCCACCCAGGAAAAAACAACTGAGAATTAGCATAAACAGGGCCCTTGCCCAGAAGATCAGCAAGAACATCTGGCTAAAACCAAGTTTACCAATCATAGAAAACTGCAAAACCCCAGTGCTAGGGGAAAATAGTATACAGAATTCATGCTTTTTTAAATTCAGGATTCTTTAGTCTTTCCAATTAAATTATTTTTCTTTCCTTTCTCAACCTATTTTGTATTTTATCAATGCTTTTAAAAAAATCTTTTTTAATTTTTGTTTTTACAACTACAATCTATCCTTTCATTTTATTTAATTTTATTTTTGCACATATAGAAGTTTTTCTTTCCTTACAATTTTGGGATACTGTTTTCTAACGAACAGAGCAGAATTCACACAGGATCCTCTTTTTAAAATTTCTTTTTTTTTTTAATTTCTAATTTTTGTTTGTGTCAGATCTCTTCAGGTTTCTTTAGTTTATGTTTTGGGGGGGTCATTGTCATTTTAGTATTTTGTTCAATCATTCACCTATTCTTCTCTGGACATAATGACAACATGGAAAAACTCACCTCAAAAAGGAGAACAAAAGGCAGTACTGACTGCCAGGGACCTAATCAGTATGGATAGCTATAAGTAAGATGTCAGAACTAGAGTTCAGAATAAGGATTATAAAGATACTATAAAGACACTGGCTTTAAAATGGCAGAGAAGACACTAGAGAATCCCTTTCTGGAGAAATAGAAGAAATAAAATCTAATCAGGTAAAAATCAAAAAGGCTATTAATAAGATGCAATTAAAAGTGGAGGCTCTAAATGCTAGGATAAATGAGACAGAAGAGAGAATGAGTGATATAGAAGACTAAATGATGAAGAATAAAGAAGCTGAGAAAAAGAGAGATAAACAAGTACTGGATCATGAGAGGAGAATTCAAGAAATCACAATACCTTAAAGTGAAACAATATTAGAATAATTGGGATCCCAGAAAAGGAGAGAAAGAAAGAGAGAGAGAGAGAGGGTGAGTGAGCATGGTAGAAGGTATATAGGAGCAAATTATAGCAGAGAACTTCCTTAATCTGGGGGAAGGAAACAGATATTCAAATTCAGGAGGCACAGAGAAAACCTGTCAAAAGTAATAAAAATAGGTCAACACTCCAACATGTAATAGTGAAACTTGCAAACATCTGAGACAAAGAGAAAATCCTGAAAGGAACTCTGGACAAGAGGTCCATAACCTATAAGTAGAGAAGCAGTAGATTGACAGCAAACCTATCCACAGAGACCTGGCAGGCCAAAAAGGACTGGCAAGATATATTCAGGTGCTAAAGGAGAAGAATATGCAGCCAAGAAAACTTTATCCAGCTAGCCTGTCATTCAAAATAGAAGGAGAGATAGAAAGCTTCCAGAACAAACAGAAACTGAAAGAATTTGTGATCACCAAACCAGGCCTACAAGAAATATTAAAGGGAATCCTTTAAGAGGAGAGAGAGCCCAAAATTAACATTAACCAGAAAGGAATAGAGACAATATACAGAAACAGTGATCTAACAGGAAATACAATGGTACTAAATTCATATCTTTCAATAGTTATTCTGAATGTTTCCAATAGCTACCCTAAATGCCCCAATCAAAAGACACACGGTAGGGACGCCTGGGTGGCTCAGTTGGTTAGGCAACTGCCTTCGGCTCAGGTCATGATCCCAGCGTCCTGGGATTGAGTCCCGCGTTGGACTCCTTGCTCAGCGGGGAGCCTGCTTCTCCCTCTGCCTCTGCCTGCCATTCTGTCTGCCTGTGCTCTCTCTCTTCCCCTCTCTCTCTCTGATAAATAAATAAAATTAAAAAAAAAAAAGACACACGGTAGCTGATTGGATAGAAAAGCAAGACCTATCAATATGTTGTCTGCAAGACACTCCTTGTAGACCCAAAGATACTTCCAGATTGAAATTGAGGGGGTGGAAAACTATTTATCATACTAATGAACATCAAAAGAAAGCTGGGGTGGCAATCCTTTGATTTTAAACCAAAGACTGTAATAAGAGATTAGGAAGGACACTATGTCATAATTAAAGGGTCTATCCAACAAAAGGATTTAGCAATTGTAAATATTTATGCCCCTAACATGGGAGAAGTCAATTATATAAGTCAATTAATAACAAAAGTAAAGAAACACATCAATAATAATACAATAATAGTTGGGGATTTTAACATGCCACTCACTGCAATGGATAGATCATCTAAGCAGAAGATCAACAAGGAAACAATGGCTTTGAATGACATACCCTGGACCAGATAGGCTTCAGAGATATGTTTAGAGCATTGCATCCTAAAGCAGAGAATACACATTCTTTTCCAGTGCACAAGGAACATTCCCCAGAATAGATCACCCACTGAGTCACAAATCAAGTCTCAAGGAGTACCAAAAGATTGGGATCATTCCCTGCATATTTTCAGACCACAGTGCTTTAAAACTGGAACTCAGTCACAAGAAAAAAGTTAGAAAGAACTCAAATACATGGAAGCTAAAGAGCATCCTACTAAACAATGAATGCGTCAACTGGAAAATTAAAGAAGAATTGAAAAGATTCATGGAAACAAATGAAAATGAAAACACAACTGTTCAAAACCTTTGGGATGTAGCCAAGGTGATCCTAAGAGGGAAGTATATAGCAATACAAGTCTTTCTCAAGAAACAGAAATGGTCTCAAATATACAACCTAACCTATCACCTAAAGGAACTAGAGAAAGAACAACAAATAAAGCCTAAACCCACCAGGAGAAGAGAAAGAATAAAGATTAGAGCAGAAATCAATGAAATAGAAACCAAAAGAGCAGTAGAACAGATCAAGGAAACTAGGAGCTGGTTCTTTGAAAGAATTAAGAAAATTGATAAACCCCTGGCCAGACTAATCAAAAAGAAAAGAGAAAGGACCCAAATAAATAAAATCATGAATGAAAGAGGAGAGATCAAAACCAACACCAAAGAAATACAAACAATTATAAGACCATATTATGAGCAACCGTATGCCAACAAATCAGGCAATCTGGAAGAAATGGATGCATCCCTCGAGATGGATAAACTACCAAAACTGAAGCAGGAAGAAATAGAAAGCCTGAATAAAGACAGTCTCTTCAAAAAATGGTGTTGTATCAGATAATTTAACAGCCACATCCAGAAGGATGAAACAGGACCATTTTCTTACACCATACAAAAAAATAGTTTCAAATGGATGAAAGACCTCAGTGTGAGACAGGAATCCATCAAAATCCTAGAGAAAAATAGAGGCATCAATCTCTTCAACCTCAGCTACAGCAACTACTTCCTAGAAACATCACCAAAGGCAAGGGAAGCAAGGGCAGAAATGAACAATTGGGACTTCAAGTTAAAAATATTTTGTACAGGAAAGGAAACAATTGATAAAATCAAAAGAAAACTGACATAATGGGAGAAGATATTTGCAAATGTCTTATCAATAAAGAACTAGTATCCAAACTCTATAATGAATGTATCAAACTCAAAACCCAAAAAATGAAGAAACCATTCAATAAATGGGCAGAAGACATGAATAGACATTTCTCCACAAAGGACATACAAATGGCCAACAGACACATGAGAAAATGTTCCACATCACTGAGAAAATGTTCCACATCACTGGGCATTAGGGAAATACAAATAAAAACCACTATAAAATACCACCTCACAACAGTCAGAATGGCTAAAATTAGTAAGTCAGGGAGGATTCAGAGAAAGGGGAGCCCTCTTACATGGTTGGTGGGAAAGCAAGCTGGTGCAGCCACTCTGGAAAACAGTATGGAGGGTCCTAATAAAGTTGAAAATAGAGTTACTCTATAACCCAGCAATTGTACTACTGGGTATTTACCCCAAAGATACAAATGTAGTATCCAAGGGGCTTTTGCACCCCAATGTTTATAAAAGCAGTAAGCAGTGTTTATAACAGCAATATATTTGTTCACAATAGCCAAACTATAGAAAGAGCCCAGTTGGCCATTGACGGATGAATGGATAAAGAAGATGTAGTATATAGACACAATGGAATACTACTCAGCTAATCAAAAGAATGAAATCTTGCCATTTGCAATAACATGGATGGAACTAGAAGGTATTATGCTAAGTGACATAAGTCAATCAGAGGAAGACAGTTATGATATGATCTCACTCATATGTGGAATTTAAAAATCAAAAACAGAGGATCATAGGGGAAGAGAGGAAAAAATAAAACAAGGCAAAATCAGAGAGAGACAAATCATAAGAGACTCTTAGTCATTGGAAACAAATTGAAGTTTGTTGAATGGCGGAGTGGGGGGTGGTGGAGATGAGCTAACTGGGTGATGGACATTAAGGAGGGCTGTGATTTAATGTACACTGGGTTTTATATAAGACTAATGAATCGCTGACCTCTAATTCTGAAACTAATAATACATTATATGTTAGTTAATTGAATTTAAAGTATATTCAAAGGCAAAAACAAAAAACAAAAAGGAAAGTGCATATGAATATCCATTGCTTCTTTTCTTAGGTTCACATAGCTCTTATACATGTGTATAAACACACTACATTCAAAAGTTTTAACAAGCTCATTATATCCTGACATACAAGTTGTATGTACAATAAAGAGAAAGAAAATTTTAAAAATAAAATTAAAAAGAATAGTAGCATATTTAAAAGCAAAAAAGGTAAACACCAAAGAATAAGCATTCCTCCTGGAAGAAAAGAAGGGAAGAGAGAGAAAGAAAAGTATTAAATTTCTTAAATATAAAAAGAATTACAAAAACAGACAAAAATAAAACAGTCCATGTTCTTTAAGAAAAAAAAGAAAAAGAAAATATTACATGGTGGAATTAAAACCCAATATGTAAATTAAATGTAAATGAGCTTACTTACCTATTAAGAAAAATCAGATTTGATCCTACTCCAAGCACCAACTCTAGGATGTATATAGGAAACACACAGAATTAGTGATAGGCAACTGTAAACAAAGAAATAAAAATTAATATTGCTAAATATCATATTACGTGAATTTTAACACAAAATATTAAATGTGGCACAAAGAATAATATAATTAATAAGGTCAACCTAATAGATATATATCAATTACTAAAGTAGAGAATATATCTTCATTTTCAAATGTAGTAGAATATCAAGTCATGCCTACTGAGTATCTTTAAAGTTTGGCTTGATGTCTTACATAAATTTTGGAGACTTCTTGGTGCGCTCTCTCTCTCTCTCTCTTTTTTTTTTTTTTTGAAGAAAATGAGTGTGTGCAGGAGGAGGAGCAGAAGGAGCCAGAGATCTCTCTCTTTTTTTATTTAGGAGAAGTGAGGAAGACAATTTAATGTTTCAGCCGGATCCAGAGGTGCATCAAATTAAAAGACAGCTCCCATCAGCAAACAGGTGTTTCATGATGATATCCAAGAAGAAATGGCTGGTGATGGACAATTCAGAAATGCTTCTCCAAAAGGCAGTTGGTTCTTTAAAAAGTTTCAGATCACAACCCTTGCAGAAAACACTGATGCCCAACACACTGATTCTCGGTCCAGGAAATACAGGTCTTCTAGGTTCCATGTGGCTGGGGTGTCCCTACAATCATATTTCTGTGCTGTAACTATGATGGTCCTTTGGACCGGACAGAGAGCAGGTGGGGTCTGTACACCATCAGTCATAGTGGATGGCAGTGTAAAAAATGATCCAAATAACCATGAACAAGACAAAAGAGGTCATAAACCCTTCTTTTGTGAGCTCCCATGTGCCACCATATTCTTCCTCATCTATCTGTAGGTAGTTTCTGAAGTAGAGATACTATTTTAAAAATAGACATGCCATGATACAGAACCAAAGAACTTAAAAACAAAAGAAAAAACCAAATACTAACAGATATAAAGATGATTGAGATATTGGAGTTATTAGACATGGGTTGTAAAAACTATAATTAATGTATTTGAGGATGAATGAAAAGTAAAGATTTCTACCATATCATTGGAATCTATATAGAAAATCCAACAATAATTATGGAAATTTAAAAAACTATCATTGAAATTAAATATTCAATTAATGGTTCCAAACCAGATTAGACATAGTAGAAATTAGGATTACCATTGATTTAAGATGAGAAAATACTTCAATTTAACAAATGGACAAAGTCTACTTCTGGAGTCCCAGAAGTAGATATTATGAGGCAAAAGCAATAAAGAATGAGAGCCAAGAGGCACCTGGGTAGCTCAGTCAGTCAAGCAACCGACTCTTGATTTCAGCCAAGGTGAAGATCTAAGGGTCCTGGGATCAAGTTTCAGGTCAGGCTCAGATGCTCAGTGCAGAGTCTACTTGAGATCTCTAGCTCCTTCTGCTCCACCTCCTGCACACTCTCTCTTTCTTCAAAAAAAAAAAAAAAAGAGAGAGAGAGAGCGCACCAAGAAGTCTGCAAAATTTATGTAAGACATCAAAGCCAAACTTTAAAGAAAAAAATTTTTTTTCAAGCAAAAAAAAAAAAGGAAGGAAGAAAAGGAGGGAGGGAGGAAGGAAGAAAAACCATCATCACTAGTCACAGGCTTTGAGAGCTGGAATAGTGATGTCAGGAAGGAGGCATAAAGGAAATCTCTGAGATGCTGTTTAAATTCTATCTCTTGACCCAGTTGGTGGTTATACAAGTATTTTCACTGTGTTAGAAAAAATTAACAAAGTTCAAGATTTGTAATTAAAACAAAAAAAATATTTATTTATTTGAGAGAGGGCAGGGAGGGGCAGAGAGAGGAGAGAGAAAGAATCTCAAGCAAACTCCCCACTGATAATGAAGCTCTGTGCAGGGCTTGATCTCACCACCCCAAGATCAAGACCTGAGTCAAAATCACAAGTCAGATGCTTAACTGTGCAACCCAGGTGCCCTTAGATTTGAGCATTTTACAGTACAAGTGCATTTAAGTTTTAAAAGTTTAAAAAGATAAATTTTTGTTTCTTGTTTGGCCACCTACTGCTCTCCCTACACGTCTCCTGATTGCCACTGAATGCACAGAAGGAGGGAGTGTGAGTAACACTTTAGAAGAAACAGGATGTAACATATAGGATCTGAAAAATAAAATCTGTCCCTTCTTGCTTAGCAGATTTCAAAAGAAAAAGAAAGGAATGGGGGGAATGAATACAGACAGTACATATCCTTCTGTGCATCCTCTTTTAATGGAGCTCAAAGAGGGAATGTCCAGTAAAACATATTTAACTATATTTAGAGAGACCAGGACCACTGGAAAGCCTGGATGCTGCTGGAATTCTCTCCCTGTCAAGTTTGGGCAGCTTAAAGCCCAAATATGTTAATATTAACACGGTGTAGGATAATGGTGCTGCGCTGTTGGTGGAAGATGTCCAGATAAATGACCTACATGCGGCAGCTCTCCAGGCTTCCCACGGCAGAGATGTAGATGTGGCCAGGAGCATCCTCAGGGCAGCAGTTATGGGAGTGGCCAGGGAGGCAGAGGCTGTGTTCCAGCAGAGCAAGCAGGGGTCTCGTGTCAAAACAAAGTGTCTGCTCTGTGTTGGGATTTACTGTTCAGGGCACCAGCTTCTGTAGGAGGTGCCAATAGTCACTCCCAGAAGTCGCAAATCATCAGTGCCATCAGCGGTACCTGAATATTTACTAATACAAAAATCAGAACCCACATGAGCCACTCCTCAACAGAAATTACTGAGTATCTGGGGAACAGGCATAGAGCTGAGGCCTCCTCTGTCCTTTCCCTGTAAGGACAAAATAGTTCCCCTTAGACTTCCCCTCCAGACTCCAATATGAAAAGGTGGAGGAGGTTGGGTGCAACCATAAAAGACTAACCATTTCCCTAAGGACCTATTCTGAGACTGAGCATTACCTAAGGCTTACCATTTACCTAAGACTGAACAGTCTTAAAAAGCTAAATCAGTTCTAGTAAAGAATTAACTCTGAATAGACTAAGTGTTAAACAGAGACACTGTATCAACTGACACATAAAAAGAGATGAGATTGCCTAGGAAATAAAAATAACTGCATATTTTTTTATGCATCAGAGCATAGGGCACCAGTTTATGGCCCCGCTACATCAAAGAAACTAATTAAATAGCACATACCATTTCACACCTTCTAAAGCAACAAAAATATAAAATAATGATAATTCTAAATGCTGGTGAAGTCATGGTAATGTTATTGTATTTTTACACTGCTGACAGAATAATTAGAACATAATTTGGCAATGAAATGCATGAATTACAAGGAGACTCATGAATTAAAAGTAAATCTATGGTAGTAGGTTCTTCCTAAGGAACTATTTTGGAAAAAACCATTGAAGCATTATTTGCAAAATAATAATAATAATTATAATTATAACTATAATTATAAAGAGTAAAATGGCTGACAAAATAATTTAATAAATTCTGGTATATCAACTCCATGAAATATTAGACATACATTCCAATGTAATTATTAAAAGCTGCATTGGGATATGTAATTACTTAGGAGAAAGACAAAATAAATGGAATATAAAATTATATATTAAGCTTCCAACAATATAAAAATTCCTTATGCATTTGAATAAAGTCCAGAATAACAATGAATATTAATGGAAAAATTTATAATGGAAAATTATAAATTTATAATGGAAAAAATGATGTAACCATGGAGAGTGAGAACATAAAGAATGGTTTATTTTCTTTTTTAAAAAAGCATTTTTGCAATTCTAATATTATTTTGCAATTTTACATCCAAAATAGGAACTAATCACCTTCATCAGAGATCAGATTCTGACTTCATGATTGGGTTTCTCTAATTTGCTGCCCTCTTTCCAAAAACAACAAAATAGAAAAGTTACAAGCCCTGGAGCCTTATTATTTGGGTTTGATTCTGGGCTTCTCTACTCACTAACCACGAGACCTCAGGCAAGTTCCTTAACCTCTCTTTGCCTCAGTTTTTCATCTATAAAGCAACATTATAATAATAACAACCTAGCTGTGTGGTAGAGAGGATTAGATAACTTTTATATTAAAGCACTTTATATTTTTATATTAAAGCACTTCAGAAAAAGTCTCAGCAATTAGTAAGAATTCTGAGAGAGTTAATTGCTGATATTGTGTTCTTGTCATTTTGCTTTGCTGGATGGTGTGAGTAGCATATCATGGATTCTGAACAAAGCATGTGGCAAATACTAAATGATTCTTGAATTGAATTAGCTTCACAATCTAATGAAAGAGTCCCAGTACATCTGTTTTTTTGTTTTGATTCTTTTTGTCTATTTGCAGCTTAGTTAATGTGTATGATCTCTTCTGTTGGTATTGAATGGGTGATTTTACTAGCAAACAAATTGAGTTATTAAGTTAGAATGTTTTCTTCTTAGCAGTGTCTTAAAAGCAAAATAAATACTGAGTCCATGCAGCTGACTGATGATGTTCAGACAAAATGTTCTAAGTATCTGAATTTGCCACTTTTCAATATGTGTTGTGGTTGTTGTCGTGATGCAAACAGACTTGGTATGTTTTGCCTTTGTCTTCATCAGCTACATTTGCCAAGCTGTCACAATCAGTGATCTCCGAGTTTCCCACAGGAGCATTTAAGACCATAATCAATCATTTCATGCTAAACCATGGGATTTTATAGGCTCTTTCACTCTCTAATCATGTGTACAGAAGTACAGAAGTGTACATAAATAAAATACAAGTGTACAGTAGTGTACAAGTGTACAGAAATAAAATAATATGGAATTTTACCTAAAATAAGATTTTATTCTTTTCTTTCCAAGTTCTTGTCTTCATAATACACTCTTTAAGTGAGATAAAAAGAATACCCTAGAAAACAATCATTTGAATTACAAATAACCAAATTAGGGGCATCTGGGTGCCTTAGTCAGTTGAGCAGCTGGCTCTTGATTTTGGTTCAGGTCGTGATTCAGGATCATGGGATCGAGCTCAGCATCAGGCTCCACGCTCAACAGGGAGTCTGCGTGAGATTCACCCTTCTTCTCCCTCTGCCCCTTCCCAACCATTTCTCTCTCTAAAATAAAAAAAAAAAACAAATCTTTAAAGAATAATAATCCTCAAAATATATTCTGGCCTTCCTTTACCTTTCTCTAAATATTTCTTCTCTTTCCTTCTTTTACTTAACCATAACTCACCTCTACCTTTCTGTATCTCTCTTGCCTTTTTTCCTCATGTATGTTCTCTTTTAGAGCCTGAGCACACAGGTGGGTGAGTTGTCTGTGTTGATTTTTGCCATTGACACTGGATGAAATGGAACTCCCACAGTCAAGACCCAGTAACACAAACACCCCAATCTTCAAACAGTAAGTTATATTTCTCATTCATGCTCATAGTCCATCCTGGTCTAGCTAAGGTTCTGCCTCATGTCATCCTCGGGATGTCTGGGAAACAGGCTAATACAACAGCCATTCTCTGGAGTCAACATATCAGAGAGAAAGACTGAGAGGTAAGTCACAAGTTAGCTCTTAAAAGGGTCTTCTGGAAATGACCAGTATCACTTCTTACATTTCACTGACAAGGCAAGTTGCTTGAACGCAGCTAACTTCAAAAGGCAACAAATTGCCATTCTACAGATTTCAAGGACAATCACAAATTACTCTGAGATTTTACTAATGACTACTACGAAGAGCAACCTAAAAATAGAGATAATGTGATTCCCTATACCCACACAAGTAAGTAATAAGAGATGTGATCCCTTCTGGTATATACCAAACATTTAAAACTAATACTCATCCTTTCATTTAAAATTAATTTTTATACAATGTTTCTTTATTTTGCATTCTTTCTTACTCAAGAAAAATAGCTTTATGAGATGATAAATCTGTAGCTCCTTCAGACAACTAAAAAAAAAAAGAAAGAAAGAAAGAAAGAAAAGAAAACCTATTTTCTACTCTTTGCGGAAAAAGGCTTTAGTACCAAACTATGTATATTTGTTGGTTTGTTTGTGTGGTGGATTGGTTTATAGGTTGGTTATATTTGATTTAGGTAATTCCCCAAACTTAGCAAACCATAAAATAATGAAACGTGTGGTAAGAGATCTTTCTCTGAGAAGTCATAGGTATTTACCTAAGAGAGCTAAGTCAAGTCTAAAGGAAAATTTAGAACTTTTATTCCATTACATGGCCATTGGGATTAAAGTAATAAAAACTCTCTGACCCATTTATTCTGATTTATCTGCATTAGAATTTTCCAGTAAGTGGTGAAACTTGTGATCAGCATTGAAAACTACTGACATATATTTTGCATTCAGCTAGTTTCCTCCAGTAGTCTGATTTTGAGCATGCCACGTTCATTTTGTTTCTCAGATGAAAAGAGAGTCTGACTCTACATATAAATAAAGAAAACAATTATTATCTAGCTGACAAATTATTAATTATTGTTTTATAGTGTCTCTATTGGAGCATTCTAAGCTGAGGGAATATTGTTTAAGCACTACCACTTATTTATTTCTACTTTCACCTCACTTTTACAACTTTTTCAATGCCTGTAAGAACACTCTTCCCCAAAGATCTCAAATAAGTACTTGAATAAAACTACAATATAAGCATAGCTATAAAGAATGCATTTAATTTCAAGGGCTGCTATAAAGAATTTTACAAATGGCATGACAGGGTCCTTTTATTGTCCCCGATTTCATTACAGAGCCTTCCTAACAGCCCTCCTGAGAGCAAAGGTAGGATAGTGTCAATCCTTTTTATCAATTCGCTTGGTTACAAAAGAAGAACATTATCCTGACATTATGGCTATTGTTCTGGTTATTTGCAGGGTCCCCATTGTAACTTTCCCTGAAATATAGTGCTGAATCTAGATGCAGTTTTGGAAGAACCTGCGAGTATTGTTGGCATTAATGGGATAAGCTCAAATTTTGCCCAAGTAAGCTGAAAAGGAAACAACTCATTAGCTAAAAAACCAATGTCTTTCCAAATCAGCACTGGTACCCAACCAAGTTAAGTGGCAAAAGCGAAGTTTTGATTCTCTTCTGAAAGAGTTTCCCCATGAAAGCACATCTGAACCAGCTGTTACTCGGATATCTGTCAAGGCTTAAATGAGTAGGTACTAGAGAATTCCTCCTTCTAAATCAGGATATTCCAAAACAGAGCCCACAGATTTTGGAGTTCCACAGATGATCTGTTGAAATTTTTAATTTTGTACTTTTGTGATGGTTATACTCTAAAACAAAACCAAAAAAGGTGGGGAAAATGCATAATCAGAGGACACATGCTAGTCTGGGAATGTCAAACACCACAAAGCAAGCACATTTGTCGTCAGTTTGTGCTTGTGTTTTCAGAAGCAATTGCATGTTAACAAAAAGCACTCATCATTGTGTTAAGGAGAGTTGTTTTCAGAAGCAATTGCATGTTAACAAAAAGCACTCATCATTGTGTTAAAGAGAGTTTTTGAAGAGTCTCAAAGACAGCATACTAAAGGAAAGAAGGAAGATATGAAGGAATCTGTATGTTCCTATTTATATGAATTTCAGGAAGAAGAAAACTAGCTTCAAAATTGTGCCTACACCTGTGGCAAAGCGGTGGATGGTGACAGAACTGATTGCAAAAGGATATCAAGTAGTCCTTTAGGGATCTATAAATATTTTATATCTTGATTCATGAGGTCATTACTTGGGTGAATATAAAAATAAATAGTGTGGGGGCGCCTGGGTGGCTCAGTCGCTTAAGCGTCTGCCTTTAGCTCAGGTCATGATGTCAGGGTACTGGGCTCCCTGCTCAGTGGGGAGTCTGCTTCTTCCTCTCCCTTTGGCTCTCCCCCCAACTCATGCTCACTCTCTCTCTCTCAGGTAAATAAATAAACAAAGTGTATAAAATTCATACAATGTAAAACTTGATTCATATACTTTATTATAGGTATGTCTGTTTCACTTCAATAAAACATCTTTTAAATATCAATATGATTAGTTTGAAATTGTTTTATTTTTGTTATACTTTTTGTGTATCTGTATTGTTTCAAAGGTATATAAGAATTATAAACATAAATTAATACCCATTGTGAAGTTTATACAGTAATATGGTATACTGTAATTAAAGAATTCACTTCTACATTAGGGGTTGTTGAGAAAAATTTTCTTTGAAAGAGGATTTGTACAAGCAAAAGTTTGAGATATACTGTCCTGAGTTATGACACTTGTCACAGAACAATTTCTCCAAAACAGGAGGAAGCTGGGAATACTAGCCTTCTGTCTCAGAGACATTGCTCCTCAGCCATAAATGGATTCCATTTGGGTCAAAGAAATGATTCATACTTCCTGCTGTGACCTAACAGGACCTCTGAGATAGAGCCAGAGTCTTAGAAATCCAAGCATACAACACTTCTCTTTCCATTTTTGTGCCAGCATCAGACAGCCTTCCAGTTTTCCATCTAATTCTTTGCTTTTGACCTGCTGGGAAACTGGCAAAGTCTTTCAAGTGATGGAGAGACTAAGGAATGAGGTCTTTGGTTTTAGGTCCAACGGCAGCTTGCTGACAAATGGTTTGAACTTGAGCAAATTATTTGATCTGTCTGAGCTTCAGTTTTCCCACTTTCTAATTTGGAAAAACTACTCCATAAGGATTTTTGAGGCTCTTATGTAAAAATATGCAAAGCACCCAGTACAGTAACTCAAAAAGATGCTCAAAAAGTAACTATTACATAAAAAGTAAGTTAGAGACACTAAAACTAATTAAAAGCCTAAAGCGTAAAATTCATGGCTTTACCAAAAGCATTTTAGGACTGCTTTTTAAATGCTCAGAGGGTCAGTTCCACCTTCACCTAAATTCTAAGCTATGTTTCTCAGGACTGAGTTGTCAGAAGACTTCAGTGTAGGTGGCTTGTACTGTATTATATTCCTTAGAGCTTGGAGGATCCTCATTCTAATAATACTGATCACTGCTTTGAGGAGGCAGCCTACCTAATGTGATTTCTAGCTATCCAGATAATGCAAACATAAAAATGTGTTTTTAAATTTTGTTTAAAAAATAGGACTCCAGGTGCCTGGGTGGCTCAGTGGGTTAAAGCCTCTGCCTTCAGCTCAGGTCGTGATCCCAGAGTCCTGGGATCAAGCCCCGAATCGGGCTCTCTGCTCAGCGGGGAACCTGCTTCCCTCTCTCTCTCTGCCTGCCTCTCTGCCTCCTTGTGATTTCTGTCTGTCAAATAAATAAAATCTTTTAAAAAATAAATAAATAAATATTTTTTGAAAAAATAGGACTCCCCTATGTTAGTGAGTAAAAAGCCCTTATCAATTAATTATTAAATGATATCTTGTATGATTTTTACCTCTATAGATCGATCTTTCTTTATTGTAGAAATCCAGAGTTATGCTGGGAGAAACCAAAGGAGATTATACAAATTCTGGTGGCCTGGGGGGTTGGGGAGCTAATGGATAGTGAATAGGTTCATTAGGCATCTCAAGTTCCAGATACCTTCACAAGTGTTTGGCAGGAGCTGGGTCACAGGCCATATGCTATGATACAGGAGATAGGATCTATTAGATATTAAAATCTCAAAAGGATCTTAATCATATTTATGAATGCTTTGTGGTAGTCCAACAAGGAGGAATTCCTTACCTCCTGAAGAACTGAGCAGCTGACCTGTGACGTATATTTCAGAATGACAATTTTGTAGCTAAAATGTTATTTCCCATGCAGTTAAAATACACCTGATTTTTCAGGTAATAACCAGCTAGTATATCCTACTGCTCATTGCTCCACAGAAATTGCGTAGATTATGTCCATGAAGTATAATTCTAAAATATGATAAAAGTGTTCAGTCCATGTTCTAGGTATTTTGTTTTAAAAATACCATGTGTCCCGATATATTAAAATATATAGATTTTTTTAAGATTTTTAATTTATTTATTTGACAGAGAGAGATGACAAGCAGGCAGAGAGGCAGGCAGAGAGAGGGGAGGAAGCAGGCTCCCTGCTGAGCAGAGAGCCCGATGCGGGGCTCGATCCCAGGACCGTGGGATCATGACCTGAGCCGAAGGCAGCAGCTAATATATAGATATTTTTAAGTTTTTGTTCAGTTTTATTCAAATGTATGGCATGTTTATGGGCAAGTCATACTCATCAGAGGTATATAATCACACTATTACTGATACAACTTTGTCAATGCTTTGAATATGTTTAATTTAGTAGCTGTAGAATCACTTCAGACTATTTCTACAGGGCTGCTAGAACTATAGAGTTTTACAATGTATAAATAATCAGATATCACTCCAGAATAGAATTTTACTATAAGAACTCATAAGCCCATGTAAATGTTTGCCTACATTTCAAACATTTGACACATGGAAAGAAATTTAACCATGGAAAGAAATTTATGAGGTTCAAGTGAAAAAAACCCATGTTCTTTATTGCTGATTATAATGAATTCTGAACCAATCAGTAGCTCAACAATTTCATTGTTTACCCAGTATATGCCAGAGCTGGGTCAAGCCCTAGTGATATTATCCTACCAAGATCCAGTCCATGATGTTTAGGAGGTCAGGTATTGTCATTTAGCCAAAAAATGAAGTTCATCTGCAGACTTCACTTCTGATCCATAATCCATTACTCTTAAAAATGGGGAACTTGTGTCTGCAGAACACCAAACAACCAGGCAAGTTCTTTGCTTTTGCTTTCTTTTAGTGCTTTTTCAAATGCAGACCCATATAAGAAACTTCCAATATACTGCATTTTGAGTCTTTATTTCATCAGTCCTTACATTTCTTCCATTATCTTCGAAGTAGATATATGGATACACAGAAGTTTCTTATGTGTTCACCATATTTGTAAAGATCAGCACTTCCTCTTTATATATCAATCTTAGCATTTATCTCTAGCAATACTCCAAACCCCAATAGATTGAGATTCTTGGCAATAAACTTTGCAAGTTTGATATCAATTGTTTCTACACAATAAATACCAAAAGAATGAATAAGTGAATGCATATAAGAATGAAAAATGTAGTGTAATTAAAATTCTGTGTATGTAGATCAAAATGATATTAATGCAACTTAAGTGGGGGGGGGAAGAAATACCAAAATTAAGGAACTCTATTATTAAAAGTTATGTTGCACTTTAGAGAGAAAAAAAACTACTTCTGCAATTTTAAAGGCAATTTTCAATTTTTGAGTTTAAGAAGACAGATGCAGTATTCTATTACTGGAGGGTGTTGGCAAGGGATCCCAATTAAGAAAGGTTTCTAAGTTGAATAGAAGGACTTTTAAAAAGTCTTGGTGCTTGTCTTCTCATTATTAATTTATTCCTACCTTATAGGATCAACTTTATCATAGGAAGAATATTTTTAAATTCAAATGGTTTTCTTATGAAATGTTTTCAGAATGACAATTTTATTCATATCTAGAATTCATATTTTAGAACCTACTATAACTTTTTGTAAAATATTCACATATGTCTAGCAAACATTAGTATTTTTATTTTGTATTTAAAAAGAGCTAACACTACACAGAACTCCAATAGTCAAGTAATTAGACGTATCTTGCTAGATAGCATGCTGCTTAGCATTGACTCTAGGGCTGGATAGCTTGGCCTTGGTTTAAGATGAATTTTGGACTGAATTTAGAAGAATTTTACAGAGGATAGAAAAACCTTCAAAAGGACAATGCCAAGAATCTAGCCTATGACCCAGCAATTCCACTTGTGGGGATTCATCCAAAGGAAATGAAATCACTATCTTGAAAAGATATTTGCACCGCCATGTTCATTGCAGTGTTATTTTAATAGCCAAGGAATGGAAACAACTTAAGTATTCATTGATGGATTAATGGATAAAGAAAATAAGGGTATGGGTATATATACAACAGGATATTATTCAGTCATGAAAAATCAGGAAACCCTTGATTTGCAACACTAGATGGACTTTTAGGCATCCTGCTAATGAAATAAGACAGAGAAAGACAAATACTGTATCATATCATTTATATGTGGAATCTTAAAAAACAAACAAATGCACAGATAAAGAGATGGATAAGTGGTTGCCAGAGGTTGGGGATGGGGTGCAAAATGAATGAAGATGATCAAAAGGTAGAAACATCCAGCTATATGATAAATAAGTTCTGGGATGTAAAGTACAGCATGGAAAGTATGGATAACAATAATGTATTGTACTTGCAAACTGATAAGAGAATTGATCTTAAAAATTTTCGCTACAAAAATTTTTTTTGTTACATTGTGTTGTGATGGATAACTAAACTTACTGTGATAATCATTTTGCAATACATGCATATATTAAATCATTAGGTTGTACACCTAAAAATAATAAAATGTTATATGTCAATTATGTCTCAGTAAAAAATAAAGGAATCTCATCTAAAATAAACAAACAAAAGGAACCAGAATATGAGACATTTGAGTAAGATTTAGGACAAGTATGAACTTGTCATCTCCTTTCAAGTTATTCTTTGTTTTCATATATGAAATAAAATTATTATGATAAACTTCTTTTAAACATATTATAAAAATTAAATTAGGAAATAATAATTTATATGATGTTTAGATTTCTTTTGTTTTTTTTTTTTGCAATCAGCAAGAGGTTCTTTATTGTTACGCAGGCGCCTGCGGGTGGTCAGCAGCTCCGGCTAGCTGAGCACACCCGGCTGGGGTGGTGCCGGGTTTTTATAGACAGGTACAAACAAGTTTTGGGTGGGGCACAACTGATTGGTTGACAGAACTTTTGAAAAAGGCATACGTGGAGTTTGCTGATTGGCTCTAAGGACCCGTGCGCGCGAAGAGAGAGGCAGGAAGGGGGAACAAGCTGATTGGTTCTGAGGGCCCGCGCGCAGGAGGAGGATGTTTAGATTTCTTAATAGAGCAAATGAAAATGTATGAGACAAAAGGAGAGTTCCATTAATAGTCATATTTGTTAGATTATTTTATCAGCTTTGATAAATTATTTTATTCAGCATATATTTATTGAGAACCATTATATACCAGTCATGGTGCTAGATGCTGAAAATCACCAAATTATAATTCTCACAACAATCTAATGAAGTAGGCAATATCTTTTAAAATATACTCTAAACTCTCTGGAATATGGTAGACACACATTACATATTTACCAAATGAATGAATAAGTGCAAAGTCGTTCTGATAAAGAATACCAGGCAACTGACCCCAAAACACTCATGGCTTAAATTCAGTTTGTTCTAGCTCAGAGTCTGTATCATTACTCAAATGAGAGTTAAGAGGAATAAATAGATATATAGGTATATATATATCATTATATACATATAGGTATGTATAAATCACCAAAGCTCTTATTCTTCATAGAACCTGGAATTCCAATTTTTACACTCCCATCATGATCTATAATATTGCTGAGAATTCTGCCCAGATGCTCAGGCTCTCAATCACCAAAGAAAGGAAAACCAACGCTAAATATCAGTTTCATTTGTTTATTCTCTTTTCTTGAGATCTTAAATCCTCTAATCCTTACTGCCTGTGTAATACTCAAGAGTTCAAACTGATATCTTATGTTTTATTCAGGTTTCTAGTAGTTCTCAAGCTACTTCATGATTACCAGAGTCAAACTTCAGGACTGGTATTTTAACAGCAAAAAAGGTTAGTATACCAAACACATAACTTTAAATAACAAGTATCCTGGTTGGTCTTTTCCCCATTAGTAAAAGTACTAAATCTA
The DNA here is from genome assembly GCF_011764305.1 of Mustela putorius furo. Taxonomy (NCBI): domain Eukaryota; kingdom Metazoa; phylum Chordata; class Mammalia; order Carnivora; family Mustelidae; genus Mustela; species Mustela putorius. Next base: position 1,185,784 of record NW_025422112.1, on the reverse strand, counting down.
AAAACTTTGGCATAAATCTTTTGATTGACATATCACCAATTATGATCTCCAGAGTTCCTGCATGGAATAAACTGAGGCATTTATTAAACATATGGTTTCTGAACCCCATTCCCAATGTACTGAATTAAAATAGTGACAATGGAATAGGGAATTTTTATTTTTAATTAACTTTCTATCTTATTCTTATTTTCTTTGAAATTGAAGACTTACTATTGATCCTGTTGTGTGCAAAGAGATAATCTGGTTACATAAGATATTTACTTAACATTTGAAGAGAAATTACAGGATTTTAAAATATATTTTCACATTATGAATTTCTTAGAATCTGATATACTTAATAGTATAGTAGAATTAAATAAAAACTAAAATTTTTCAACTTTGCTTTAGACAGCTGTTATGCAAAACACACTATTTTATGTCCAGATAGAGTTTAATCCTCAAAAAAAGCAAGGAAATCTATGCACGTATGATATTCTAGAGTTTTCTTAGTCTCATAATGCTATTGTCATGATTGTTGTTTCTGTTTTTATTAAAGAAGAGTTAAAACAAAATTTAAAGATTGGAATTATTAGTAAAAGCTTCAGAAAATAAAGCCTATTGTATTGTTTTAGACATTTCCATTGCCAAACTACAATTTTTTTCTTAAATGTAAAAAGCGGCTGGGTTTAAACATGATAGTGACTGATTACAATTAAAACTTTGGCTTCCACGGGACGCCTGGGTGGCTCAGTTGGTTAAGCAGCTGCCTTTGGCTCAGGTCATGATCCCAGTGCCCTGGGATCCAGTCCCACATCAGGCTCCTTGCTCCGGAGGGAGCCTGCTTCTCCCTCTGACTGCCTGCCACCCTGTCTGCCTGTGCTCCCTCTCGCTCTCTCGCTCTCTCTCTCTCTGACAAATAAATAAAATCCTAAAAAAAAAAAAAAAAATCTTTAAAACTTTGGCTTCCAGATATTTTCTAAATAGAAAATGCCAGAAGACATTACATCTTTTCAGGACCTTTTGGCTACAGATTTATTAATAGCTTTTCAAGATGTATAAAAAGCTGCTTTAACATTTATTCCTTTAGTAAATAGCTTTTGTATTGAGGAAGGAGAGTTTGCTTGTTTGTTGTTTGCTCATTTTTTGTGAGGGCCCAACTAGCTCCAGTCACCAGGATATTGATAGCCATAATAAATTTAAATCAGAATTTATCAGAAGGATTTAATTGTGAAATACAAACTTAATTCAGACAAGTGTTATTAGCCTTGTAGGTAAAATGCTGGAGCATCCAATCATGAAATAAGCTATGATAAAGTTTTAAAAATTAATTTAGAATGAAACTAGAACCTTGTAGCAAAGTATGCCATAAAACAGACGAATTATATTACCTGTAGAGTGTCTTTCACTTACAAAGCCTGGAATTGTCTATCATCTCAATTTCTATGAGTATATTATTTATCCGCAGCAGTATTATGAGGTAGTGATGTATCCAAACTTTAAAGTTCAAGATCAGCCAATAACCAACTGAGATCTTGAGAAAGTTACTCTTTCAACTTCAGATTCTTTATTTGTAAAATGAGAATAATAAAAGATCTAATTCACAGACACCACTGAGTAACTCTAATAAGATAATATAAAATATGTGACATAATGCCTGACACATAGAAAATGCTCCACAAATGTTATGTTCACATTTTTCCTTGTTTCTTTTATTTTCTTTAGTTTTTAATGCCATATTTTGAGTAACTACTCATTTTTATGTGATTCTATAAATAGTCAAAGCAGGAACGAAATGTTAATATCTTAAAATTCCTTTTTAAAAACCCATATGGTTATGGGATCATTTTTCTTTATTCTTATCCCTCCCACAAAATATCTACTCTCTCTCTCTGATGTTCTGTACAGTTACTTTCTACTCAATATCATATCCTCCACCCAAATCTATCTCCCTTTCTAGGCATTAAAAAATATTTTTATTTTTTTCAGTGTCTTCCTAATGTGTCATTCCCTCATCAACTTCATCATAAAATATTGAAAGATGATAAGGTTAACAGATGTGACTTTTGTACAAATACATGTTCAAAATGCTTCTTTAGGTAAAATGTCACCCTTAACTGTCATCTTAACTGCCACCCAAATATCTCTCTCTTACCTTCTTTTATCCTTGGATTTTCACTCTCCTGATGCCCTGTCTCCTTCCTCTCTGCCTCCCAAAGCCTTCTCTATCTGTCAATACACATTAACCTACTATCATGAATTTTTCCCTGCCCATCCTCTTCAAAAGCTCCTATTTAGTCTTTGTACTGTTATCTGAACTTTTCAAATACACATCTAGTCTCTAAGTTTTTACCTAATCTTGTCACCAAACAATTTATTTGCCTATGTCTTGCTTCTCTAGATACAGTTTACTGAATATAGAAATACTGATTTTTACTAATATATCTAAATATCTGCATCCATTCCGTGTTAAGTGTTCAGTGCTGTAGATGGATATTAGTGTGAATCCTAACTTGTCTGCTTTTTAACTTTTATTTCAGACCAGTGAATACTCTGTGAAATTAACAAGCTTATTTTATAGTGTATATAGAAATGCAAAGAACCAAGAATAATCAAAATAATGTTGAAAAGGAAAACATTTACAGGACCAAAGAGCAAGACTTATAAAGGAATGGTAATTAAATAATTAAGAAATTAAGACAAAATTCCATAGGACATGAATAGAAAAATAGGATATTGTAATAGAATAGTACATGCAGAAACAGATCTACACATTTATGAAAACCTAATTTATGAAAAAAGTGTCACTGCATAAATAGCAAAGAATGGCTAGTCCTTTAGGTACAAAGGATTGATTAAATATCCAAATATCAGAAATATCTATATCTTCACTCTACCTCATGCCATTTTCAGTAATTAATTTCATGTGGTTGTGATCTAAATGCAAAAGATAAAATAACAAAGCCTTCTATTTTTCAGATAGTATTTCCAAAGATATTGCAACAATACCTCCCAATCTACGTGCTCTCCTACAGTCAAAGGAAGATAAATTGTATTGGATATTATATCTAAAATAATTATCCTTCCCACATCTGCTTAGATGGTCCAGAAAAGGCTTTACAAAGAAAGTGACCATTTGAGATTTGTCCTTGTATGTAAGATACTGACAGGTGGAGAATAACATGTGAAAAATATATAGATGGGAACCTGCAAGGAATATTTGGGGACTAGTCAACAGGCCTGCTTCATTGTAACAAAGTACAGCTAGATTCAACGCAGCATTTCAGTAAATAGATTAGAATAAAAGGAAACTGGAATTGCTTGTTCATAATTCATATGAAGATATTAAATTCCTGCAAAATACTTTAGCAATGGAAATGGAAGGCGAGAGCCAGATTCAAGAGACTTTGCAAAAAGAAAAGTACAAAAATTGGCAGCTAATTAGATATAAGCATGAAGAGCAAAGAATCTAAGATGATGCCATGGTTTTGAACTGCAGTGATTAGTGAAATAATGGGTTCACTAACAAAAATGGAAAATCCCAGAGTTCATAAAGCTAAAGAAAATTTAAGCATCAGTTATTCAAGAACTTTCTCTCTATGTGTATATTATCATATGATCCTATAGGAGGTTAAGATGCAGAGAGTGAAGACAAGACTATTCAAATTTTAATCCTGGCTCTGCTATTTAATAGCTGTATCACCTTGGGCAAATTACATAAACTCTTTGTTTCAACTCCCTCATCTGTAAAATAAATAAAAATAACATGCCCTACTTCAAAAGACTATAAAGTGCATTGTCTGGCATACTTGCATAAGTGCTCGATAAGTGTTAGCTAGTATATTTACTACAATTTCAGTGAACATTTACAATACGTTGATATATATTTGAGATATACATTCCGTAGACATGCACTGTAAAGTAAGACTGCACTCCTGCTCCCCAAGGTAAATGTTGTACCTTTCAAAGAAACTGCGGCCCTCACAATGAAGAAATATAACTTTCTGTTGGTAAATTGTGGCCCACACAGATTTATCAGCCAAAATGTTTAAAATGGTAGGTGGAAAAACAGGAATTGAATCTAGGAGTAGTTAGATAAAAAAGATGTGAAGAGCAAAAGAAAGGAGTCTCATAGACATAAAGAATAGACTTCCATCTCAATCAGTCTATATATTGGCCCTTCAAATCCTGCTGCTGGAAGCTGCTTCCAATTAAACATACACATCTGTGATGTTTTGGATTTGCATCAGAAGATTAACTTTTCCAGAATGAACCCTTACATCTTTTTCACACTCCTCGTTGATATGTATTACGCTATACAATGAAGCGTTTTTCTATCAGATGATTGTCCTCTAAATATCATCCATATTTCGTGTAGTTTAAATATCATGTTCATATTCTCCTGGAGGGGAAATGGGGTTGTTCCATACCGTCAAGAATTTTGTATTATTGAAAAAGAATTCATTGATTTTTGTTGTTGTTTGTCATCAATTTCTTGTGGAATGGTCACATTTTCAAAGGTTGTGGGATAGAAAAATCCTTCCTTTGCACTCTCGATGTGCCATGCATCTGGAGGAAAAGCATAGCTGCACACTTTGTACTGATCTGCCAGACTTCGAAGATACAGATGCAATAAGCCAATAACTTACGATTAGTTTTGTACCAACAGAATCCTTTCATTCAGCTGAAAACGTCATCAGTTTCTGCTGAATTGTATGTCTAATTCTCATTAGGCTTCCACATAAGCACTTCTCCTTGTTGACCAATATGAACACCTGAAAAACTGTGTGAGTGATGCATTTAATTTCTTCTCAAAATGGAAGCCTTTAAGTATACAAAAATTACGATAACTTTATCCTTATGAAAACATAAGTAAAAGCCTTATGCTCAGTACAAGCTTCCAGATAGATGCCACATTAACAACTTGTGATTTTGGCAGTGAGTACCAATGAATAGTTAAATCTCAGAAAAGATAATAAACACCACATTCTCAACTCATTAAGCAGGTGAAAAGCCGTTTAGTCAAAGTCACTTCTCATCTCTTTTTACAACTCAGTTTTGAGCTAAGCAAGTAAAAAAGTTAGACATGTGAGCTGTTTGTTTTTCTGTGAACTTGAACTATACAGCCAGTCAATTGGATACTTGAGTGAAATAATTTCATATTTTTTTGTTATTTCTGTACTTCTTATACTCAGCCCTCACTCCTTCCCTCAGACTCTCCTGATTTATAATTATTCTCTCAATAATGCATGCATTTTTGTAAAATCAACGTGGACAAACACCCTTGTTATCAGAAAATCCAATAGGAAATAAATATTATTGGCAAAGAATTATGCACCTCTTTGGGCACACATTGCATGAAGAGCAGAATAGAATTGGACAGATGAGTATTTTATCAAAATAATTCCTTCACTTTGGTTTAAGTTTACAGAGAACAAAAATCCTTCATTAGACTAGATGGATATATGTAAATCATGTAAAAATAAATTCAAATTCTATTATGAAATCTTACCTACAACTTGACACTATAAATTAAATAAAAGAAAAAGTTAAAAATTACTAAAACCATAAGTTGACTATCTATTACCACTAAAGTGAATACTATTTGAGGGTCATATATTTACCCTGTAAACTGTAGAGGATTTCCTTGGCTTGAAAGCTAAGAGGTCCTATTATCTTGCTGGACATAATAATGTTTAAACCAATTTCCACTGAATTATAATCTACTCTAGCAAGGATGTTTCTTTTTCTATAGGAAAGAGAGCATCCATTTATACTGTGCATCCATTTACACTGTGGAAAGGAGAGAAAGCAGTAACCCACCATGTTTTAGTGTGCCTGGGTACGTGAGGGATGCAACAGAGCTGCCAACACACATTACTACAGGAATATAATGTATGTTCCCTCATTTTCAAGCCTTAAATCAGAGGTATAAATGCATGTAGTCTCAAAAGAAAAAATTCATAGTAAGTTTGTAAATCCAATCACTACATGATGGAATGTCTGATCTCATTAGAATGTAATATCTATAAACGTTTATTTAATAGTCATCTTTGTAATAAGATGAACTGCATGGATATTAAATACAAGTAAGCAATGATGAACTTGTATATATATATATATATATTAATATTGTTAGGTTATTCATAACAAATAATGCTATTCCAGGTATTTAATATCTGAAATTCACCCATCTTTATGTCAGGAACTCTGTAAGTTAAGTTAAATTATTTCATTTGCCCTGATTATTTCTATTCAAGTTTTTTATTAAATTTCAGGATTTTCTTGACTTTCAATGACCCTTAGATTGGTTAATTAAACATCTATATGGAGTTTATGTAAATGTAATGTATTTCTCTCTAATGTTTATGATGACTTGGGCAATCCAAAGGAACTTAGGAGTCTGGCTGGAAAGTTCTAAAATACATCCAGTGGTGCAGAGTGCTGTTAAATGTTAACCAACCTGATTTCCAGCTGGAGGACAGAGCAAGGGATGATTTGTAGCATTCGCTAATTTCTGAGATGTAAATACTTGCACCTCAGATGGCCGATTGCAAGATACCATATGATGTCCTTGAGTTGGGAAGAAATGTGCCAGTGTGAACTGGCCCCAGCATACAACTGACCTCCTATTTTGCAACTACAGTGTTTGACAATGATCACATTTGATTACAGCTATCCTTGCATGAGAGGAGGCTGTTAGAAGGATCTCATCTATTCTTTAGTAGAAATATTATGAAGTTGCTAGTATGCCTACTCTCCCAAGACAGAAAGCAAGAAATAAAAGAAATTTGCAGAACACTTCATACATCTTTCTTTCCATACGGCCTGGCAGTATCATATTCTAGGCACACTGGTGACACTTCTTGAAGCTCATATTCCTCTAGATGGAAAAAAGATTGCTGTGTGACAAATGGTGATGAGTCACCCCCACCACCAGCAGCCTATTATATTGGATTTTCCAAAGTTTCCTTCACGCACACAGGCTCGTGTTGATCAAGAAAAATGAATCATTAGAAAAACTAAATAATGTGTCCAAACCGTCAAGCCAGGTCTGTCTACTGAAAGTCTGGAACTTTTGACCCCTTATGTAATTGAGGGGCCTCTTTTGGCCCCGCTATAGGCATACTGGAGTTTGATTTAACTTTCTTCTCTTACAAGATCCTTATATCGCCAAATCTTAGCTGTTTATCACTTCTAGTAAAGTATTAAGTCTGTCCACCCTTTATATAAATGATTTTATAGATTTTAGCTTTTCCAAAGAAGGTTTTACTGCCACTAAGTGGTTTTTTTTTTCCTTAAATAATTTAATTTGTTATGAAGAATTCCTCTACAAACACATGATAGTAAACAACTTTTCCCGGTGCTTTATATACTAAATACTATATACTATATACTAAAACTGTAATTATCTGATACCATTATTTAACAATATTTATTTTTCTTTTTTATTTCTTATTTTCAAAAACTTTATAATATAAAGTATCAGAAATCCAATAAACAATCCAACAAATGGCAAAGAGTGTATCTGGTGGGTGTCTTAGAGTTTATTCAGATTGAGAATCGTTTCTAAGAAAACTGATTTTAAAAAAGGATGACTCAGATATATGACAGAATCTTGAGTTGTCAGCTAAGATTCTTATGCTCAGGAACTACTAAGTCAGGAATTTGAAATTTTAAAAAGTAGAAGTATTCTCATCTTTTTATATTAAACAAAAAAAAATTTAACTGCACAATTAATAAATACAATTATCTCAGTCTAGTCAGGCTTCTATAACTAAGACTAGCTGACTTATAAATAACAAAAATGTGTTTTTAAGAGTTCTGGAGCCTGAGAAGCCCAAGATTAAGGTGCCAAAAGATTCAGTGCCCAGAGAGAGCCCCCTTCTTACTTCACAGATAGCCGTCTTTTTACTATGACTTAACATGGCAGAAAGGACAAGGGAGCTCTCTGGAGTCTCTTTTGTAAGAGCTTTAATCCAATTTATAAGGGTTCCATCCTTATGACCTAATCATTTCCCAAAGCTCCCAAATCCAAATTACATTGGAAATTAGGCTTTAATATATGTATGTGGGGTGGAAGAGCCACACACATTTGGTCTATAGCTTTTTGTCCCTAATCCGCTCCAAATTCATGTCCTTCTCACATCCAAAATACACTCATTCCATCCCAATAGCTCTTAAAATGTTATCTCCTTTCAAGATCAATGTTAAAGGCTAATATCTCATCTAAATATCATCTAAATGAGATAATGGTGAGACTCAAGGTACCACTGATCCTGAGGCAAATTCTTTTGCTATGAACTTGTGAAACCAACTTATTATGTGCTTCCAAACAACAATGCATAGGATGGACAGCCATATGATAGACATTCCTATTCAAAAAGGGAGAAATAGGAAAGAAGAAAGAGATAATAGGGTCTATGTAAGTCCAAAGTAAGAGGCAAACTACATGAGATCTTAAGGCTTAAGGATAATCCTCTTTGGCTTGATGCTTTGCTTTCCAGGCCTGCTGGAGCTGTGGACCCATTTCTGCAGCTCAGGAGAGCTGGAATCTTGAGTAGGGTACTTTATTGCTTTGGAGTCTCAGGTGTAGCCTCACCCAAACAGCTCATACAGTCTGTGCACCAGCAGTTGTGTTACCCTTGCCTTCTAGATGAGTGACCACCACAGCCTGAACCACGAGGGCCTCTGGACCCACTGAACCCACTGGAGCCACACCAAAGTTAACCACAGAATACTGGGAGCAGAGCCTGCAATGGAGGCAGCACCAGAGCTTGCCCCTAGATCTCACAGACATCAACTGCCCCTACTTTGAAACCACTCTGAGCCTATGAAGGGAGGTGCACCACAGTGATTTTGAATTGTCTTCGAAGTTATGCTTTCATTGTGTTGAGCCATTGCTCCTGACTTCTGTTAAGATGGCTAGTTAATCTCCTCACCAAATAATTATTTGGCCACACCCTTAGTGTTCTCTTTCAATCATGCTTTCTCATTTTTTAAAATATGGATAGGCTAAGAATATTCCCATTCTTCAACTTCTCCTTCCTTTCTAATTAACAATTCAGTTTTTAAATCATTTATGTCTTCTCAATTTTTACTATAAGCAGTCAGAAGGAATGAATCTACCTGTTCAACACTTTGCTTAGAAATAGGTTCAGCTAAATATCCAATTCCACCCTTGAAAACTCTACTTTCCACAAAACACAATTTAGCCAAGTTCTTTGCCACTTTTCTAACAAGGACCATATTTCCTTCAGCTTCCAATATGTTCCTCATTTTCAACTGAGACCTCATCAGACACCCTTTAATGTCCATGTTTCTACCAACATTGTTGAGGGTTTTTTCGGTATTGTTTACAAAGATTGGAGTTTTGTCAATTTAGTTCTCTTTCAGAATTTTCTCTTTTTAACTCTCCCCTTTTCTTTCCTAGCTCTCATCAAAATCACCCATAATGGTCCATTCATAGCAATACAGGTCTTTGCCAGCATACACTTCAAAACTAGCCTCTACCCATTATCTACTTTCATAGCTACTTCTACATTTTTAGGTATTTGTTATAGTAGCACCTCATTATGATAGATTTTACCTCAAACCCATTCACAGTGGGTCCAATGGATCCCCAAATCCATTCTGTGGTCATTTATCCAGTTTCAGAATGCATAATTGAAATAGGCTGACCTCGCCGCTGGCAGATTCTTCACATCGGTTTCCTGACTGGTAGAGTGGGGGCTATAATGTGGGAAAGGCCAAGAGGAAATCAGTAATGCTTTAGGAACTTTAACGTTAGGAAAATATCAATACGGCATTCTTAGAGGTATTGCAGAGATTAGTGCCATCATGAAAGGCTTGAAATATGCAGAGGTGGTGATTCCACCACATTCCCATTCAATTCATATTTGTCCTGTGCAGAAGACTAATGGATGGTGGAGAAAGACAATTGATTATTATTATAATCTCAGTCAAATGGTGACTCCTTTTGCTGCTACTGCACCAGACCTGATTTTATTCCTTGAGCAAATTAATACATCCCATGGTAGCTGGTATGCAGCTATTGATCTGCAAAATTCTTTTTCTCCATACTTGTCCATCAGGTCCACCAGAAGCAATTCGCTTTCAGCTGGCAAGGCCAGCAATACATCTTTATTGTTCTACTTTAGGGCTATATCAACTCTCCAATCCTATGTCATAATTTAATTAAAAGGACCTTGATCACTTTTCCTTTTAGACGATAATACACTGGTCCATTACACTGATGGCATTATGCTGCCCAGACCTAGTACATAAGAAGTAGCAATGGCTCTACATTTATTGGTAAGACAATTGTGTGTCAGAGGGTAGAAAATAAATCTGATTATATTTAGGGGCCTTCCACCTCAGTGAAATTTCTAGGGTATGTCTAGATATTCCTTCTAAGGTAAAGGATAAGTTGTTGTATCTGGTTACTCCTCAACCAAAAAGAGACATGAAGCCAAGTTGGCCTTTTGGGACTTTGGAGGCAATAATATACTCCTCATTTGGGGCTGTTACTATGACCTACTCACTGAGTGACCTGAAAAACTACTAGTTTTGAGTGGAGCCCAGAACAAGAAAAAGCTCTGCAGGAGGTCCACACTGCTGTACGAGCTGCTCTGTCCCTTGGGCTATATGACTTAGCAGATCCAGTGGGGCTTGAAGTGTCAGTGGCAGATAGGGGTGCTGTCTGGAGTCTTTGACTCCACATCCTCTCCAACACATGTTATTTCCTGTCTTGCTAAATTTGGCCATTCTAACTGGTGTAAGGTGGTATCTTAATGTGGTTTTAATTTGAATCTCCCTGATGGCTAGTGATGATGAACACTTTTTCATGTGTCTGATAGCCATTTGTATATTTTTATTGGAGAAGTGTCTGTTCATGTCTTCTGCCCATTTTTTGACATGATTATCTGTTTTGTGTGTGTTGAGTTTGAGAAGTTCTTTATAGATCCTGGATATCAACCTTTTGTCTGTACTGTCATTTGCAAATATCTTCTCCCATTCTGTGGGTTGCATCTTTGTTTTGTTGACTGTTTCCTTAAGCAGCCTTCCTCTGTAGCTATTTGTATCAGTAAGAGGCCTCGTAGGAAACAAGTGAAGTAATGAGGACAAGTTTAATGGAGGAATGCTGTATAAGGAGGTATACAAGCTTAAGGAAAAGGGACAGAAATGACGAAGCTGCATGAAGGTAGCAACAGTGGGAAGCCATTGCCACTCCTGAGCTTGGAGACATAGATGGAGAGGCTCAGTATATAGATAGCTTTAGATGCAGCCCATAAGGCAGGGCTACATGCAGCCACTGTCAATCTGTAGCCTAGCAAACACAGACCTAGGGAGATAATACCTCCCCCTACTTTGCTCCCACCCTCAGATCTCTTGCTATAATAATAGCATTTATTTTTCCATCATGTAATTCTTAATGGTATCTTATTATAATGATGTTTTGTAAGAAATATAAGGCATTCATTAATGACAACAGAAAAAAATCATTACACTATATTTTTAAATATTTATTTGTTTGTTTGTTTGTTTGTTTAGAGTGTGCCCATGGGAGTTGAGGGGAGGGACAGAGGGAGAAGGGGAGGGACAGAGGGAGAAGAAGAGAGAGAATCTCAATATTCAGAATGAAGTCTGACCCGGGACTCCAGCCCAGGACCCTGAGATCATGACCTGAACTGAAACCAAGAGTCAAATGCTGAACCAACTGAGTCAGTCAGGTGCCCCTACACTATATTGTCAAATAAAATAAACAGGTTTCAAAAAAGCGACAATGTTGGATGGGGATTTGAAGGATATTCTTTAAATTAAAAATATTTTTTTTCTCCTTCCTCTTCCTCTTTCTTTGGTCAAAGTCCACAAAGTCTTATGAGAGAAATTGAAGACTGTAATAAAAATAAATATATGTATAATATTACATATATTATACATATATTATAATATTTGTATAATATAAACAATATACTACATTGTATATAATATATATACATTGTATATAATATATTATATACAATATATTATATATACATATATATTATACAAATATTATAATATTTAAAAATAAATATATGTATAATATTACATATATTATAACATAGTATTATATTATTATAACATATTATGTTATAATATGTGTAATATAATATAATTACATATACTATTATATAATATTACAAATATATAATAATATTACATATATTATAATAAACATATTTAATTTAAAAATAAAAGTAATTTTTAAAATTCTCCTAAGAAAATATAAGAGAACATCTTCATAGCCTTAAGAAGAAGAAGAAAATGTACAAATTCATTATTAATAAATTTTATTTTGTTAAGATTATAAACTTTGGTACAAAAAAATAGAGAAAGAAAGTTAAAAGACAAGTCACAATCTGGGAGAAAATATTTATTAATGTATGTTACTGACAAAGTATCAAATGAAATACCATACACAGTAACAAGTAAAACACAATGTCTAAAAATTAACAAAAATGAAAAAAAAAAAACCTTTCAGTTTAGCATAGAATTTAAAATTATAGATGATCCCAAACACAAAGGATCTGAATTTGAATTCCAGATATATCAATTACTAAATGAGTAACTTAGATCAAATTATTTAATTTTTCTACAGTTTCGCCTTTCATTTGTATAATGGGATAATAAAAGTCTTTACCTTGTAGAGTTTTTTGTGAGTATTAAATAAATTAATACACATAAAAGTGCTTGTAACAATCTCTGACTCATAGAGCTAGTTGAATGCTAGCTTTCAATTTTTTTTTCATCATTTCTATGTGGTCCTTCTTTTGAAGAACTCAAGAATTATTCTGAAAGTCTTATGAAAGACTGAAAGTCCACAAATTTCTAACCCAAATTTGGAAGGAAAAAACAACAGCAAACAAAGGGACTTGTCTTTCCAGCTGTTAAAACATACAACAAAGCAATCATAATCAAAATATTATAGTGCAGAAAAAAGAAATGGGACAATGAAAAACTTGGGTTATTTTTCAAAGACACAGGGAAATGAACCACCTGGAAGCATAAACAACTATATAGGCATAGATGCTCACATGGCCAGTTTATACACTAAATCTCTCAAAACCTCTGATCAAGGGATCCCTGCATAAGAGTCCAGAGTTTTGCTATCATCCCTACCCTGAAGAGAATGGTGTAGAGCTCCTCATCCAGATGTAACTGTCAAAGAGATCAACCTCTAGCCATTCTCCCCAGTTTGTGCCTGAAACATGCCATCTTAGAGGGATATGAATCCATTTTCTCAAACATGTTTGAGGCATTTAGTCATGTGTTTCCCTTCGTACAACTCCGATCATCCACTATTTCCAAAATGAAGGCAATTCTCCTTTCCCAGTTTCTCTTCCATACAAGAGAGTTTAGTGGCTCAAAACAAAAGGACATATCCTATAACCATGTGTGAATCTAGGTAGCCACTGTGGAAAAGATCAGTGCTGAGCCACTTTTCTAGTGGGTGAATGGCTACATTAGCTTTTCCTAAAGGCTCCTTCCCTCATAGAATGCAAAGTGAAAATTCTCCCTTGTGGTGCCCAAGGTTCCAGCTTTATTTTAATGGGAAGAGTAGTTTGCCAAAATTTATGAGGTATCTGACTTAGCTTGTAAACACAACAATCCAAAGGGATCTGCTGCTAAGTTTACTTTATACTTGTCCCAAGTTAAAGCATTATTCACAAAGACTACTGATGGGATCATGGCTATTTCTCACTTGTCCATAAGTGGAGGGCTCACATTTATCAAGGTCATAGATAATGTCACCAGTAGAGAGTAGATGGCCACAGCACAGTGGTGAGTGCACACCCACAGGGGTTGTGGTAAACAACATTCACAATTAGGTTTTTATTCCCCATATGGCAAAAAAAGACACAAGATATGTGTGAAAGTTATTATATAGAAAAATTTTCCTCATAGCTCTGCTAACTGGGCAAATTTGCCTTACCTTTATGGTGGGAAATAATTAAAAGTAATAAACAAAATAAGTTTCTCCAGATATAGGGAATGTCCCTATTCATTAGCACTAAGTGGGAAGATGTCTACATTAATCATGCAATCCCTAAAGGGTAAGGTGTTGAGGAGCAATTAATTTTTTTTTATTATTTAAGGCAAGCAGTGATAGGAAGGGCCATCTCGAAGAGTGTGTCTAAGTTAAATCAATTATGCACTGGCATTGCTCAACCAACACATATCACTGCCCAATATAAGGCACTGTAGAAAACTACTCACAGATTAAAGAATTAAAGGAAAGTTTAAAAAGCAGGTCTAGGCATGTCTATCAGTGTACATCAAATATCAGTGCAATCCTCTATGTTGTGGAATTCCCCATCCAGTTAAATTTGGGTTATGTGACCATGGGTGGCTAACCAAATGTGAAGAGAAGTGGCTGTGTCACTTCCAGGTCAAAGCAGTAAAGAGTCAATGTGTGTCAAAAATAATATCATGCACTGGTTATCAGTCTCAAGGGAGAAGAACAGAGCACAAGTATGAATCCCAGAGCAGGATTCCAACTACATAGAGATAGCAAAGATCATCAATTTGCCAACCACTAAGCATTGAAGTTAAAACAATTCTTCTCTTTGCATATTGGTATCAAAGCCACCAAAAAAAAAAAAAAAAAAAAAAAAACACAACATAATCAAACACTGGATTGTGACTTTACTAATATAGAAAAGAGGCAGAGAAAGATCAGCTTCAATAGTAGACAGTAACCCATGGCCAGCAGGTCTTCCCCAGCAACAGCGGAAGTGTGTAGAACTCACATCTCTCTTGTACCTCAAAGGAAGGATCCTGTCCCATCCCCATAGAAGACAGATAGGGCTATGGAGCCTCTCAAGTGCCACATGATGCACCTACTTAAGCATAACAAAAGAACACTGAGTGTAAAATAGGAAAAGATATTCCCATACAAGATGATAAAACCAGCACATGCTATGTGAGCTCTTTATTTCTTGGTCAAAAAGTGTTCAAGGCTCAAGGCCCATTCTTATGTGGCCAAGTGGGATGCTGAAAGACAGTGTGCATGAAACTGTCCTCCCCAAAAATGTGCTTCCTCTGTTCTCGCAGTGATTTGGAAGCCCTGTGTTCTAGATGGCATAATTACAAGGCTGAGAAGAACTGACTTACATCAGACCTGTGCAAAGAAAAGATAAATTTATATGGTGTTGATTTTCTGAAATGTCAAGGTCAATTTGTTACTGCAGCACAGTTTAGTCTATCCTGACTAATGCAATGGGGAGATGGTTTTATAACCTGTCCATGGGGAAAGACCTCGCAACTCTGTGCTGAAAGACAGAAGCTATAAAATGAGAGAGGTTTGACTGCATAAAACCTGTTACTATTGTATGTTAAAAGTACTAAAACAAAACAAAACAAAACAAAAAAATATATATATATAGTACTTTTATTTAGTACTTTTATATAGTACTTTTATATATATATATAAAAGTACTAAAAAGTACTTTTATATATATATATATATAAAAGTACTAAAACAATACTCCAACAAGGAGAAAGAACAAAGGTCCTGGGAAGACTGCTGGCGATGGAAAAGGAGACAAAGGCAGACCTGATACTGATTGATACTGATTGCTCTCAGAGCCAGTTAAGTAGGTGGTTTATTCATCCCTTGCAGTCCATTAGTGTCTGATTGGGCAGTGCCTGCTTTGATCACTCAGTGCTCCATGCCTTTCTGAATAAAGGATTGAAGATGATAGATGCTATGTCCGAAGAAATAATCAGGATTAATTAAAATCAGAATAGTAAGTAAAATAGTGATCCTAAAACCAA
The DNA here is from genome assembly GCF_011764305.1 of Mustela putorius furo. Taxonomy (NCBI): domain Eukaryota; kingdom Metazoa; phylum Chordata; class Mammalia; order Carnivora; family Mustelidae; genus Mustela; species Mustela putorius. The sequence continues at coordinate 1,169,986 of NW_025422112.1, read as the reverse complement.
AATGCCAAATGTCAAACCAATATGGATATTTCTATTTTTAATCTAAAATTCAACTCTAAGCAATTTTTTTTTTACTTTTTCATAGTTTTTTCATCAGATCAAGGTAGAATTTAATTTCTTTCAAGACTTTTAAACAGAAAGAATAAGAAAGAAACTGATTGAAATGTCAAAATAGGTCAGATTGCCCAACAAATTGCTTTGTTCCATTTCAACTTTAAATGTAGAAATGTTTTAAATATTGTATTTGTCAAAGTTTTAATTCATTCTATGAGGTTAATGGAAAATTCTTTGATAGACCACACCTTTTTTTTAAAGATTTATTATTTATTTATTTCAGAGAGAGGAAGAGAGAGAGAGCATGAGCAGGAGGAACAAAGGGAAAGGGAGAGAGAAGGCCAAGCAAATTCCATCCTGAGAGTGGAACAGGATGAGGGGTTTGATTTCATAACCCTGAGATCACAACCTGAGCCAAAACCAAGAGTCCAGCACCCTTTGATTCAATTTGTTTTCGTTTTGAGAATAAATTTCTTTGTGATCACAATGAACATTAAAATTATATTATTTTCACTTCTATAAAGTTATGCATGAGAACAAATTATTTTTTAGAACAAATTATTTTAATTTTGTAGTAAGCTTCTTATTTATCCTACATAAGGCCAAAGTTATGTATTTCTAAAATTAAGAGTCCTTACCAAAACATCAACACAGTTAAGCAAAAAGATTTATAATTTTTTGAAGTAAAAACGACTAAAGCTGATGGGAAAAAGAAGTAGAAAAAACAGTTGTTAGGTCAACTTTTCTTAAGATATCACTCTTACATTCAGAAAACAAAACCATCAATTCTCATTATCTCTATTTTTCTTTTTCCAGTGAAATTTTAAAATAACAACCTCAAATTAGCTGTATCTAAGCAACCATCTCCTTCCTACTCTCATAACTATGGACATTACCAAATACAACTGCATTTTTAATTAACACTGGTATTGAAATGTAATATTAACAATATGGTTAACAAACCATGTTTTGAGTTTCTTCATAACCATTTATTTATGCATGCTCAGTTTTTATACTCTCAGTAAAACACACATGTATACATGTGTACTTGAAATACAAATGTACTTCGATTAAATAATAGGACTTCCTTTCCAATGTATGTCTTAAGAAAAAAAGAGCATAACTTAATCTTATGAAAAACATTATTTGAAGCAATTTGTTTTTAAATGATCAACTTTTATTTACAAACTATATCAATGTGATCCTAAATTCATGATATTGACTCAAATATTTTTTTTTTCAGCAGAATTGACTAAATTGAGCTTTATGGGTATTGCCTGGAAAGAATATGTGCACACAAAATTTTGAGAAGTACTGCACTAAAAACACCTGTAATTTAAGAGGAGAAAAATGAAAAGTAACACACAATACAAACTTAGTTTATATAAGATATATGAACATATGCTGTATTATTTTTCTAGGGCTGCCATAATAAAGTGCCACACACTGGGTGGCCTAAGGAACAGAGATGTAGGGTCTCAGAGTTCTAGAGGCTAGAAGTCCAAGATCAAGATATGTCAGCAAGGTTGGTTCGTTCCAAGGTCTGTGAGCGAAAATGTCCCATGCCTCCTTCCTATCTTCTGGTGGTTTTCTGGCAATCTTCGGTTTTCCTTGATTTGTAGATGTACCACTTTGATCTCTGCCTTTTGTTCCCATAGCATTCCCCCTATGTACATGTCTATCTGTCCAAATCTCCTTTTATAAGGACACTAGTCATATTGGATTTGTACCTACCCTAAGGACCTCATTTTAATATGATTACTTCTGTAAAGACCTTATTTCCAAATAAGATCACATTCTGAAGTACGATGGTTAGGATTTCAACATATTCTTTTTAGAGGGACATGATTCAACTCACAACGTATATAACTTTATATAAAATGTTAAATGTTTGCTCACTATAGTAGGATATAAAATGAACCCCATGGAATGATTTCCTCAAGAACACCTCTGCATCCTCACTTCTGCTAAGAGGAGTACATGAGAAAGAACTGTCACCAAGGAATCTGGATTCAGCTCTACCACTTACTAAGTATATGATTATGACAAAATCACAACCTTCCTGAATATCAGTTTTCTTATCTCTAAAAATAAAGGAATTGGAGCACCTGGGTGTCTCAGTCATCAAACACCTGCCTTTGGCTCTGGTCATGATCCCAGGGTCTTGGGATCAAGCCCCACCTCCTTCTCCATCTCCATCTGCTGCTCCTCCTGCTTGTTTACTCTCTCTTTCTCCCTCTCAAATAAATAAATAAATTTTAAAAAATAAATAGATTTGCATGGATGATTTCTAAGGTGCTTTAAATTATATACACATATATTCTTTCAATTATATATATATATATATATATATATATATTTGTAGGACATTTTTCATTTAAAAATTAATGCATCAATGTGGTTAGAAGAAACGAGTCAAACATGAAGGGAGTTGTAATGAAATATAAGTTTTCCTCCCATTCAAAACTCTTGGCACATCCCAGTTAACTATCATAAACAATGTCTATGGACCATTTCAAAAACATTCTGTACATATATAGGTACATATAAATACACATTCCCTTTTCGCAAATGATGACATGGTGTTTCTCAGTCCCCTGAACTATTCTGAACCTTACTCTTTGATCCTTGATCATTTTTGGTGACAGGAACTGTCCATGGTTTCTTTAGTATTTTTAGACAAAACATCCTTAGAATATTCTGGAATAGATATGTAAGGTAAGGTAAGGTTCTAAGGAAGGTAAGTTTGTAAAATTCTTTAAAAACCTAAAATACCATAATTACCTTAGATGGGCACTATTATTAATCCGAGGTGATCAAAATATAATTTTGTTCCAAAAGTGATAATACTTTTAGTACAAGTATTTTGAAAGAACTATGACAGTGTATAAGAACACTTCAGTGATATTATATTGGCCAAAACTGATTCTGATTGTCCTGTCATGACAAAAGCAAAGATGTCTAAGCCAATAGACAATGAAGCAAGAGACAGCATCAAGCCTGATGTTTAGGTGGGACATGGAACTGAAAAGTTTTGAGAATGAAGATCTAGGCATCTAAGCTTAGGAGATTCAGGTTGAAGTGAATCAGTAGGTGTTCTAATTAGTGATTAGTGATTAAGGGAGTTGGATCCCCATAAGCCTAATTGCTCAAAAGGATGATTCAGGTCCTCAAACTCATCCTCATCAATATATTCCCTCTAGTGTTTTCACCCTGTCACAAAACCATGAGCTCTGGCACAGGGCACTGACTATGATGCCTGTTTATATAGACACATCTGATAAATATATGTTGATGGAATGAATGAACAAAAGAAAAATGCTGGTATCTGGACACTTGACAGCAACTTTAACAAAGATGAATACTGTCCTCACTGTTAATGTTTAATACAATCTAATGAACTTGATTTTATGTGCCTCCTGGGAGAAATAGACTTAATATGTTGTTAATTCAGATGAATGGCTGCTTAAAGAAGGCTATTAGGCTCATAATCAAGAATTTTCTGTGCAGTTTGAAGCAAGGAAACAGAGACAGTAAGCTGGAATTTTCCACCCAATATTCCTACTTTCAATAACTAAAACGTATCTACTCGTAATACCACAGAGTCTGGGGCCAATCTGAGAAAAAAAAAAAAAAAACAGTAGTATGTAACCCTTGCTTTTAGGGTTGGTGTTAGAACATATATATAGCGAACATTAAGTGATTAGCCAATTACTTTGTAACCTGGTTTTTAAAGCTAGTTTCTAAATAAACTGATATCGAAAGTGTTATAATTAGTTTGATGAAAAAAAATCAGACCAATATGTTGCAGCATTGAATTTAAATGTCAGAAACAAATTTAACACTAGGTTTTTAGGTTGCCAATAGAGAAAGATTCAACCACTTAATTGCATGTCTTTGGGGAAAAAAATCTAGCATTGTTTTCTTTAATCATTCTTGAGTAAACATTAGTTAAAATTATTTTAAGAAATACCCACTTAACAGAAACAAGGTAGCCCATATAGTACTCTTCAATAGCATCTACTTTTATGTGTGTTACTTACAAAGATCCCTTAAATGCTACAGTTCACACAAAAGAAATCCTCACTCTCTGTTAGCCATTCTGCTGCCATGAGCTTGCCTTGCTGCTGGGGGTTCCCACCACCTTTTATCCTAAACTCCTGAATTCTTAGTTCCTATCAGAGTTAAGAAAGAACAAAGCCTTTGGAGAGAACATGACAGTGTGAAGAGGACAGAGGTAGACATATACATTGACAAGTGACACTCCCTGGCAAGGGCTGGAGCTCCTCTTCACCTCACAAGAGTCTCCAAGATGCAGAAGAGTTCTCATCCCTCCCTTGTAAAAAGAGCTATGATTTTCCTCTTAGGCATATCGTTGCCTTTCTCCATGGACAAATTAATAAAAGATGATATAATCTCTAAACCCCTTGGTATTGTTTATTGTTATAGCACTGAATGCCCTTAGAAATTTCCAAATAGATGAGTTCTTGCTTTAGGGTTAGACAAAACCACTGGCAATGTTTTGTTCCTTGCCAGTCCAAGGGACATAAAAATCTTTGTCAAATTTATGGTTTGGGGGGGGAATAAAAATCAGGTGTTCTATTTGAGTTAGGAGAAAATAGAATGTAAAGACAACTTAATGCCTTTTTTTATTTTAAGTAAGCATTGTTTTAAAATTTCTATTTCCATTATGTATGTTTATCATGTTCTCATAACTTTTTTCATTTTAAATATAGAATCTGTGTTTTCAAATAGATACAGTTTTATTAAAGGACCACAATTATTTCCTGATGTTTAAAGAATATCAAAATTTACTAAGAAATCCAATTCTGATATTTAAAATCCTAATTATTTCCTGAGGTTTGAAGAAGATCAATCAGAAATGTTTTGTTTTTTAGGCAGAACTCCTTTTTATTTTACTTATTAATTTTTTTAAATATTTATTTATTTATCAGACGGAGATCACAAGTAGGCAGAGAAGCAGGCAGAGAGAGAGAGGAAGAAACAGGCTCCCCTCTGAGCAGAGAGCCCAATGCGGGGCTCGATCCCAGGACTCTGAGATCATGACCTGAGCCAAAGGCAAAGGCTTAAACACACCAAGCCACCCAGGAACCCCTACTTATTAATTTTTAAAATCATATGTTTCTCTTGAATTATATCTTGTATTTTAAATCCTTTAGACTACTCTGAAAAATAATTGCATAAAATGCAATAATCAATAATTCATTAAATAATCAACTTTTACTACATATCTATAATGTACAATGCTGTGGAAATGCTATTAGAAACACAAAGAAATGCCTGGGTGGTTCTGTGGGTTAAGTCTCTGTCTTTGACTCAGGTCATGATCTCAGGGTCCTGGGATCGAGTCCCACATCCCACATCACACTCTCTGCTCAGCAAGGAGCCTGCTTCCTCCTCCCTCTCTCTCTGCCTGTGTCTCTGCCTACTTGTGATCTCTGTCTGTCAAATAAATAAATAAAATCTTAAACTCACACACACACACAAAAAGAAAACAATCCTAGCTTTCTCCCTCCAAATTATTATCACTTTCAAACACGAACAATGCCCAGTAAATAAAGAAAGACATTAGAACTAAATGAACGGATAAAAATATAGAGAAGAGATTTTTTTAAAAAAAAAAAAACAACAAAGTAGAAGTAGAAAATCAAAAGACATAATAGAGGGAGATGTTTGCAAGCAGGAATAACTTCACAACTACCAAGTAAAAGAACAGGTGGCTGATAACTAGTCTAGTGAGTATGTCTGAGTAAGAGATTTTGTATACTATGTGAAGAATTGTGGCACTGAAGGACTCTGTAAGTTAGGACAATCCCAGGTACCTATTTATGTTCTCTACAGAGCATATTGAATCTCATTTTAAAACAAAGGTTATTAAAAAACAGAGAATGTTTACGGACACATAACTGTAAACACACTGACTTAAATGGCTAATATATATCAGTAATCAACAGAATTAGCAGAGTAAGTCCATGTTTTATTACTTTTGAAGTCAAGGACAATCACTGAGTTTCTCCCATCCTTAAAAGGTGCATTTTCAGGACTTGATAGCTGATTGATTGACTGGTTCTTAATATCAAGAATGTAAACTTTTACGGGTAAAGATGTTTCTTTGTTTTACTCTTTTGTTCACTGATAAATCTCTAGTGCTTTGATGAGTACCTGACACATAGTAGGCATTCAAAAATATTATCTGAATAAATGTTCCTACTGATTTGTTAGCTTTACAGATTAGGAACTTTTGGATGCCTGGGTGGCCAAATTGGTTAGGCATCTGACTCTTGGCTCCAGTTCAGGTTGTGATCTCAGGGTCCTGAGATCAAGCCCTGTGTATGCTTGGGGCACTCAGCACAGAGGCCCATTGACATTCTCGCTCCCTCTCCCTCTGCTCCTCCTTCTACAAATAAATAAATCTTTTTTTTTTTTAAAGGAACTTCTTGCACATCTATAAGATATTTGGAAATAACATTAATAATTTAGAAATAAACATAAAATACAAATTTAGATTCATCCCATCAAAATCAGTTTTGACATATTCACATTCCCAAAGAAAGACTAGCCATAAATTTTTATAATTTTTTAGATCACCTTCCCATTTTCTAGCCACCCATCAACATAACCCTAATTGATAGAAACAATCTAAAATACATGTATTCACTTAACATTTACTGAGTAGATGCTTTGTATGTCTGCTTTTCAAACAGAGAAGCCGGACTAGTTGAAAATAAACAGGGAAAAGAAGATTTAGTACAACGAACTGACATGTACAATTGTAGGGGCTGGCTAAGCAAATCTGAAGTCCATAGGGCAGGCAATGAGGAAGGAAAGCTCACAAGCAAACAAGAAACCCACTAGCACTAGCTGAAGAGAGGAATCTCTGAGCTCAGGGAAAATCCATGTTCTACTTTAAAGGTTTTCATACTAATTAGATCAGATCTATCCAGTAATCTGCCTTTTAATTAACCGTAAGTCAACTGATTAGGAACTTTAATAATACCTGCCAAATCACTTCACAGCAGCACCTTACATTGTGGTTGATTGAATGATCAGAAAAAGGTGGGGTTTTTTGTTTCCTTTTTATTTATTTATTTTTTTAATTTTTTGGCTACAAAATGTCTGCTGTCCCCCTCTGTCCTCTAACTCTTACTAGAGAATATCCTTTGTAGCTCACTACCTGGAAACATATAAGAATGCAAAGTATGGAGAATGTAGTTCAGGCTAGCTTAGTTGACACATCATTAAGCCATCCATATGGGCAGCCAATGGAAACACAAAAATGATGATGACATGGGCCCTGTCTTCAAGAGGCTTACAGTTAGTCATTAATAAAGATTGATGTGCAAGGGTGCTTGGGTGGCACAGTCAAACATCCAACTCTTTTTTTTTTCTTTTCAGTGTAACAGAATTCATTGTTTATGCACCACACCCAGTGCTCCATGCAATATGTGCCCTCCGTAATACCCACCACCTGGCTTCCCCAACCTCCCACCCCCAACCCCTGCAAAACCCTCAGATTGTTTTTCAGAGTCCATAGTCTCTCATGGTTCATCTCCCCTTCCAATTTCCCTCAACTCCCTTCTCCTCTCCATCTCCCCATGTCCTCCATGTTATTTGTTATGCTCCACAAATAAGTGAAACTATATGATAACTGACTCTCTCTGCTTGACTTTTTCACTCAGCATAATCACTTCCAGTCCCATCCATGTGGATACAAAAGTTGGGTATTCATCCTTTCTGATGGAGGTATAATACTCCATAGTGTATATGGACCACATCTTCCTTATCCATTCATCCATTGAAGGGCATCTTGGTTCTTTCCATAGTTTGGCGAGCGTGGCCATTGCTGCTATAAACATTGGGGTACAGATGGCCTTTCTTTTTACTACATCTATGTCTTTGGGGTAAATACCCAGTAATGCAATGGCAGGGTTATAGGGAAGCTCTATTTTTAATTTCTTGAGGAATCTCCACACTGTTCTCCAAAGTGGCTGCACCAACTTGCATTCCCACCAACAGTGTAAGAGGGTTCTCCTTTTTCCACATCCTCTCCAACACATGTTGTTTCCTGTCTTGCTAATTTTGGCCATTCTAACTGGTGTAAGGTGGTATCTTAATGTGGTTTTAATTTGAATCTCCCTGATGGCTAGTGATGATGAACAATTTTTCATGTGTCTGATGGCCATTTGTATATTTGTATATTTTCATTGGAGAAGTGTCTGTTCATGTCTTCTGCCCATTTTTTGACATGATTATCTGTTTTGTGTGTGTTGAGTTTGAGAAGTTCTTTATAGATCCTGGATATCAACCTTTTGTCTGTACTGTCATTTGCAAATATCTTCTCCCATTCTGTGGGTTGCATCTTTGTTTTGTTGACTGTTTCCTTAAGCATCCAACTCTTGATTTCAGCTCAGGGTGTGATATCAGGGTGGTGAGATCAAGCCCTGAGTTAGGCTCTGTGTTCAGTGGGGAGTCTGTTTGAGATACTTTCTCTACCTCTGCCCTCCCCTTAGGCACATATTCTCTCTTTCTCTTTAAAATAAATAAATAAATTAATTAATTAATCTTCTGAAAAAAGATTGTCATGTATTCAAATAGTTATTGTATGAAAGTGCTCTGATAATAATATACATACACTAAAGATACTGTAGTGGAAGAAAGTAAGGAAAAATCAATTCTATCTTCTTATTATTTACAAAATTAAATTCATTTACATCATAAATTATTTCATGGCCTCATCTCTACTTTCAGTATCTTCTCTTACTAGTCTTGCTATCTGGCCTGTTTGTCTGGCCCAGATGAGCCAGATTATTGTAAGCTTCTGTGTCCTAATCTATTTACTATTTCTAGATAATCAAAATTTAATTTAGATTCAATTTCTTCCAGGAACTAAGATTACCGTGCTCCATGATTCTCCTAACTCCTCTTTGATACCTAGACTGACTGCCTATCACCTACCTATTCTTCAAGAATTATCACATGGGGTGCCTGGGTGGCTCAGTGGGTTAAGCCTCTGCCTTTGGCTCAGGTCATGATCTCAGGGTCCTGGGATCAAGCCCTGCATCAGGCTCTCTGCTCAACAGGGAACCTGCTTCCCCCACTCTCTCTGCCTGTCTCTCTGCCTACTTATGATCTCTCGCTCTCTCTCTCTGTCAAATAAATAAATAAAATTTTTTAAAAAGGGAACAATCACATGTATTTCTTTTCCAGGGCAAAATCAAAATTTTGGTGTTACATACATCAAAATAAAAAGCATTTATAGATTTCTAGTAATCTGGAAACTTTTCATTTATTTGATCTAAGTCCAGAGGAAATGTCATTTTTCTTTGTAATTAAGCCATAAATGAGGCATATTTCAAGGAAACATTTGGACAACTTCAAAGAATGTGCTTAGCATAATACAGATGGAGAAGACTTGGAGGGAGATAAGAATAGCTGTCAAAACAAAAAAGGAGAATTAGTACATTTGTCCATGCAGAGTAAGAGGAGGATTCTTATAATCAGAGAATCCTATAGCTTAAAGGCCATCAAAATTATTACTACCAAATCCTCCTTTTATTGATATATAAACTAAAATCCAAAAAATCCATTCACTTCACTTTCAGAATCAGCATGCCAAACATTTCTTTTTTTAACTTAATACATCTTTGCTCCATAAGTTTTAAATGAAGATAAATTATACCTAGTACAGGGAAATTTTATTATTCTTAGATGATATTAAAGAATTAGGCCCATCTGTTTTTATGTCAATTCTCCTTCCCTAAACAAGAAGTGTAATTCTAAAACTTGAGGGAAGTTTCAAACAATTGTACATCCCAGAAAAAAATAATAGAAACTCAAATTCAATTTTTTCAAAGTGGGAATTTTTAATAAAATTTATATAAAATTTTGGATAACTAATACAAAGCAGCTGAGAATATGTATACTTCTATTTTTAAAAAAAAAGCTACTATAATAATTCTTAGATTCCCTGTAATTAAAAATATTAAATATAAAATGTTTATGTTCAGCAGAAATAGAATGAAATACACTTTCAACTAAGTTAGTACCAAATTTGCAGAATTTAAGCATAGTATTCCAATTTGTAGGCTGATTGTCTCATACCAGTTATAATGTTTCTGTTACATCACCTAACTCATGATTGCCAAAACCAATAAAATACACTAATAAATCTGTTTCAGCACTACATTTAGTCTTTCAATTAAAAATCTATTAGTTGAAGGGTCCTGTGATATTCAACTGTTTAATTATACTGTGATTCTGATTCCACATATCTCAGGTTCTCTTGGCCTTCTTATAATTGAGCTTCAAGCATCAAGTCCTAAGGCGCTATTGAAAGCAAGAAAGAGACAAAATAGAATACAGGTTTTTCACTTGAGTTACTCTTTTAACTAGGAGAGAAAACTCTTTCTAGAAGCTCCTTGGGGGGCTTGTAAAAATGAAGCTCCTCCTACTGAGAGGTGAACTCTATTTCTTTAACTCTTAAATCTGTGCTGGCTGTGACCTGCCTTGGCCAATACAGAAGGGATGTTGTGAGAGCGTCAATGCTGGGATGCAAGGAACTGCACATTTCTATTCTTGGTTATTTACATATTACAACCGCCATATGAAAAACCTGCTCCAGTTTGCTGGTTGATGAGATACATGGAGCCTGGTCAGTTATTCCTCTTTCCCTGGCTAAGAGATTGCCAAAGCCCAGGCATGGGTGTGTGGCCGTCCTATATCATACAACACCATGACCACCAGCTGGATGAACACAGACTCATGAGCAAGCCCAAGACAGATCAGTTGAGCCTGCTTGGACCAGAAGAACCACCCAACCAAACCACAGAATTATGAGTTAAATAAATCATTGATATTTTAAAATTACTAGGTTTGGGAGAAGATTGTTATGCAGCAAAAGTTACCTAATACATCTTCTGTAACATTTTCCTTAAATCCCTTTCATCAGAAATCAAGTTCTAATTCCACACGTAAACCAAGTGGAATTACAATGATTAACATAGACATCCCCAGGTACTGTACACATCACCACCTAAATAAAAACAGGGTTCTATTAACAAGGAATTAAGAATATTGTCTTTGGATAAGCAAACAACAGTATCAGCTGCTGACATTTTGTAGTCTTTAGAGCAAATGAGAAATGAAAAACTTTTAAGGATTCATGAACTTGTCTTGACATAATCCCACATATGACCCTAATATAGAATAAACAGCTTCAACATATGTTATAGTTTTAAACCTAAAATATATAATTATTGCATTATAATGTTTATATATGTGTGTGTGTGTTTATATATACACACATACTATTTACTATTTCTAGATAATCAAAATTTAATTTAGATTCAATTTCTTCCAGGAACTAAGATTAAGAAAATGGCCATAGTACCCAAAGAGGTTAACAGATTCAATGCAATCCTTATCAAAACTCCAAAGATATTTTTTACAGAATTAGAAAAAATAAACCTTATAGAGCGACACAAGTCTCTGAATGACCAAAAGCAATTCTGAGAAAAAGCAAAGCTAGAGGCATCACACCTCCTGGCTTGAAAATACTTTACAAAGCTAAAATAATCATAATATGGCACTGGCATAAAAATAGACATGCAAACCAAGGTAACAGAATAAAAATCCCAAAAATAAAGTCATGCATTTATAGTCATCTGATCTTCAACAAACACTCCAAGAATACACAATAAGGAAAGGATAGTCTCTTCAGTAAATGGTGTTAGGAAAACTGGATATCCACATGCAGAAGGATAAAACTGGACCTCTATCTCACAACATACACAAAAGTCAACTCAAAATGGATCAAAGACTTAAACATAAGATCTGAAACTATAAAAGTTCTGGAAGACAACATAGGCAGTAAACTCTTCATTTGGTCTTGGCAATTATTTTTTTTATAAGATATCAAAAGCCAAGGCAATAAAAGCAAAAATAAACAAGTGGAACTACATCAAACTAAAAAGTTTCTGCACAACGAAAGAAAACATTAACAAATGAAAAGTCAACCTACAGAATGCAATAAAACATTTACAAACTACACATCTGATAGAGGGTTAATATCCAGAGTATATAAGGAAATCCTACAAGTTAACAACAGAAAAACAAATAAATTGATTTTTAAAATTGACAAAGAACCTAAATAAACATTTTTCCAAAAGAAAATATAAATAGCCAACAAGTATGTGAAAAGATGCTCAACATCACTAATTACCAGAGAGATGCAAACCTAAATTATAATGAGGTATCACCTCACATCGATTAGAATGACTATTATCTATTATCAAAAAATATATATGTGTTTTAAGGATGTGAAGAAAAGGAAACCCTTGGATACTGTTGGTGAGAATATAAACTGATACAGCCACTATGGAAAATGAGATGGATATTCCACAAAAAAATGAATAATAAAACTACCTACATGGTCCAGCAATCCCATTTCTCGGTATATACCCAAAGGAACTGAATTCAGAATCTGTATTCCCATGGTCATTGCAACATAATTCACAATAGCCAAGAAATGGGAGCAACCTAAATGTCCACTGACAAGACGACTGAATAAAGAAAATGTGGTATATACATACACTGGAATATTATTTAACCTTAAAAATTAAAGAAATCCTGCTCTTTGCAACAATGTGGATGAACCTGGAGGACATTCTGCTAAGTGAAATAAGCCTGAAACTGGAAAGATACTACATGACTCCACTTATGTGAGGAATATAAAATACTCAAGACTCATAATAGTAGAGAGTAGAATGGTGCTTTCCATGGGGTGTGGAGAGGGGGAAATGGTGAGGTATTAGTCAAAGGGTACAAAAGTTTTACTTATGCAGAAAGGAATGTCTTAGAGACCTATTATACTGCATAATGCCTATAGTAAGCAATGCCATGTTCTGTACTTAAAATTTTGTCAACAGAGTAGAACTTATATCACATGTTCTTATCACATACACTAATAATAATAAATAAATAAAGAGGTTGGGGGAAACTTTTGGAGGTGATAAATATGTTTATGGCACAGATTACGGTGATGGTTTCACGAATGATTCTTATCTCCAAATTCAGCAAGTTGTATGAATTACATGTGTACAGCTTTTGGTATGTTAATCATACCTCAGTAAAGTAGTTTATTAAAAAAGACCTTGGTAGAAAGTACATTTTTAAAGAAAGGACTTAGTAAAAATGTAGAAAGTAAAAGATTTCACAGGTACAGTTTGAAGAAATAATAGAAATAACCTCCACTTTATTGCATGAAAATTGACAGGAAGCTTCTACTGCGTTGTGAGAACAAGAAAATGTCCTCCTGCCAAATGCACTTTTTCTGCCACCTGAAAACTCCAGAATTGTGTATATTTAGTTTTAGAAACACAAAATGTAATGTACTTATTAACATTAGAAGGACTGGATGATAAAAATTGCACTGAATGTTGGTTTTACAGTAGAGCTAGCTCTATGTTGATTATCCAAATCAAATACGTCATGGCCTTCTTAGATGGACAGACATTTCCATTAAGGCTCATACATTAAGAAATTTTCAGAGAAGGAATAGGAATAAAACTCATTCTATTGTAATTGGTTGCACCTGAAATGCTCTTCAATTAGGTAGTGTAGATTAGTCAAGGGCTAATGTCCAGGGTACTGGAGTATTCAAAGTAATAAATGGCGCCTGCATTTGATTAAAAGCAAAATGAGGCTGATGTGTTTAATCAACCACAAATGCCTCTTTACAGCAAATGAGTACACTTTAGCACATGGGCCATCATAATTTCTCTGTAGCAAGGGAAAACTGTCAGTGTGTTTACCCGGCTGATAATGAAAATACTATCATACTGTAAGGGAGACTATTCCAGTCTTGATGCCCACAGCAAGCTCTGCACAGGGCTACCAAATTGATAATTTTACTGAGTTCAACAAAATAATCCATTGCTTTTCCTATAAAATTACAGACATTTTTATTCTTAGGTTTGTGAAACTCAGTGGAATAACAGTCCAGAAGTAGTGAAATATTATCTAACTCAATAAAGATAATGAAATCAAGCATATAATTTGAAGTGGTTAAACCGGAGAGAGATATGTAGAGTGATAAGTTGTCCTGTCTTCTTCCAAGAGGGAAAGATAAATATTGCCACAGGCTACAGCATTCTACTTTTCCACCCCTTCTCACCACCCATTATAAAGCTGAGACTTCTCAGAGAGCCTGGGCCCTCTCTTCATTTTTGATCATCTCTGTTTGACTCAGGGAGCCTGCTAGTGAAATCACCCTGACACTGCTCGCTTTGTGCTTGCCCACTGGCTCTGGACAGAGATTAGAAAATCCTGTTTCTCAAATATAATTTTTCTCTCTGAAAATTCTTTTTTCCTCTAGGAAACATAGAAAAATTCGAACATTCATATTGATAGCTCATTCCTCTAAGAACTACAGAATTCTTCACCCTCTTTTCAATGGTATAAAATTCGAAATTCTCTGTGCAAAACACTTACTTGAGATGGACCTACAATAGGGAAATAAATGAATCCAGCCCTACAGAAAAAAGGAGATAATTCTTAGAGACTGACCAAATTGGCAAATTTGTTATATACACTTTTACAATAAATATTTTTCCACTTAAAGAAGATGTTTTTATATATACAGTATATTTTTTTTCCTGAAGCTGCTGTAACAAATTCCCAGAAACTGAATGATGTAAAATAACATAGATTTATTTTCATAGTTCTGGAGGCCAAGATTCTGAAGTTAGGACATCAGCGGAGCTGTGCTTCCTCTGGAAGCTCTGGGGAGAACTCATTCTTTGCCTCTTCTAGTTATAGTTGCCAGCACTCCTTGACTTGTGGCCGCATCACTCTAAATTCTTAATTTCTGCCTCTGTGGTCACATCGAATTCTCTCCTGCCTGTCAAATCTCCCTCTGCCTTACCCTTATAAGGATACTTACTATTAGTTTTAGTGCCCACCCAGGTAATTCAGGATAAATTTCTCTCAAGATGCTTAAGTTAATTATATCTTTTGTCTTATAAAGTAATATTCACTCTTTTCCCATAGAAAGTCATAATCACATGTTCCAGAGATTAGGATGTGGATGTATCTTTTGGGAAGGCCACTATTTGACCTACTATATACAAAGATACATGTGCATTTGAATATTAACAATCTTTTCCAAATGGACTTATTCAGCTATCCCTTTCAAGTCCTCCTTTCATTAATCATTTTGCTTTGAAATACTTCCTTCATACACACACACACACACACACACACACATATACATATATATATCTTGAATCCTGAATTTTTTATAGTATACTAACCTAGCTATCTAAACTCTGAGTCATTTTAATATATGGAGCAAAAGTCAGTGATAAAAATGCAATTGTCACAGATTTCATCCTTTGATCTCTATAGCCCCATGAGCTTCATCAAGTTATGCAAAGAACTCATTCATCTATGACATTTGAATTTTCAGATTATTCAATCTATAGCTCTAGCCCTGACCTTTCTTCTTTATTGTTTTACTGAATGTTTTTGCTTTTACATCCCCCATCTCTTTAAACTCAGCCTGCTTGAAATAAAACATGTGTTTGTTTAAAGATCAGTTCTCCCCCAAGTTTTCATATTTTTGTCAGAGAAGTTATTTTCTCTAGCTCTAATTCTAGAAGGAATGTCTCTGGATCCTCTCTCTTTCTCCTTTGTTTACAGGATTGTTAATTCATTCTTTTAGCTTTCAAATTCTAATCTCCTTTCTATTCCAAACTTTACTGCTTGAGGGAAAGGATCTAACACAGCTAACTTGTGATCTAATTACATTGTTTTCCTGCAGAAAACCAAGCAGTTGGAATGGAAAAAACAAGAGGCCCCTGTCTGATCCCCCCAATGACTGGAACTCTGAATAAATAGACTGATGATATTTACTAGAAAGAAGCTTTAACTCTGAAATGCCATTAGCAGGATGTCCCTGGTAAAAGATTGTCTATAGCAAATAGAACACTGTATCTATGAGACATTGCTCCCTGGAAAATATCAGGTAGACTACACAACACTCCAGAGTGTAAGATGGAAATATTTTATAATTAAATGCTCCTACTGTGTAAAGTTATCACGTGGACCTCACATACAGATCTCTATGTTAAAACAGAAAGGACCTGAAAAGTCACCCTTGACATTCCAGGTCTCTTCCCATTTCCTCTGAGTCTTTTGATTGCTTGAATTCCCACATTTATTAAAGTTTGATACTGAGCAGGAACTCTGATTCATGGGAGTCTGCGTGTGTCAGCTCATCACATATAACTTGGATTAGCCATTATTGCTTCCTGGTTCTTCCAGTCTCTTATAAATGTAGGCTATCATAGATCAATTTCTCAGATGCAACTTTTTTTTTTTTAAGATTTTATTTATTTGACAGACCGATCACAAGTAGGCAGAGAGACAGGCAAAGAGAGAGAGAGAGAGGAGGAAGCAGGCTCCCTGCTGAGCAGAGACCCCAATGTGGGGCTTGATCCCAGGACCCTGGGATCATGACCCGAGCTGAAGGCAGAGGCTTTAACCCACTGAGCCACCCAGGCGCCCCTCAAATGCAACTTTTAATCACATTTTTCCTTGTTCAAATATCATAGTAAGATACCACTGCCCAAATAATAATTCCAAAGTGCTTATCTTAGAAATTAAGGATAGCTGTGTAATACAAACAGTGGGCCATTTGACTTTATCTGGGCACATCTTAACAGTTAAAAATTATTTAAAAAAAAATTTTTTAATTATTGAAAAATTAATTCCAGATAAAGATTTAAATAGGAAAATAAAACTATAAAATTTATAGAAGATAATATTGGTGTCAACTTGAGATCCAATTACTTTCTTCATTGGGGAAATATTTATTCACTGTAGGGAAGGATTACATGTTATATATGGTCGTATTGTTACATATGATGTGTATATGTCTCTCTCTATATATGTACATATATATAGTTCCAATGAATCAGTAAGAGAAATAAAAAAAAATTTTTTAATGAACTAATAAATGTAAGAAAAATACTCATTATTAATAAGGAATTATAAATTAAAAACCAGTTAGATACCATTTTATATCTGCTGGATTGACCAAAGTTTCAAATTCTGATAATACCTTCATTTGGAGAACCTGTACAGCAAAATATATAAATAAATAAATATAAATAAACAAAAAAAAAACCTTTTCAAACATTTCTAGTAGAAGTATAAATTGGTATAGCCCTTTTTAAAATTGAATATGGGCATCATTTTCTACTCTATAATTCCTATTTGGTGATATGCTATGAGAAAGTACTTTCTCTTATTTAGGAGTTATAAACAAAATTATTCATTGCAGCAATTAAAAGACAAAGAGAGAGGGAGAGAAAGAAATATTCCCAATATGCATTTCTGTTAAAATGTACACATAGAATGTTGTATGTTGATGTAATGGACTACTGTGGAAAACATCAGTGAATCTCAAAAACTTAATGTTGGGGAGAAGAAAACAAGACTCAGAAATAGAATACAATTTATTTAAATGAAGTTCAAAAACAATTTAAAATAATGTATGCATTCATATATAATGAAACTGGGGAAATCAAGAAAATAATAAACATATTCATCATATTGGTTACCTCAGTGCCTAGGGAAGGTTAGAGAAAGGAATTAGGGTGAGCACATAGGTCTCAAAGGTAATGGTCAAGTTTCATTTATTAAAATAGGTGAGAAGCACACAGAATTCATATCATTTTTATAATTATTGATACCCCACATAAATAGTAGAGGTATTATTTTGAATATTTAATTTTAATACAGTTCTAATAATTAGAGCCCTGCTCAATGACCCAACAATACAAAATAACTAATAACTCACCCATGGAAATTTGCATATTTTTTTCAAATATTTTATTCATTTATTTGACAAAGAGAGAGAGCACAAGCAGGAGGAGTGGCAGGCAGAGGGAAAAGGAGAAGCCAACTCCTTGCTGAGCAGGGACCCTGATGTGGGGCTCGATCCCAGGACCTTGGGATCACAACCTGAACTGAAGGCAAACGCTTAACCAACTGAGTCACCCAGGCACCCTGAAAATAAGCATATTTTAAAAAAATTAATCAGTGATGGATTCTTTCTTGAGTCATTCTCTAAAACTGAAGGCTTAAAAAGCTGATGCTTTTCGTAGTGGTGTATGTAAGTGATGAATCACTGAATTCTGTTCCTGAAACCAATTTTGCCCTGTACATTAATTAACTTGAATTTGAATAAAAATTTGAAAAAAAAATTGATGCTTCTATGGTTCTGACCTTTGCACAATTCTCTCATAACTCTTCATGTTATACACTTCCTACTAATCCACTCTCATGGTTTTTACTGGCACCCAAAAAAACATATTTTTACCCCATGTTTCAGATTCATTTACTGGAATGCATCTGAGTTAGCTTTTCTTGATGGTTAATGGGCCCCCCTGTGCCACATGAGTAAACCTAAATTTAACTTCCTCATATGATTATTCTCTCATACAGTATTTCCTTTCGCAGTTCATAGCCTCTCATTGGGTACCCCAGTCAGAAACTTAAGCCATCTAAGTTTCATCTTCCTCCCTTCCCTTAGCAGTCAATGCTAAACCTTACTAATTTTACTCCTTGCTATTTGTGAAATTTGTCTCATTTCTCCAGACCAGGATGTGCTAGTGATGGTCTCAGTTTATGTCAGGGGGAGTATGACTGCAGTGGTATATATCTGAATGCAATACTATACAATCCCCTTCTCTTCAGTCTTGCCCATCTAAAATCCATTTGCTCTATCTCCTTGAACGTGACCTATTCAAAATTATATTATTTCCCTCATTAGAGCCTTCATTAGCGTTTACCATCTAGACAGTGAAAATCATTGTATGCATTTCACTTCCTAACCCAGCCTTCCCTGTTGGTGTAAATTCCTTTGCCACGACCTAGCTTCTGTTAATGCTGTAATTATACCACATCATGAGCCTTTGTTCATGAATATTCTTCTGCCTGGACTATGCTTCTCTATACTTTTTATCTACTAATAGATACTTGCCCTTGAAGTTTATCTTCTCTGGAAACCTTTTTTCCACTTCTTTCTGCTGCTAAAAATCTCTATGCATATTTCTATCAATAAACTTTCCATATTTCATTTAACATGTTTATATCTCTGTCTTCTCCTCTAAGCTATAATATCCTAAAGTACACAGACTGTAATTCATCTTTGTACCCCTCTCTTTGTACACAGCAAGGTTGGCTCATAGTATGTACTCCACAAATATTAGCTTAAATGGACTGTGGAGATGTTGAATAATTAGACTTATTACCTGAGGAATAGCCTCATTCTGTTTGCACAACTCTTCTGAGGCTGCAACTTAGAATTAATATTGTGAACTATTTTTTGAGTCTTGGACTACTGAGAGAGAAATATTCCTGTGTTCCAAAACAGGTATCTTAACCCCATTTGATTGGAAGATTAACTTCTTAAGGGGGGGGGGGGGGTGCTATTTTATAAAACAGAAGTCCCCATTGACTAGCACTGAGGATACTATGAAACTTGATGTATATAAGCATTAACTTTCTCCCTGGCTG
Source organism: Mustela putorius furo (assembly GCF_011764305.1). NCBI lineage: Eukaryota > Metazoa > Chordata > Mammalia > Carnivora > Mustelidae > Mustela > Mustela putorius. The sequence goes on along the minus strand of NW_025422112.1, from coordinate 1,150,327 downwards.
AAAAATTCAGGGATATTAAAGTTTAATTACTTCATGCTAACTGTTGAGAAACAGCTTACCCTAAATTTAAATTTCAAGTTAGGTTTTAGGATTGTAGAAGCTGAGTAAAATTAGAATAAGAAATGTATGCTTGTAAAAGAACACTTAAATTGGTGAAGATTATGGGTTGGGGAATCAAATAGACCAAAGCTCAAATCTTACAATTGATTATTACTAATTATATGACTTGGGCAAGTTATTTCACTTTCTGAGCCTCAGTTTTCCTATCTGTAAAATGAAGAACATAATACATAATTCTGAAGGTTGTACCAAATGGTTTAATAGACAATCGGTCAATAACAGGTAAGTCCAATCTTACACCAACTCTTTTATATAATTAAAAATGAGGGACCTTCCTTGTATCAGGAGTCCCCATGATTATGCCCAATTTTGGTTATTCACTAGGAGGACTCACAGGACTCAGGATGGAACTATACCTATGGCTGCTATGATTTATTATAGGAACTGGATAACAACAAAAAAAAATCATCTAATAAAAAAGGTGTCATTTAGGGGAAATCGGGTACAAGCTTCCAAGAGCTATTTACCACAGAATCACACAGGTAAACTTAATTCTTTCAGCAACTGAAAGTTGTGACAAAACATATAAATTTTGTTCATTAGAGAAGATCATTAGAGACTCAGTGTCCAAATTTTATTGGGGGTTTGTGATATAGGCACCTTATGCCTGCCACATACCAAAATTCCAGGCTCTCAAAAGAAAAGTAGGTGCTCAGAATAAGCCATATTAGGTACTGTTAGCAGCTCTTATCCCTCAGGGGAAGTTCTATAGCCGTGCAGAAAATAGTTCACCATTAAAGTTTCCATATACCAACCAAGAGCCAACCTTGCTTGCAGGCCTTTCCAAAGACAGTCTCGGGTTTGCAATCTTAACCTTTTTTCTGCACATTTACCACATTGTTTTGTAAAATTAATACACCATAGTGGTTAAGTGCACAACTATGAAACCAAAACAACTGAGTTTGAATCCTAGCTTTGTCACTTAATAGACTCCCTATGCTCTGCTTCCCCCCACAAGTAAAATAGAGACACTGACAGTGTTTATGTCATATGCATGTTGTGAGGACACAATGAGTCATCACATGTGAAGTGCTCAGAAGTGCTTCTTGGAAAATAGAGCTCTAGTTGCAATTGCAGATATAACAACAGCAGTGGTAGTAATGTGACTTTGATTCCACTATGAGACAAGGACAGAATTTTAGGCCAATCTCAATCATAAACTTAGAATTCATTTGCAAAACTATTAGCAAGCTAAAGTTAACAATGGATAAAAAGGGTAATATATCTTGACAAAGTCAAGTTTACTCAAGTGATGCATAATGACTCCAAATTAGAAAATTTATTACTGTATCAAAATAGATCATTTTTTGATAAATTTAATATCTATTGCTGACTTTTAAAAATTCTAAGCAAATTAGACATAGAAAGCCTATTTCTTGAGTTATCTACCCAAAAAAAGGCAGAAAATAGCATACAATAGGAGTAAAAATGTTTAAGTATTTGAAAAAAAGAAACAATATATATTTGCCCTTTACCAGACTCTTATCCAATATTGTACTGGCATTCCTAGCCAGCACAATAAAAGAGGAAAAAAGAGAAAGTGTAAGGATTAGAAAGGGAGGAACAAATTGTCGTTATTGTTTACATCTACAAAATCTCTACAAATTAATAGAACTGGTAAGAGGCTAAAAATTTTTCTCTATATGAAATCAAACAGAAAGATCACTTGTATTTTATATACCAGCAACGAAAAGCTGAAATATTAGAAGTAAAAAATATATATATTTATACACATATATGTGTGTGTGTGTGTGTGTGTGTATGCTATATAGCAATATAATAATAACAACAAAAACAAAGTTCTCCTTCAATTAGAAATATAAGATTTCTGGAAGACACCAGAAAAAAAGAAAAAGAAAAAGAAAAAAGAAACACATGGAGAAGCATAGAGATTCAAGAAATAGAAGATACTAACACCTTAAAAACAGAACAAATGTAATTTCAATTAAAAAATCCCAACATACTGTTCCATGTAACTTGAGAAGATGATTCTAAATTTTTATGGAAGAGGCAAGATACTTCTGAAAAAGAATCATAAAGTAACAGGACTTGGCATATCAAAAAGTAATTATAAAATATGATAATTAAGATAGTGTGGTATTGGCCTAAATAACAAGCAAACACATCAGTGTAATAGAATAGTGAACAGTAAGACAGACTCATACATAAAGGGGGATTTGTTATACAGTAGAAAAAGCATCACAGGTCAAGTAAAAAAAAAAACCGTATTCAATAAGTTGGAAATTTGAGTCAGAGAAAAAGAACTGAATACCCCCATTCATGTCATGCACAAAAATCAAGAAAGTTTAAGGACTTAAATATAAATGGCAAAACATTTATATTTTGTTAGAATATTTAAGTAATATCCTTATTACCTTGGCAAAAGAAATAGTGATCTAGACAGTTGGATGATGGATGGATGGACCGATCAATACATTGACAGATCAATAGATAGGACAAATGATAAAGAAGGCAAGAAATGGCACCATTTTCAGGATAATGTATTCTCTGAATAAGAAAGGGTCAAGGAGATCAGGAAGAGACACTTTGGAGATACTAATGATACTTCAAGGCTAATGATCTATTTTTTTAAACTGGATGGTAAAAATATAACTGCTCATTTCATTATTATTTATTTTTATTATTTTTCACAAAAGAACACTTTAGACTCTTATGTATGTGTAAATCATTTCCAAAATGCTTTCAGATTGATTACCAGAATTTCCAAAAAAATTAATTGGGCCAAAAAATCTCTATTCGATGTCACTTACAGAAGAAAATGTTAACATTTCTTCTCCATGCTTTTCTAATCTGCTGCTTCAAAGAAGATGTATAGGAGAGGAGTTTTCTATAGATGTAACATAAGAACCCTAATTTCTGCTTTTGTAAATGTAGTTTAACTGCAGCTTTTCTAATTTTAGATTTACACATAGTTACATTTCATCTGTATTGCCACAATCATCAGAGAGATCATATATTATTTTCCTAAAAGCAAATGCGCTATTATATGCAAATTCTGATTTTAAAAAGTTTTTCTATAGAATTTAAAACTCAATGTGCTGCGATTTCAAGTATTCCTTTTGGATATTTCAGATGAGTTTTTTGGTTTCTGCAAGCATTAGTGCTTGAAAATTTCCATCCAAACCAAGAACAAAAATTAAAACACCCTCAAAGAGACAGGCTTTATAAATGCTTTCAGTGAGAAAATAGAAATTTAATCAAAACAGCATTTATCTAATAAGCACCTTCTGTTTCATTTAGCATGGGTAATCAGGGTGAGCATGATTTTTCTGGCAGCTGTGTTCTCCACATTAGGTTTATTTAGTTCAGGAGCTCTGCTGATAATGTGACTTTATTAGAATTCACTTCATTAGAAATATACCGTTAATATTTAACATACCTGTCTAGATAACCTACAAATCTAAAAAATGTCTGTTTTCTCAAGTGTGGATAAAACTGGTCTGCCATATTGTTCAGAGGGACCATCTGAAAAACAGAAGAGACAAAACTAAGTTGCAACTTGTATCAGATTACTGACATCCTCAGGACCTTGCATTTTGAAGACTCTGAGGTATATGTGTACAAGAGGGGATCCACAAATGTTGAGTTAGCTATATTTTATTGAATTCCAAACTAATAGTCAGAGGGAATCCTCAGATAGAAAGGCACTGTTCTAGACCTACAACATGACCAGCCCAAAGTTTTCCAAAATAAGGGCAAGTACAACATATCCTGATGCTGCTTTATTGCCCTATAAACTATAAGGTTATAGATTAGTCAATCTGATAAATCCACTAATGGTTTTGTCATTCTATGATCAGTGTGCAAGGATTTTTATAGCTCAGTAAAACACAGGACAGCTTTACCAGCATCCTTTCTTGATCAAAACTCTTCAAAGTGTAGGGATAGAGGTTATGTACCTCAATATCATCAAAGCCATCTATGAAAAATCCCACAGCAAATATCATTCTCTATAAGGAAAATCTGAGAGCTTTTCCCCTAAGGTCAGGAACACAGCAGGGATGTCCACTATCACCACTGCTATTCAACATAGTACTAGAAGTCCTAGCCTCAGCAATCAGACAACAAAAAGAAATTAAAGGCATCCAAATTGGCAAAGAAGAGGTCAAACTCTCCCTCTTCACAGATGATATGATACTGTATGTGGAAAACACAAAAGACTCCACTCTAAAACTGCTAGAACTCATATAGGAATTCAGTAAAGTGTCCGGATATAAAATCAATGCACAGAAATCTGTTGCATTTCTATACACCAATAGCAAGAGAGAAGAAAGAGAAATTAAGGAGTTGATCCCATTTATAATTGCCCCCAAAACTATAAGATACCTAGGAATAAACCTAACCAAAGAGGCAAAGAATCTGCACTCAGAAAATTATAAAATACTCTTGAAAGAAATTGAGGAAGACACAAAGAAATGGAAAAATGTTCCATGCTCCTGGATTGGAAGAACAAATATTGTGAAAATCTCCATGCTACCTAAAGCAATCTACATGTTTAATGCAATCCCAATCCAAAATATCAATTTTTTTTCAAGGAAATGGAACAAATAATCCTAAAATTTGTATGGAACCAGAAAAGACATCAAATAGCCAGAGGAATATTGAAAAAGAAAACCAAAGTTGGTAGCATCACAATTCCGGACTTCAAGCTCTATTACAAAGCTGTCATCATCAAGACAGTAAGGGACTGGCAAAAAACAGACACACAGATCAATGGAACAGAATAGAGAGCCCAGAAATACACCCTCAATTCTATTGTCAACTAATCTTCAACAAAGCAGGAAGGAATGTCCAATGGAAAAAAGACAGTCTCTTCGACAAATGGTGTTGGGAAAACTGGACAGTCACATGCAGAAAAATAAAACTGGACCATTTCCTTACACCACACACAAAAATAGACTCCAAATGGATGAAAGACCTCAATGTGAGAAAGGAATTCATTACAATCCTTTAGGAAAACACAGGCAGGAACCTCTTCAACCTCAGCCACAACAACTTCTTCCTAGAAACATCATCAAAGGCAAGGGAAGCAAGGCAAAAATGAACTATTGGGACTTCATCAAGATTAAAAGCTTTTGCACAGCAAAGGAAAGTCAACAAAACCAAAAGACAACTGACAGAATGGGAGAAGATATTTGCAAATGGCATATCAGATAAAGGGCTAGTATCCAAAATCTATAAAGAACTTATCAAACTCAACACCCAAAGAACAAATGATCCAATCAAGAAATGGGCAGAGGACATGAACAGACATTTCTGCAAAAAAAAATCCAGATGGCCAACAGACATGAAAAAGTGCTCCACACCACTCTGCATCAGGGAAATACAAATCAAAACCACAATGAGATATCATCTCACACCAGTCAGAATGGCTAAAATTAACAAGTCAGGAAATGACAGATGTTGGCAAGGATGCAGAGAAAGGGGAACCCTCCTACACTGTTTGTGGGAATGCAAGCTGGTGCAGCCACTCTGGAAAATATCATGGAGATTCCTCAAAAGTTAAAAATAGAGCTACCCTGACTCAGCAATTACACTACTGGGTATTTACCCTAAAGATACAAATGTAGTGACCCAAACAGGCATGTGCTCCTTAATGTTTATAGCAGCAATGTCCACAATAGCCAAACTATGAAAAGAATCTAGATGTCCATCAACAGATGAATGAATAAAGAAGATGTGAGATACACACACACACACACACACACACACACACAATGGAATACTATGCAGCCATCAAAAGAAATGGCCTCTTGCTATTTGCAATGATGTGGATGGAACTAGAGAGTATTATGCTGAGCAAAATAAATCAATCAGAGAAAGACAATTACCATATGATCTCCCTGATATGAGGAATTTGACAGGCAGGGTGGGGAGTTTGGGGGCTAGGGAAGGGAAAAAATGATACAAGATGGGATCAGGAGGGAGACAAACCATAAGAGACTCTTAATATCACAAAACAAACTGAGAGTTGCTGGGGGAAGGAGGGTATGGAGAGGGTGGTTGGGTTATGGACATTGGGGAGGTTATGGGATATGGTGAGTGCTGTTAAGTGTGTAAGCCTGATGATTCACAGAACTGTACCCCTGGGGCAAATGATACACTATATGTTAACAAAAATAACCAATAAAACAAAAAACAAATAAACAAACACAGGACAGCTTTATAACCCAAGACTAAACCGGTGATAAAAAGATAAACATATTAAAGGGAAATCTTCAAAACTCACAGAAAGATGTATTTACATATTAAAATCATACACATCTAGAATCTAGACCACTACAAAGTAGAGAGAGTGAGAATTTTATCTAAAGTATGAAACACACACAATCAATATTTATTATAATGACACTAAGATAGTGTTTGATCCTAAATCCCTTCAGAAAATAAAAGATAAATTAAATCCTGTATAATGTGATTAAAATGTGATATGATTAATATATCCTAATTCCTTTAAAACTGACTATAAATTTTTAAAAAAACAGATTTTTCTTCCTATACAGGGAAAACCCCAGTTCTTCTCCACTGTGTTTCTCTCCTGTGTGTCTCCTTTACTACCTATAGAACATTTTACTTCTAATACTTCAGTCACAAAATGTGTGGAGGTTTTCCCCTCCAGATGCTAGTCACAAGCCCAGTTTATCACTTGTACTTCTGATCAACCAGCTTTAGATCAGGGGTTCCAAAAAATCACTCCTAGAATTCAATTAATTTCCTGGAATTGTTCATAGAACTCAGGGCAACATTTATGTTTATTAGTTTTTTGAAAGATATAGTAAAAGACACAAGTGAACAGCCAGATGAAAGAATACACAGAGTGAGGTCTGAGAACATTCCTACTACAGAAACTTCTGTCCTTACGGAGCTGGGGTACATCAACCCTCCCAGTGTTAATGTGTTCCTACCTGGAAGCTCTCCAAACTCTATACTATTGGGATTTTATGGAGGTTTTCTCACATTGATATGATCAACTACTAACTCCATTTCTAGCCCCTCACCCCTGTCTGGAGGATGAAAGATGGGCTAAAAATTCCGAGCTTCTGATCATGGCTTGGTTTTTCTGGTGACCAATCAGTAGTCATCCAGTAACCCCCGCCCCCCAGACTCTCCTCATTAGAACAAAAGATGTGCCATGTGCTCTTATCAACTTAAGAATTTATAAGGATTTAGAAGACCCATCCCAGGAATTGGGGATAGATGTTTATTTTTTTCTGTTGTCTCATGCTGACTATCCATATCTTATACTGGCTAATTAGGAAATAGAATGAAATAATACACCCAGTTTTCTTAACATTTAGGAGTAATAAGAATTTACTTCATTAAAAACTTTGAAGAGGGGATTTTAAAGGTACCCCTCCAAAGCTCCAAAAACAGGGGGGGGGGGAAGAGAACGAGGACAATGGAAAGGGAAACGGGGAAAGAAGCAATAGGAGGAGGAAGAGGAGAGACAGACAAACACAAGTGGCTATAACCTGCTATTTTCTGTTCTTTCAAGAATGTCCATAGTATTTTAGGGCAATAGTTTTAGTGCTTATGTCCATTAATTTTAAGATACATGTATGAATTTAAAAACTGCTCTGAAGTGTTGATTTATTTTTAGCATATTTGTGTGTTTCATCAATTTGATATAGGAAATAAAAAACATTTAAAATATTACGTTTACATTGGCACTTTTGCCTTTTCAAAGAGAATAATGATTCGGAAGATTGTATTTTTAAATACAATTCATTTAACTTATCATGGTTTTAAGAACTTTAAGAAAAGAAAAGTAAGGATTTATACAGCAATACTTCCACAATTCTAGTAAAAAGTCTGCCTCATAGTGAGATTTTTTTCAGTATCACTTAAGATAAACCTGAAATGAGACAGCTTTCTGTTTGCATATGTTATTTGAATTATGAATTTTATCTTAACTCTCTAATAAAAGTAAGTGATTTTGATCAGGGAATGCCTCGAGGAAAGCTATCATATTGAATGATAGAAGTTCCCAGAAATCCTTTGAATAAAATGTCCATTATTCTTTGGGTTATTAATGATAACTCTATACTACTGAAAAATAATGCTCCAGTATGCTTTGTGTTCTCTCTAGAGATAAACTGATTACTCAGAACCTGAAGACATCTATTTTGCTGAATAGAAATGAATCACCTAAGGGAACCAAGAACTCACTACTTGAAGGAAGTATTGTTCATACATTTTCATTCCTGTTAGAAAATTCAACACGCCTGCCTTATAAAATTGCCATCATGTAGATTAAATCAAAGGGGACTGCTTTCTTTATTATACTGCTTTTGCTTTGCTTATTTATACATTATATAACTCACACTTTTACTTTAAATTCCACTTTAGAAGCTATCATAAATTAGCTTGTCAGAAACAATTCAAACCAGAAAACTTCGATATTGCATTTAGAATGAAGCTGCTAGACTTAAATTTGGCTTAGAAAGATCCATTAGACAAAACATATAGCATAAGGCATCCAATACTATGGGCTTGAATCACAGATCCATCTGCTGTTTTTCTTCATTGGATATCACATTAACATTTTCTGGAAACCCTAAGATTGAATCACTATAAAATTAGAGGGGTGTATTTAATATTTCTGAAAATAACATCATACACATATGTTAAAAAAAAAAAAAAACAAGATAATTCTCAGCAAAATCAAGTATATAAGATAACTCAGGCATTCTCAGACTCTTATGTGTGGATTGAGTTTAGTTCCAGAATTTAAATTCCTAAACACTTGTTAGTGTTCTCTAACTGGCTGCATTCTCTCTGGAAAATGAGAAAAATCCCAATTTTACTTCCAATACTTTGTTAACAAACATCTTTTAATCCTGTGACTAATTGGTTCACAAAACATGAATTAATAAACTCTCACTTTCATTTTGTGTTATATTTCTAGATTATAAACCTATAGTGATGAATTTCTAGACAAAAAAAATTGGAAAATTGTGATTCATCTATTCTATGCCAAATGTCTTTTAAATTCCCCACCACTGTACTTCATATAGGCTTTTCATTACATCATTTTCCATCTCAAAGTAATTTTTAAGTTTTAGCATGGAACAATAACATCATTCTCTACAATAGCCAGGAAATGCAGACATGCAATGCTAATCTTCAATAACTATTTTCATGGTTTTGAAAGATCTTGCATTTTAAAAGTGAATTAAATAAAAGTATATAAGTGTTTGAAAGCAAACATACCAACTGTACTGGAAAAAATAATTAAAAATACATATTCTGCTATCAGTAATTATTTTAAATGTAAATGGATCAAATTCACCAATCAAAAGATAGAGATCAGAAGAATAGATTAGAAAGCACTATCCAACTATATATGTCCATGAGACTCACCTTAAATCCAAAGATACAAATAAGATGAAAGTGAAAATATGGAAAATGATATTCCATGCAAATAAAAAACAAAAGAGATCAAGGATGGCTATACTAATATCAGACAAAACATATTTTAAGTCAAAAAGATTATAAAATACAAAGAAAGACATTATATATTAATAAAAGTTTTGACACAGCAAGAATATAACAATTATAAATATTTATACACCTAATAACAGACCATCAAAATATGGAGCAAACTGACATAATTGAACTGAGAAGGAGTTCTGTGATAACAGTGGGAGATTTTAATACCCCATTTTCAATAGTGAATAGAACAACCAGACAGAAGATAAGTAAGGAAATAGGAAAATTGAACAATACAATAAACCAATTAGATGTAACACATATAGAAAACTCTACTTAACAATCACAGAATACACATGCTTCTCAAGTACACATGGGACATTTTCTAGGACCATATATCAAGCCACAAATTAAGCCCGTATCAATTTTAAAAGTTATTGTATAACGTGACTTCTCTTTTGATGCTGTGGATAAAGTCAGGAATGAATAACAAAAACAAAGCTGGAAAGTTCACAAATTTGGGGGGTAAAAAACAATCCATTCTTAAACAGTCAATAGACCAAGGAATAAATCACAAGAGAAATTAGAAAATACTTACAGATGAATGAAGACAAAAACACAGTATACCAAAACTTAAGGGACACAGCAAAAGAAATTCTAAGGGAGAAATAATTATAAATGCTTTTATTAAAAAACAAGAAAGATCTAAAATCAAAAACCTGATTTACAACTTGAGAAACTAGAGAAAGAGGAAGAAACTAAATCCAAAGCTAACAGAAGGAAATAATAAAGATTACAGTAGAAATAAATGAAATACAGAACAGAAAAAGAGTAGAGAAAAATCAATAAAACCAAAATTGGCTCACTGAAAAGATAAACAAATTGACAAACCTTTAGCCACATGGACTAAGACAAAAAGAAGACTCAGTTGCTAAAATCTAAAAGTGGGGTTTTTACTACTGATTTTATAGAAATAAAATGAATTATGAGAGAGTACTATAGACAATTGTACCACAACATATCAGATAACCTAAATTCAGTGGGCAAGTTCCTAGACACACAAAACCTATCAGAACCAAATCATGAAGAAATAGAAAATCTGACTACACCTATAACTACTAAAGAAATTGAATCATTAATCAAAAGTCTCCCAACAAAGAAAAGTCCTGACCTGGTTGTTTACTAGTGAATTTTTCCAAGAATTTAAAGAACTAATACTAATTCTTCTCAAACTACTCTGAAAAACTGAAAAGGAGGAATGTTTCCTAACTTATTCTTTGAGGTCAGCATTACTTTGATACCAAAGTCAGACAGTGACACTAAATGAAAGGAAAACTACAGACCAATATTCCTTATGAACGTGGATTTTAAAAATCCTTAATAAAATACAAGCAAACCAAAATTGCCAGTATATTAAAGGGATTATACATCATGACCAGTGATATTTATTCCTGGAGTTTCAACATACTTAAAAAAAAAAAAAAATCAATCCACACCACATTAACAGGTGGAAAGGAAGAATAAATATCACATGATCATCTCAATTGATGCAGAAAAAGACTTCATGAAATTTTTTAAATTTTGTACTTTAAAAGACCAATCAACAGAATAAAAGGCAACCCATAGAATAGAAGAAAGTATTTACAAAGCCTATACCTAATATGAGATTAATATCCAAAATACGTGGAGAATTCCTAAAAGTCAGCAATTACAAACCAAACAATTCAATTTAATAAAAATTCAAAGGACTTGAATAAACACTTCCCTAAAAGAGATATACAATATCTGTATACAGATATACAAATGACCCATAAGCACAGGAAAATATGCTCAACATTAAGAAGATGCAAATTAAAACTACAGTGAGATACTACTACCTCACACCCACTAGGATGGCTACTACCAGCAAAGAAAGAAAGAAAGAAAAAGAAAGGAAGGAAGGAAGGAAGCAGCAAACATTGGTGAGGATATGGAGGAAGCATTCACTATTGGTGAGACATAAGGTGATACAGCCCCTATGGAAAACAATATAATGGTTCTTCAAAAAAATGAATATGTAATTACCATATGATCCAGAAATTCCATTTCTGGTTATATACCTAAAAGAATTGAAAACAGGGTCTTAAAAAGATATTTATATACCCATGTTCATAGTAAAATTATTCTCTGTTGTGGACTGAATGTTAGTGTCCTTCCAAAAAATCATGTAGAAATCCTAATCTCCAATATGATGGTCTTAGGAGATAGGACTTTGGGGAGGTAATAGGACATGGAGGTGGACCTTCGTGAATGGAATTATAACGTCCTTATAAAAAAGACCCCAATTAGCTCTCTTACCTTGTGTACCACATGAGTACAGATAGAAGATGATCAAATATGAACCAAAAACTGGTCATCCTTGAATCTGCTAGGACATTAATCTTGGGCTTTCACGACTCCAGAACTGTAATAAATAAGTTTCTGATGTTTATAAGCCACCCAGAGTGTGGTATTTTTGTTACAGAAGTCCAAACAGACTAAGACTTTCACAGTAGCTAAAATATGGAAGAAACCCAAGAGTCCATCCACAGATGAAATATAAGCAAATTGTTCTATACATATACAATGGAATATTATTCAACCTTGAAAAGAATGGAAATTCTGATGTATGCTACAACATGGCTGAACCTTAAGGACATTGTGTTAAGTAAAATGAGCCAGCTGCAATAAACAAACAAACAAACAAATATAAAATACACACACACACAGACACACACACACACACTGTATGATTCCACCTATATGACGTACTTGGAGTAGTAAAATCGTAGGAATAGAAAGTGGAACGGTAGTTTCCAGGAGCTAGAGTAAAGGGGAAATGGGGAATCATTTTCTACTTGACAGAGAATTTAAATTTTAAAAGATGGAAAGGGTTCTGGAGACAGATGGTGGTGATGGCAGCATATTTTGAAGTATTTAATACCACCAAATAATACATTTTAAAATGGGTAAGTTGATAAATTTTATGTTGGCAAATTTAACCACAATGAAGAAAATTGGAAAGAAAATACATTAATCCTGATAACATCTTTGCATATAATGATCAACATTATCTAAATGGACAATATTGTATTTAAATTTGATTAGCAGCATCCATAGAATATCTTCCTAAAATTTTTTTAATATTTCAATTCCAAGTCTGTCAGATTTCCTTTTTTACTTACATTCCATAATGGCATAATGGCAAGGAAAGCCAGCAAACAAGAGATAGTCGAAGATGGCAGAGAAGTAGGAGATCTTAGTTTTGTCTGATCCCAGGAATTCAGTTAGATAACTATCAAATCATTCTGAACACCTGTGAACTCAACCAGAAATCTAAGAAAAGAACAGTTACAAATCTATAAATAGAAAAGTGAGGAGGTGCAAGGAAGTGAATCTGAGGCAATATATGGGAAGATAAACTGCAGGGGGAGGGACCCCCTCCATAAGCATGTTTCTGAAAAGTGGTATAGAAGTGGAGAACAAAATCAGAAATTTCTTTTTTTTTTTAAGATTTTATTTATTTGACAGGCAGAGATCACAAGTAGGCAGAGAGGCAGGCAGAGAGAGAGGAGGAAGCAGGCTCCCTGCTGAGCAGAGAGCCTGATGCGGGGCTTGATCCCAGGACCCTGGATCATGACCTGAGCCAAAGGCAGAGGCTTTAACCCACTGAGCCACCCAGACGCCCCCAAAATCAGGAATTTCAGAAGTCTGCTCCTGTCCCTGCCTGAAAGGTCCTCTGGTGGTGAAGTAGGGTGGAATCCTAGGTGGGACAGTGTGGTCTCAGGAGCCCCATGGTCACAGAAAGAATGGGGGTGCCTGAGTGTGGCAGAGTTCCCAGGCATCAGAGAAGGGAAGCCAGCTATAATCACTGAGCCCAGGAGTGGGCTTTCAGCTCGGGGTTGCCATATACTGCAAAATGCAGCACAGTTTGGTGACTGCTCTCCTGGAACGGGTCTGGTAAGTGCAGAACCCATGAGATTCCCCTTCCTCCCCAAGGAGGGCAGGATTTACAGGGTTTGGAGACTCCAAATGAGGTTGATTGCCTGAGATAGAAACAGGCTGGGTGAGCACAGCATGTGGATGGAGACCACAATTCTGCCCATGGCAGAGATACCTGAGAATTAATGCAACATACCCCTCACCCAGAAGAGGACCAGCAAGAATACTAGGCTAAGACCAAGTTCACCAATCATAAAGAACTGCAAAACTCCAGCACCAGAGGAAAACAGTATATAGAATTCATACTTTTTTCCCCAAGATTCTTTAGTCTTTCAATTTCTATCTTTCCTTTTTCAACTGATTTCTTATTTTATTGACTCTTTTTTAAAAGCCTTTTTAATTTTCATTTTTACAGTTACATTCTATCCTTTCCTCATATTTAATTTATTTTTGTGTATATATGTATATATATATTTGTGTGTGGAGATTATATATATATATATATATATATATATATATAGCTTTCTTTACAATATGAGGATTCAATTTCTTCTAAAAGACAGACCAAAATACACTCAGAACATAGTGCATTGCTCTGTTCTGCTCACCTGTCTTTTTATATTCCTTCTTTTTTTTTCTTCTGTCTTTTAATTTTCATTTTTATGGTTACTTTCTATCCTGTCACTGTATTTAATTTTATTTTTGTACCTATATAAATTTTTTTCTTTATAATTTTGGGATGCAGTATTCTAACAAACAGACCCAAAACTACAGAATATAGTGTATTGCTCTGCTTTGTTCAACTGTCTGATTATATTCTCTCTCTCTCTCTCTCTCTTTTTTCTTTGATTTCTAATTTTTTTTATTTTGGATTTCTTCTGATTTGTTTAGGGAATATTTCCCTGGAATTATTTTAGTATTTTTTTCTCTCATTCATCTATTCTTCTCTAAACAGAATGAAAACATGGAGAAACTCACCTCAAAAAAGAGAACAAAAGGCATTACAGACTGTCAGAGACCTAATCAATATAGATATAAGTTAGATGGTGGACTAGAGTTCAGAATAATGACTATAAAGATACTACCTAGGCTTGAAGAAGGCAGAGAAGACAATAGCAGAGAACTTCCTTAATCTGCAGACGGAAACAGGCATTCAAGTACAGGAGACACAGAGAACACCCCTCAAAATCAATAAAAAAGGTCAACACTCCAACATGTAATAATAAAACTTGCAAATCTCAGAGACAAAAAGAAAATCCTGAAAGCAGCTTCAGAAAAGAGGTCCATAACCTACAAGGGTAGAAGCAGTAGACTGCTGGCAGACCTATCCACAGAGTCTTGGCAGGCCAAAAAGGTCAGGCAAGATATATTCAGGTGCTAAAGGAGAAAAATAAGCAGCCAAGAAAACTTTATCCAGCTAGCCTGTCATTCAAAATAGAAGGAGAGATAGAAAGCTTCCAGAACAAACAGAAACTAAAAGAATTTGTGATCACCAAATGAGGCCTACAAGAAATATTAAAGGGAATCCTTTAAGAGGAGAGAGTCCAGAATCTATAAAGAACTTAGCAAACTCAACACCCAAAGAACAAATAATCCAATCAAGAAATGGGCAGAGGACATGAACAGACATTTCTGCAAAGAAGACATCCAGATGGCCAACAGACACATGAAAAAGTGCTCCATATCACTCGGCATCAGGGAAATACAAATCAAAACCACAATGAGATATCACCTCACACCAGTCAGAATGGCTAAAATCAACAAGTCAGGAAATGACAGATGCTGGCGAGGATGCGGAGAAAGGGGAACCCTCCTCCACTGTTGGTGGGAATGCAAGCTGGTGCAGCCACTCTGGAAAACAGCATGGAGGTTCCTCAAAATGTTGAAAATAGAACTGCCCTATGACCCAGCATTTGCACTACTGGGTATTTACCCTAAAGATACAAACGTAGTGATCCAAAGGGGCACGTGCACCCGAATGTTTATAGCAGCAATGTCCACAATAGCCAAACTATGGAAAGAACCTAGATGTCCATCAACAGATGAATGGATCAAGAAGATGTGGTATATATACACAATGGAATACTATGCAGCCATCAAAAGAAATGAAATCTTGCCATTTGCGACAACATGGATGGAACTAGAGCGTATCATGCTTAGCGAAATAAGTCAAGCAGAGAAAGACAACTATCATATGATCTCCCTGATATGAGGAAGTGGTGATGCAACATGGGGGCTTAAGTGGGTAGGAGAAGAATAAATGAAACAAGATTGGATTGGGAGGGAGACAAACCATAAGTGACTCTTAATCTCACAAAACAAACTGAGGGTTGCTGGGGGGAGGGGGTTTGGGAGAAGGGGGTGGGATTATGGACATTGGGGAGGGTATGTGCTTTGGTGAGTGCTGTGAAGTGTGTAAACCTGGTGATTCACAGACCTGTACCCCTGGGGATAAAAATATATGTTTATAAAAAATAAAAAATTAATTAAAAAAAAAAAAAAGAGGAGAGAGAGCCCAAAAGTAACATCGACCAGAAATGAATAGAGGCAATATACAAAAACAGTGACTTAACAGGGAATACAATGGTACTAATTCATTTCTTTCAATAGTTACTCTGAACGTTTTCAATATTCGAAATGTCCCAATCAAAAGACACAAGGTAGCTGATTGGATAGAAAAGCAAGACCTATCAATATGTTGTCTTCAAGACACTCCTTGTAGACCCAAAGATACTTCCAGATTGAAATTGAGGGGGTGGAAAGCTATTTATCATGCTAATGGACATCAAAAGAAAGCTGGGGTGGCAATCCTTATATTAGATAAATTAGATTTTACACCAAAGACTGTAGTAAGAGACTAAGAAGGACACTTTGCTATAATTATAGGGTTTATCCAACAAGAAGATCTAGCAATTGTAAATATTGATGCCCCTAACATGGGAGAAGCCAATTATATAAGCCAATTAATAACAAAAGTAAAGAAACACATCAATAATAATACAATAATAGTTGGGGATTTTAACGTGCCACTCACTGCAATGGAGATCACCTAAGCAGAAGATCAACAAGGAAACAATGGCTTCAAATGACACACACTGGACCAGATGGGCTTCAGAGATATGTTTAGAGCATTGCATCCTAAAGCAAGAGAATATACATTCTTTTCCAGTGCACAAGGAACATTCTCCAGAATAGATCACATGCTGAGTCACAAATCAGGTCTCAACAAGTACCAAAAGATTGGGATCATTCCCTGAATATTTTCAGGCCACAATGCTTTGAAATTAGAACTCAATCACAAGAGGAAATACATCCAAATACATGGAAGCTAAAGAACATCCTACTAAACAATGAATGCATCAACCAGTAAATTAAAGAAGAATTTAAAAGATTCATGGAAACAAGTGAAAATGAAATCACAACTGTTCAAAACCTTTGGGATGTAGCCAAGGTGATCCTAAGAGGGAAGTATATAGCAATACAAGTCTTGCTCAAGAAACAAAAATGGTCTCAAATACACAACCTAACCTATCACCTAAAGGAACTAGAGAAAGAACAGCAAATAAAGCCTAAACCCACCAGGAGAAGAGAAAGAATAAAGATTAGAGCAGAAATCAATGAAATAGAAACCAAAAGAACAGTAGAACAGATCAAGGAAACTAAGAGCTGGTTCTTTGAAAGAATTAAGAAGACTGATAAACCCCTGGCCAGACTAATTAAAAAGAAAAGAGAAAGGACCCAAATAAATAAAATCATGAATGAAAGAGGAGAGATCAAAACCAACACCAAAGAAATACAATTATAAGACCATATTATGAGCAACCGTATGCCAACAAATCAGGCAATCTGGAAGAAATGGATGCATCCCTAGAGATGGATATACTACCAAAACTGAAGCAGGAAGAATTAGAAAACCTGAACAGACCCATAACCAGCAAGGAAATTGAAGCAGTGATCAAAAAATCTCCCAACAAACAAGAGTCCAGGGCTGGATGGCTTCCCAAGGGAACTCCACCAAACATTTTAAGAATTAATACCTATACTTCTGGAGCTGTTTCAAAAAACAGAAATGGAAGGCAAACTTCCAAACTCTTTCTATGAGGCCAGCATTACCTTGATTCAAAACCAGACAAAGACCCCACCAAAAAGGAAAATTACAGACCAATATCTTTGATGAACATGGAAGCAAAAATTCTCACCAAAATAATAGCCAATAGGATTCAACAGTGCATTAAAAGGCTTACTCACCATGACCAAGTGGGATTTATTCCTGGGCTGCAAGTTCTGTTCAACATCCATAAATCAATCAATTTAATACACTACATTAATAAAACAAAGGACAAGAACCATATGATCCTCTCAATGGATGCAGAATAAGCATTTGACAAAGTACCATATCCTTTCTTGATTTAAACTCTTTACAGTGTAAGGAAAGAAGAAACATACCTCAATATCATCAAAGTCACATAGAAAAAGCCCACAGCAAATATCAGTCTCAATGGAGAAAAGCTGAGGGCTTTTCCTGTTAAGGTCAGGAACATGACAGGGATGTCCACTATCACCACTGTTCAACATTGTACTAGAAGTCCTAGCCTCAGCAATCAGACAAGAAAAAAAGAAATAAAAGGGATCTGAATTGGCAAAGAAGTCAAACTCTCACTCTTTGCAGATAGCATGATACTGTATGTGGAAAACCCAAAGACTGCACCCCCAAATTGCTAGAACTTATACTGGAATTCAGTAACATGGCAGGGTATAAAATCATTGCACAGAAATCAGTTGCATTTTTATACACTAAAAATGAGACAGAAGCAAGAACAATTAAGGAGTCAATCCCATTTACAACTGCACCAAAAACCATAAGGTACCTAAGAATAAATCAACCCAAAGAGCTAAAGGACCTATACTCTAAAAACTATAGAACGCTTATAAAAGAAATTGAGGAAGACACAAGGAAATGGAAAAATTTCTTATGTTCATGGATTGGAAGAGTAAATATTGTTTAAATGTCTATGCTACCTAGTGCAATCTACACATTCAGTGTAATCCCCATCAAAATACCATAAACTTTTTTTCACAGAGCTGGAACAAATAATCCTAAGACTTGTATGGAACCAGGGAAGTCACTGAATAGCCAATGGAATGTTGAAAAAGAAAACCAAAGCTGGTAGCATCACAGTCCCAGACTTGAAGCTCTATTACAAAGCTGTAATCATCAAAACAGTATGGTACTGACATACAAAAAAAAAAAAAAAAAAGACACATAGATCAATGAAACAGAATAGAGAACCCAGAAATGGACCCTTAACTGTATGATCAACCTATCTTTGACAAAGCAGGAAATAATATCCACTGGTGTAAAAACAGTCTCTTCAACAAATGGTGTCGGGAAAATCGAACAGCCATGTCCAGAAGAATGAAACTGTACCATTTTCTTACACTATACAGAAAAATAGATTCAAAATGGATGAAAGACCTAAATGTGAGAAAGAAATCCATTAAAATCCTAGAGGAGAACACAGGCGGTCACCTAATATCTGCAGTGGCTTGTATGGTCTTAGACAGACTTGCCCAATTTCCTTTCTGGTTTAGTTGTATAACCTCAATCACATTAGTTAGCTTTGTTCAATTTGTTTCCTTATCAATAAAATAAGTTGCGTCATTGTTTATTTTTACAAGTTAAATAAGAATGGGGGTGCACTAAGGCAACTTTTGTTAGCTTATGGAGGCAAAATGGCATTGGAAGAAACATGCCTCATCCCTCACCAATCTTCTTTGCCTGTACTTTCTCCTTGAAGCAGTGGAACAGAACCTTTTATCCAGGAGGCTCCCAGATCGGATAAACTCTTGAGATTAGATGACACAGGACCAGGAGTGGACAGACTATCTGATACATTAGGTAACACTGTAGGAACAGACATAAGTGTTTTAAAGATGAGGAAAAAAGTGTGGGAAATAACATTGGAGAAGTCTATTCTTTCAGTTCACCCTAATTTTTTATAGAAACCAACCATCATCTGGAATCTCTGAGACTGGAAGCCTAGGGAGACATTTTCAGAGTCAGGTCTCTTAATATTGCAGGATCTTTCAACACAGACAGTGGCTAAGTGGCTTCTTAGGCAGTTGATGTAAACAAATGGAAACCAGAAGAAGATGAAGAAAATAATCCCCGTGGTAATTATAGCTAACTGACTGGATTATGAGAATATCAGGAGTTACATTGTATTACTTCTGAAAATAATGGGAAATACATTGAGAGTGATTTACATTTAGCCTCCCAGAGATGAAGGTTCATGGAATTCTAATTTGGATATAAACAATGTTACTGTGTTTTGCATGCACAGGCTGGTAAAATCTAAGCCATGGATATTTCATGTGACTGGCCTTTATTGTTCTTATTTTATAAATAGCTTATTAATAATCATAGTTTCTCCCCCTTGTCCCACTCAATATCCTGAAATATAGAAGGAATTGAGGCTTTAAGGAATTATCTGGACTGCTGTTTTGCCTCCAGACTAAGCTGTATTTTAAAACTGATAAGTGTGTCTTACCACTCATAAAGTAGGAGTTTAGCACATAATTGCTAAGATTGTTCTGTCCCATAGTGACTGGGTGAGAAAAAAACTCGCAATATTCATCTTCCTTACTATGAGCTATGAATTTTGTAATTATTTTTCATGGTGGAGATATCAGTGTATTTTTGTTGTCCACCAAGTGTTCAGACAGTGTATTTTTGTTGTCCACCAGGTTTCAAACATTTATTCTAGTGCAAAAAATGAGATTCCAAATTTTCAAAGCCAGATTAAATCTTCACCTTAAAATATATTTCCAAATAGCATAGCACACTCAGGGATATATTTAAAGAAATGAACATTGTCATCATTATATCATCAAGAAATTGAGAACAATTTAGCAACGACTCTGGCATCTACCTAGGGTATAGCTAATCTCTAACAATTTTTCCATGCAGACACAAGTGCAAATCCATTGCTATTTTAATCATTTAATCCATTATACTTAAGGCTTTTCTCTCTTCCTAACAACTGGAGTTCTCTGATCTCATGCATATAAGAGCTAGGAATACATCATGAGGAGTCCTTGGGGATTATACAGATATATGTAATTTTTTCAGGGCACAGGCACTCATATAATAAGAATAAATTTCAAAAGCAGCCTTTCTGTCTCGTGGTAATTGCCAGTCTTCTCAATTTCCCATCATCTACATCCTATAATTCTTAATATTCATGAAATATGAGCCTCTGTCATTCTATTAAAACTGGCTAGTTTCCCATTTTCTTAACACAGTTATACATATGGCAAATTCTGAAAAATAATTTTGGCACTGCTTATTTTTTTTTTTCCTTGATGTACTCGGGAATTGCACTACGACATACCCTTGGCTTCGTGCAGTCTAGCCACATGACAATGTTATAATTAGGTTATGTAGTCTCTGCCATTGAATTTTTAAGTGCTTGAAAATATCCAATATAAATCTGTCATTTTCTAAATTCTACTATGCAAAGAAAAAATACATACACACTGTAACAAATGTTTTTCACAACAGTCCAATGAGATAACATTAAAATAATAGATAGGAGAAATGAGTATCTATCTCCAAAATGCTAAGTAATAATAACAAACACAATCTGAAAATGAAGAAGCCAGGATTTGAACTCAGGTGTGTCTCATTTGCTATCTCATTGTTCTGCAAAGTGTTATCACAGAAATATGGGTTAGTTAATGCCATAGCAGCGGCCATCAAACAAACGATATGAGCTGAACAATGAGTACCTCTCATTTGTGTGCATGGTTAATTCTTAGAAGCCTCCTGTATGTTTCTCAGGATACCCATTGGAATATGTTCTTCATTTCTCAGAGCAGTGGCCTTGGATGTATACTACCATATTGGTTTTCCCTCTGTCTTTAGTTTTATCAACGCTTAATCTTGCTTCTTTAGATAACTGCCCCAATAAGTTCTCTGCACCCATGTCCTTGTTTCCAACTCCGCTTTTGCGGAAATACAACCTGACATTGCCACAGGTACACCACCATAGCGGCTGCTTCCTATGGAGGTTAACTCCAACAAGATTGTGTTCATTTAATTTTGCAGACTTCTGAAAGTTATATGTTGAAAGAACATAAGATCCTATAAAGGAAGTGGATAGCAATAGAAAAAGTGTTGGGTTGGCAGCGTGAACAGCTTATAAATAACCTGAGTGGCTTTGGACCAGTCAGTTATACCTTCTATTGACTGTTTCCTCACCTACAAAAATAGAACTACATAGTCTGTAAATTACCACTTTCCCAGGACCTAAATTCAATATTTTAAAGCCCTAAGTAAGAAATGAATGTTTGATTAAACAATAGGTATAACCTAAATTAGTCCAACCTGGGATGCTAAAATGATAAGTTTGTTCTTCTTTATGGTTAGTCAGTGACACACAGATCAAGTGATATGAAATGAGGGCATTTTAATGATTACTAGACATTTCCTCTGAAAGCATTCACACTTTCCTTTGTCAGCCACAGTGGAATTTAGTGGACTCTAGTCCTACTGACATTACCTAAGAGAATTGCTCTCTGTAGTTATAAAGGAGAAATACTGCACAATAAAATGATATAGTGATGTCAAGCATGAGAAAAAGCTGGACTTAGCAGATTATGAATTTTGCCTGTATAAGAAAATTTTGCTGATTTTTGAGTTGGGAAAAAAAAAGAAACCATCCCTTCTGTAACATTTGCATATTGAGCTCTCTTATCTTTGGGAATCTAAACCAGTTCAAATTTGGAATAAAAAGGAAGGGGTGGGGAAACAACTAACCTCATTGTTTCCCGGGTTCTCTCCAGTGGGTCATAAGTGACTGGGATGTTCTGTCTGAATGGAATGAGTCTTGCTTGCAGGAGGCAAGATGATGATGGACTGGACAAGCTGTAATGGTCTCTTTCAGCCCACTATTTCAAAGACAAACTGAAATAATGTGTGTGTGTGTGTGTGTGTATACATATATATGTATACATACATACATACACATATATATCTATATGTATGTATGTATGTATATATATGTATGTATATATATATATATTTTTTTTTAGGACACTGTATATGTATCTTTTCCATTTTGAAGTTGGCTCCTTTCATAGTTACTTTCTTGTACCTATTTATGTTTTTCCCATTATGAACTAAATTCCTTAAATTTACATCTCAATTCCAAAAGCTTTCCTCTGTTCCAAACCCATACCTGACTATGTGCCAAACATCTCCACTTGAAGACTTCAACTCCACAGACACCTCCTCTCCAATAAGTCCCAAGTGAGTAAACATCATTATTCTTAAAATCATCATTATTCTTAAAATCTCCCTTTTCCTTTTTTTTCACATTTTTCTTTATTCTGAAAATCTCTCTCCTTGCAGATGACATCATCATCCTAAATTTTTTGAGAAACCTCCCAGTAATCATTGTATCTTTCCTCTCATTATCTGATTTAGTCTGCTTGGGCTGCTATTAAAAAAATACCATAGCCTGGGTGGCTTAAACAATAGACATTTATTTCTCAGAGTTCTGGAAGCTGAAAAGTCTAAGATCAAGGTGCCAGCCAATTTGGTTCTGGGAGAAGGCTTTCTTCCTGACTTGCAGTTAGCTACCTTCCTTTAATGTCCTAACATGGCAGACAGAGAATTCTAGTCTCTCTTCCTCTCCTTATAAGGGCATTTATCCACCATGGGGGCTGACTCTTATGGTCTTTTCTAAGCCAAATTACTTCCTAAAGGCAGCACTTCCAAATACCATCACATTGGGTGTTAGGGCTTCAACATACGTATTTGGAGAGGACACAGATATTTAGCCTATAATATTCTACTCATGGCCCCTCAAAGTTCATGTCTTTCTTGGATACAAAAGGTATTCATTCCATCCCAACAATCCCACAAGTCTTAACTCATTCCAACATCAACTCTAAAATCCATACTTGCATTTAATATTTAAATGTATCTCAATGAGATATAGGTGAGACTTGAGTTACGGTTTATCCTGAAGCAGATTTTTCTCCAGTTGTAAACTTGTAAAACCAGATAAGTTGTGTGCTTCCAAAATACAATAGTCCGCCAGCCATCAGTTAGACATTCTCATTCCAAAAGGGAGAAATCAGAAGAGAAAAAGAGGTGATGGGCCCAGGTGAGTCCAAAACCTAGCAAGGTAAGCACCAGTAGGTCTTAGGGCTCAAAAATAACTCTCTCTGGGTTGATATTCTACCTTCAGGGTGCAGTAAGGATGTTGTTCTACCCCTCAAGTTCTACTGGGCATGGGTCTCCAGGCTGCTGCTTTCCATTCTGTTGAAATGGAGGTAATGTCTCTCCCTACCCAACTTGGGAACTGAGAAGGCAGCCCTGGTGATATTTGAATCCTCTTCAGGGTCATTCTTTCCTTGTCTTGAAGAATAGCTCATGTTTTCTGCCAAATAACTCTATGGTCCAGTCTGGTAGGACCTTTAAAGTCCTACAGCTTTTTTTTCATTTCCTCCTGTCTCTGTCCCTTCAGTTCAAACAGGCAATGCTTCTATTCAAGTAGCTGATTAGGTCTACAGTTCATTCAAGCTGATAAACTCCTTAGCAAATGATTGTTCACCCATAGTCTTATGGTTCTCTTCAGAGCAAGTCTTTTCATTTTGGCAATATAGATAGATAGGCTGAAATTTTTCCAAATCTTTATATTCTGGCTACTTTTTGCTTAACATTCCCTTCTTTGGTTCATTTCTCTCTTCTCATAGTTTAGTATGAAGTCAGAAAGAACCAAAGAGCCACTTTTTGAGTTAGAAATATCCTCAGCTTAATATCCAATTTCATCGTTTGTATAGTCTACCTTCACAAAACACTAGAGCACAGTTCAACCAGGTTGTTTGATGTTTTATAACAAGGATCACCTTTTCTCCATTGTCTAATAATATGTTCCTCATTTCCAACTGAGACAGACCTCACCAAAATGGCCTTTACTATGCATAATTCTACCAACATGTTGTTCATGCTTAGTTGTGTATTCTCCAAGAAGCTGGAAACTTTATCTAAGCCTTCTCTTCTTTCTAAGTCCTCACCAGAACAGTCCTCACCTAGACTGTTTTTGGCAGTCTAGGCTTTTTCTAGCATGCACCTCAAAACTCCTTCAGTCTCTACCTATTACCCAGTTCCAAAGCCACTTCCATATTTGTAGATATGTGTTACACAGCACCCCATTTCTGAGTACCAAAAATCTCTATTCATCAGGATTTTCTAGAGAAATAGAACAAAAAGTATATATATATATATATAGATAGATAGATAGAGAGAGAGAGAGAGTAAGGATTTGACTCTTGTGATTATGGAGGTTGAAAAGTCCAGACTTGGGAGAGCCAGCCATAAAATTCCAGTCAGAGTACAAAGGCCTCAGAAACAGGAGAGCTCATGCTATAAGTTCTTATCTCAGTCTGAGTCCAAAGACAGGAAAACACTAATTTCCCAGCTTGAAAACAATCAGGCAGAGAGAGAGAATTCCTTCTTAGAAAGCCTTTTATTCTATTCAGGCCTTCAAGAGATTGGATAAGGGCCGCCTCATGGGGTTGCTTTCTTCCATCTATGATTCAAATGTTAATCTCATCCCAAAATAATGTTGAGTCAAATATCTGAATACTCCATGGCCCACTCAACTGGACACTTAAAATTAACCATCACATTATCCATCCAAATTTGTAGAATTAAGTTCAAATTTTCATTATTTATTGCCCAGAAAAATATAATATCCCACCTAGCTCTTGTTTTGTCTAGCTCTTAGCTTCCAGAAATACATGCCTAAAATACAAATTGATCCCTACTGTCTTCAGGATATGGCATCTGCTTACATTTCCTGTTTAGTCTAATCTATCATCCTTCCTCACTCCTCTTTGGTTAACTGACTTATTTCCTTTACCTCAACTGCATTGTATATTCTCTTATTCCTTTTGCCTTTGCGATGACTCATTCAAAATTCAACCCCTCATTTATTCCTTTACCTAAGTAAATCTCAAAATTGTTTTAAACTCTGTTTAAATAGAAAAGGTAAAGTAGAAACATCAATAAAGGGATGCCTGGGTGGCTCAGTGGGTTAAAGCCTCTGCCTTCAGCTCAGGTCATCCGGCTCTCTGCTCAGTGGGGAGCCTGCTTTCCCCCTCTCTCTGCCTGCTTCTCTTCATACTTGTGATCTCTGTCTGTCAAATAAATAAATAAAATCTTTAAAAAAACAAAACAAACAAAAAAAACCACCTGAGTCATTGTGGCTAGGTTTCCAAAAAAAGAAAAGAAAAGAAAAGAAAAGAAACATCAATAAAAAAGGGGATCATGAGAAAGAAAGTGATTCATATTCATAAAATTCTTATTCTTCTCTAATTCATATGCTCTGGGTGGTAAGCTCTGTGTGACCTGCTTGAAGGTGGAGGAACAAAAAGCATCTAATTATCATTTATCCCAGCAAATGGCAATGGATACTTGAAGTTTTTCCTGAGGGTTTCTAATCCCTTGGGCTAAGATGTGGTATTTTTAAGAAATCACAGCACATATAAACTTCTAGTGGGTCTTCTGGCCTCATGTAATATATCCACCCCTGTACTATACTTCCCTTGATGCATTTATTCCTTCCTTAGCAGGTTAAAGGGCAACTAAGACTACTCTGCTCAGAATGGGCCATAATCCTTTTCTCAAGGTTTCTAAGAGCTCCCATAGCTCTCATCTCAGTGAGATTTCCTTATGCCTTAGAGTTTTTGCCAGGGTGTTAAACCCAGTGTCCTAAGAAACTGTCCCCAAATTAATGAATTCTTCCTTAGCTTGCCTATGTTCTGGCTCCCTTGATCACCATAAAGTTCCAATAACAGTTCCATTCCCCAGCTCTTGCTAGTACATACTAACCAATTTTTGCAACTTGCTTAGAGAATAATCTCTCTTCTGTTGTGAGGCCCAACGTGATCCAGCAGGTTTACTTGGTGATTTAAAACTACTTGCCAGCTTATAGCCAAGAGACGAGTTGAGGCAGCCAGAGTGGAACACCTGTTGCTTTGTAGGGGAGAGGCCTCGGCGGTGTCTTTTCATACAGGAGAAATGCTCACTCTCACTAGGGAGGCAAGGAGCAACTCTGTAAACTCTGAGAGTTTAGAAAGGTCTGCAAAGCCAAATTCTTCAGGGCATCTATGGAAATTTTCCTAGACTATATTCCAGGGCCCCATGTTTTCCCAACTAAGTGCCTTATTTTAGCATAGAAGACATGTTGTCTCTAAGCATTTTTTTTTTAACTCACTAAGTATTTAAATGTCTCTGGAGCTCTGTGACACTAAACATCAAGTCCATCTACTCCTCATCATGTTCATTCTTCCTCTGAAGGAATAAAGATCTATTTGTAATTCACGAGGTATGGCCCCTGGCTCTCACATTTAACCTCTAACAATGTGTTAACCATTCCCATTTCCTAAATGAAGGAGTAACTGTCGCGCTATTCTCATTTCATACTGTTTTTCATTTTTCCTACCAAATCCCTGTTTAATACAAAATTAATGACATTATTTGTAACCTGAAATTTTCATTGGAAAAATTCTCGTTGCTGTTATCAGATGAGGCCTAAGAACTCTGCAGCTTAACACACTGAGAGCCTACTTCCTCACAGGGGATACACACTCAGTTTCTCATTATCTCTCTGCAGGCCTACAGTACAGCTTGATAAAAACCCACCACTTCTACTACTTTTCTAGTCATTGTCCAACTGCACCCTCAACCTCTACCGTGCAGTTGCTTACATGATCACAGCAGCAAGACGTTCCTTTCCGCTGGGATGTCATCCCAGGTCATAACCAGTTAAATCTTCAGCCGTTGAGCTGCCACAATGTTCCAGAGACTCTCCGTGACATACATCCACTCAGAATGGGGTCCTCCTGGATAGCCCCTTTGCCAGGCCAGGAGTAATGCTGTTGAGAGACTAGCTCAGTCAGGCTGATGGAGTCTTCATGCAAAAGGTGCCTGTTAGAGGAATCCCACACAGAGAAGAAATGGTGGGTGTCTCGTATCTTTGTGGTCTGTGCTGTCATTGGCTGGGAGCAACCCAGGAAGAACATGGTCAACACAGGAGTGCCACAGTGAATCTGAAAGTACAGCAGCTGGAGGCCATCATACTATTATATTCTCTGCAGCCGGTTCTCTTAAAGGGAGATCTCAAAGGGAGCGTAACTCTATGCCACATCCACCATTACATCCTACTCTACCCTTCATATTTGCATCTTTGTCTCTAGGGCAGATGTTTATAGAGGCCAGGCTGGAAGAAAGTGAGGACAATGGGGAAGTAGAGAACACATCACTCTTGTTAAAAAGGAAGGGACTACCCAGCTCTAGATGATGGTTGACACTCGGAAATGCCAAACCAGTACTACCAGAGCTTCCAATGCCTCAAGAGGATTTTTTTTTTAATCACTGTAAATTTTAATAAGAGCAGTTCAAAAAAATAATAAACAAATAATAAAAACAAGTAAGTTTTAAAATCTGCATAAACTTTTCAAATCTCTCAAGTCACAATCAATTCTGACATCTGTCACAAATAATCTGTTTTTAATAACAGACAACCAAAATTTGTCAAATTTGTCAAGCAAAAAGTTTTGTTCTTTAAAAAATAGTGATTTCCACTTCTGGATAAGGTATAGCCTACTGCCTTTGTAAAACCAGGGGAAAAAAATAAATAACTACAAAATGGTATTTTATGTTTGCTTTAAGACTTGCAAAGAAGTTTGAAGAAAATAAATTTCAGTGAGAAATAAGACATTCCTAGATAAGAATGACTGGTTTTCCTATTTCAAGGTATTTGCTGAATCTGAGCATGGGCTGACAGAGGTCTCATACAATGTGAGGGACACTATTTGTGTAAAGAAAAAATTGGAATAGCTTTTAATGACCACATAGTTTGGCATAATGTATTTTGATGTGGAAGAGAGCCACACTGCAGTTTAGTTCTCTCCATCTTCTGAGATTCCTCTCAAGACTGTGGCTGAATTCATGGTTACATGGCTAGAAGTTGGGCTGAACAGACAGAAAACATAGCACCATGATGATAAAAATCTTGATGAGAAAGAAAAACTTTTAACTAAAGTCCAAGAAAAGATTTTCCCTCAAGGCATTTGAAAACACAGAGTAACTATAACTAAAGCTGCTACCCTGTCTTAATCCAGCTCAACATTCAAGTGATAAGCCCATTCCCCTAGCTCCCTGAAAAAAAAGAAAGAAAGGGCTGTCTTTGAGGAAAATAACATCTACTTCAGTCTCTATAGTTCTTCTATACACAATGTCCAGCAAATAATAGGAAATGAGGTAGTATGTCCTATAATTAAGAAAAAAGATAGTCAATAGGAATAGATCTGTGCATGATCCAGATGTTAGAATTTCCAGAAAATAACATAAAAATACCTATTGCAAGAATGTTTTCAAAGTAGAGAAAGTGAAGGATGAAATAGAGAAAAAGATAAGAATTTCAACTGAAAAATGGAATCTTTAAAAAGGACCAAGTGGTGAAAATTGCAAAATCTGAAATGAAATTATTGGGATTGAAGAGGAAATGAAAGACAGAGGAAATGATCAGTGAACTCCAAGACAGATCATATAAACACAGAGAAAAAAAGATTTAATTAGTCATTTAGAGCATATTAAGCATGCATCTCACTCACTTCTGATTCAATATGCTTTATTGACTCAGGGAAAAGGAAGCAGCGCTGTACTTAATTGCCTGACAGTCATTATTAGCCAAGTCAAATTAATTTTGTACAATTTATTCATTTGGGGTGGGGGGGCATGAACTGGGAGGGCCAGAGGGAGAGGGAGAAGCAGACTCCCTGCTAAGCAGGGAGCCAGTTGGACACCAAAGCTGGGCCAATCGCAGGACCCCAGGAGCATGATCCCAGCCACTCAGGTGCCCCCACATCAAATTAATTTATGCCACAAAGTAAGTAGTGACTATATCTACCATAAGTTCAACCACATACAACAAAGTTGAGAACTTTCAGTATAGACCAGCTCACATACAGACATAATATTTCTGATACCAACTCTGCCACCACCTTTTTATTTCTGTCCCTCAGTTTCTAAGCCTATAAAACATGCAGTTTATGTGGTTCACAAAGATTCTGAACAGGTTACATGTTCAAGGATAGTTCCATAAGGGTTTTTTATTCAAACAGATCTACTTAAGGGTTTGTTTGTTTTCACTCTCTCTCTCTCTCTCTTTTTTTTTACTCTAGCATTTTTATTACAAGTTCTTTTTCTATCCCATCAGCATCATTCTGAAAGGATTCCCATAGGTTACAGCTCTGTTTTTTGTTTGTTTGTTTTTGTTTTTTATTTGAAAGGCAGAGATCACAAATAGGCAGAGAGGCAGGCAGACAGAGAGGAGGAAGCAGGCTCCCTGCTGAGCAGAGAGCCCAATGTGGGGTTGGATCCCAGGACCCTGGGATCATGAACTGAGCTGAAGGCAGAGGCTTTAACCCACTGAGCCACCCAGGCGCCCCTGCAGCTCTGTTTCTAGTAGCTGTCCCCTCACTTTACAAAACAAAGGTTATGTATCTTACCCATCATTTATCTTATTATGGTATATTTCATGGACTGAAGCTGAAGGTGTTGAAACTTCCAGAACAATGAAAAAAAAGAAAAAATTAAAATATCACTGTGTAACTGAATTCTAATAGCTGTGTAAAAAATTTCTATTCTAATCAGATAATATCCAATCCTTGGTCATCAACAAAATTGAAGAATCTGATAGAACTACCTACCTATTGATTGAACTTTAAACATGATTTCCAATAATACAATATTTTGCCTACATATCAAAAGGGCACAAATGATTGAGTGGCATTTCTCATTCATATGCATTTTTATGTGAAAAAGTTTACAGAGTACTTACCTATAATAATAAAAAAGAGGAGTAGAATTGACACTAAACATTATTCTAACAAAAAGTAATACTTATTATCCATAGATATAGGAATTACTTTTTAAATTGCAACCATGTTATTATGAGATAATATCTACTTAACAAATTTTGAATTTGTTAATGTTATTTTTATCAATTGTATCTTAATGAATGTAAGATAATTTAAAAGTAAATTTTTAATACCTAGAATCACTGGCCATGGAAAATTTGGTTTTAAATTTTAATATACTTACATATTTTTGTTGCAAAAGTTGACATGATGATCTAAAAAGGAATGTTATGCATTAAAGATATATTCATCTAAAATTTTATGGTGAAAGTGTATTGAACAAATACCAAAAAAAGAGAAATTAGAAAATTTATGGGTGTTAAATAAGAGCTTGTTCATGTATTTTCAAGTTAATGATGGTAACTATAAAGTTTCTATGGATTTTTCATTCTATTATATGCAATAGTTTTATTTTTAAAAAGTCAATATTTACAAAATACTATAAATTATACCCTTGCATCCATTTTAAATTATGATAAAAAAACATCAACTTGAAAATGTGTGAGAAGGGATATTGCTTTTCAACAATTTAAAGGTACAAATAAGCAAAAATTTTAAAAAGACATTAAACTATATGTTGCATATGATTGTTTATTAGACTCCATAAAATATGAGAATTGTCCTTAATAACATTTGCTACTATTTACCTATAATTGTTTTTACTTAAAGAAATATGCTTTCACAATAAGCTATTCACAAAAAAACAAACTGCCATAGAGATACATGTTTTCAGAAGGTAATGTATCACATTCAACAAATCCTTACTCTTTAGAGTGGGAAGACCCATAATGTTAAGACTTAAGAGAAAAAAGGAAAAAGAAAAGGCCTAATTTGAGCTGTCCTGAGTACCCTTCAGAAATTAGAGAAAATGTAAGTGATTTTCTGGCATTTTGTTGTCTGAAATCATGCTAAACAACTTTATAATTCCTCTTCTCTCTATCCTAAATCAGCCGCCAGAAAAATCTAGAAATAAGCATTCCAAACAACTGTCACTCCAGTGATACAGTAAATTCTATCAATGTTTTTAATTGCCAGAATTGTTTCTTTTATTTAATGTTTGGCTGTATATAACAAGTGAACATTTTTCTACTCCAAACTCTTGAAAAAGTTGGAACTGAACACTTCAGTTGAAAAGAAAAATCTTGGGGCGCCTGGGTGTTTCAGTGGGTTAAGCCGCTGCCTTCGGCTCAGGTCATGATCTCAGGGTCCTGGGATCGAGTCCCGCATTGGGCTCTCTGCTCAGCAGGGAGCCTGCTTCCTCCTCTCTCTCTCTCTACCTGCCTCTCCATCTACTTGTGATTCCTCTCTGTCAAATAAATAAATAAAACCTTAAAAAAAAAAAAAAAGAAAAGAAAAATCTTTCCCCTTTCTTAGTAAGTGCAATTTTCATTACAATGCTTTATGAACTATATTGCAATATAATATTAAAATGTTTGCTTACAAAAACAAAGCATTCATAAATAGCAAATTTGTGAAAAGCAAAGTTACACAAATAATAGAAGTGATGAACGCCTATTAGTTTAACCTAAATTACAATTTACTTTCTTTGGCCTCTTAAGTGGTTAATATGGAGCCAATAAATTAAATGGTTTAATTATGTTTATTGTATTTTTCCTCAAATTTTTATTGTTTATTTGTCATTTAGAATTTGGTTTGTAGTCTATCATCTTCTGTTAATAAGGGAGTTTAAATCACAATAAAAAGTCACTAGCAAGGGAATTCAATGGAACATTGGCAATATCCAATCTTATGTGTCCAGAGGTCTCTTCAATCATAAAACACGTGTGATCTCCAATTTCAGCACTGATGCATGACTATAAACTTCTAAGATTAAGATTAAAAAAACTCCAGGTATTATTGAGTTCATTATAGAAAGGCTACAGTGTTTCTTTCAGCATATAAAAGAAATACAATCATTAAGTTCTCCAGGAGACAGCTTGTGTCTACTTTAAATGTTATAGGTGTGATATTTAGTTTCAGACTTTTTTTTATAACCTATCTTCTTACTGGCTCTCTACAGCAACATAATGCTCTAACTTCCACTGGTGTTTCAGCCAATGCTTTCAAAAAACTGATCACCTTAGCAAAATGTCTCTCCTTTTTTATTTCCTTATCACATAATAAATATGAACTACCCCTTCAAAGGCTACTCAAGACTGGTGGCAGAATTTCAAAGACTTTTATTCATTTTTGTTTTTTCATCCAAGGTGTATGTAACTATGGTGTTCCCTGCCTTTTGTGTAAAATGCTGAGAAGGACAGAACTGAAACCTCTGAGGAATGCTGACTTTTATTTCTAGTGTTTATAGAGATTTTTTTTTTCAGGAAAATGATAATATGAGTTTTAAATTAATGTTTTTCAATTTTTCTTGGAGAAAACAGCTTCATGGAATGAAGAACTGAATGCCTAATAAGAAAACACTAATCTGATAAATATATCCTTCCCCAAGGAAATTAGGGTGTTTTGGTGATATATACTTTTGACTTCATTATGCCCCCTCTGGCTTGTAAATACAATTAATGAAAGTTTTCATTAATTCCTATCATCAAGGAGAATAAAGAAGAATGTTTTTTCAAAAACAAACTACTCCTACAAATCACTAAAAGCAAATAATGCATTTAAAAAATATCAAAATGGATGTTATGTTTTTCTTTCCTGTATTTCCAAACTTAAAATGAACACATGGGATGCCTGGGTGGCTCAACTGGTTAAGCATCTGACTCTTGGTTTGGGCTCAGGTCATGATCTCAGGGTCCTGGGATCAAGCCCCAGGTCAAGCTCCACACTCAGTGTGCAGTGTGCTTGAGATTCTCTTCCTCTCCCTCCCCTGCTGCCCCCACCCTCTCTAAAAAATTTAAAATAAACACAAAATAGCTGAGCAACATTTGGGTGGTAGTTTATATTTTCTTTCACTGACAGCAGTAAAAGGAATTAAAGAAAAACCTATGTTCGGGATTATAGAAGAATGGTATATCTACAATGGTGGATCCCTGTTATGCCTGTGTTGTAGAAGGGTTTACTGTGAGTCTTAAGTCACCTTTCTTCTTGTGGAATCAGTTTCTACTTTATAGTCACAACTTAAAGTTAGATTAGGCCAAACTCTCTGGTCAAAGCAAAAAGTGAAATGAATCAAAACTATCTTGGGAGTAGAATGTGAATAAATTCCCAGTTGTTTTTTAGTATCATCTCCATTTCCAACAAATAAGTTGTGAATCTATAGATGTCATATACTCTTATAGTTTCTCTTTCCCAATCTTCTCCTGCACCAAGAAACTAGAAGATTTCTGTCATCACCACCACTGCACTGGAAGTCCCAATCAATAATAGACTCAATCCTTCCCACATAACTGCTGAGTCACATAACTGCCACCAGATGGTGCCAAAATACAGGAAAGGTTGGACCTATTTGTCTCACATTCAACCCAGTACTGAGGTCTTCCAGAATTCAAGGTCACCCAGTTATACATCTTGCCATTCAATTCACAAATCTATTTTTGGAGCCAGTTTGTTGTGATTGTGGGGATTTCGTAGTTGGAAAAAAAACCTTAAAACCAATACATATGAACTGATTAAAAATAATTACAACTGAATGGCTTCTTCAAGTGTGTACCATGAATCCTAGGAGATAAACACATTTTTTAATTTTAAAGAGTACAAGTCTTGCTTGAAGATTCATGTTGCCAAATAATATAATAAAGACCTGGAGAATTCTTACAGGAAAAGGAGCTATTTAATTGTGTTTAATCCATATATTTTCAAGCTGCACTTACTAACAATTTCATACTGGTTTCTGCAGAAAATATATGAGAATGTTAAAATAGCTATCAAAAGATACCAAGGCTTGGAAATGGGAAAAATCTATGTGGCCTTGGAAAGTAGGAAAAATATTCAAGGTCTAACACCTCATATCTCTGATATCACTTCAAATTCTCTGTGGAACAAGAGGTATTTTATCATATTCATTGAAATATCCAATTCAACAACACATTCAAAAGACAGTGATTTTACTGACTATTTCGTAGAGAGATAGGAAAACATTCTTGTCACATGCTGCACAGTATAAACATAATAAAATTCCCCATTAAATATTTCTATTTTTTATTCTCTCCCAATTTGGCAATTCAATCTCTTCCCTTCCTCCCTCATACACGTAGCTCCCAAGAAACACTCAAAATGGTGTGGAATAGTTCAGCTTTTCCCTCAGCTTGTTTACCCCATTCTACAAAATAATAGTTTACAACTTACCAAGAGAATGGACAGAGACCATATTTTCTCTCAAGGAAGCCCCTTCAAGCTTTCACTCCTTCTGCAAGTGGCTTATTGAAGCATCTGCTTAAAAAGTATCTTAACTGGGGCACCTGGCTGGCTCAGTCAGTATAGCCTGTGACTCTTGATCTCTGGGTTGTGAGTTCAAGTGCTACATTGGGCATAGAGATTACTTAAAAAAAAACAAAAAGTCTTAACTGAAAAATTATTTTACTAATGAATCAATATTTCCTCCATATTAAATTAAAGAACATTTCTTGGATATTTTTACCTGAGGATAAAAGTCTGATACCAAGCCATTTTTTTGTGGAGATGTTGGCAAGAGGATTGAAGGGTCAGGGAGACTGATGACTATTTAGTAAATGTATCTATTCAACAAACACTACTAATACATGATATATCAGGCACTTTTTCTAAATGCTTTCCAAACATTAATTCATTTAAATTTAGGCTTAGAATTCTCAACTGCAATCCTAAAAGGCAATAACTCGGCCTTCTCATCCCTGCCTTTTCTCATCATGCAAAGTCTAAATTAGGAAGATTTCCAGGGTTCTGCTGCAAAGTCAACCACAACTCCCTTCACTCATAGTCCAGGCTATAACTTCCTAACCTCTGTTTCATTGTTGATACTCCTCCCTGGGTTGTTAGTCAGCCAAAAGTCTCTCACAGCTTAGCATTGGAATGCTTGGACAGTGCATCTTCTCCATTTATACTCTCTCCCTTATTAATCTCATTCACTAACTTTGCTTTAAGTATTATATACAAATGATTTCCAATTAGATATCAAAATTAACCTCTCCTCTGAAGCTCCTTCTCTTTCAACTTCCTTCTCAACATCAATTAAAGGAGTAATAGAACTTTGTAATTTAATGGATCCAAAGTCGAACCCATGACCTTGTCTTAGACCTGTGTCTCCCACAGCCTTCCCCATCTCAGGACTGGCAATTCCATCCCACCAGTTTCCCAGGCCAAAACTCTTGGAATCATCCTTGACTCCCTTCTGTCACTCCTCTCATTTGATCCATAAGGAAGTCCTCTAGATCTGCCTTCAAAATGTCATACTTCAATTGTTTCATCCAAACTCTAACCAATGATCTCGGTCCATACCACCGCCCTCTCTCACCCGGATTATTGCCAGAACATCTAACTGCTTTTCATCAGCCTTGTCCCCCTTCAGTCTGTTCTGAAGACACCATCCAAAGAGGTCTTTTCAAAATGTAAGTCACATGTTATTCTTTACTCAAAGCAAAAACCAAAGCCGTTATCTCTCTGACCTTATCTTCTATGTCTCTTGTTCATATCACACTGGCCTCCTTCTAGTGCCTCAAATGCATGAAACAGTTTTCTGCCTCAGAACCTTGGCACTGACTTTCTTTCTGCCCAAAATACTCTTCCTTCAGATACCTGCATGCCCTCTCTGTCCTTCTTCGGGTCTTTTCTCAAATGTCAGCTTCTCCTTGAGATTTAGCCACTCCAACACGCCCATGTCTCTTACCTGCTTCGTTTTCCCATAGCAGTTAACCTTTTAACCCAAGATTTAGTTTACTAATTCATTATGCTTATTGTCTATCACTCTACCAGAACACCAACTCTTAAAATCATTTTTGCTCACTGAGAGGGTTTTTGAAATTGTATCAGCAAATCTAAAAACGGTGGTTTTCCTTTCTCTGTTGTTTTGTTCCCATCTTCATGGCCTCTTAAAAGAGATGGACACTTGAGCCGTACATATTAAACCTGTCACAAGATAGTCCTTTACCTGGTCATTTGCTTTTTATTAGAGAAACACAAATTCTCAAAGAAACTGCTTTTCAAAAATCAAGTTTAAAAAATGTCTTCTCCATCTTCCTGTCTTCTAAACAACTCAGTCAATCAGCCACAGGCAAGGAAATATCACCCAAGTCTTCTACAGAATCCAGAGCTGCGATTTCAGTTGTTTTCATCAACTGCTTCAAGTGTTTAATTTAGTAACAGCAAATGTGTGATTATATACTACATTTACAGTATTATGACAGCGTAAGTAATGTGAGATTTCAGTCTCTACTTTAAATTCCTTATGTTGAAGAAGACTAGGGCTTATTTCTGAAATTTTCAAGGACTAGAAAGTTGACATCTGAATCAATACGCTACAGTCATTTAGCAACACTATCCTTGTTGGAGTCTGAAATGGAAGTCAACCAATAGTAATGAGAATAAATGATAAAACATACAATTTGCTCTCTGGTAGATCCACTGAGTATGTGTGTGCAGTTAAGCCCAATCATGCAAGCATTCAATCAACTGCAGACAATAAAGTGCCCAAATTAAAACTATTTCAACCAAAATGATAAAATAGTTTTGTATATTCAAAAGTCAATTTCTCTGAAGGACCATTAAGCTTACTGGAAACAGTAATTTGACATTAAAGAACAGTATGTGTGAGCTTTTTTGAACATGCCTTTCAACTAAGCTCTGCCCCTAAAGCCTTATGAAATAAAATGAGAAAAATAATTAAATAATGTAATGGATAATCATGTAAATTATGTGAAGTAGTGCAATGCCATTACACAATGAATACATTTAAGTCATTCATTCGCCAAACCAATTATGAAAGAAAGCAATTAAGGGACTAGCATGGAGGAAAGCATATTTTCAGATTAGATTTGGAAAGCAAAATAACAAGTTGACAAGATGTGTTTGGAGCCTTCCCAGTGTCAGTATGGAAATCCTGCATCTTGCAGATGGACATAAGAATGACAGAGGTCTTCTGTGATTAGAAGATAAATGTAGGAATACTTAGACCTCTGTACAGTAAAGGAAATATTTGCCAGAATATCTAAAGCTAAGGGTTTAGTAAACCTCGACTTTATTTCAAACTCCTTCTTTTTCTTCCTTTTTCCTCATAGATTTTTCTCTCCGTGAATCTCTTGCTTTCTAAGATCCTCTTCTTTTGTCTTTTCCTCTGTTTTGCTTTCCCGTTTTAAATCCTTTCTTCATATCAATGACAGGATCAACTGAAAATTTCTAAAAGTCCTTCTACATTGTAATGTTGGTTTTAAAATATTTATTTCTTAAAGTCATATGAAATGATATCTAGTTTTCTAACAATTTCTTTATTTTTAATTGGGTCTTTGTGAAGATCACCTTAACAGATGAACTAACTCTCCCCATCATGGATTTCCTTTGCACCTCCAGTCTGGCGATCAACGGTCAGTAGCCAGAAAAACAGAATACCTTAAGGGTTATATTGTTTAAAATCTCAAGATTTCAGATAGCTAATGCTATTGGTAAACAACTCACATAAAATTTCAGCTGAAATGCCTTTTTCTGATTACATTTTGGAGAGCAATTAATTCCTCAAAGAGAGAACCTTAATAAGACATGTGTATAAGAGAAATAAAGTTTAGGCTTAGCATAAATCAATAACAGTAATAAAAAATCAACATTCAATGTTTCTAAATCCATGGTTGAAAACATCTATGTTGCTTCTAAAAGGTTTCTACATGCTTTCAAAAAAAAAAATTTTTTTAAAAAGGCCTTGGATCTTAGAAAATTTAACCAGATAAATTTGCACATTACAAGTCTTAAAACTAGAAACCATATTATTAACTGTGAAACTATGTAATTAGTTTCTCTATGGGCCTTCAATTTTTTGCTAGATAAAATTAAAACTGCCACCAAAAATTGAGGCCATTATGAACATGACAGGTCATTTGTTGAGAAAAAGGTTATGTAGAAATGGCATCTAATAATTTGTTGGAAATATTAGCATATAGATGGCTATGGAATGTGTGTAGTATTATCAGAAGAATTCTAATCGAAAAATTTTGCAGTGTAAGTCAAATATGGTTCTATTCCAAGTATCGTAGGGTTGGCAAGTAAGTATGGCAAGCATAAGCTACACTAAATATATTTAACCTGAAGACAAGTTAATGAGAAGTTCACAATTCTGTTATTATTTTTTTAAATCACAAAAATGAAAGGTACATAGCTATAACATCTACAGCAACAAAGAATGAAAAAATATTATCTTTCCACAGAGAAAGAGTTAAATAAACATTTTCAAGAACATTCACAAGCTTCTTAAACCGCCCCGAATAATCTAGTGCTTTCTATCACCAAAAGAGCTGTAAATTGTCAGTCTGGCCCACTGTGTCTGTATCTGTTCTGATAAACCAAATCCCAAGCACCCTTTAGCCTTTTAAGTTAACACAGTACATGGCAGAACGCAAGGAAAAAAGTATACAAATCTGAGTCCATATTCAAAACACTGAACAACTCTGAAATTTATACATCCTGCCATTTTTCTTTAAAATGTCCAGCTTCATGTATCTCTACTGATACTTCCGGCAATAACTTGCAAAGTGGTTACAGTAATTACCGCACCCTGTTCAGATGCACATCAGCTGATTCATTTGAGCCAAAGTTTTAGAGGTCTGTGTTGGTTCACAAACAGGGCCCTTAGAGGGAGGGTACGAAGACACACAGAGACGGATGAAAGAGGTAGGAATGTTTCAAACTGGTAGGCGGCAGGATTAATAAAGCAGGCATACTTGCATATGAGGCTTGTCCAGGGCAGCCACAAGACCAGTAAATCTCTGCACCTGCCTGCCAGAATCTTAAAAGTTTATGTAGAGACCTTTCTTGGGTTCAGCCTCATACATCATCCAGATAGACTGAACAGCAAATCACTGTCTGCAGGCTGTATCCTTGCGGCATCTTCCAGTTAGAAGAAGGCAAGCTGAGCAGGTATCATAAGGACCGGAGAGAGTGAGGAACCTCCCACTGCCCGGGTCAGCAGGAGGATCAGCTAGTGGTCACATCCTATCGACAACCAACAGTCCATGTCAGATCAAACTCCAAGGATATAGACACAATATTAATAATGAAATAATAGGGGTGCCTGGGTGGCTCAGTGGGTTAAGCCTCTGCCTTCAGCTCAGGTCATGATCTCAGGGTCCTGGGATTAAGCCCCGCATCAGGCTCTCTGCTCAGCAGGAAGCCTGCTTCCTCCCTTTCTGACTACTTGTGATCTCTCTCTCTTCTTTCTCTGTCAAATAAATAAATAAAATCTTTTAAAAAATGAAATAATAACATTTCCAGAAGTATTGGAGAAATTAAATCTATGTAGAAATTCTTTTTTTTTAAGATGTTATTTATTTAACTGACAGAAAGAGAGGGAGCACAAGCAGGGGGAGGGGTAAAGGGAAAAGCAGGTTCCCCACTGAGCAGGGAGCCCAACACAGGGCTCGATCCCAGGACCCTGACATCATGACCTGAGCCAAAGGCAGATGCTTAACCAACTGAACCACCCAGCCACCCCTATTTAGAGATTCTTACATGACTAAATGAAGAAACTTCTTCAGAGGTAATGGAATTTTTAAAGCTTAAGAACATGGAATGAATTTTCAGTTGTAGAATTCTTAAATGAAGAGGGGGTAATGTAGCTTGTCTTATAGGGCCTCCTACAAATGATTTGGATTAAACTATTAACTCCTGACATTTTAGTTTTAATTACTCAACACCCTAAGTAAAAGCACATTTAAACTAAATGCTTAGAACGAAAATGCATCTTAATTTGTGTTGTAGCAGTTTTAAGTTATGTTTTATTGATCTCCACCTCTTTAGAATTTATATGCAATGGTAAATGAATTTTAAAGTTATAAAATAATTAAAGGTACATGTGATAGACCGTCTGTTGCTCCTTGCCCCCGTCTGTTCTCCTCTATTGTGTGTGTGTGGTATTAACATTTCAGTGAGACACATAGCCACCCAGATGGAAACCACATTTCCCAGCCTCCCTCAGAGGTATGATTGGCCATGCGTCTAAGTTCCTACCAATGGACTCTGCAAGGAAGAGAAATGTGCAACTCCTGCATCATTTGCCGTTCAAGATTGTTTCCCTTTCCCTTCCTTTCTTTTCTTCTCCTTACAGCTAGAAAGGACTACAATAGTTTTGAAGCCAGCATTTTGGGGGAT
This sequence comes from Mustela putorius furo, assembly GCF_011764305.1. NCBI lineage: Eukaryota > Metazoa > Chordata > Mammalia > Carnivora > Mustelidae > Mustela > Mustela putorius. The sequence goes on along the minus strand of NW_025422112.1, from coordinate 1,109,572 downwards.
GGAAAATTGACCACCCATCAGCCTGCAGCTGCCTACCCACCCTGGACCTCATACTGAAAGAGGGCGTAGTAGTAGTGTCGGCTGGCTGGAGTCCCTCCAACCTAAGGGTGTCTTCTGTTCTCACAGCTCCGCCCATACACTAACTAATCTAGGTCATCTTTTTTCATGACTCATTCTTTAACTTATTGTAAAAGTCTAATTTAGAAGTGTTAGAAAAATATTTTGCTCTCTTCTCCTAGTTGCAAATCTTTTTGTAAGGCTACATTTTATACACCATTGTTATTCACTATGTTTGTACTGCTTTCTTAACAAGGATATTTCAGATTCCAAAATTATGAGACTTTCCATTCAGGGAGCAGAATAAATTGATTATGTTTGAAAGCAAAAGATTATTTCTGAATCTATGACTGACAGAGTTTTATTTTCTCGTTTCTAATCTTCAGTAAGATCATAGAGTAGCATAATAGACATAGATGAACAATCTTGCATGAATTATGCATAAGGGAAAAAAAGAAGAAAGGAAAGGCAAGAAACAATTGCCCTTTTGGTTTAAGAAGTGTTAGTGAGTGTTACTGAGCTGATGAAGCACTTTGGTGTAAAGCCCTTAAGCCTTACTTGATGCCCTACATCAAATGTATCATCTCAAGATGAGAAAAACAAGATATCTGGTGTCAAAGGTAAGAATCCCGTGTAGCTCCACAAGAGACAACTGCTCTGCTGAGTGACGACCCAGTCTCCCCTACCCCAAAGCACTTCACTCTAACACCTGACTATTAGGATACTGTAAACTAATTCTAAAAAACTACATTCCAAAAACAGACTATTGTGTTTTTAAAGGAAAGTGGTACAAATGTGCATGCTCTTCTCAAAAAAAGAAGAAACTACCAGAGATATGCAAATAAGAAATGGTAAGAAATATAGAATGAATTGTCCTCTTTACATGAAATTCTCTGTGGAGGTTGTGCCCATGTTTGTTCTGTAACTGCAATTTATTAAATTTCAGGAACATTCCTAAACCATTGACCCCAACAACCTTAGCGATTACGTACTGAAACTGGAACTTAATTCAAGTAAATGGCTTTGGCCACTTGCATAACTTTGGGAAAATTACAAATCCTTTCTAATCCCCAGTATGGGGAGATAAGGGTTGTTTTGATGTTGAAATTTGTAAAGCAATTAGTATAAATCTTGGCATATAGCCTACACTCGGGACATCTTGGTTAGTATTTTGTTTACACAAATGGGAGCATAATACATACATTGCATTATGTACTGCCTCCTGAAACTTGTTTTTTTTCCTCCCAAAAATATATCATGAGGACATTTCCAAATCAGCATATACAGATTTGCTTCATCCTTTTGTATGGAATCCATGGGATTCCACTCATGTCGATTACTAATGTTCATGTAATCAGCATTAATATCTAGTAGATTCCAATATTTTGAGACTATAATTGATATGTGTGTTGTATGTTTCTGTGTGTGTTTTGACATGATTGCAAATGCATCAGTGGGGTAAATTCCTAACAGTACAGTCGCTGGGTCAGAACTCTGTGCCTTTTCTATTGCTCAGATATTGCAAAATTGTACGTCAAAGACTTAACAGAAATATATAGCTAACAGAAATATATGTCTCACTTATTTCCTCATACCCTTGTCAATTTGGGTATGACCAAGCTCATTTTTCCCAAAGGATATGATAAATGAATTTTGTTGCTTTCATTTGCATAGGTTTAATTATGAGTGAGCCTTATGTAGCTTCTTTTTCTGTGAATTGACTATGCAAGTCTCCTGCCTTTTTATTAAAGATAAGAGCTTCTTATGTACTAAAGAAAATGAGCCTTTCTGATTTGTCTTTAGCTTTTGTTTTTATTTTTATTTGTAACTTTTTTAAACTTTGCACATTTATCAATCTTTTTCTTTTTTTTTTATTTTTAGCATAACAGTATTCATTATTTTTGTACCACACCCAGTGCTCCATTCACTAATGTAGGTAGGCTTTGTGTCTTGCTCCATTCTTGTGCTCTTTTCCATTCCAAGATCATTTTATAAAATTGTTCTTACTACTTTATTTTTTTCATATTTTTTAAAGAATTTTATTTAAATTCCAGTTAACATATGGTGTTGTGTTTATTTCAGGTGTACATTATAGTGATTCAGCTCTTCCATACTACACCCCATGCTCATCACCAGTGCACACCTCAGTCGTGATTGCCTTAACCCCTCTGGTAACCATCAGCTCATTCTCTAGAGTTAAGAGTCTGTTGCTTGATTTCCCTCTCTCTGTTTTTTCCTATGATCATTTGTTTTGTTTCTTAAATTCTGCATATGAGCAAAATCACATAGTTTTCGTCTTTCTCTGACTGACTTACTTTTCTTAGCATAATTTATTCACTCCATCCATGTCATTGCAAATGGCAGGATTTCATTCTTTTTTATGACTGAGTAATATTCCATTGGGTATATATACCACTTCTTCATTCATTCATCAGTTAATGGTCTGTAGGGCTGATTCCATAATTTGGCTATTGTAGATAATGCTGCTAATAAATATCAGGGTGTATGTATCCCTTTCAATTAGCATTTTTGTATTCTTTGGGTAAATACCTAGTAGCACAATTGCTTGTGTGGCTCTATTTTTAACTTTCTGAGGAATCTCCACACTGTTTTCCAGATTAGCTGCCCCAGTTTGCATTCCCACCAATAGTGCAAGAGAGCTCCCCATTCTCTACATCCTCACCAATACCTGTTATTTTTGTTCCCACTGCTTTCTAATATATAATCTTAATATTTACTATCTTGAAGGATGTGCACTGATTATATAGACATTTGGGTTATACCTTCATATCTAGAAAATTTAAAAATATGATTCCCATGTTACATCATGGATACACATACCTCATGTGCAACTGGATACAGACAAATATACAGATCTGTAATTGCAGTCATAAGAAAAGATTTTACTACTCAGCCAAATGTTATTAAGTTTATCTTCAGAGCCTTGTTTGGATATCTTATATCTTTTAAAGCTATAATTTCCTACATATAAATAACTTGAGTTACAGATATTATTTAAACAAATAAAAATTTAGTGTTTTGCATTTTTCCCAAAAAAACTTCTGAGCACTGGCCTTCATTATCCAAAATATCACACATAAAGTTTCCCAAATCAAATAGGAATAAGTGCTTAAGCTTTCCTACGAGGCTTTATTTTTCATTCTTAAGTAAATGATGATCAGTACAAACACAGGCACCATAACTTAGTCCATGGCAGAAAACAGGTGCTCAAGCCCACAGAAGTTAAAATCAAGTGCTGCAAAGAGCTAAAATTTTATGACCACTCTTACTATTTATATTTCTTCAAAGTAACAATAAAAGTGCTATGTTTCAGAAATCTATGTAAAGATGTAAATAGTTTATTCATATAAATTATTGAAATATCCATTAATGCAGTACAAATGCAGTATGAAATATCCATTAATTCATAGGAAAAAAGCATAGAACAAGTTTTTATATTATTTGTACCAAATAATACTGGAATGTGTAAACAACATATTCATATATGCAGATTTATACATGAAAGTGAATTTATACGACTATGGTAGGGTGATCGGTTTTTCATCAATATGGGGGGTTCCTTAGAGACCTATCAGTAATGAGAGCTTTCAACATACCCTGATATTGAATATGGTTGTTAAATATGTTCTCTACAGAATTTACCTGAACTTAAAAAGTCTAAAAACAACCATAATCATGTCATTTTTATGCTGTTTCAAAAAGATTTTCTGTCCAGTAGCATGAAATGAACAGACTATTAAACTCTCATTTATTTTCCCTATTCTTTCCCTGTTTTCTCTCCTACTTTCCCTGGCAAACAGATACTCATTTTTTTTTCCAGATGTATGTAACAATCTGAGCCCCAATTCTGTGTAAATTACAAAGAGCCAGAGGCTTAAAGTTGTGATTGTGAATTTCTCACTGTAGTTGTGTCTCAAGCAGATGCTGGCCTAGCAGCTATCTATAGCCATTAAGAACACAAAGAGAATCACACTGGCCAGTGGCTATGGGGAAAAAACCTCCTGATCGGCCAGCTGTTGTGCTTTGAATGCTGTTGAAATATGAAGACAAGGAAGGACAATATGAGAATCTGAAAACATTCAACCACAGCGTCAGTGTGTAATGCAAAGATTTTCTGTTGACACCCGTTGAGAGAAGGGCTCAACTACCCTGAAAATCACAAGAACTTACATTTCTAGGGCCTTATAGATTGATCAAGGTGTTCTAAATTGGCCAAATCTTCAAATTGTACTCTAAATTGCTACATTTGTGGGAAGCTAGTCAAAACATTAAATTAGGAAATGTTAATAATATTGTGCATTGTATGTGATTCATTTTACAGGCATTGCATTTCTTAGTGTTTTTGAGACAGCAAAACTTAAGGGATCTTTTCCTGTCTCTCTTCTTGCCAGGACTTGCACACGACCACCCCCTTTCACAAGGAATTAGTGATTTCTTTGGCATCTTCCAGCCCAACAGATCACATCTATGGAGTGACCAGGTGAGGTCCCTCATGAACAGACTCCAAGACCACTGATTCTGAACACCTCGATGCCGACCCCCCGGCTCCTGGGTGTAAGTGACGTGTAGAGGATACTTGAGCCCTCATCCTTGTTTGGCCAGTTCCTGAGTTCCTGAGAGGACACACTCACCAGCCTGCGGCCTCAATAAAAACTCCAGACCCCCAAACAAAGCCGAGACTCATGCTCATTTTCCCTTCTGAGTCTCCTAGGAACTCTTGTTTGTATCTGCTTTCTCTATATCTTCAGTAAACTCTGCTCTTACTTCCTGTTGCCTCATGTTTGATTTCCATCCTGCAAGAAGCCAAGGACATTTTTGACTGGTGCTCCTCAGACCTGACCAGCCCATTTCATTTTAAGTAGTGTTTTTTTAAATTACATCAACATTTTTTATTACTATTGATTAACATTTGCTGATAATTGAATTGCTAGTGAGGGGAACTATTTCTTCAAAATTTCTTTGTCCAGGATTTTTTTTTTAAAAAACTGTAAGAAATAATGAAATAGTTTCTAAATTTAAATAGTGTCTAAATTTAAAATATATCAGCCCTTGCAGATTGAAAGATCAGATTAAATAGCTCAGAAAAAGAACAGATTGAGGGAAAGAAAAGATTAAAGAGAAGAAAGAACAGATTAAACAGTTGGCTGCTTTAGGCAATATCTACAATGGCATCAAATTCCAATTCAATTCAAAATGTGGCCAGCTATTTCATTGAATTTTCAGGATTGTTTTGTGAACTTCTACAAACTGGTATGTTGATGGTGGTGTTTTTGTTTTGGAGGTTTGGGAGGGAGTTGCTTTTTTTTTTTTTTTTTTTTTTTTGAGGGCAGTTGACACACTGTTACATTAGTTTCAGGTGTACAACATAGAGATTTGACAAGTGTTCACAAGTGCAGCTACCATCTGTTACCATACAACACTATTACAATACCACTGGCTATATTCCTCATGCTGTCTTTTATTCCTATGACTTATTCTCATACAAACTGCTTTGAGAAATATGACAGATACCAACTTCCAATAATTTGCAAATGTTATAAAATGTTGATATATCTTTTGTTTTTTTAATCCATATAAATAAAGCATTTGTTTCATAATATCTTTTTTAATAAATATGTTAAAACTGCCCAAATAACCTGTCAGTTCTATCCTGGTTACCAAAATAAGTATTAATTTGGTTAACTGGTCATTTAAGGAACACGTAGTTTAACTGAGAGATAAAAATGTGGTTATAGTAGCAGATCAAATTCATCAAAGTAGCAAAACTAGCTGAGAAGTCATGGACATTTTGCAATAACATAGTATAGCAATTCAGCCACGTTTTAGGAATCATTCATTTTCATAACAGGGTTTTGTTGCTGGATTTTATTTTACTGGTATTGTGATAAAATTATTTTTCTATGCAATTACTTTTCTTTTTGTTCTATTTTTAAAAAGATTTATTTATTTATTTATTTATTTGAGAGACAGATAGAAAAAGAGAGTGGGGGGAAGGCAGAGGAAGAAACTCTCAAACAAACTCCCCACTTAGTGTGGAGCCCAACACAAGATGCAACCCCATAGTCCATGACATCATGACTCAAGTAGAAACCAAAAGTTGGAACCCAGCTGACTGAGCCACCCAGGCATCCCTGCGATTACTATTCTATAACATTAGAGTGAATCTCTGAATTCCTTATCCTCGTGCTTCATATTGATCAACTGGCAGCATCATTTTTCATCAATCATTTAACCTTGATGAGCCGGCTTTTTCTCATTTACTCCTTGGAATTAAGAATTTGAGCTTAATTATCTCTAAAATGGCTTTTAGCCCTAAAATTATAGTGTTCTTTTCCTTTTTTTTAGATCTATAAATTTTGGTCTATGATCTATATTTATGGAAATTTTGGTTTTGTTTTCCATTTATATCATGTCTGTTTTTTAAGAGTATATAGATTTTATAAAGAAAAATTGAGAAATTTAATCTTTTTCTATGACCTATAATAAATTAAATACTGTATTGTTTCTAGCAATATAGAATTATACTACTTGATTTTCACCAAAGCTTTACTTCTACTCTTTGGAACATCAAGTCAATTATAGTGAGTACGAACCTTTAATAAATAAAGTGTAATAAATAAATGAATAAATAACTAAATAATATGTAGTAAGTGCAAACCCCTACTAAATGAAAAACAGGAACAAATTGCAAACTAACCACATAGCAAGTAAGCCTAGACCATATGCGTGTAGTGATAACAAACTAACCACATAGCAAATACCACATAGCAAGTAAGCCTAGACCATATGCATGTAGTGATAAGATTAGCGCGGAGTAACAAGTTGTAAATATTTTAAATTGTGCGAAATATCGTAAACCAAAACATGTTTACGACGTGTGTATGTTTTTGGTGTGTAAGCATAAGAAAAATAAGTGATGTAATATGTTTATGAAGGAGACTTAGCACAGTATATAAAGAGGCATCGGGTTGGACTGAGGTGAAGCGAGTTCCCTGTCAGGAGAACATCATCGCCGGTGCTACCGACGCCCCGACAGTTTCATTGCCAACCACTCGCTGGTTCTCAGTCTCAACTTCTGCGGTGACCTCTGTGTCTAGATTGTGAGGCGACGTCTCCTTCTCCGTGACAACGTCAGCAGACCATGACCGGGCCACGATAGTGGTGCGGACCTCGTCCCAATAAAGATCAAGTGAGTTACATCATATCCATCTCTCTATCTCTTCTTTACACGTTGCGACCTCCTGGCGGGATGCAGGGGTTTTGCTCGCGACATCAATCTACTATGAAAAAAACAGAAATAACAACTTTAGCACAGGACCATATACATGTCTAAAATAAGCGATAAATAATTAATTATTTATTTATTTTACTTATAAAATATCCCTTCAGAATACAATTCCACATATATTTATACTCCATTGGAAAGATTTGCAATCACTTTAAGTATACCCAGTGGGAACCAAATAAGAATGTAATTGTGCTTCAAAGAAAACTTCAACCAAAAACAGCAAGTACAAATAGAATCTTGAAAATAGATCATAGATTAAAACTATGTTCTCAAGATATTAAAGATTCATATGAATCTCTAACTTACTAAAAAAATCAGCTTAATTATGTTGCAACCCCAGCTATTTTGTATGCCAACTACTGAGCTGAAAGTCAGCTTTTGAATCAATTTGGGCATTGAATTCATACTTTATCTCAAACACACAAATTACAATAAGCTTAAAAATTATAGAAAACAAAAATTCTGCAGAATTTTTACAGAATTCATTTCTATGTAGTAATGGACAATATAAATTTACCAAATAAGAGAAGATAATTTCTTAATTATTTGAGAGAAAAAATTGAGGGTCTCCTGGGTGGCTCAGTCAGGGAAGTGTCTGCCTTTGGCTCAGGTCATGGTCTCAGGGTCCTGGGATCAAGCCCCGAGCATCAGGCTCCTTGCTCAGCGGGGAGCCTGCTTCTCCCTCTGCCTGCTGCTTCTCCTGCTTGTGCTCTCTCTCTCTCTGACAAATAAATAAATAAAATCTTTTAAAAAAATTGGAAGTAAATGGAAATTTTAAGAGATATGAAAAAATTTCTAAATATAAATGTTTTATGTCCTTGTCACTGTCTGCACTGTGTCCTATCAGGTAATGGGTAACAGTTGACTAGACAGATCACAGTTTATTCCAGCTCTTTTGAATCACTTCCCCTTGTCTCATTTCAAGAGTTGCTGTGATTTCAGATTTCTGCATCAGAGTATCACATATTTGTACATGACCGTGAAGTAAAAATTTCCACTGTTATCTACCCTCTGTACCCTCAAAGATATTTTTAACGCTATAGAAGAGCATTTTCTAACATGAACTGAGCATTTACCGTTTGTCAGGCCTATACTAAGCATTTTAACATACATCTCAATTAGTTCTCTCACTGTCCTTTTGAGGTAGGTACTCAATATTTAGAGAAAGAGAGAACATTAGCAGGAGGGGCACAGGGAGAAGGAGAGAGAATCTCAACCAAACTCCATGCTGAGTACAGAGCCTGAGGCAGGGCTGGATCTCACAACACTGAGATCACCACCCCAGTCGAAACCAAGAGCCCAACAACTAGTAGACTGCGCCACCCAGGCATCCCACTCAGTATTTCATTTTACAAATGAGAAAGCTAAGGCTCAAGGTGGTTAGTTTGCTCAAGGTGGTTAGTTTGCTCAAGGTCACACAACTAATAAGAATCAGAACCCAGATGCAATGCCGCAGTGAATTTTATTAAATTCCTAGAGGTCACTTCTTATTTCTATTATTTATTATTTGTAGCTGTTCTGTAAAATCACCCAAGTTCATTTCTGCAGTTTGCTATCCTATTAACTACACTTTTCTTTATATTTGCTTCTAGTTAATTAGGTCGACACTTAATAAAGAAAGTAAGCTGCTCTTACTATTTATAATTCAAGTTCTGTTCACTGTCATTTCCTTGACATCTCAACTCTTATTTACTTTGTAAAAAGTTTTCTAAAATCCAATCTTCTTATTTATCGAAGAAGAACAAAACCTACATAACCTATAGACAGTCTATTCCAGGTTAAGAGTGACAAGGTGAGAATAGAAGTAAAACTTCATGGAGAAAACAGGGTGTTCTCCTCACCTGGAAAGGGTTGTCCCTGAGGCAGCTCTCAGTGACAACCGTGTGCTGTTGGAGCCAGCCTGAATGTGTTTGAATCCCTGCTCCAACATTTCGTGCCTCCATCTGCTTAGCCATAAAGTGATATAAGTACCAACTCCAAGGGACTGTCTTCAGGATTAAGTGAGTTAATATATAAATACCTAGAAGAGTACGCAGAACCAAGTAAGCAGTATACATTATTAGTTGAAGAGGATTTCAGATAATCCAACTGGTTGGTTCAGTTGGTTAAACGTCTGCCTTTGGCTCAGGTCATGATCTCAAGGTCCTGAGATGGAGCCCCATGACCATGACAGAAAGCCTGCTTCTCCCTCTCCCTTTGCTCCTCTCCCTGCCCATGCTCTCTCTCTCCCTTCCATAAATAAAATCTTTTTTAAAAAGATAAAGAGGATTTCTAAAGTAACTGACACAGATATAGTCAACTAATTTCAAAAGTGTATTTATTATTCTGTTTTTTTTATTTTTTTTATTAACCTATAATGTATTATTTGCTTCAGGGGTACAGGTCTGTGAATCATCAGTTTAAGAAATTTTTAAAAAGTTTAAAAAATAAATAATAAAAATAAAAATAAACATGAGAATGTGCAAAGTATCTAGGATTGTTAATTGTGAGTGTTTCTGCCCATCCCCTTCTCCACCTCCATTGGTACAGATGATAAAGAGCTCACCAAATATGAGGACAGTAGTTCATCAGTCAACGTCTACCACGTGGGTTAATTTGGGGGGGGTTGCTTAGTTTTACTGAGTTGACTATTAAAACAGTTCACAAAGGTAACCTCTCCTGAGAACACCGTGGTGAACTCAGCTTCAAGCAGCTCCATGTCACAGCATGCCTTGCTGTGAACTTTCCTGTGCTCCTGCTGCTCCCCGGCTGAATGCTTAATGTTTAAGAGCTCAGTACCTGGATTTCAGGTTGCTGGATCAGAATGCAGATCTAAGCGTGATCACAGATCATTCCTGTGTGGTCTTCCATGTGTTACTTAACCTCTCTTCTGTAGGATGCAAGTAATGGTGCAATCTCCAACCAAGGAAAACAAAACAACATTGTGAAGGGCGTGGTCAGTGGTGGATGCTCTAAAAGTTATAATTATTGTTCCAATTAATGTTACCTTTGTCACAGTCCTTTCTATTAGCTTTCCTCATGCTCCCACCTCCTTGCATTTTCTATCAGTCTAAGAGAAATGAATTTAAACTGGAGGTAGGCATCGGGAGATTAAATAAAAGTGGTGGAAAGAGGACATGCAAGAATCATCTACTAATCTTCCTAATTCTCCAATGCTTTCTCACACTTAGGTTTTAAAAGTTACTCACATTAGGGATGCCTGAGTGGTTCAGTAAGTTAAGCGTCTCACTATTGATTTTGGCTCAGGGCATGATCTCAAGGTGATGGGATCAAGCCCCACATCAGGCTTCATGCTCAACACGGAGTCTTCTGGGGATTCTCTCTCCCTCTCCCTCTGCCCCTCCACCCCACTCTCTAAATAAATAAATAAATAAAATCTTTTAAAAAATAAAAATAATAAAAGTTACTCATTTGGGGGGTGCATGGCTGGCACAGTCGGTTAAAGCTTCTGACTCTTGATTTCTGCTCAGATTGTGATCTCGGGGTTGTGATATTGAGCACCAGGTAGGACTCTGCAGGGAGCGTGGAGCCTTCTTAAGACTCTTTCCCTTTCCCTCAAAATAAATAAATATTTTTTAAAAAAATTTACTCACATTTTTACTTTTAAGATGCTAATTAACTGATCTTCCTTGTTGTGGCTAGAACTGAAGAGGAAAAATGGGTGATTATTTACTCAACCCGAAGAGTTTAGGGTCAAGTCCCTTTCCTAGGGCTTCCTAGGGAGGTAGAGGGCATATGAAAATAATTTCAAAAAAATGAAAATTTCATAATAGATTATTATAATGGTTGGAAAAAATGTGAATGATTTTCATATGAGCAAAAGGATTATTAAGTGTCATTTTGGTGAAATTTGGGGAGTTATCTGATTCCGTAAGAATTTGTCTTTCACTAGAATATGCTACAGATCTGTCAAGATGGAAGTTAACCTATAGAAAAGTAATAGGGACACAGGTCTTCCTTGTGCACACTAATGTAAAAGATTCCGGTTTTGGGCAATGTAAATGGATTTGTGAAATAAATATACAAATCTCCATAAATCCAATTCTCATTAGAAGTACTTATAACATCTTACTCATCTGCTTGTTATTTGATGAGTTAAATGAAATAGTTCACATGTGTTTCATTTTATATTTGTGAGGAGATGTATTTTAACATTTTCCAAATGACTCTTTAATGAAAAGTACAAACTTAAGACACAGAATCAAATTATTAAAACTGCTACAATGAGAGAAAAGGTCAAAAAAGATTTGGAACAGCAACTTAACATGAAGAATGTTGAAAGAATTAGGTTTTTCAAGAAGACAAGAAGAAAGGAACCCTAGGCAGGGGAAATAGTAGGCATTAAGACTCACGAATGTGAAATAGCATTTATTCATTCGTTGTGAAGTGACGTGCAAAAAAAGTTAAGACACAGTTGTTACAGTAAGAAAATTTATAGATAAGTAGAAGACAATTAAAACAAGGCAAGTATGAGTTACTGTAATAAAAAGTTGCTGAAAGTAATAAAGTTACCGTGAGACACGGAGGGAAGGCATCAAGGGTAGGAAGGGCATCCTACCATCCAAAAAGGAAGGTAGGAAAGCTTTTTGGAGGAGTTACTGTGTGCAGTGAATCATGAAACATAAATAGGAATTACGTAGATGGAGAAGGAACAATGAACATCTGAAGCCAAGGAAAAAGCATATGGAAGCATGAAACCCTGAGTCTCTGGCAGACTAGAAATTTTTTTTTTTAAGATTTTATTCATTTATTTGACAGACAGAGATCACAAGTAGGCAGAGGCAGGCCGAGAGAGAGAGGGGAAAGCAGGCTCCTTGCTGAGCAGAGAGCCCCATGTGGGGTTCAATCCCAGGACCCTGGGATCATGACCTGAGCCAAAGCAGAAGCTTTAACCCACTGAGCCACCCAGGCACCCCAGACTAGAAATGCTTTAAATCAATGAATCTCAAATGCTGGTCCTTGACAAAGTTTTCAACAACTAAGAGAAAAGTGTTAAAAATAAATAATGTGGATCTTAATCTATGACCATAACACCCAAGAAATGGGTCATGAGCAAACCATTGCCAGAAGTATACCTTCCTATGAAATCAATGTCATACACGTAGTCCAAATAATTTCTGTATTTACTCTCCTAAGTTAATATTCAGTCCATCCAGCATCTGCCTTAGCATCCACAAATTCTCCCCTCCGTTTGCCTCCCTTTGCCTTCTGCTCCCTTCCTTCATCTCCTGCCCCTCGTGATCTCCTTGGTCTTTTCTTCTTTTCTGCACTTCTCTAAATATTCCAGTTCCTTGATGAATGCTTTCTAGAGTATGTCTCTGGACGGAAGTTAGGAATTTCAAATTAAAGTATCTACAAGACCAACAAATCTTTTTCCTACTAATATTGATCACTTCTCCTAGATTAAGTCAATGTGCTTTTATATTAATAAAGTTTCTATCTTTAAAAAAAATTCCCTTCTTTTTTGTCAAGGGTGAATGAAAAAGGGAAAAAAGATGGGATACAAAGAAATTTCTTGTCTTCCATTGCACTCTCTAGAGTGTTTTTACCCCCCTGGAGCTATATTTATTCAGTCTAAGTATCATGGTTAATTCTGTGCTAGTAAATTTATTCTTTGGAGTATGCGTTTGTATATGTATGTGTATCATAATGCTCTTTATTTTATTTATTTTATACTCTTTAGTTACAGTTACTAGTAATGTATTATAATGTCCCTTTTTGCCAAAATTAAAAGTTTCCAACCCCAAGTCAGTATCCCTAGTTTTTTTGTTGTCCTAGTAAAATCCATAAATCAGAGAATTGGACTAGATAATGTTCAAGAGATCTTCTCATAAGTGGAGATAATCAAGTCCTTCTGAGCCAGGACTGTGATTTAAACTATTAGGGCTCTGGTCCAGTATTCTTTCTAATATTCCATACTAGAAATCTCAGAATCTGCAACACATCACCTACCAGTTGGAAAGTGTTAGTAATACGAGCAATGTCAGTCAGTGGTAGCTCTGAGAAATAATAGTTTAGACACATTTTTGTATTGTACTAAATTAGCGTTCAAATTTTTAATCACAACTTTTCTATTAAACCTATACAACATTATATTCTCTGGACTTAAGGAAGATAACTTAGGTGGTTATGCAATCTCATTTCAAGAACTCAGAGATAACATGTCTAAATTATTCCTCTGCACTGAATCTTAATAAAAGAAGCGAAGCAGGTTATCTGTAAAGGAGAGTTTTTTATTCCTTTTTAATGAAAAACCTTTCAAAACCTGAGCAACACGTTTCATGAGAGCAAAAACATACTCTCTTCACAGGAGAAATACCATGTGTTTGTAATGACTCACAGAACTATAGTCAAGCAATCTGAAACCACAAAAGTAGAAAGAATATTTTACCCAGTGAATTTAAATGAAAAACAAATATGAACCCAGAAACACGAACTCTATGATGATTTTAATGAGAATTCACCAATATACATATGCTGACACGTTAAAATTGCAGATTTTATTTGAACAGTTGAAACATCAGCTGACAAACAAAGAACTGGGTATTTTTTCACTTTCAAAATCTTCAACTCCCAACAGAAGTTGGTTCACCAAAAGGGAGCTAGTACTGTACCACTTTCTAGCAGACCAGACATCTAAGAGTCCATCTCAAGCACTATTAATTCAATTAATTAATTAAATGATGCCTCTGTTTCATTTGGAATGGAGGGTATTTCTTACTGTTCCACAACAATATTTTTTAAAAATTCAATCAGCATTTAAATTTCATTAACAAAAAGTAACCTATTATATGAAGTGTATTCCAGAAGATACTGTTAAGTGGGGAAAGCCAACTACAAGACAGCATATGCTACCATTTGTGTAAGGAAGGAAAATATAAACAAACACATATATCTGCCTATCTTTACAAAAGGAAACACTGGAAAGATAAATCAGAAAGCTGTAACATTGGTTACCAAAAAAGTGTGGATTAGAAGGGAGCAGAAGGGTCACAGCTGTGAGCGACACTTCTTTGCAAATACTTTTTTACATAATCCCAACTTTTAGAAACATATTAATATTCTATAAGTTTAAAAAGATCAAACCAGCATGGGTGAGAAATGGATGGGTAAGGGAGACTAAAACTGAAAGCAAAGAACTCTAAAGTAGAACTAAAGCTGAAATAAATGAACCCAACCGTATTTCAAATGAACAACAAAATCTCAGGGAAGAATGGGGGAGGGGCTAACACAAGTGCCATCAGTGAGACAGAGAGCAAGATAGTTGTAGAATCTTAAAATGTCTTCCCACAGATGACTTACCAGTTGTAAAGGAAAAAAAAAAAGCTAGCAGTTGAGAAATTGCATCTTGACCAACTGATCAGAATGAACATCACAAACAAGGAGAAGATGAAGGAACATAGTGTACCTTCCAATGTGATGTTCTGAGAAGGATACAACCAAACCTTTGTAACTATTTGACAGAGGATGTATATAACCTGAATCACTTATGAACAAACATTAGTCAAACTCAAATTGTGAAATATTCTGTTTTTAAAGGGGAGATGGGTAGGGAGAGCTATATAATTCAAAAATGTCAATGTCATAAATCAAAGAGAGGCTGAGAAAATATAGAGACTAAAGAGGCATGACAAGTAAATTCAGTCTTTGATATAAATCTAAATCCTGGGAGGAAAGTGTGATAAATGACATTACTGGGTCAATTGACAAAATTGAAATATGAATGAGAGACTCAAGAAAATATTGTATCAATGTTAAGTTTATTAAAGCTGATAACTGTAATTGGGTTATAGAAGAGAATATCCGTATTCTTAGGAAATAAACTAAAGCAACCAGAAGGAAAAGGCCTTGAATCATGGAACTTATTCTCAAATGATCTACAAAAAAAAAAAAAATCAAGTATATATATGTATACCTACTTAGCCATAAGAATGGAGGCTACCCTTGGAGCCAACAGCACGTATACCCTGTCACTGAGACACATATGAGCACGTATACCACAGCCACTGAGGCTGTCCCTTGATTAGCTTCTGCATGGCTGTCTCTTCAAGAAGGCCAGCCAGTTAGCTGATAGCAGGCTGATGTCAAAGCAAAAATAATACTGGACAAAGTTAAACAGATAAGAAAGACTTTATTGGAGACCATTTTAATGCAAATTCCATAAAGCGAAGGACAGGACTGTTTTTAAGCCGCTGGGTAAGCTACTGGAAAAGTACTAAAGGACATTAGGGAGGCAGCTGACCAATGAGCCGTGTTGTGATATTGAATCATTTCTGACTTTGCAAATGTTTTTCTCTATGATTAGTCCCCTGTGTTTGTTAATTGGTGCTCATCGAAGTTAAGCTCCTGTCCTCCCATACAGACCAAGTGATAGGGGTAAGCTCTTTCCGATGGATCTCAGGTCCTGGATGAAAACATTCCTGGATCATAAAACTGGCAGGAAGTTTTTAAAAGATTTGCATCTCAAAGGAGCACAGAAAGAGATTGCAATTATTATGCTTCCTGAGGTAAATGCTTTAAGAAAATGGAGGGTATGGTACCAGAGTCAGGAAGAAAACTGTCTCCAGTTTATAGTCAGTCTGAAGGGGATGTTAAGGCTGGCTCTGTCACTGATTACATTAGACCCCTTCCTCCCTGGAGGAGGTGGAGTTTTGTTCTTGGTAGAATTGGTACCTTATATTATATTATATTACATTATTATATTATATTATATTATTATATATTGTATAATATATATTATATTACATTATTATATTATATTTTTATATATTATTATATTATATTATATTATATTATATTATATTATTGTCTTATATTACAGATATCCTTTGTCCTCCCTGACCTCACTGTTTCCATCAGCACCTCTGATCGAAGAATTAGAGAATGCCTAATCTTTTGGCATGTAAACTGCACAAAAGCCTCAGACCTAGGTACCTGTTTAGGGCAAAGAAGGTGAGAGAAATGACATGAGATCCTAAGATCCACTGTTCTTACTTTATACTCCATCACCCAGAAGCAGGCAGCAAAACAGAACAGTGGAAGTGCTTGTAAAAGACTCAGCTCCAGGAGCAGATTGAGGACAGCATCCTGTCAGTTTGGACACTGTCCTCTGGGATGTGCTAAACCAATAGCTAATATATGATGAAATTTTCCCAAATGCAAAAATACATCTATCTATGAATCAAGAGGTGGAAGGATTGGCTCTGCTCACCATAATTCCTAACAATACATTCACAGAATTTGTGCTTGTCAATCCCCTGACCTTAGGCTCTGCCAGATTTGGGGGTGGAAGGTAAGGAAGTAGTCAGGGAGGCTGGAGGTGGGGGGGAGGAGGGATTGAAGATGGGGGGGGAATACTTCCACCAGGGTATCCAATAAGATTTCCACTTGAAGCTACATGTCACTCTTTCTTGGTAACCTGAGACTCCGCAGGCCAGTAGGCAAAGAAAGGAGTTACTCTGTTGCAGGGATAATTAGCTCTGATTACTATGAGGAGCTGAGCTGCCACTAAATAATGGGGGCAGAAAGGAGTTATGTTTTGAACACAGTGAATTCACTGGATCATGCCTTTGTATGTCTATTCAGAGCAATAATAATGAGCAAACAAATGCTGTAATCACTACCCAACAAGGCCAAGAGAATGGCTCAGAACTATCAAGAATAAGAACCAGGTAACTCAAGCCAAGCTTTGGATGCCAGGATAGTTCCTGGCAGCTTAAATCCTGGCCAGAAATGAGAAAAATCTAGCATGGGAGACAGAGGACAGAGATGATAAATAACTGGTGAAAGCCTTGGGACCAGGGCAGAAGGCTCTTGTAGAAAAGCCCCTGCAGAGACTGCATCTGGTCACCACCTTGAGGGACCCCATAAGAATGGTCTTTAAAAAAGGCATAGCCGATCTGGATGAAATAGGAGTGGATTGTATCACACACCTCTCCTAGTGTCTCTACTAAGCCCCTGGCTCCATTTTTCACCCTAGCTATGCATAGGGTTCCATGCAGGCTTCAAATAGCGTCTTGGCAGATGCAGCTGCTCTGACTTGTTTCTGGCTTTCTGTCTATTTTTCCATGTAAATACACAGTGTACACAGTGTACACAGTGTACAGTGTACAAGAGAGTTTACACCTTTGACCAAAAGAGGAAGGGAACTGGTCATTAAATGATTTTGTCTTTTGTCCCTGGAGGACAGTTCTGCAGCATGTTTCCTAAGGCTCCAGAGAAGGTGAGATGCAGCCCCGGTCTCCTGTAATGGAGGCCAACGGAGGCCAACGCAGCAGTGTGTCCCTTGTGCTGCCGTTCTCCCTTTCCTCTCTTTCCTGTTTTACCTGTTCTTCACTTTTTTTCGTATCACTTCCCAAATATACTCCTGGTCTGAGTACGCTTGTCTAAGACTTTTCTAATTCCTCAGGAACCTAGATGAATGCTTGATTTCTACGAGCCTCCTTTTCATCACATTTACAGATGGGATGTTATTTATAAAGGGTATTTGAGGATTAACAGAGGGAATGTATATGAAGCATCTACAGCAGGATCTGGTCCAAGCAACCACTCAACAAATGGCAGCTCTTATTATGTGTCTCATTTCAGTCACAGATCACTGTAAATTACCTTTCCTCTGAATCATTTGGAGTGTATTTACATGGAAAAATAGACAGAAAGCCAGAAACAAAAATGTCCATTTGATGTGGGTTGCTAATTTATCCTGCCCTGGATCATTGTGACATGATTCAAAATAGTACAAATAGTACAAACTTACATTCATGACAACAGTCCTATTTCAACAGTCATATTTCATCCCAATAACAAATTGAAGAAAGATGGGAATCTGGAAGGTTCTTAATAATTGATGGAGAAAATTCACGCAGAGGTGGAAGAAGGCAAGATCCATGCTCAGACAAAGGAATTCACCTGAGACATAGGAGACATCTACTTCTCTTGGGTGAGATGGCAGCTCCTTTTGTAGGGGGTCCCTGAAGTTGAGTGAATTCAGTTTCAGTTTAAGAAGGCAGGGTCCTATGTTGGGACAGGAAACAAGTAATTAGCAGAGGAGTTTAGGATAGAAAGCTTTGGGATAATTAATATTAGATAGAAAAGGAGATGATCTTATGTCATTATTAGATTCAAAAAAGAGTTGATCTGTGTGAATTGCAGGAAGGCTGAGAGCCAGCTGAGATGGGAGACCGTAAGTGAACACCAGCATGAACATGTGGGTGGGCTATGCAGATATTATATAACCTAGGAGAAAGATAGGATTATGAGGCCCTAACAAGATGGATCCGAATGAAACTCTGGATCAGGGGATATTGAAAAACCTACTTAAAACTTGCAAATGGATTTATTCTCTGGGAAGTGGTGGTTTGAATTTATACTTTTTTTTTTAAGATTTTATTTATTTATTTGACAGAGAGACAAGTAGGCAGAGAGGCAGGCAGAGAGAGAGAGAGGAGGAAGCAGGCTCCCTGCGGAGCCTCTAGAGAGCCCGATATGGGCGGGACTCAATCCCAGGACTCTGAGATCATGACCTGAGCCGAAGGCAGCGGCTTAACCCACTGAGCCACCCAGGCACCCTGAATTTATACTTTGATACAGACTTCTGCTTGAAACGGGGAAAACAACATCCATGAGCTTCAAGGAACCGAAGTGCTCCACAAAACCATGTAAAATGTGATTTGGAGAAGTTTCATCTTCCGCATTATGTTTCCTTCAGAAAAAGGTGTATTTTTTAATCTGGACTTAGACCACCTTCTGCCTTAGCATGACTCCATATGCTTGCAGGCAGCGTCGTTTGTGCAAGTTCTCACTTGAAATTAAGAACAGAGACCCTAGAAACTCCTGGAAATGCTTGCAGTCCTGAGCTTTACCAGGAATAAAACTGGAGTAAAGACTTGGAAAAAGACTGAGTTGAGGGACGCCTGGGTGGCTCAGTTGGTTAAGCAGCTGCCTTCGGCTCAGGTCATGATCCCAGCGTCCTGGGATCGAGTCCCATATCGGGCTCCTTGCTCCGCAGGGAGCCTGCTTCTCCGTCTGACTCTGCCTTCCACTCTGTCTGCCTGTGCTCGCTCTCGCTCGCTCTCTCTGACAAATAAATAAAAAATCTTAAAAAAAAAAAAAAAAAAAAGACTGAGTTGAGATTTGGGGAGTCAATGAAGACAGGACTAGTGTTAAAAGTGTTAAAACTAAACATGGACATTTTTGAATTTTTTATGTTTTGTCCATTATTTCTTGGTGAAGTTTAATTATATTCCTAGGATTTAAAAAGCAAGGTAGGGGGGCACCTGGGTGGCTCAGTGGGTTAAGCCTCTACCTTCGGCTCAGGTCATGATCCCAGGGGCCTGGGATCGAGTCCCGCATAGGGCTCTCTGCTCAGCAGGGAGCCTGCTTCTCCTCATCTCTCTCTCTGTCTGTCTCTCTGCCTATTTGTGATCTCTCTCTCTCTGTCAAATAAATAAATAAAATCTTTAAAAAATAATAAAATAAAAAAAAATTTTTTAAATAAAAATAAAAATAAAAAGCAAGGTCACACCATAATGGTTAGGGCCAAACTTTTTCCCTGAAATAAGTAAGTAGACTTTAATTTGCGTGAATAGATCAGTATAGGAAGAAGAATTCCTTAGGTTAAGAAAGAAGACTTGATTTCTCCTTGCAGCTGAGAAGAAATAACAAGAGCTGGATTTATCCTCACTCTTTAAACAACTGAAAAAGTAAACAAAATTTATTAAGCATTGATTTTCAAGACCATGGAAACCAGGCAACAAAAGCTAGATTCTAAGAAAGAGGGAGGAACCTATGATTGCCCCAGGCTACTGCCTAGAGAGGTTCCAACCTTCAGCACAATAAAAAGGAATCCAGGTAGAAGTCAGTGGTCTCTTGGGGCACCGGAGAGGCTCAGTCTGCCTTCAGTTTAGGTCATGATCTCAGTGTC
Source organism: Mustela putorius furo (assembly GCF_011764305.1). Taxonomy (NCBI): domain Eukaryota; kingdom Metazoa; phylum Chordata; class Mammalia; order Carnivora; family Mustelidae; genus Mustela; species Mustela putorius. The sequence continues at coordinate 1,089,284 of NW_025422112.1, read as the reverse complement.
CTGGGATGGAGCCCAGCATCAGGCTCCATGCTCAGCAGGGAGCCTGCTTCTCCCTCTCAATCTGCCCCTCTCCCCAACTCCGGCGGTCGCTTTCTCTCTCTCTCTCTCAAGTAAATAAATAAAATCTTTTTAAAAAAATAGAAGTCAGTAGTCTCTGATTGCTGGATTGAGATTAAGATTAAGTTGAGATTAAGCTGGAAGTATGGGGAGGTTAAGGCAGCTAATGTTTTCAAGGAAGAGTACTATAGAGGAGAAAGCTACAAAGAAAGAGTTCCAGAGATCCAAAGTGGGTCCTCCTCCAGTCTTCAGCTAAATACTGATCAGAAATGAATCAGAAAACACAGAATCCAATTGAGAAATGGGCAGAAGACTTGAACAGACATTTCTCCAAAGAAAACATCCAGATGACCAACAATCACACAAAAAGATGCTCAACATCACTCATCATCAGGGAAATGCAAATCAAAACCACAATAAGATACTACCTCATGCCTATCAGAATGGCTAAAATAAAAAACACAAGAAACAAGTTCTGGGAACGATGTGGGGGAAAAAAAGAATCTTCGTGCACTGTTGGTGGGAATGCACAGCCACTGTGGAAAACAGTATGGAATGTCCTCAAAAATTTAAAAACAGAACTACCTTATGATCCAGTAATAATACTTTTGGTATACAAAAATACTAATTCAAAGGGATATATGTACCCCTATGTTTATAGCAGCATCATTTACAATAACCAACACATAGAAGTAGCCCATGTGTCCACTGACCTATGAATGGGTAAAGAAAATACATATGAATGAATATATATATATATATATATTCATATATATATGAATGTATATGAATACTATTCAGCCATAAGAAAAGAATGAAATTTTGCCATTTGCCACCACATGGATGGAGCTAGAGCATATCATGCTAAGCAAAATAAGTCAGTCAAAGAAAGACAAATACCATATGATTTCATGCATATGTAGAATTTTTTTATTAACATATACTGTATTATTTGTTTCAGGGGTACAGGTTTGTGATTCATGAGTCCTACACAATTCACAACACTCCCCAGTGTCCACCACCCAGCTACCCCATCCATCCTGCCACCCCCTACTCCAGCAACCTTTAGTTTGTTTCCTCAGATTAAGAGTCTCATATGGTTTGTCTCCCTCTCTGGTTTCATCTTGTTTCATTTTTCCCTCTCTTCCCCTATGATCCTCTACCCTGTTTCTTAAATTCCACATACCAGTGAGATCATATGATAATTGTCTTTCTCTGATTGACTGACTTCACTTAGGATCATACCCTTTAGTTCCATCCACATCATTGCAAATGGCAGGATTTCATTTTTTTTGATGGCTACATAGTATTCCAGCGTGTGTGTGTGTGTGTGTGTGTGTGTGTGTGTGAGACATCTTCTTTATCCATTCATCTGTTTATGGACATCTAGGTTCTTTCAATAGTTTGGCCATTATGGACATTGCTGCTATAAACATTGGCATTCAGGTGCCCCTTCAAATCCCTACATCTGTATCTTTAGTGTAAATACCCAGTAGTGCGATTTCTGGGTCATAGGGCAGTTCTATTTTCAACATTTTGAGGAACCTCCATGCTGTTTTCCAGAGTGGCTGCACCAGCTTGCATTCCCACCAACAGTGTAGGAGGGTTCCCCTTTCTCCACATCCTTGCCAACACCTGTCATTTCCTGACTTAATTCTAGCCATTCTGACTGGTGTGAGGTGGTATCTCATTGAGGTTTTGATTTCTCTCATACATAGGATTTAAGAAACAAACAAACAAAAATGAACAGAAGAAAAGAGAGAAAGAGAGACAAACCAAGAAACTGACTCTTAACTATATAGAACAAACTGGTGGTTACCAGAGGGGAGGTTAGTGGGCGGGGGAATGGGTGAAATAGGTAAAGAGGGTTAAGACTATACATATCTTAATGAGCACTGACTACTGTATAGAATTACTGAATCACTATATTGTATACCTAAAACTAATATAACACTGTATATTAGCTACCTTGGTATTAAAATAAAAAAATAAATTAATTTAACTTGATTACTTAAAAACAGCTCTCTCTAACAGGACAGCTGTTGCCAAAGGAATGGCAATCTCTCAAGAGGTACCAGCAGCAGTGTTAGAATCATGGTAAGATGACAGGGAAGCCAGAACAATGAATTTCCAGGAAAGAGGTGAGAAAACCTTCCAGAAACTCACAAAAATAGATGGTAGGACATCGTGCCAGGGAGCTGGTTTTCTGCCATCAGGGTTGGTGGAGCTTATAATTTAATGTATACACAGAAATAGAACATTATTTTGCAGTCACAACATGGAAAGCAAAGAAACATGGGCAAGCACTAGAAATGGAATACTACGAGGTGCTCAGTTCTTCGCTGAATGTTGGTAAGCTGGCATTCAAAAGATGACACTCATCATAAGGGCACAGGAAGGAAGAAGAGGAGGTGTGATGTCGATGGGCTGACGGACCAGAGGAAGGCATTAGCGGCCAGAGTGTCCACCTCGGAGGCGAGGGTTTGTAAAACAGACTTGAGTGAATCTCAGAGACTCTGTGAGAAGGATTTTTCTTCTATTCTGCCTCAGATGTGTGCAAGGAATGAGTCACTAAGTTTGAGTCTACCTCGAACTTACTTTATCTGGTTCTTACAAAGCCCAGTACAAAAAGAACGGACACCGTTTACCTTGGGGACCCAGCAGCTCCTGAAGGGTTCCTTTCACTGGATGTATTTATATTCATTTTAAATCTTTATTTTATTTTATTTTATTTTATTTATTAATTTGACAGAGAGAGAGATCACAAGTAGGCAGAGAGGCAGGCAGAGAGAGAGGGGGAAGCAGGCTCCCTTCTGAGCAGAGAGCCTGATGTGGGCTCCCAGGACCCTGGGTTGATCACCTGAGCCAAAGGCAGAGGCTTAACCCACTGAGCCGCCCAGGTGCCCCTATTTATTTTCATTTTAATTCCTCTGGCTGTGTGATCCTTTAGAACTGCATATCTCACTCTCTCTAAAGGGCTGACAGATTTAACAAATAAAAGCATATCTAGCAAAATTTGAATTTCAGATAAATGATAATCATTTTTGGGTATAATTATAGCCTCAGTATCTGGAAACCCCACTCCCCAGGGATAGGAGATGTTCTGTCGGGAAGGTCATCATAAATTAGTATTTTTTCCCAGTGCTGCATGTGTTATCCTTGAACCCATATTTCACAGTTAATCATGAAAATGCATCCCCTGTTCCTATACCTTAGAGAACTGGGAGCTGGTTTTTTGGTCACTAGATTTTTTTGCCATCCATTAGTGGAAATGCTCGGGGCAAAGATGTGGGCAGATAGGGCTTGGCTTGTAAGCTCTATTGAAAGAGAAGAACTGACCCTACTGATTCATGTCTAATTCCTCAGGAAAAGGAAGGTGCATGAAGCTACTTAAAGCAAGTTGTCGCAGAAAATTCTCTATGTATCTTTAAAAGAGCAATGTATCCTATTTGAGGATCAACATGCTAGAGTGGTCTTCACAGGTGTATGTGTGGTGGAGGCAGAAGGAAGGTATTTTTCTCTCCTTTACTAGTGAGGCATGGTTGAACTTTTGGTAAAAAACAAAAACAAAACCAAAACAAACAAACAAAAGAAACAATGAGCATAGTGGCCAACATCTAGTTGCTCTCACTCTGGACTTGGCAGTAAACATACTAATGTACTGAAGCCTAACAGACCTTGAGTGTGGGAACTAGATGAGGAAAGTAACCACAGAGGGTAAATAACTGACCCAATTCACACATGACCGAAGTTATCAGCCTCTTCCTTTTCTTTTTCTTTTTCTTTTTTTTTTTTTTGGCCTCATATTTATATTTTATTAAAAATATATTTTAAAATGATAGGAAACTAGAATTACAATTAGTTCATTTTTTGAGATATGAATATGAACCCAACCGACAGGGATATAAGTGCTATTGGGAAAGAACCCTTTGAGGGATTCTGCTAATTATATTTCATTTCATGGGACTCACAGTCATCATTACTAATCACTAGGACCCAAATGCCACAGATATAATATGGAATGCTACATCTAGCTCTTCTTTACCAATATTTTTTAAAGACAATAAAATACTTCTCCAAGTAATAATATTTGCATAAATAATTATACTTTAATACATATCTCTTTCTTTGGTAGAATTTTATTTATTCAGGGAAAAAAAAAAGTTTTCTAACCACACACAGCCCCTGACTCATATGGTTTTGGCAGTAATAAGTTGTGTGGGGTAATGGCTCCCAAAATAAACAGTGTGTGTGGAGGGGGAAAAGGAGAAGGGTCCAAAGCAGTGGGGAGTGTTGGGGGGGAAGAGACAGATGAAGTCAATACTGGGAACATCACAGGTGGGAGGTTATTTCTATAATAGTTCTTACTGATCAAACCACCATGGTCACCTTCTTTGCCCATTAGTAGGACTAGGTCTTGACAGTCATGGTGCAATGATGTGGAAGGTAAAGTGTCCACCTGTGCTTTTGGTATGAAGATCCATGGTAAAGCTTCTATCCTGCAACAGTGAGTCCCAGATCACAGAACATTTCTGTTCCCAAGTGTTAGTCCAGTCATGAGAAAACTTGACTGGTCTTTGCCACCTCCAGCTCGCACAATGTTGCTGAAAGTTTTGCCAAAAAGGGCCAACCAGCTGGGAGGGCAAGTCCTTGTGACCCACACAAGCTATATCTGGACAGCGTCCATAATACTGCCCTGTAGACTGTGATTTAAATGTGCAACATCTTCTCCGAGAAAACTGAATTTTCTGTTCAGATTCTACGTGGATCTTCCCTTCCTAGTCCTTACCAATTGTCACATTCTGCTTAGTGTGTAATCGCAATTATATTCTAATATTGTGCCCCTCTGGTCTGGGCATTTCTTGCAGTTCTGTACTTCAAACCTCTAAAACTCAATGATCAGTGAAAGAACAACTTTCATTTAGTGGAGTCCTGTTGAGGACGTACTACATGACTCATGTGTTCCACTCTGCACTCTCCTGTCGACCTGGAAAAGAGTGTAGGATTCCCTTTGCTAAGTCTGGGTCTTAAGTGTTGCACCGGGCACCTCTAATACCAAAAGCTTGTTTTGAAAGTCACCCAATACAGACAGAAGCTCAGGAGGCCAGAGGTACCACTTTCAAAACCATCTTTTCTTCACAGTGGTGACTTGGAGTATTTAGGCCATCCCTGGAATATTCTGGGAATAATGCAGAAACATTTAGGAGTACTTTAGGCTCTAGAAAGATGGCAATCTCAAATACTTGTTATTTGTAAGGCTGGGTGTTTTATATGTTTTGTGCACTTAATTCTCCTGATATATGAGAATTTATTATTTATCACTCTTTTAAACAATAGAACAGAACATTAGGAAGCTTAAATAAGGGGCCACATGCTCAGTGAACCCCTTGCATAGCAATCAAACCCCTAGACTCACGCCCTATCACCTCTGGGAAATTGCTTTAGAGATACAAGTTACCGTTGCACTTACTTGCAGTTTGCTTTCAGAGGGCTTGGGGGCTCAGAACGAGCTATGACTTTTGAGGAATTTATACTTGATGACTGTAACATATTGTGAATCCATATTCAGACATTTTCTTTAAAAAATTGAAGAGACCTTTCCTTCTCCAATTAAAACAGGTGTGGAATTTGAAAATAGACTATTTCCTCTATCTGTCACATCTTGTTTTAGTCACATCTGACATTTTATTGGCATTGTAACAAAGTAGCGTCATTTAATGAGAGGAGCACAACTTGAAGATAATACACATGGGGGCGCCTGGGTGGCTCAGTGGGTTAAAGCCTCTGCCTTCGGCTCAGGTTGTGATCTCAGGGTCCTGGGATCGAGCCACATCAGACTCTCTGCTCTGTGGGGAGCCTGCTTCCTCCTCTCTCTCTCTCTCTGCCTGCCTCTCTGCCTACTTGTGATCTCTGTCTGTCAAATAAATAAATAAACTCTTTAAAAAAATATATCTTTTTACACATGGATTATGCTTATTTATCTAAACAACAGGTGTGTGCTCTAAGATTGTATCTTCACAGAGAGACTCCTTTCATTAAGTTTTGTTTAAAAAAATAAAAATCGTTGAATTCTAATTACCACACATATACACATGCACACGCACACACATACACACACATATGCAGAACCTGACAGCTCACTCTTCTCTAACACTATTAATGTGTTCTTAAGAAATCTCAACTTAATAAAAATCCTATTGAATAATCCTATAATATAAAAAGCTGAGTCACTGTAGAGGAAAGAAGGCAGAGGCTGGGAATGTCAGGCACTCATAACAAAATTGTTTTTTATAAGAATTTAATAATATTGGGGTTTTCCTAGCAGAAGAAATATAGTAACATATTATCTTTAAAAGTCCAAACAATGTAGACAAAAACAAAGAGTAGATATAGTGAAAGTCCCCTTCTTTCCTTCTCCCATTCTTCCCTGTAACTCCTAACCATCTAGTGTGTATTCTTCTACTTATTTTTTGTACATCTATATGCATATATACATTTATCATACGATCCAACCAGTCCTCTCTTGAGTATTTATCCAAGAGAAATTAAATAGTGCATGTCCATACAAAGAGCATATACAAATATTCATAGCTGCCTCGTAAGTAATAGCTAAAAACTTGAAACAAACTTAACAAACTTAATGTCCATTAACAGGTGAATGGATAAACAAATTGTGGGATATCCATACTATGGAACACTACCCAACAATAATAAGAAATGAACTAATGGTTTAGGAAATAAGCTTTTGGCTCTCAAAATGATTATAATGAGTAAAAGAAGCCAAACAAAAAGAACATATCACTATATAAATGATTCTATTTACATAAAATTCTAAAAAAAGGCAAACTAGAAAAACAAAGTCAATTAATGGTTGCCTGGGGAGGAGTATAGGAAGGAGAAAAAAGAAAGGAAAGAATACCTTGGTAATAGAGCGCCTGGGTAGCTCAGTTGTTAAGCATCTGCCTTTAGCTCAGGTCATGAACCCAGGGTCCTGGGAGGTAGAGGCCCCATCCCGCTCCCTGCTCAGCTGGAAGCCTGCTTCTCCCTCTCCTACTCCCCCTGCTTGTGTTCCTGCTCTCGCTGTTTCTCTCTCTCTCCCTCTCTCTCTCTCTCTCTGTGTCAAATAAATAAAAATCTTATCTACAGTAAGTAAGTACAGTCTTATCTACAGTAGTCCCCAATTTTATCAGACTCAACATCCTATTTTTATAAGTATCCTGAAACTCCCTTTTACCTTCTGAGATGAAATTAATATATTACCTATGTGTGTGAATGTGTATATGTGTACATGTATTGTATGTGTGTACATTGGGATACAAACATATAAATATAGGATATATATGCTTGATATATATGTCTAAAATATACATATTCTAAGTAAATTTCACAATGATCTCAACTAATTGTTTGGTGGGGCCACTAAAATACTGGCACCAAAAACAATGAGGAATTTAAAATGGGAAAAATATTTTGTCTTTATTGTGCTCAGAGCAGGGGAATAGTCAGTCAACCATGGCTTCAGACACATAACTTCATAATGTCTCTTAATTTCTCAAGTTTCTTTTCTTTCATCCATTTACTGATCAAAGCACAATCTTTGGACTAAAAAATTAGAAGTCTTGACTGTAGTGCAATGAAGAGATTGCTAGATCCTGGAGGCCCCTTCCATTACCTACACAGAATTTTAACAGGACCTCGAGGAAGGAAGAGGATTTGGACAGGATATCAACAGAAAAGGCATATGGTTAAGTCAACTTTTATTTCCCTTCTTGAATCACAAGTTTTAAAGATTTACTTATTTATTTGAGAGACAGAGCATACTAGTGAGGAGACAGGCAGAGGCAAAGGGAGAGAAGCAGACTCCCCACTGAGCATGGAGCTCTACATGCACCTCCATACGGGGCTCCATCTCACATCCCTGAGGTCATAACCTGAACCAAAACCAAGAGCTGGCCACTTAACTGACTGAGCCACCCAGGTGCCCTTCTTCCATATGTTTTTGAATGGAAATTATAATATAGATTATATATTGGCTCAATATAAACATGGTTCTCACCTGCATTAAATAATGCAGAGTTTAAAACAACATAAAACCTGATTGCTTTTTCAACTTTGACCTTATACTATAGGTAAGATTTCAGAAGGGGAGCATCAGAGTATATTGCTACAACAGAAATACAGAACCATAGATAGAAATGACAAGGACAAGGGCTTTTTGATGTCCAGCAGCAATACACTGTTGGTCCAATCAATGGTTATACAGATTCTAGTTAGTAAGAGTTTTATATCTTTATTCCATGCATCATGAATACTTTTCTGCATTAATATTATATACTCACAATTATTTGTTCTCCTCCCAATTTAACAATGCGGAGTTTACTTTCCTTGCCTATGTATTTGGGGCTTGTCACATGATCAGTTTTGGGCACTGAGATATGAGTGAGATACAATATTTGTCATGTCTGAGAAGTTGCAAATATAATTGCATTCTTTCACTTGGTCTTTCTTGCTCCTGGCCCCCTAATAGGAGAAACATCCATCTTAGAAGCTGTTGCTTCCAGCAGCCTTTTATTTTGGTAATTCGGTAATATTTATTTTAAATAAAATAAATTTCAAAGAATACATTTAAAAATCATCGAGCATTACAAAGAACCTAAAGGCACAATTGAAGTATTCGAATGAATTGTGAGGCGTGGGAGTGAGAGTCTAAGATGGGGCCATCTTAGGTTCAAAATGAATAGGATTTTGGAGAATCCCTGAACCTGACCTATAGCCTTGCACTTACTCTAGCTCAGTACAACCCTAGAGCCAAACCCAAAGCCTTCAAGCAATGTGAACAAGAGAAAAATTATTGGTCTTGTAAACCATGGAAATATTGGGATTCTAGTATTGTAGCAGAAGCTGGCAGTTAAAATTACATTTCATATTATTTTATATTATCTTTTACTGAAAAAAACTGAGAATGATCAGTTTCTAAACATAATAACAAAATAGATATGTAATCTTTTTTAATATTGAAACGTATTTAAGCATCGCTTGTTTATATTGAACATTAAAATGATCTGCTGAGATTTTCAGTTCCTTTCAGTTATTTTGATATCATAGCATCATAATTTCTGTCATCTGTCAGTTATTATCTTTTGATGTATATATATGTCAAAATGATGTGCATATGGGGGCACCTGGGTGGCTCAGTGGGTTAAAGCCTCTGCCTTCAGCTCAGGTCATAATCCCAGGGTCCTGGGATCGAGCCCCACATCAGGCTCTCTGCTCAGCAGGGAGCCTGCTTCTCCCACCCCCCCGGCTGCCTCTCTGCCTACTTGTGATCTCTGCCTATCAAATAAATAAATAAATCTTTAAAATAAAAGGATGTCATATGTGTGTATAATGCATGTATATACACATACATACTAGTTTAGAAAATTTTGACTTGCCATATTAATTTGTAGAATTCTAAATGTTTATTAGGTTTTTCTTCATCTGCAAATACCTCGTCCATGATGTCCTAAATGAATTTTTTATGCTTTGGTTCATTATCCAAAAAACATGAGGTTAGCTGCCCTGATTAAGTATGACCTATTGCTTAACCAAGCAGTTTTAAGTGGGAATATGTCTCAAAATTGTTGAACACATATTTTTATTAATAAATTGTTTATAAATGCAATCAACTGGATCTCAAAATACTAATTCAATCTAAAAACCTGGATAAAAGAGAATAGCTTCTTAATTTTTTTAATAGAACATTCACAGTATCAAAAAAAAAAAAAACATTCACACTGTCAAAGGCTCAAAACTGCAAACCATGTCTTAGATATTTTAAAGTATGTTTAGAAAATATAATAAAATAATATAGACCTACTTAATGACCAAGTATTTCATCAGCCATTATTTAAAATTCAATAGTGTACTTACCAAGAATAATAAAGTATATAAATTATTCCCTATTTGCAAACCAACAAATAAGCTTGCCGCAGTTTCATGAATGCCATCCATGTTAGAGAAAAAGGACTTTCTTACTCCCAGCTCAGCAAGCCTTCTGAGCTGAAGCATACTTGCATTGGTTTTTCTTGCCCCCAGGTCCCACAGAGGGAACACAAATGGGCCCAGACTGATACTTGCACACATGGCGATTTACAATAGAGGAGAGAAACTCTGAATTTAGGGAACCTTAATATTTTATAATGTTCAGTAAGTATGCCTGCCCTTTGCTCTGGAGGGAGATACCATGTCTTTCTTCTAAGCTGTTTGCTATACAAACATCCTTTAAAAGAGTGTGAAACAAAGAACATTTAGTGCCTTTCATGCAACATGTGCAGAATAATAAAAGATTCACAGAAGATTGTCTCCTAACACACTTCCAAAGAAATTCTAAGTGGACTTCATGTAAAATAAATCAATAAAACCAATAATTTAAAATCTAAATTTTCAAGCTATAAGAAAATATAAATGAATATTTATCTAATATTTTGAGAGGGGTGATCTCTCTCTGTCAAATAAATAAATAAAATCTTTAAAAATGGTATCTAATATTTTGAGGAAATGGTATCTAATATTTTGAGGAAGGAACTCTCTGAGATTAAAAATAATAAAAGAAATTATAACAAAAAAGATGGATGCATTGACCTACATAAAATTTGAATTTCAACACAGGAAACCCATACAAATAGACATAAAGGACAAAGAAGAGATTGGGAAAATATGACAACTCAGTGCTTAATAACCTTACTATATAAAGAGATCAAAAATAAAAAATAATAATCTCCCTTATTCCTAATAATGAACAGATAAATCACAAAAGAAGTTCAAATAAACCACTAAACTAATTAATTCTCAGCAATAACCAAAGAAACAATGTTGTTAATCAACAGTGGGCCACCATTCTTTGCCTATCAAATTTAAGTGTCTTTAAGTAATATTCAATTTCTACAATGGTATAATAAAATAAAGGCATTTATAACTTGCTGATGAGAAATTCAAATGTTACAACTTTTCTACAAAACAAATAAGCATTATGTATCATTTTTAAATATTAATAACCTATGATTTAGAAATCCCTCCTAAAGAAAAAATTACAAATACACGTTTTTAAGATTTTATTTGTTTATTTGATAGAAAAAGAGACATCAGGAGAGGGAACACAAGCAGGGGGAGAGGTAGAGAGAGAAACAGACTTCCTGCCGAGCAGGGAGCCCAATGTGGGGCTCTATTGGGATCACGGCCTGAGCCAAAAGCAGACGCTTAATGACTAAGCCACCCAGGCACCCCGAAAAAACTACAAATATAAATGAAATTTCATTCATGAAGGAGCTACTGAAGCATCATCTGTAGGAGTGAAAAACAGGGATCAATTTAAATGTCGAAACTAGAGAAAGGGCAAAATAAATGATGGCAACTCTATTAAGAAAAATGGATATATACTATTTATAAGCACCCAAAGTCTTTAATTCAGTCTTTATCAAAATTAAAGTGTATTCTTTTTACAGAAAGAATGAGAGAATGAAATATTGCTGACATGAGGATTTTTGAGACTATAAAACAAAATATACATTAGTATTAGGAAAAGAAGAAAGAAAATACACATTTCACAAATACAACAAAATCTAAAATAAACTCTTTTTATTGTCTCTCTCCTCTAAATCTGTTTATTTAAAAAGTTTAAAACATCATATTCTAATACTGAATATTTTTTATGTTTTCATGAACTCTTGGCATTTTCTGACACTATGAATGCTCACAAAGATTCTACCTGTTGAAATTTTTGTCAGAGAAAATGATGTTTATTTGCTTAAAGTTGTAAACTTTAAAGTTGATTTTATTTACTGACTTAGTGATAATTAACATGATCACTTTAATCTAGTGACGCTTAGCCTAACCAGTACGGAAGGATTTGCAGATCTTAGAAATATGAATATAGCAAAGATTTTCCTCTTTATAAAATAACAAATTAAATGTGACTCTGAGTTTTTAAAAGTATAAAGAGTTTTACTTTTTTATAAACAGAGTACTTTTGAGTTCTCAATGACGGGCAGAAATATTCATGATACAATACAATGTTAAGTGAAAAAAGCAAGATTAAAAATATAAATTAAATTAAAAATATATATTAAAAATATAAAGTGCAGCATCAAATATATTAAAATATATCTCAAAAATAATATCAGAAAGGAACACCACTGTTACTAACAATTGTTAACATGATTTCTTATTATAGGAATATTCCTTTTTACATAGTTCACTATATTTTAAATTTTTTGCTATATTGAGCAGAAACTTACTGAGAGTTTTAAAAATTCAACACATATCACCTTTGGACTTGTACTCTATGCAAAGTGTGGTAACTGAGAACTTCTCCCCACGCCCCAGTCCTATTCAATTTCTCTTTGAGAAAGATGTCATGGTGCTTAAAATTCTCCCATGGGTCTTTTCTTCCCTTGGGTTTCTTCAAAAGAGAGAAATATCTCTCCAGAAGGATAAACATCTCTGATTATATTCAACAAATTAAACTGCACAATATTGATGCAAAATGAACTTATCAGATGTTTTACATTTGGCAAGTGGAACATTAATCAGCAGGCAGAATTGGATAGAGAAAGCACTGGAAGGATAAAAGCCCCCAGAAGAATGTACAGAAAGGGACCTCAACGATGAGTTTTCCTTCTTGCTAGTTGTAACTACAGGTGTCTCTGACATCTCATCCAAGCATGTTAACCACCAGAATAACCTAATAGATTGCTCAACTGTTGGCCATCCCTGCAACTGTGTAGGGATACTCACAAGATTTTTATAGTCCTCTACTTCTGCGTCTACATGAAAACAATAGTGGATTGTATTTCTTACTCTGGTTTTTCTTGTGTGCTATCAAAAATTGAATACCTAAAGTAGTGTGCTATCAGCTTTTTAAAATGTAGGTCTATTTTAGTTATATGGCAGTGCATTAATTGTTTCCAATTATTCTGTAATAAATTAACACACTTGGTAGCTTAAAACAACACAAATGTATTATCCTACAGGTCTGGAGATCAGAAGTCCAAAATCAGTCTCACTGGACTATGAAGTCAAGGTGTCTTCAAGGATGCTTCCTTGCGGACATTCCTTGTCTCTTACAGCTTCTGGAGGCTGCTAGCCTTCTTCGGCTTATGACTCACTTCACCTCTGCTCTTACCACATTACTTTCTGTCACATTGATCCTCTTGCTTCTCCCTTATAAGGATCCTCGTAATTGCATTTTCTCCACACATTAATCCAGGATAATCTTACCATCTCCAGACCCATGACTTAATCACAAATGCAAAGTCCCTTTTGCAATGTAAAGTAACATATTCTTGGGTTCCAGATAGAGGATGTGGGATCTTTGGAGGACCATTAGTCTATCTACCAGAGTGTAACATAAATATAACCAAGTAATGTACTAGCATATTATTTCTTTGAAACTAAATTCAGAGATATAAACAAGATTATAATTCCATTGACAACTCAATAAATCTAATAGTCTTTTCACTGAATCAAATACATCCTCACTATTTTTAAATAGCATAAAATAAGTTTCAGAGACTCTTGTCATCTGACGGACCTAAGATGTGTCAATAAAGTGGACTAAATGATTTTAAAGATAAAGGTATTCAAACCTGTCTTTTGTGAACATTTGCGAAATTTGTAAAAGGCTTTTTCCTTTTGAGTTTTTAAAGACAATTTAAAGACTAAATGTGGATGTCAGTAATTTATTCAGCAAAGAATGTCATTTAATTAAATTGTAACCAGCATAGTTGTTGCAACTATACCCTCAGGACCCTTTGAAAATAAGAAAAGAACGATTCAAAGTGTTTCTTCTGATTAGAAGTAAGCAAGTTGCTGGGAGACAGGAGTGGCGCTAGTAGAGAAGAAAATTAAAAGCTCTATGAAGATTCTAACGCTGAATCTGATTTTTTTTTTTTCTGCAACAACGCCAACAGTATGAGCAACAGAGAAGCCTGGGTTCATGGTTTGAGCTCAGGGAAAGAGCAGAGCCCTGGAACCCCAACCAGTACAACCAGCACAGGGAACGCACACCAGTAACTACAGAATGAAAGTCTGTCTTGTCATTGCTACCGGATATAGATCAGAAAAATGCCTCCACACAAGAAAACATTACTTTAACAAAAAAAAAAAGTACTTTAGATTCTCTAAAAATGTCTCGTAAGTTTCCAGAGTAGTTAGGAAGAGAAGAGATGTTACACTTTTGCAAAATTTGTTCCCTTTTTAAGAAATAACTCTATGGAAAACACAAATCAAATATTTCATTAATAATATTTGGTCAAGGGGCGCTTGGGTGACTCAGCGGGGTAAGCGTCTGCCTCCGGCTCATGTCATGATCCCAGGGTCCTGGGATTCAGCCCCATGTCTTCTGGCTCCCTGCTCAGCTGGAAGCCTGCTTCTCCCTCTCTCTCTGCTGCTCCCCCTACTTGTGTTCTCTCTCTCTCTCTGTCAAATAAATAAATAAAATCTTTAAAAATAATAATACTATTCAGTCAACCTAGAAGGTTGTCAATAAGCTGACAGAAATCTCTTTGTATTTGTTTATTTTTTTTTATCACTTGGGCATGCTACAGATGTAACCAAAATTTTATTCTGGTTAAAGAAAATCATAAATCATCATTTAAGAAATACAAATTTCAATTCACACGCATCATCAGATATGTTCTGGGGGTCCACTGTATTCAAAGCACTAAATATGAGTAAAATGGAAGTCAGACCATGTCATCTTTGCTCAAACCCTTAGTCTGATCCAGAGGAAAGCAGAAATATTTTCAGGGGCTTATAAGGCCCCAAATGTACTGCTGCCAACATCCCCCTTGTCTGACTTTATCTGCTGCTTGTCTCCCTGCCTGCTCACATGACTACGGCCTCACCAGAGAACCTCCAGGCTGCTCCTTTGAGGACGTTGGTCAACTCGGAACCTTCCTCCAGGTACCTACTTAGCTAAAACCCTCACCTCTCTCCAGTCTTTGATTCCATCTCACCTTCAGCATGAGGCCTGCTCTGAACACCCTATCTGACACCACAGTGTGGCTCCTGGGCCCATGGAACCACCATGATTCCAATCCCCTCACCTCTGTTCTTTTTTTCTTCTCATGGTACTCGTGGCTTTCCAACATCCTGAACAACCGATTGTCTGGTTGATTGGTTTCGTGGTTGTTTCTCTCTCCTGCCCTAGAATCCAAGTTCCATAATGGAGTTGTTGTCTCTTCTATTTATGGATGTTTCCCAAGATCATACAACTGTGTCTGAAACAGAGCAAGCATCATTAACTGTCTGTTGAATAACTGAGTACAAACTGAGGACAGGAATTTTTTTTAATGAACCTTTATCCTTGCAATAAACTGTAAATTAGGTATCATTTATAACTTAACTTTCTACAGATGGCTAAACTAAGAACTTGCTAAGTTAAATGATTAACCTATATCATGCAGCTAGTAAATAACCAGGCTGAAACTCAGCTGAAAATCTTAAACATTTTCCAACATACTATACAGAATGCCAGTTTTCATTTTTTAGTTCAGCAATTATTTTCTGAGTGCATAGGCCATACAAAGTCTACAGGAATTATAAAGAATCAGATATGGCACTTGTCCTCAAAGAGGTTACCGTCTGGTAGATTTTCAAATAAGAACATGCAAAGAATGGGATAGACTCCGTCTGGTCATCCAGCTAAACATGCAGAATTCTTAAGCTTTTCCCTGACCCACCTATCACAGCAAATTTTGTTGTTCCTGGTTGGAAAGTTTCAGCATAAATAACACCTTCTCTGATATCCTACCTTTTATCGTCTGAGAAAATGGAAGGCCCTCTGAATTCTACTTTGTCTGGAAATGGTTTACAGCCTATAATTAGAGTATAGTTATTCTTCCATTACCTTTATCCTATTTGTTCCTCGGGTTTGGATAGAATGGGTTCTCATTTTCTAATGACATGGATTGTGGACAAGGAGAGAATAAATAATAACAAGTACAGTACTTTGGGCCAAAGTCTCAGACATCCTCCAAAACACCTAGAACTTGTCCTGGAAATGTAGCAGGAGAAATACACTAAGACAACTATGGACTGAATGAATTTGTCCCTTCAAAATTCATATGTTAAAGCAATAATCTTTGGGGTCTTTGGGAAGTAATTGGATTTAGGATAGGTCCTGAGAATGGAACCTTCATGATGAGATTAGTGCCTTTAAAAGGAAAGGAGGACAGTCCTCTCTCTACAAGGGCATGCACTAAAAAGGACTGTGTGTGCAAAATGAGATGGCAGCCATCTGCCAATCAGGAAGAGAGCTCTCGTCAGGAACCAAATCTTCCGGCACCTTGATTTTTGACTTCTCGGCCTGCAGAATTGTGCAAAACTAATGAATGTCTGTTGTTTGAGCCCCCCCGTCTATGGTATTTGTTAAAGCAGCCTGAACTGACTTAGACCATAAGACATTTTTTATGTCTTAATATGTCATAAGACATATTTTTTATGTCAGAGTAGTAGATGAAATAACTAAAAAGAAATATCAAAAAGCTTCCCCCCATCTGCATCCCCCTCTGACTGTTAATAACGGACACTGTCAAAACAAGGATTTTCCTGCTATGGGCAGGGACGTTAACAAATATGCCTTTTAGAAAAGACACTGGACCGTTAACATGGAGATTGTCCGTACTAAATGTGAGAAAATGTTTACTCCTTTGAGTCTAGATGTTATACTTATTACCCACAAGATTCTGACCGGGTTTGTGAGTCCATAAAATCTCCTATTGTGCAAGCTAATCTATGAGTTTTAAAAAAATGTATTTTTAATTTAGTGTGTGGCTTAAAGAAAGTAAGAGATGGAATGGAAAAGAATACCAAAGCTAGCTTGTGAAGGATACAAAACCGGGGCAAATAAAGATGTGGACAAATGGAATTTCAGATGAAAAGAATGCCAAAAGCAAAAGGAGCCACAACAGTGCAAAAACACCAAGTGAAAAATAAAAATTGTGAATAGTTCAGTTTAGCTGGGCGATGGGGTCTTTGGAGGGGAGTGGGAATGGTAGATACAGGCTAAGGAATATAAATATTGTTCTATAGGCAGCTGTGAGTCCCTGATGTTTTTTGTTTTGGGGAGTGACAATATCTGAACTATATTTCAAATACTCATCTGGGGGCACCTGGGTGGCTCAGTGGGTTAAGCCTCTGCCTTTGTCTCAGGTCATGATCTCAGGATCCTGGGATCAAGCCCTGAATCAGGCTCTCTGCTCAGCGGGGAGCCTACTTCCCCCTCTCTCTCTGCCTCCTTGTCATCTCTCTCCCTCTGTCAAATAAATAAATAAAATCTTAAAAAAAAAAAAAAGATGATAGACACTTACTTTGTCATCAAAGAAGCAAAATAGGGGACATAAGGATGGATTTCTGCTTAGGTTACCTAAATTACCCCCCTCATCAAGAATGACTAGGTATATGCCACCCTGTGAGAACTCAAATGTTAATAGGATTTTGGATTATTCATTATCCTCTCTGAAAAGTTCTCTGGAGAACCCACCTACTGAGAAGACCTGAATCCTCCAGGCTAGAGGAATCTGTCTTTTTGTTAATTATATGAATGCAATCCTCAGAGATCTTACTCTTTTGTGTGAGTAATGAAAAACACTTTAAGCTCCCATGAACAACTGCTATTCGGATGTCAGAAGAATATGTGGGCCTCTTAGCATGCCTTAATGCATAACTGCTCTGATCCAGCCCATTCTGGGGATCTCTCAGAAATGGGGTGCGCCACTGGAGAATAAACCACATACTTAAGCTAATTATTCTACAGCTTTGATCAAATACAAATTACTTTTAATAAGCTATTCCCCATCAACATTACGATGTTATACAATGTTATAAAATGTCCTCCATCCGAGAAGTCTTTGAAATCTTCCTTTCTTTCCTTGTCTTTGAAACCATTAATTTCTTAAGTTTGTTTTGCAGTATCTATTGAAACTTGAAGCTCTCACTCCATACCCTTAAGCTATTGTGTGAAGTCCACATCTTCCACTCATTCTTCCACTGGACTTACTGCCCTTGAGAACCGATGTCTATGGTTCTCACATCCCTATACCCTTGGGCCTTGGAAGTCTTCTTCTGTTCATTTGTTTGTGCATTTATGGGCCTATGGTGGTTACCAATGATACTTCTTTAAGTAGGTCACCAGTACTATATTTTTTATAAAGGGATAACGATATTATGACTCACTCATAGGTCTTGGGGACTTTGTGTGTGGGGTCCATACTAAGTAAAAAAAGGAACTTCTGCAATGGTAAAAACATGTCTTCCTTGTTCTCTCATTCTCTGAAACTAGGCTATGAGGAGAGTACATGTGATGGTTTCCTATTGCCAGATCAGGAGATATTTTAAGTCTTCTTGCCATTTATAATCATAGGCTTTACCAATGAAGCCAAAGAAATGTAGCCAGCCTGCTGTTCATATTCACATAGTCTATAAGAGGCTTGAATATATTAAAACTGATACATCGGATCAAATGGGTAGCCTATTTAATAAATATCAGACTCAAATTCACTCATTATGTTTTCCTGTAATTTAAGAAACTTATAGGATTTTGGAGAAGAATAAAGAAAACTCAATATGATGAAGCCAAAAATTTATCTTTTAAGCTATTTTTGCATATCTAGGATACAAAAGTAATTCTGTGGATGATGATTGCAATATCAGTGATAATTGCACATGTTCTTGGATAGATATGTTCTTGGTTAGATCAAAGTCACTAATGATTTTAAAATAAAATGTTTCAAAACACAAAATTGCATTTTTGAAATGGCCTACATTTTTAAAAGCAGTGTAATAAGTAAGACTCAAATAAAAAACAACCTTGAAATTTCTTGTTTTTCTTAATCGATGGCAATTAAGTTTTACAACTGTTCCAGGCTTGATATGCTTCTGCTTAATTATCCTCTCCTTGCCATCCTCTCTACATGTATTATTGCTCAGAAAAAAAAAAATTATGTATGTGCCATAAAAGTAATGGCTGCCTCTTACTATCTCCCACACAAAGACTGTATATGTATATGTTATTTCACAGTAACCCCACAAAAGTTTTGTTCTTCTTATGTCCATTTCATTGCTGAAGTTTACACATGGGTAAGTGGCAGTCCCAGGATGCAAACCCAGTTCTTTTGTATCATTAGAGACTCACTTGATTGATTTATACTTACCTCAAGAGTGGTTTATCAATGAACAGGATTAAAATGGCACAAAGATTTTTCTCCTCCTTTTCTATAGTCCCTCCTATTCTTCTTCCCATCTGGAAGGTGTTTCCAGCATAAATTCCACTTCCCTGTAAACTGGAAACCCTTCCCCTCCTCAGCTGTGAACAGTACTGTCAGGAGTCCCCACGGAACTTCAAGGACACAAGCCAGTAGAAATCATTCCGCAGTTGTCAGGACAAATAAGCAATTCTCAAGTAGCTGGCTGTGTAAAATATCACTGAGGAGGTATTTCCTTATAAGCAGATTTTTGGGGACCTGCCCTCAAGTAATTCTGTTTAGTTGAGCAAGATGAGGCCAGGAATCTGTGTCTTTAATAGCCTCCCAAGGTGATTCTCATTCACAGGCAGGTCTGAGAATTATTGGTTAAATCAAAAGCAGAACTGATAGTCAGTAAGTCCTTAAGGCCAAGATTAAGGACAACTCAGCTGCACACTAGAATCACTTCAGGAGGTTGTTTTGGGTTTGTGTTTTTCTTTTTTGTTTTTTTAATCTGATGTTCAGGCCCCACCCCAGACCAATCTCAGCAGGAATGTTTGGGGTGGCACCTCATCAGGGTTTTTCAAAGCTCCCCAGATAACTGCAAGGTGCAGCCAAAGAGAGAATCCCTGGGGTGGAAATAATCAGTCAGAGCCCTTTGGTTTAGTTTTCCCCCAGTTCAGCGCTCTCTCTGTGCCTTCTTCCTTTCTCTGGGCTGCAGTCATAGAGTTATCACCTGAATGATGACATATGGATATCTGTCTGCAGCTTGGGTGTAGCCCCCACAGGGAGCAGAGAACTGGGTCGGCAGCTGCCAGAGAGCCTGCCTTCCACCAGATCAGACGCTAAAGTATCCAAAGCGGAAGTACAACAGAAATGTATACAAACAGAAATGTATCCTAATTTCACTCCTTTGCCCAACAGATATAAACTAAGAATAAGCATTTCCTTTCACTCATGTAAAAAAATATGTGGATGATTTTCTATTTCTAACTTACTTATACGCATCTACGCACAAATGCTGAAACACACCCTCACACGCTTACTCATGGAATCTCCATTACAAACTCTTGCTTAAAACTTTGCCCCCTTGTGTATTTCAGGACTTCAGTGTGGGGAAGGAAGGTAAAAATGTTAGGAGCTCCAGGCTGGACTGGATGCAAAGTAGATGGAATTAAAATCTCAAAGGTCATTGAAGCTTAGAGGTCACAGTGCCCCAAACAGAGCCAATGTGTTTACATAGTATTTCTCCAATATCCCAAAGGATACTGTCAATAAAAGCTTTAAGATGAGTGAGCAGGAATGATTCAGGTTCCTGGGAGAAACTAGGAAGCCAGCAGCCGACTCTGACATAGCCATAAGCACCCAGGGTCAGGCAGTCAAAAGCTAATGAGGTGAAAAAGGACTGAGGACTATGCGTCATCGATACCTGCTGGCATTTTTTTCCTGGAACAAGTTTGAATATACTTTTTATACTAAAATCTACCACTACTCCTTTTTTTTTTTTTTCTTAATGTGTGTGAATCCAGCCCAAGGTTTTCTAAATCACCTCAGGGGTTGGGAAACTTTCTTCAGTTTCTGTCATAAGAACGTAGAACAGGATAGCGGAAGTCTGACTGGTGATTGGGAAGTAGAGAAAAATTGGAAATTACCTCCAGTTTATGTCTAAGTCAATTTAAATCAGGGGATGGGCTCAAACTCAAGCAGGACAAGCTCACAGTTTTATGAGCCAATTTGAAATGAGTTTTAAAACAAATTTAGAACCCAAAAGGCAATTTAATTCAAAATTCCTCTAGGCAGAAAACCAATGGGGCTTTAAAACATGGCAAAACGCAAATAAAAGGGCATATTCAAGGGCAAAAATATTTTACAAGTTCCAGTGACAGCACAAAAATTCTATTTAAATATGAGATAATAGGAAGATGACATCGTACAGCATAAAAAAGGGGGAAATAAAGCACAAGACTGGAAATTAGCAGATCCTGATATAATTTTTGTTTTGCCAGTAACTAACAGCCTTGGGCAAGTCATATAAAATTTTCTGGGCCTGGTTCCTCATCCTTAAAAGAAAGGTGAGGAATAACTGGTATCTGGTACCTAAAATGGTATCTGGTACCTAAACTGGTACCTAAAATGTTTGTTCTGTATCTGCTTGGAAGACTCACACTTTGGATTTTCTGAAAGGTCTACCTCATTTGATCATCATGTAAGTGAAAATCTCTTTAAAATCAAATTTGATATTTATAATTCTTCCCCTCTACCATACACTAAAACCCAATCTGAACTCACCCTATTTAAATTTAGTCTATAAAATTAATAACATTGTGCCAAAAAGGCATGAAGTTTTCAGTATTGAGAAAATATTTCCAGATCGGTTAAATATTTTCTCCTGAAATGGTTTTTTCCCAACCCCTAAAATATCCTAAATAAAAAAGAGACTATGGAATCAAGTAACTATTTCTCTCTGGCAAGAAAGAATAAAATTTTTACTAGTTGCTAGATGGGATTTTCAATCAATGTTTGACAAGCATCCCATTCTCTCCCATTTTACAACTTCTTCATTCTCTGTGAATCTTTTTTCCCATCATCATCTTACCCTTAACCAACAGAAAGATTTCTTAGCCCTTGGTTTCTTCATGAGTTTATGGTTCAGAAAATTGTATTGCCCCTTCCAGTAAGTTTTGCTCCTTTTGTCCAAATGGCCCCAATAACTGACATCCTAGAAATGCCTACCTTTATTCTTGAGAAACTCACTAACTTGCCTCATGATCTTGAAGCAAGTCTTGGAAATAAGACTTCATTCTTATCAGAAATGTTATGCCTATAGCCATATTGCCTAATGTAATAGCAACTCTCCAGTTTTAAAATAAATAAAGATACTTGATTTACCATGCAATTCATAGAAGCTAAAAGGTGAATCCTATTGTGAATCTCCATTGATTTAGAGTAAAGCACAGGGAAGCTTACCATATAATTCTGTTGTAAAATGCTATTGATTTACTGTACGATATATAGAAGCTCATGGTGTGGGTTTATCGAGAGACTCTTATTCACTGTGCAGTAGCATGAAACCAACTGAGTCACTTGATAGTGAAACCCTCTGATTTAATATGGATCCCAGAGGATTTTATTGTGTCACTCTATGGTAACAAAACTTGAAATTTCATTAATTCATTGTGAATTTCTCAGTAGCAGCCCTTCGTAGCCTGAGATATGGCTCTAACCAACCATGAACAATAGCAAACAGTGTTCTGTATGGAATTCATGAAAAAACAACCTCAGGAGAACAGTTCCTGGCATAAGATGTGTGTTGCTAATCTTCCTCCTAGGAAGAAAGATGAAAGATTTTGTTCTCACAAAAAACAGTGTTAATACCAAAGTTCATAATATAAATTTGAAAGGAGAAATAACAATGTGATCATTTGTTTTAAGATTAACTATATTTTATATATACTTTGAGATTACTTTGAATATCTTAACTTGCCCATTTTTTTCCTATATAGAAAAGACTGTTAATTACTATTTGAACCATGTAGAACTAAATGAGGTAGCACAAAATAGATTACTAGACTGAAGATGATTTTTTTTAAAGTCTTCAGGAAAGAAAGTCTTACAAGGTTTTCAGATTTGAAAATTATATAGGAAACATAAAATGTGTAATATTATGTTTCTTGATCTCAGTGCTGTTGTTAATTCATAATATTTAATTTCTAAATTTATAGATATTCCTCGCTGAGAACAATTTTTGTTTAAAAGGCTACTCTTTAGAATGAGCTTGATTTCCTTGAAATCTAATAAAATGAGCTCTTTTCAGAGAAACCCCCAGTGTCAAACATTGTTTTTTGTGTGTTTTTGTCCTTTATATAAATTATTCAAATCTGTCTTTCTCTTAACCCTGCATATTTCTTCTTTGACTTAACATGAAAATTGTACTTGGTAGTAAGCAAATGAATGAATAGTCTTGCATTTCATTCCTTTGTATTGTTCAAGAAACACAGTGCGATTTGGTATGCTAGAAAGATTCCTTTCAACTTCACAGGCAGATGAAAATCCATAGTATGTGGGATTTCTTCTAGAAAGTTCCACTTGCAAAAGTCGTCTTCTTCTTACATGTATATAAAATATAACCATGAAGAATAATGTTTGGAAGGCAGCTATGCTCACCACTATATCACCAACGCAGACCCCAAGAATAATGTTTGAAGGACCACTTGAATCTGATATACTATTATATTTTCTGTCAGTCAAAGACTACCTCTGATGGGGCACCTGGGTGGCTCAGTGGGTTAAAGCCTCTGCCTTCGGCTCAGGTCATGATCCCAGGGTCCTGGGACCAAGCCCCACATCGGGCTCTCTGCTCAGCGGGGAGCCTGCTTCCTCCTTTCTCTCTCTGCCTACTTGTCATCTCTGTCTGTCAGGTAAATAAATAAAATCTTTAAAAAAAAAAAAAAAAAAGGATGACTTCTGAAGTGTATTACAAGTAATAAAGTAAATTTTTAAAAACCATACACTAAGAAAACAAAGAAAGGAGAGGAGAAAAAAGAGAAAAGTGAGGAGGGAAGAGGAGGGAAAAGAGGAGGAGGGAAGAGGAGGGCACTCCCATAATCCTGTCCGGGAATTATTTACAATGGGAAAGAGGAAAACAAACACAGAGGCCAGAAGACATCAGGGTTAAAGCCTAAAACTGGTCTCCATATGTGCTTCCTTTTTTTTTTTTTTTTTTAATTTTATTTATTTGACAGAGAGAGAGAAATCACAAGTAGGCAGAGAAGCAAGCAGAGAGAGAGAGGGGAGGAAGCAGGCTTCCTGCAGAGCAGAGAGCCCGATGTGGGGCTCGATCCCAAGACCCTGGGATCATGACCTGAGCCGAAGGCAGAGGCCTTAACTCATTGAGCCACCCAGGCGCCTCCATATGTGCTTCCTTTATACAAACCTACCATAAATGTCTCTAAGAAAACTCCTTTTTTTAAACCATAGCCGCCAGCTGGGAAGGTCTCAAACCACAGGGACGGGTAAAAGGAAATCCATGTTTTCTCTGTCACAAGAAAAATAATAATACTATGATTTGTTTGCAAATATTTACTTCATGTTTAACAAATATCAGGCACTATTTCAGGGGCTTTCCATGCATTAACTAATTTAATCCTCACGTTGACTTTTGAGATTTTATTTTGAGCCTCCTTTTACAGATGCAGAAACTGAGTACAGAAAGTTTACAAAATCTTCACAAGGATACAGAGATAATGAGAGATAGGGCTGGGACTCAAGCCAAGAGTCTAATTTCAGACTGCATCATGGAAGATTCTGCACTAGGCGGTCCCAGTAGGCATAATGACTGCACTTTGCAAATCGCACATTTGTGTATGTTTTTACGTAGAGGCTTAGATCTATTGTGGATAAATACACGTCTCTCTCTCTTTTATTCCTGTGTGTGTGTGTGTGTGTGTGTGTGTGTGTGTGAATCTGATATGGACAATGCATTTCAGAAATTTCAGAATCTTTTATAGGAACGTGGACAAATGCAATGTATACAATGCGTTTCCTATTGTGAGTGTATATCCTGACCTAGCTGTTTCTGTCCTATGAGAAAAATGTGCTTATTATCAGAGAGAACTAAGAGGCATTGAGAGAATTAAGAGGCGTTGCATAACCCCAACTAGTACCAAACAAATGCCATGTAACTTCTTGATCATGCAAGAATTTTGCCTGCTGCAAATATCGGATAGCTTAACAAGGTTAAATGTCCTGCCAAACTTATATTCTTAATATCCTAAACCCAGTAAGTTGGGAGCCATTCAATCAGAGACTATATATATATATTTTTAAAGATTTTATTTATTTATGATAAAGAAATAGGGAGAGAAGGAACAGAAGCACAGGGCAGTTGGAGAGGGACAAGCAGGCTTCCCACTGAGCAGGGCTCGATCCCAGGACCCTGGGATCATGACCCATGCTGAAAGCAGAGGCTTAACAACTGAGCAACCCAGGTGCCCTGAGACTATTCTTCATATAGAGTCTCTCTCCATCCTTAAAGAAGGAAGTGAGGAACTGAAGTGAGATCATTCACCTGTCAAGAAGCTTTTCACTGTCTTAGCTGCAAACGTGATTAATAGTCATCACATTGGACCTAATAGCACAGCAGATAACGTACTTTTTTGAAGCGTGTAAAAGCCTTTTTAGAGTATTAAGAAGATATCCTAGGTGTGAGAACAGCTGTTTGGCTCCGTAGCAGTTTAGAATAGCAAATGTTAGCCTCAGGGGCACGAGGAACTAGAAGCAGGGGAGTAGCTTCTCAAAAGCCACAAAGACTTTGTGTATCTTCCCCTTAGATTTGGGCCTTACGGAAATCTCCCGAACTCCTGGGCAGGTCTCGTTCTTGCAGGTCAGTGCTTTTCAAACCTGAGCTTGCAGAGAGATCGCCTAAAGCGCTTATGAAAACACACATTCCTGGGCCTGAGAGCTCGCATTTCTGGAAAGCTCGGAAATGACGCTTCTGCTGTTGCAAGGATCCCTTTGAGCAGCTCTGGGCAGCACTGTTTTAGGGCGTCCCTGTAACCAACGTGATTCTCAAAGCTGCCTCACTATTTTTTTTTCCTCCTCTCTCATACCGTCAGGGAAGAGTAACAGCTCTGGGAACTGCAGGACTCGCAGAAACAATTACTGTGCCCTGACCAAAACAAAGTAGAAGGCCACCATGCAGGATGAGATCTCTTTGACTGGGTACATGAATATGAAAAATGAGTATCCCTGAAGTGAGAGTATCATTCTATCCCACTGTCTCTAGGAGCTCCAACTGTGGCAAGCGACCTTGCCAATCGAAGCCTTAGGTTGTTGTTTTGTACTAGAAAGAGAAGCCAAGAAGATTTGAAG
Organism: Mustela putorius furo; assembly: GCF_011764305.1. Lineage (NCBI taxonomy): Eukaryota > Metazoa > Chordata > Mammalia > Carnivora > Mustelidae > Mustela > Mustela putorius. The sequence continues at coordinate 1,063,134 of NW_025422112.1, read as the reverse complement.
TAGGCGGCCTGTGGGGTCCAATTCAGATGCTCTCTGCAGATTTCAGTCAAGACATTTCTTTATTCTCCACTCAGCTTTAGGTTTCTGTTCATCTAAGTCTTAGCAAAATTTTCAGTTAACTGTTAGAAGACCAAGTCATAGGATCATTCATTTAGTGTTTTTCTTTAAAGGAATTTTTAAAGGAACATTTTTAAAAAGGATAAATGTTTATTTATAATAAATAAATATTTATTTATTATTTATTATAACATGTATTATAATAAATAATAAATAAATAAAAAGAAACATTTTTAAAGGAATATACAAAGAAATCCGGAGATCAAGAGTCGGATGCTTTTTTCTCTTTTAGAGAGAGCATGACGGGGGGGGGGCAGAGGGAGAGAGAGAATCTTAAGCAGGCTCCATGCCCAATGCAGAGCCCAACATGGGACCAGACACAGGGCTCCGCCACACAACCCTGAGATTCATGATGTGGGTTGAAATCAAGAGTCAGATGCTTCACCACCTGAGCTGCCTAGGCGCTCCTATAGTCTTTTTAAGTTAAAAAGGTGGGCAGGAGGACGAATTATTGTAACAGGCCTCCTGCTGTGGTGAAGGAGGATATCCTTATTTTATCAACCAAAGAAACGTGGCTCAAAGAAATTAGGTTACTTGCCCAGGATCACATGCCAAAAGCATAGAAAGAAATGACAGACCAGCTGTGAACCAGTGTGTGGGATGGGGTGAAACCATAGCTGACTCTGCCCAGTGGACTGTGTAGGCCCATCGGGGATGGAGGACATGACAGACTCAGAAGACCCTTTAGACCAGAAAAAGGTGAAGCAATGCTAATGTGGACAGATGAGAGGGATCAGCGGGGAGGGGAAGCCCTGACTATTTGAAGAGAAGAGACCACATGTCTCACCAGGTCTCCTGGGCTTAAACTATGGATGGCAGCAAATGACCAGTAACTTGGCGTGACAAGGAGCTCTTCTAGAAGGAGACCAGTGAAGACTGAAAGAATAATAGAGGTCTGATATGGAGATTTTTAGGCCAAAGGTCATGAGTTAAATACTGGATTTTGAGTTTAAGTTGGGGGGTTGGTGGGGAGGCATTTGAGTGGAAATGCCTTTTGAAGAATCAATTTGCCAGCCATCTGCTTGTAGATGACAACGGAAGTGATGTAACTTACCATGGACAATCACTGGGTTTTTCCCATCATCCTGCAAGGATTCCCCCTTCTCTGTGCCCCCTCCATGTTGTAATAGAGAAAATAGTCATGATTGTACACTGTCACTTCTCCCTTGCAGGCCACAGTTAACTGCATGTGTGGGCACATTGGCCAAACTGAACCAGACAATTTGGAGTCAGAACTGGAAAGTTCAGCTTCAGGCAGGGGCTTATTGAACATAAGAGATAAGAATCTGGTCTGTGGTCCCAGAGCCATTCTCCATTGCACAGAGAAAGAAACGCAGAAAGCCAGGCTATGGCAAGAGAGAAAGCACAATGCTGGCATGAAGAGAAACACAGATGAGAACAGCTGTCCTGGTTTATCTGCAGTGTTTTGGTCCCTGATTAGACCCATTTCTGGGACCTCACTGCATCCAAGTTTTTATGGCCCATGAGGCATACTTCTACATCTACCAGAAAAAAAACCAAAACTCCTCTTTTATTTAATCAAGTTCAATGTGGTTGCCATTACTTCAAACTAAAACTGTTAATCAATGAAAAGTAAAACTAATAATAGATAAGATGTTACAGGGACACATTTTAGAATGAGAAGAGGACTTTTGAGAGAGAGGAGAAGGATCCTGAATAATAGCCAACAATAAATATCAGACAGACAGAAGTTCATAGGAGATTGAGAAGTGAGGAGAGAGAAGAAAACCTGGAGCCTCTTACAAGTCAAGAGAAAACCATTTCAACGAAAAGGCAGAGGTCAACTGTATCAAATTCTACCTGCCTTGCAGGCTTGAAACATAAAGGAGACATGGCCATCAGGTTTAACAAGAGGGAGGGAGGTCACTGTTGACGTGGGTGAGAGCAGTCTGTTGGTACGGACCTGTCAGGAGTAAATGACAACAGGAGGTAGAAAGAGCAAGGGCGGGGCACCTGGGTGGCTCAGTCCTCAGCCTTCACCTTGGGTCATGACCCTGGAGTCTCAAGATCCAGCCCCTCATGGGGCTCCCTGCTCAGCAGGGAATCTGCTTCTCCCTCTGCCCGTCACCCCACCCGCATGCTCTCTCTCTCTCTGACAAATTAATAAAATCTAAAATAATTTAAAAAAATTTTTTTTAAAAAGAGCAAGGGTATGTAACCTAATCAAAAAGTTGATTTAAAATTGGAAAGTAGGAATGGTACTTGGGATTGATTGAGTTTCTTCCCACTCCTGGGATGTGTGTGCATGTATTACACCCGTTAGAAATGTGTCAACATGTTTAAATTCTGGTGGGAAAGAAACATCAAGAATGGGCCACACAGGAGATACAGTAAAGAAGGGTAATTGGTAGCATTGGAGTCTGAGAAGGCCAGAAGAGCAGGGCCTTTAGAATATCTAAGAGATGTCTCTTACATTAGGTGACAAAGCAGGGGTGAAAAGCCAGTTCCCTGTCAGGGAATGAAGGAAGGGGAAGAGCCCAAAGCAGGTGCTGTTTCTTCTCTCCTTCCCAGCCACACTTCTTCATGTCCTGGAGACATGGATCCTGATAACCCAGTCTATCCTGGTGAGAGAAAGATTGGAGTCAGGGACATACAAACAAGATACAGACAGACTTTAGTATTACTAGATCAATGGGGTTCTCCCCTATGCTGTTTTGTTCTCTTCTGCAACACTGTCCTCAATTCATAGACATTGAAAAATACGTCTTACTCCTTCAGTGAAGTTGAAAATTCTTTGTGAGAATGAAACATGTATTGTTCAGTTTTGCACCTTTCTCTTCAGTAATTCATGGACAAAGATCTCTCCAAAACAATTTTTTAATGAGTTAAATAGAAAAACTGTTTAGGATCTAAGTCAATAACAATCTAAAATCGAGCCACCTTTTTTTCACTTCTGACACTTAAGTGTAATCATACAAGGTGAGTTGGCATGCGTTTTCTAGTAATCTCAGAAAGAAAACTCTCACTTTGGGGAATTTATTTAATTTATAGATGTTTTAGAGGCTTTTATAGTCTGATTCATGGAAACGAACCTCCAAATAAGTAACAAATTATAGCTAGGTATTTTTTTTTATCATTCCTTTCATAGCTTATTAAATATTAAACATTTCTTCTTTAGTCCTTTTCAGAACTATTTATTCCAAAGCCATTGCAGAGTCATCCAGAATTTTAAAAACCTGGATTAATTTCAGGCATCACATAATGAAGCTAATGTTTCCATGGTTTCATATTTCTAATGGCTCTTGAATCTACCCTTCAGTGTCAGGAATATTATATCCTTCCAGTGCTCTTTTCTTCTCTCCCCCTGGCCCCGATATTGAGCCTGTACTTAATATCTGTTAACCTGAATATATTCAAATGCAAGTCATGTGATTGGAAATGCATTTCTACTGTTAGTATGTCTAATACATTTTTTTTTTCAATTTCCATTCATTTAAGGTCTGGTTACTTTCATGTTTAATATTAGGTTTCGTGATGAATTCCAAGCCACCGGTTCTGAATGTTTGATGGTACGCTGCCGCCCTCTAGCTTAATTTTGCGAAGTTCTCCACATGTAACAATTTATTCAGCAAATCCCTTGTATATGTCCAATCCACAGACACTCATTCATTTTCAATGAATTGCATATTGGAAGTTCTTTGTACAGCTATTAATTAAAGCCATTCATTTCTTTCCTTTCCAGATAAATGTTCAGTTAATCAACTGGATCAAATTATAAAAGAAAGAAAAGTCTTAAAGGAAAAAAAGAAACCTTCTCATCATGTGCCAGATCCTCAGTGGATTCTCTTTTCACCTTAATTTACACCTTTTCCCTTCAGGTGAGCTGACTGTTTTAAAAATCAATGTGCTTTCTTATCCTTTATTCCTTAAGCAGCCAGAGAGAAGTATCAAATCTTCTGTGCTCTCGGTGAATGCTGAACACTTGTCTGTCAAAGGATATTTCTGAAGATGGAACAAAATAATTTCAGTTCAAATTCTAAGGACTGTGCGAAACCTGTTATTTACGTTCAAAAAATTATAAAACTATTTAAGGCTTTGATTACTATTCTTCTTTAAGAATAGTTCTGAAATAGATGCTGTTGTGACCTGATACTCCTTTGTGATGAGATCTTCTGGCCTGGGTAGAGGTATCTGCTATCTGTTACCTGAACAATTCCACATCTGGTTTGCTGGGATTTATTTGTTGTCGAACATATTGACTAAAACTTGGTGCAATGACGTTAAATTGAACCCATATTAACGAAAAGGGAAGGCACGTTTAGTTAAGGGTCTACCTGCACTTTGGTGCCCCAAAGCCTTAACATTAAAATATGATGGGCAGCTTCATTTTCAGGGTTGTTCTCAGCTGGAACTGTGTAGGGAATGACATTTGGGTAGAACACAGAGACCGTGATGCTCCAAGGATGGAAGGCTGGATTGGATCCTCAGTTCTGCCAACACTTAACTCCTGATTCTTACCTCTCTTACACCTACAACAATGAGCATACCATGCTCCTGAAATTGTAGAGACCGTCAAATGAGGCAGCAAGTACAAGAGCACCCGGATGATGCTTGGTACACGAAGCCTAATAAAACTTTGTTTAACCGAAACCTAATATAAACATCAACTTGTTCTACTCTTCAGATTAAGACGTACTCTTTGCCTTTTATCCCTTTTCTTCTTATCCAAGTTTTCCCCTTATGTACTGTCTCTGGGTCTTTTTGCAAATTCTAGCTATTTTAAGCAGAAAAATGAATTTATTAAGAGATATTAGATAAGTCACAAAATCTGAGAGGGTCAGAAAGTCAGGTTTAGAAGCTACGCTGACCGTTGCACGAGACCCTAAGGCACTGTCACCCAAAACTGTCCCACCAACGCCACCCCAGGATGCTACCACAGGAATTCTGGCCACTGCTCCCTCCTTGGATTTACCCGAAGTAGAGTCCATGAGGGTTGAATGATTGCATCTGATTGGCAGAGTCTGCACCACGACTGCAAGAAAACCTGGAAAACTGAAGTTCTAACTTCTACCTTGGGTGACAGGAGACAAAAGGTGAGGAATTCTCAAAATAAAACGCAGTTACTGAAGGATTCAGTGTGGCCAAAAAGCATGATTACTACTCCACTCTGCTCTCTGTTTTTATGATCTAATTGTTTACTCAAGAGTTCCTAGAAATGGAGAAGCTGAGGAAGTTCATCTAATGGCAGAAATTTCAGAGCTAATAACAAATCACAAATCAGGGGGCACTAGGTGGCTCAGTCGTTAAGCGTCTGCCTTTGGCTCAGGTCCTGATCCCAGGGTCCTGCGATGGAGGCCCATATCAGGCTCCCTGCTCTGCAGGAAGCCTGCTTCTCCCTCTCCCATTCCCCCTGCCTGTATTCCCTCTCTTGCTGTCTCTCTCTCCGTCTCTCTGTTAAATAAATAAAATCTTTAAACACACACACACACACACACACACACATCATTGACTCTCAGCTATCCCCATTTCTACTTGCTACTCTCTCTGGGCACGAGAATATGTGTGACCGTATTATACTGTACAAACATAGAACTGTATTCTGCTTATCCCATATACATTGATTGATTGATTGGTTGGTTGATTAAACATGTATTGAATTCCAGAACATTTGCAAGGAATAAGAAATACAAACACAAATAATAATCAGATCTGTGCCCTTCATTCTTGGAACTCACATCCTACTTGGGAAATCCATCCTGCCAACTCCAGGCAATCTGAGAAACACTTTAACAGAATATATAGGCCATTTTGTACGTATGTAATGTTTGGAGACACTTTGAATAGGAAATCCAAGATTAAAGGTACTGTCCAATAATACCTATATTGCAAACATATTGGGAAGTCTATTTTGTGAAACAGGAGACTGGAGGTGAGTCAATAAACTGTTGTTCATTGCTGATAAGTTCAGACCTTAACGGTACACTTTCAATTTTTATTCATATTAAAGTTTTCAGATCTTTCATTGCCTTCAAATCATCATTTCAAGCTTCGTTATTATTCAGACACTGTAAAATGAAATTTAAGATCATAAAGTGTCCTTGAAAATAGAAACTTCTCACTATGATACTAATGTTTTAGTTTCTAGTCTTAAAACATTATAGTTTTTCATTTACATTTCTTATGTATACTCATTTAATAACCAACTTTAAATTCAGTAATCACATTTTCCCCTAAGCTTTGATTAGAACAATTATAGCAAATGAAAATAAGAAAGTAATTTCTGTAAAGAGATTCATAAAGCGTCCTTTTCAAGCCATAAAGCAGCCTTCCAAATAAATAGTTTTTTTCAGCATTAGGTCTACCAAGAAAAAAAAAAAAAAAAAGATTTTATTCTGCTGAAGATAAACAGATCCAAAACGCTTTCATTGTCTGCTCATCTTTTACTGAGTCTAGCCTGGTATGAAGGCTTAGCACACAAAATGTACCCAATAAATGCTGTTGAGTGAGTATCTGGCTCTCTTGCTGAGGCTAAAAAGGTAGAAGCATCAGTAGAAAGTCCCCCTTCGAGGGGTGCCTGGGTGGCTCCGTTGACTAAGTGTCTGCCTTTGGCTCAAGACATGATCAGGGTCTTGGGATCAAGCCCTTCTTCCTGGTCCCTCTCTCCCCACCTTACCCCTGCTTGCACACCCTCCCCTCCACCGCTGGCGTTCTCTCATTCTCTCTCAAATGAATAAATAAAAAATTTTTTAAAAACTCTCCTCTGAAATAGAAAGCTTGTGAACAGATAAATGAAATAGAAAAGACAGGTGATGGAATGTTTTACATCTACACAATATTTCTTTAGCCCCCTAACTTTGGTCCATGTTTACTTTGGGTTTACCTTACAAAACAATATGCATCAGCACGCAAGGGAAATCTCTGCAAAGATGGCCATACCAACTTATTGATTGATAACACATGACTGAATATTTTCTGTCAACTCACTACGGCACAATTAACACTGAAGGTATTATTCCTAGTTACATAAATCCCACACACCGCCATCCTGAGTATTGTGTTGTTTTAAGTTATGCCAATAGGATGTAAGGGGGAGGGGGTTACAAACAACTTGATTAGCAGAATTTTTATAACATCTTCTATTTGTTGTGGAAAAAACAAACCAAAGCACTAGCCATGTTTCATGAAGGCCCATGCATGACCAAGTTGCCTATACAGCTCTGTTAGGCTGGGAAACAGTACAGTTTTGTTTTTTGTTTTTTGTTTTTTGTGTTTTTTAATGTGTATGGATCCCTCTAATTCAGATTCTCTCTCAAAAAGCAGAAAGACTGGGCGCCTGGGTGGCTCAGTGGGTTAAGCCGCTGCCTTCAGCTCAGGTCATGATCTCAGGGTCCTGGGATCGAGTCCCACATCGGGCTCTCTGCTCAGCGGGGAGCCTGCTTCCCTCTCTCTCTCTCTCTGCCTGCCTCTCTGCCTACTTGTGATCTCTCTCTGTCAAATAAATAAATAAAAATCTTAAAAAAAAAAAAAAAAAAAGGCAGAAAGACTGAGGGGCACCTGGATGGCTCAATCAGTTAAGTGACTGCCTCTTGATTTCGGCTCAGGTCATGATCTCCAGATCCTGAGATCAAGCCCCGCATCGTCAGGCTCCATGCCCAGCAAGAGCCTGCTGAAGACTGTCCCCCCTTCTCCTTCTGCACACGAGGGCATGTTTGCTGTCTCTCTCAAAAAGAAAAAAATAAATGTGCAAAGATTGAGGAAATGGTCTTTCCCTGTTTATTCTATCTTTAATCCTTCATCTCCAAATGCCTCAAATGTTTCCCCCCACACATACATACACACACACCCAGACACACGTGCACACGCAGACACACACATGCATATACACACAGTCACAGAAGCAGGAAGGAAGGTAAGTTTTGTTACAGTAACAAAGACACAAAATCACTGTGCCTTAAAGCAGATAGTTTATTTCTCTCCCAGGTAAAAATCTGAATGTAGGCAAGTCGAGTTCTGCTTCACAAGGCAGAGCTTTTTCCTTGTTACTCCACTGTAGATGGGCTCCGTTCCCAAGGGCATTTCTCTAGCCACAACACCTGCAGGTTAGCCAACTGGAAGAGCAAATGCAGAAGGATAGAGAAAGGGCAGGAAACAGAGTATCTGTCCTTCAAAGAAGTTTCCCAGAGCTTCCATACAACACTTCTACTTACAGCTCTTTGGCCAGACTCTAATAACACAGCCACGCTCAGCCACAGTGGGAACTCAGAAATGTGATTTTATTTTCCATAGTGTGTGTTCCCAACTGACACATTTAGATGGTATTCCTGAGAACAGAGGGAGAATGGATATTGGCAAATAACTAGCAAGCTGTCATGGGCTTGGTTCCTCCCAACTATCCTTCCCATGACAGAATGAATGGAATTTCATACTCAGACCACTCAGGGCAAATTCCTTTCCTTCTCCACCCACCCTGCTCTACCTTTTCCTCTACCTTTTAATCCACCAAGAACATTATTCTTATGTATCCAGACACACTTCTGCTCAGAGGAGCAAAGAGGGGAGCAATTAGTGAAGGACAGATTACTTTCCCTATTTAAGCTACTGGGTACTACAAATTCAAATAGGAGGATCTGAGCCAAGTCTAATCCTCTGCTTTTGTGTTTGCTATCTAAATTGAGACCACTGTCAGTTTTAATTGAACATAAAATCTCCTGTTTGATCCTAAGCAGGAGAATAGGGTTTTCATTTGCTAGTCAGTGGATTTTGGATTTCTTCCCCAAAGAGGCTAAACTTTAGTGATAATTACAATATTGTCTCATTCAAATGAAGGTCTGGAACATTTAATATTCTTGGGGACATAGCGTCCTCTGTGGGCAGCAGAACCAGTCATTTAAATATATATATTTAAACTGCAAACATAGCCCTGGTTATGTAGACTGTTGTTCTCACACTTCACAAAGCACTACAGGTGCCTTTGAAATCATAGCTCTGAAGAACAGAACAAAGCATGAAGAGCCCACGTATCCCCAAGCACACACCCGTTCCACCTGTGTTTTATATCTGGGGCTTTATATGGGCTATTGTTTAAAGAAAAAATTTCATGACTTTCAAATATTTGACCTCATTGTTCTCCATCAAATTTTATTTCTTATGGATTTGTTTCTTGAGCACATTGTAGCCTTGAACTTCCCAGGACTTTCAGGAGCTAGTAAAGAAGGGCACAAAGAAGTTGACGTACTGGGAAACCTTCCGCTCACTTGTCATCGTGACATATTTTTGGAACCTTACATATTTAGAAAGATCACAATGATTCTGGCAAATTTTGCTCCATAAAGCAGAGCTTCCTCCTTGTTATTCCATCTTGCATGAGCTCCATTCCCAACAGCGTTCCCCTAGCCACATTCCTGGCAGGTGAGCCAATGGGAGGGGTAATGGCAGAAGGATGGGGAAAGGGCAGGTAACAGAGTGGCTGCCCTCTATTTATCTAGATTACTGATACTGTATTAGTAAGCATTTTTGTCTCCCTGGCTGTCACAATGTATGTGTATAATTGAAATTCTTTTTTTCTTTCAGTCGTTTACATTTTGCTTGGTAATTCTTAAGACTTTTTGATTGTATGAATGTATCTGTTGCCTGAAATAACTGAATATTTCTCTCTAGGTCAACATACATAGCGGAAACGATGACTGACCAACAAGACCTGGGAAATCTGCATATTACAGCTGCACCACAACTTTATTGTTTGCTTCTACTATCAGAATCCTCTCGGCAGTCCCACTTCATCCGTCAAATATTCCATGGGGACAAAAAAAGAGCGAAAGCCTATGTAGTCCTTTTGTCGTTGATTATAAAAATCCACTCTTTTCTCCCTGGGAGATCAGCTACTTAAAAAACACATCTCCAAAAGAATAGTTAAGGGTTCTAGTCTAAATAAAATATTCTAAGAATTTATTTCTCTCAGCATCTGTTTCTTCATTTTCCAGCTCATATTTTTTCATGGCAACAAAGTAGCGAATGAAAGTTTCCCCCAGGGCCTGTCTCAGACACTGATCTTCCTCCAGTGCTACAAGAGCATCTTCCAGTTTCAAAGGGATCTCTGCAGATTTGGCCTGACAGAAGTCCGTGCTGTCATTGGGACCGGCCAGGACACCATCGCTGCTTTGAAGTCCATCCAAGCCCGCAGCAACCGTCGCCGCCAGCACCAGGTATGGATTTGCAGTCGCGGAGCCCAGTTTATTTTCTATTCGGCTGCCTTTCTCACCGTGACACTTGATATTAAAAGCACAGCTGTTGTCATTGTATCCCCATGTTGTAGGCACACTCTCCTTGAGGTCTTTACTCTCCTTGGAATATCGCTTCCGGCAGCTAACAGCAGGAGCCATCAGGCAGCTGAGAGCAGCAGAGTGCTTCAAGAGCCCTGCCAACCATTTTTTCCCAGTGATCGTGAGCTCCTCGACTCCAGAATTGCTGCAAAACATATTTTTCTTCCCCCCGACATCCCAGAGACTGTGAGACAAAATTCCTGAATTGCAGAATCCGGTCTCGATGAAAAAGCTGGCGATGTAATTATATTTCCTTGCCACTTCTTTGACACCTGTTCTGAGGGTGAATGCATTATCAGCTGCACTGATGCCAAATTCAGGCAAAAAACAGATTTCCATCTGACCGGGCCTGGTAGAGGAGGAAAAACTCTCGACATTGGCTCCAGTGTGATACAAACCATCAACGAGCTCCTGGATGAAAGGCTGGTCATGATTATTTAGCAGTGTTGAAGCAGGGAAAGAGATGGTCTTTGAATTGATAATTTCGGGCACAGCAAAAATGCAAAAATCATAGATGAAGGCGGAGAGCAGGGAAAAGCCAGCGTCCTGCAGCTGGCTCAGCTGCCTTTTGGCGATGTACCGTGGGGAAGTCAAAAGAGGCTCACCAGTCACAGTGAACGTGTCACATATCACTCTGGCAGTTCTCTCAGCCCATGGCAGAACCCGGAAGGTTGAGAGCTCTGGCATCAGGACGATGTCACTATTAAAACACGTTGCTCTTATGTGATCCACTTCATCATCCTTAGGATTCGGTATCAGTTCCAGATAACCTCGGGGCATGCAGACGCCGTGGATCACTTTTTCCTGAGGAAATTAAAGATCAGAGCAATCAGGTTTTGACCCTTGAAAGCAAAGGAAAGGGTGGGGGTGGGGAGACACATTGCTCATGAGGAAAAAAAAAATGTCTTTAACATCCATTGGTTAACATTAGCTTAATATCAAATACATTCTAAATATTTTATTTTTTTCAGATGTATTTATTTAGGGGAGCCTGGGTGGCTCAGTGGGTTAAGCCTCCACCTTCGGCTCAGGTATGATCTCATGGTCCTGGGATCAAGCCCCGCATCAGGCTCTCTGCTCAGCAGGGAGCCTGCTTCCCTTCCTCTCTGCCTGCCTCTCTGCCTACTTGTGATCTCTGTCTGTTAAATAAACAAATATAATCTTTTAAAAAAATGTATTTATTTATTTGAGAGAAACAGAGAGATGGTGAGGGCCAGGGCAGAGGGAATGGGAGAGAGAGCTTCCTTAAGCAGACTCCCTGCTGATGGGGAGCCCCCCACTCAGACTTGATCCCAGGACTCTGACATCATGACCTGAGCTGAAACCAAGAGTTGCCTGCTTAACCAACTGAGCCACCCAGGGGCCACCAAATTTAAAATATTTTAAAATAAATCCCGAGTTACTTTTATAAACAACTCTTAATATTTTTAGCCTAGAAGGCTTTATATGTTTGAGATCTGAAAATAGCAGTCATTAAATAAAAGGTACAATAATAAAGGAAATGTCTTTATAGCAAATGACAAAGGTAAAGCCTTGTGAAATTGTTTGAAATGATCATAACCTAGTCCTTTTTAAAGCACTTTTTATTTTATGGCATAGTTGCTAATATCTCAGCTAAGGTTTTATTTATGGCTTATTTTGTTGTAATCCCTATAGTTAATTGAGAATCTTCAGTCCTTCCAGGAACTTAACAGTGGTTAGTCCTAGGACACACACAACAGTCATCCTAAGGAACCTGGTCTGTCACCCAGAGGTCCCAGGTCTGCTGACAGCTGCACTCCTCTCTTCATCCACTTACACAACCCACTAAGAATGAATACATAACAGCCTCACAGTCCCCGAAACTTGGCCTGTGAGCGTGGACCTAGATCTCCAAAGCTATAGTTCCAAAACGTGTTACCGCCTTCAAGTCAGCCACGAACTGAGTGTCAACAAGTCTGACTTCTAAGCCTAACTCTTTCATTCATCACTTGGGTGAAGTTAGGCAAATCACTGGACCGAGTGAGTCGGCCTCCATGTCTGTGTAACAAACGTATTAGGCTCAATGGTTGCTTAGGCACTTTCTAGCCATAGACCTCTTGGGGTCAGTGTATTTGGTCATTCATTTAACTTTTGCTATGTTCCAGACAACAGGGACATGATGAGGTTATAAAGTTGAGCAGACACGTTAAAACAGTTTCTAGAAATTTTGTCATAGTGATATAACAAAGCTTCATGCGTTGAAGGTTACATTAATGGTAGGGGAGAAGCTAACTGTAAGGTTTGGTTTCCATTATGTCAGTGCGTATCATGAGGTTGATAGCACATGCTAACATTCTATAAGCCAAATTGTTTCTTCTATTACCTCCAGTCCCAAAGAAATGGCTACCAAAGATAGGTGCTAACAGGGACCACACTATTGGTCCCTCTTCTGCCTTTGACCGTGAGCCCCCGCACTTCCTCACATCTGTACATATACTTTCAAATGTCGTTTGACTTGACTGATCCAAATCTGCTTTTGCCAGTAATAAAGTTGAGAAAGTCAAGCACTATTCAGTGCCTGCTTAATTTTTTCAGTTCCCTCAATGACCTGTATACACACAAACACACACACACATACACATACATACACACACACACACACAGAGGCATTGTGGAATTTCAGAGTACTTTAGTATGAAATCCTTTCGTTTGAATTTTTACTATAAGAAATAATGATATGTCCTTACTTTTCAATTTTTTAGTTTGAAAATCCATATGTTAGTTCTGTATATCCCTAAAACAAAGGGTAACATTTTATCCAGGAGATTTCCAAGAGTTCCTGCAACTGAAATCTGTGTTTGTATTCACCTGGTTGTGAACAATAGGGAAGAACTTATTACATGTCATTCTACTAGGCCTTCACAGATTTAAACAATAGGAAAAAGTTGCACTTTGTTCTTCAAACGATTTAATCTGTATTTTTCTGAGCACTCTTTTTTAACACTGTCATTTTCTTTGTTCTTTTTTGAACATTCTGAATTCAAACGACTCTTTATTAGTAGTGGGAAATATATAAATATACATAAACATGTCTTGCTCATAACAACTAATGAAGTTATCTTCACAAGTGTTTATTAAATACAAAGTATTGGGACAACTTCACACTCTAATATAGATCACCAGGGATTCAATAAAAACTCTAGCAAAATAGCTCAAATCTCTATGATAACTGAAATTTGGATCACTGTAAAGGCCACCGAAGAATTAGTTATAAATTCTGTTGCAATACATCATGTTTTGATTAGATCAAAGATAGAAAGAATCTACATTATCTGCATATAATTTAAATAAAAACTAGTCTTTTGCTAGAACAGAGACAGTTGGTTGTAAGGTTTAATCAGCTAATGTTTGGAAGGCATTTAGCACAGTGCCAGGCATATGATAAGTTTTCTTTAAAAAGTAGATACCATCTGGGGCGCCTGGGTGGTTCAGCGGGTTGAGCCTCTGCCTTCAGCTCAGGTCATGATCTCAGGGTCCTGGGATCAAGCCCCATATCGGGCTCTCTGCTCAGCAGGGAGCCTGCTTCCCCTCTCTCTCTGCCTGCCTCTCTGCCCACTTGTGATCTCTCTCTCTGTTAAATAAATAAATTTTTAAAAAAAGAAAAAGGAAAAAAGGAGGAGGAGGAGAAGGGGAAGGAGGAATACTGTAACTGGAAGTGAAGAATCAGAGGTGGACATCCCAACTCTGCCTGTAATTCCTGTGTAGTTTGAGAACACCTTCCTTAACTTTTCTGGGCCTCCCTTCACTCATGTATAAATGAAGATAGGTTATGTTACCTCCTGTATTTCCCTGCATGGTCTAACAATAACAATAATTTTTAAATTGACATTTTATTTTCCACAAATAGAAAAAGTTTTAAAATTACTTTAGAAAGACTGAAATTACTTTCACTGTTATAGGCAAATTCAAATCATGGATCCACTCTTCATTTAATGAGTTCCCCATACAGAATTGTATTTATATCAGACTCATGTTGTTTATATTGTTTTGCACAGTTGAACTTACTTTTTATGTCCATTTGCAATGAATTTCACAAAATGAATTATTTAATTTTTAATTACAAATACTCATGATGTAAATATTCAATATTACCTATACCTTCACAAGTTCCAAAATGAATTCAAAGTGTTTTGTTAAAAAATAAATAGATACTCTATAATCATTAAATAAGAATAAAATAATGACTAGGTAATGAAAGGAGAAAGTGAGTTTGTATTTGCAAATTAAGACAAAAAATAAATACAGCAAATGAAAAGAAGTATGATAAGTTATATTAAAATTCTTATGGTAGACAAACTTTTTCCCTGCATAAACTCCAGAGGAAAAAAATTGATTCTAATACATTGGACATTGAATGAGATAATGGAAGGTATTTTCAATAGTATTTCTAAAAAGAATTGCAGACATTTTCTTTTTATGTCAATTTTATCAATCCCCAGCAAGTGGAGGGAGCATATTAAATTATATTTTCATTAAAGAGTTTCTTTGAGGAACTACAATAATACTCTAAATATGTAGCTTTGAGATGCCATTAGTGGAATAAATGATTAGGATTTGACAAAAACTGAATAGCAAGCAGTTTTATATTGAGGTCTCTGGCAAGTGCCTGAGGTGTCAGTTGTGTTTTCTTATTGATTGAAAGAAATTCATATAAATTAGATTCTCGGCCTGTTCACAGGAAATTTCACATTTTCTTGTCAAAATTAACCAACATGTATTCTTACATGGATGAAGAGAAAATAATGTCTGCAAACAGGTCTAAAGGATTTCTTAAGAGACAAATTTGGGGGGGGGTCCATTTCCTTTTTTTTCATTATTATTATTAAGTAGAGTTGACATAAATATTTTATCAGTTTCAGGTGTACACCACAGTGATTTGAAAATTGTACATGTTATACCGTGCTCACCAAGATAAGTGTATTCAACGTATATCACCATACAATGTTAATACAATATTATTGGTTCTATTCCCTTTGCTGTAATCTTCATCCCTGTGATTTAATTCTAACTGGAAGTTTTGTACCGTTTAATTGCCTTCACCCATTCTGGAAATGACCAGTTTGTTCTCTGCATTCATGAGTCTGTTTCAGTTTGTTTGTTCATTTGTTTTGTTTTGTTTTGTTTTGTTCGGTTTCACATGTAAGTGAAATCATATAGTATTTGTCTTTCTTTGAATTACTTCACTTAACCTAGTACCCTCTAGCTCCATCCATGTTGTCACAAATAGCAAGATCTCATCCTTTTAATGGCTGAGAAATTTTCCATTGCATATATACACCACGTCTTCTTTATCTATTCAATTATCAATGGACATTTGGGCTGCTATCATATCTTAGCTATTATAAATAATGCTGCAATAAACATAGGGGTACATATATCTTTCGAAATTGGTGTTTTCATTTTTGCAGAGTAAATACCCAGTTATAGAATTACTGGATGGTATAGTATTTCTACTTATAATTTTTTGAGAAACCCTCATCCTGTGATTTTCCATAGTGTTTCCACCAATTTACATTCCCATCAAGAGTACACAAGGGTTTCCTTCTCTCCACATCCTTGCTAACACTTGCTATTTCTTGTCTTTTTGCTACCAGCCATTCTGACTAGTGTGAGGTAATACCTCATTGTCATTTTGATTTGCATTTCTCTGATGATGAGTGAAGTTGAGCATTTTTAAAAAACAAATTTGAACCTGTTAGAATTCTTTTAAAAAGTGTTTTTGAAGGTGCCCACTTTTTCTCAACATAAATGAGAAAATTACAATTTTATATTAAAGTGGTAAAAATAATCTATACCTTAGAAATAAAGTTAGAGGTGGCTTAATTTTTGTACTTTCATATATCATACTGACTGATGTCCCTTCCTTCTAAGAAATGTTTCAGTGACACAATAAATCAGTCATTAAAACAAATACATGACATAAACTGGAAAAAATTTTCAGAAAGTCTCAAAACATATCCAAAAATATAATATTCTCAATATCACTCTTTTCAAGAATTTAATGGTATTTATTAAGTCATCCAACAAGAATAGGATATTTTCCTATCAGAATTAGAACCTGAAAGGGGTATGTTTTTTATCTAGCAAATTGTTTCTATTTAATCTTTTTTTTTTTTTTTCATTTTATATCTGCTCTTGGGTCTTCTGTTGCAATTTTCTCACATCAACCCAAATATAATCTCCATAATTGCAATAGGAGAGAAAAGATAATTCTATGGAGGGAAACTATTCAAGGCAGAAAGACTAAAATTACCAGTCTTAATTAGTTTTATATTTCTATTGGGTAAAGGAATTGCTATCTGGGCCCTGAAAGTGTGTATGTTCAGCCCCTTAGGGAGCAATAATGTGTTTTGGGAGGGACAAGGGAAAAAAAACAAAATAAATTACTGTTTTTCAGCTTTAATTACTGTATAGATTATAAGAAAATAAGAAAGAGCAGTAAGGATCATTTGCTTGCTCATGGTCATGAAATGACATTCACTCATAACTCTACCTGTAAAACTCACTTGGAAAAAGTGTGCAGGGATACTCTTAGATCTGGACACACCATGGAGGTCTGTTGCTTCAAATCGCACAAACTGAAGATGATTTTTGGCCATCTCTTGTTTAATGTGCTTCATTCTAGAGGAGAGATGAGGTGTGGTCGGAATTTGAGTGCCGTCCCTGGTGTTATCTGTAGGATAGAAGATGGCCCTAAGTCATGACATCATGATGAATGGAAAAGCAAAAGGAGACTACAGAGAGTGACTCTGTCATCATGATTGTTAATAAAATCATCCTATACTCGTCCTTGACTTACAGGTAGAGATCTTACCTTTCTTATCCTGCCTTTACCATAGTCCCAAGAACACAGTCTCTAAACAGCCTAAGCGATTATTTATAAAGCACTTGGGGTTAAGCAAAAATTAACATTATTTGAATAAGCATAGAGCAATATCATATGCAAATACTTACTGAAAATGTCTTTGCTTATGGAAATTAGGATACATTTGCATAACGTGACAGCTTAGGCACCATACAAGTCTGTGTACAGATAACTATCACTGAAAAGACTAAGCTTCTTGCACTAACTGGTACTACTTAAAGGTTCCCGTATGATTCAAGGCAAAATTGTTTGGTTCTGTTTACCTTGTGCAGATTTGCATTTTTTTGTTTTTGTTTTGTTTGCCAAAAGGGATTTATGGCATCTGAATCTAAGACATCTACATGTCTCTGTCAAATTTAAACTTAAAAATCAGTATAAATGAGCAAACGAAATTGTTTTTCAAGGATGAGACTGTAAGAGATGAAAAATCTAGACTGAAAACCAGAAACCTAAATATATATATATATATATTTAAGATAGACTGTAAATTCTAAAACTTCAGAGCTAGAAGAGAGTTTGGCAATAAATCACCTAAGCCAACCAGTTTGCTAGCTTGCAAGCAAATTGCACCCAGAGAGGTGCAGTGAGGTAGTCCAAATCACTCTCAGTTCATTGTCAAAAATCGAAGTTACAAACCAAACCTCTTAACTCCCAGTGGGTGGCTCATTACCAGAAAATGAATGAATATATCCAAAGCATTTAAAAGGTCAGGCACGTAGTACACACCACAAATGTTAGCTACCATCCAAACTTTCAGAAGAGGTAGCAGACTGTAGAGATTCAGCATAAACACCAAAGCCATCTGCCTCCCTCAGAATCCTGCCTGTGCCCTAGACACTTCCTTACTTCTCTGAGCCTGGGTTTTCTCATTGATACAATATTATCCATTTTATAGGCTTGTTGTGATGATTAAACAAGTTATTTAACAGTTCCTGGCAGACATTGAGCACCATGTAAGTGCTTCTTAAATACGTAAAGTGAACACAATTACTCTAGCCTTGGTAATGGTACCATGATCATGCCTGAATCTGAATATCCATCAATCTGTCACATTACTGATGCTGAGCACCTATAATTTTAAAGTGATACCTGAATATCCTTTTCTGAGATATAATTGGCTTTAAAAATAAACATAAAGATTGACAGTTTAAAAACAGAGATTAAGTAGATTTTAAGTACATGAAGCATGAGGAAAACAAATTACTGGTTCCACCTATACAAATATATTAGAGATAATGTCCTGTCACTGATACATTTGGCTACTCTGAGACTCCTGAGGCTTTATAACTACCTTCCATTTAACACAAACAATTAAGCTGTAGCAATTTCAATGTTTCATGCTAAATTAGCAGTTGCTGTCTTCCCAACCTATCCTGAAGTATTGGGTGTTCTGCTGAAGTTGAACAATTCTCTTTAAAGAAAATACAATTTATACGCATTTTAAAATATGAAAGATTTCAGACAGGCAGTATTCTAAAAATAATAAGGAATTACATACAAGCTATAAATATTTTAACAACATAAAAAAAATCAGTAAGCGTCTCCTACTAAAGGAACAAAGTCATTTTATTGGCTCACTAGTAATACGATCACAGACAGTCTCATTAGTTCTTTGCTTTATCTGTATCTTCTAATGTTTCTACAATAAATATGCATTCTTTTAAAATAAGGAAAATATGCATCCACTCAAGATGGATTGTTTAGTTACTATGTACTATTTATATCAGACATATATCTAGGAAGAAGCCAGAAAAAGCCCTTTCCTCATAGAGCTTTATATTATTGAATGGAAGAGCTATAGACAATACATACACCATCAAATGCAAAGGCAGTATATTTTGCCATTGTTAAAAGTGCTGAAAATAAATAAATATAATCATCTGGAGTATTGATTCTATGAGACTTAATCACAATATAAACAGGTCTAACCTCTGATTCACTTGAAGATTGTCAAGTTGCACTACAGCTGGACAGTAAGTACATGAATTAGTTTGCTAGGGCTGCCATAATAAATACCACAGACCGGGTGACTTAAACAGAAATTTATCTTCTTACAGTTCCAGAGGGTAGAAGTCAAAGGTCCAAGTGTCAACAGTGTTGGTTTCTTCTGAGAGTTTCTCTCATTGGCTAGTAAATTGCTTTCTTCTTCACGTGATCTTCCCTCTGTGCATGTTCTAACCTTCTCTTCATAAAAGAATACCAGTCATGCTGGATTTGGGCCCATGCTATAGACCTCATTTAACATTAATTACTTCTTTTAAAACTCTACCTCCAAATACAAACACCATGTGAGGCATGAGGGAATAAGACTCAAATTTAGGAGAGACACAATTCAACCCATAATAATATAGCATCCCATTTCCATTTTCTTCAGAGTTCTCATCACCACCCACCATATTGTAAAATCATGTGCTTATTTTCTGGGCTTCCCCACTCGCATGTCAGTTCAAGGATATCAGGAGAAAAGGAGCTCAACTTTACTCGTGGCTATATCCCCAGTACCTGCAGCCATATAGACATATCATAGATGCTCAATGACTATTTCTTTAACAAGGGGGTGTGTGGGTAAATTAATTAGTTAATACACCCTGGGTGATTTGACTTTGTCTAATTAAGTGGAATTGGTATCACATATTTCGGTTAGTATATTAAGTACCATCTTTCACCAAATTCTTTCACCAAATATGAGAACTCTATCCAATCTAATTTCATTTTCAAGGAATCAACTAATCTTACTGAATCATTGTCTGAATTTCTTTTCTTCAAATAAATCATACTTGTTAGTTACAATTAAACCTTTGGGTCAGACCTTCCCAGATGCACATGATGAATAGCGGGCAGGTAATTGCTAGTTCAGGGACTCATTTGTTTTTCTTACAGTATGGTTCCTGGGAGGTGTTCTCCTTTCCCTCCCCCTCAGAGAACCAATAAATTAAATCAGTCTGCTTTTACAGAGAAAATTTTCCTACTGTGACTGTTTATGGGGAAAAAAATAAGAAAACACTAACCAAAAGAAGTTAAAAGTTAAAATAAAACCTCAAAGTTCTATAGCAATTAGAAGGCCTTGGAGAAATGTTGTCTGTGTTCAAGTGACAATAGGACCTATTTCAGTCATAGAGAACAAGCCATGGTCACTTATAATAGGCATTTGAGCTTTCAGAAATATCAACTCAAAAAGAGAAAAGTGCATTCAAGAATATACTCTGCAACACATTGAGTTTATGGAATGCCTGGGATGATCCGCCAAACTCCTTTCCCAGAGCCTGCCTTCCTTCATCCACGTGGCTAGTCTGAGAGACACCCTCTTAGAGCAAGTGTGACCCCAGTCTCCAGCCATACCATGTTCGCCCAGCTGGCAGAATAACCAAGTAAAAGCAGTAACAAAAGCAAGAACAAAAAAAAAGTGGGGAGGGGGAGCTTTTCTTTGGAAAAAAAAAATTTTTTTAAGTCAAAGTGGTATCACAAAGAAGAAAACACAATGTCAAAATTTTAACACTGATTGAGGAGTATATTTTCATATTTATCTTTAAATTCTGTATTGGTAACTTTTTTGAAGCTATCAACTTGTTGGTGCTGTGGGCCTGTAAAAAGCTTAATCTAGCCTGGGGCAAAAGGAGGAAGCTTCTGAACAAACCAAGTCAGGTTAATAATGATACCCATTATCTCAGTCACAGTCAGTCGGTGCAGAGAGAGCTCACCACATGAGTTCGTTCTTCAGATTCTTTTGATATAAAACTAAGAAATGGTCAATTTCATCTATTTTATGGCTGAGTCTATATAAAACAAGGGTCACAAATGGCAGAAGAACCAAGGTGCTCTGGAGATACTTTTTACCAGTTGTCCCAGTGTTTGAAAACATTTCTAATAGTCAACACCTATAGATCTGAAAATTTTGTACAAAAATCTTGAGTTCAAGCTTCTCTTAAAGAAACTAAATTTGGTAACCCTGGTTGTTTCTCCAGAGTGACCACTGGCTAGAGCTCTGAGGCGGCCTGAAATGGGGCATGTATCCTCTAATCCACGGATTGGCAAACGTTTTCTCTAAAGAGCCAGATAATAAATATTTGCACTTTTGTAAGCCATTTGGTATCTGTCGCATCTTCTCAACTGTGCCATTGTGACACGAAAGCAGTCATAGACAATACATAAACTTTATTTACCAAAAACAGCCAGCAGACGGAATCTGGCCTGTGGGCCAGTCGTCAACCTCTGCGATAGTTTCTCACAAGCCAGCCTCATTGACTGGTTCCTTAGACGAGCCATCTCCGTCATTCGCATTATTTACCTGGCCCCCGTGGCGTTTGGATTGGGAGCGTCTGATGCTAGGCTGTCAGTGCTCATCTCCATTTCATGGAGAATTTCACAAAGCCAACGCACACTGACGCGCACAGATGAGAGACGCTGTGGTAGGCACAACAGCCCACAAAGATGTTCACATCCTAAACCCTGAAACCTGTAGAATATGTCAAACTGCAGGCCCTAAGGGACTTTGAAAATGCAAATAAGGCTATAACCCTTAAAATCAGGATATATTGTCTTGGACTATCCAGAGTTCTTAAATGCAGCAAACTTTCTCTAGGTGTAGGCAGAAAAGAGGTGTGAAGGGAGGAGAATTTCAAGAGGTTTCAAACATTAAGTATTTGAGGGATTGTCTTGGTCCTGAGACACCAGACCAGAGCAAGGTTTCCAGGAGCTAAGTGCCACCCCAGTGGACAGTCAGCAATCCTACAACCCCAACGAACTGGATTCTCCCAACAATCTGAGCACTCCCTAGAGTCTCTGGATAAGAACCCAGATGGCCAACACCTTGACTTCAGCCTTGCAAAATCTGAATCAGAGAAACCAGCTGAGACATCCCAGTTGACATATGGAATCCTGACAGCATTCACTTCCCAGGCTCTAGCTCCTCCGGAAGCCCTGGGTGTCATAAAGAAGTTAACCTTGCCAAAGGAGACCTCTTTACCCTTGGCTCCTGGAAGATAATCTGGAATGTCCTGCCTGACAAGAGAGCCTTAGTTTACCTGGGACTTCTGGGCCACACTAGAAAATCTAATAAGGTCATTTATTCTGGGAGCTTTGAGTCATGTGATATCAGCTTGACTCCCAAGGAAGCCAGAGACTGAGGTCAGCCACATGAAACCCCACTATGGAGTGCCCCCCCAAAAAAAACACTCTGCACACCAAGACTCAGACAAGCATCCCATGGTTGTCAATACTCCACATATATTGTCACATATCACTGCCAAAAGAGTGGTGCTGTCCATGACACCACTGAGAGAAGACAAATGGAAGCTCTATGCTTAGAACTTTCCTGTACTCTCCCTGCTGTGTTTCTTTCCTTGACTGATTTTCATCTGTATTCTTTCACTGTATTAAACCATAACCTTGAGTATAAGACCTTTCAGTGACTTCTGTGAGTCCTTATAGCAAATTATCAAAACTAGGGTTAGTCTTGGGGAGTCCCCTAACTTGCAACTGGTGTCACTAGTGAGGGGAGCCTGGCGGACACTGTCCTTCTAAGTTCACACGCTGCTATATTTCTGTCTTTCCAAACCTTGTTTATTCAACCCTTTCATGATGGATTGCCTTATGGAATAAATACCTCATTTTAACTAGTGTCTCTTAACTTGGATCCCAGAGATTTTTGACCAATACACTGATAGGCCAAATTGTTGTATTACTATTAATAAGCAAGAAACTTAAAATAACAAAATTTCACTTTTAGAAAAGACTAGAAAGATCATCCATGGCAACCCTTCCATTTTCTAGATGAGCAGCCTAGTAGTTAAAGAAAACTACATAGCCACTTATAAACAATAGGTGTATAAATTCTTCTGACTCCCAGATGACCATTCCTCAATCCATGCCACATTAACATTAATTTAAATACAAATTTAGGATTAGTGGCTAGAATCTCAAGTCAGTTTGTTTTTGCACCCTTACCGGTATGGTTGGAGTTTGTGTTAAATTCACGACCAGGAGCACTGGCTGCAATTTTGAGGGGTGATGGTTTTATCCCTGTTGTCTGATTCTCGGAGTCCTTGTCATCTTGTGGCCGATAGGAGTCTGCGGAGCCAGCTCCCACAACTGGTTTGCTCACATCCTCCAACTTGTGGCACACCATTTGGTTTCTGATCCTTTCTTTAATAAAGAATGGAAAAATGTTAAAGCACACTGCCTTTGTTTTCAACTGTCTTCTAACATGAGAAAATAATTTATTCCTGGGCAGTGACATACCAAACGAAGGGCAGTGGGAATGACCTGCACTGGTCGTGGGCCATAAAGTGGTGTGTTGTCTGTAGAAAATTTAAACTCTGGTTGCTTTTTACCATTACCATGCACTGGCCATTCCTATTATCCCTGCCTTGGAACACCACTGTTCCTGGATTAAGTCTCTTGTTGTTTGATTATCTCCTAGTTTCAGCACTGTTTCAGAATCTATTAAGTTTAGTTGGAATTCCAACATGTGATACGAAAACTTGTTCCACATCTTTACTATGGTCTCCCAAATCCTTAGTAATGATCTCTACACTCGGTCTTGGAGCAGAAATATGCTTCCCTTCTTCCATATATGTTCCTTCTGTTGTGTTCTTTCTTTTTTTTCCCCCTCACCACCATCCTACTTCTGCTCCCTTTCAATTCTGAATATTTTGATTGGCTAATTTTATATATTTATGTTATACCTTGACATTTGCTATCTTTTATGTTGTCTATGTAGAAATAAATTTTAGGTCTTTGTTTTTGCTTCTCCCCTTGATGAAAAGAAAATGTTTTATGAAAAGGAGAACAAAATAGAGATTGTTATTGGCATCATATTCCTGAGAGATCATAATAGCTAAGATACCTTTTGAGTTGGATATATCCATTTCTCCTACTTCAGTTGAGAAAACATGTTTCGTGACTTTCTTTCTTGTTCTTCTTAATTTACTCATCCTGCTGGCTTCAGTCTCATTACTTTCATCTCTCGTATCCTGTAATAATTCATAGACAAAAAGGCAAATAACAGATCTTGCATGCAACTAAATTTGCATGTCAAGAAAGTATGACAATTGGAGAGCTAAGTTTTCAAGTGCATATGAAAGACTTTGATAATGAACAAAAAAAAAAAGACTTTGATAATGAGGTAAATTTTGTCACCTTCACGTGCTCTTGAATAATTCAAAATTAAGAAGCCCAATATTCTCCTTATAGTCAGGATATTCTGCATTCCTTTTATATATGGTATAGTAGTGTCATTAAATAAATTGTCCAATAAGTGAAGATTTCTATTCTTTTTTTTTTTTTTTTTACTCTGGGATATTTTATATTATCAATTCCTAAAAATATTTTACCAAATCCATTTCAGCTGCAAAGTCTTTTTTTTTTATGAATTCCATCTTTTTTAGAATCTCTAACCTTTTGACCAGAAGCACCAGTACCTGAAGAATTTAATTTTATTCTTTTTTCTTACCCCATCCTTAGTATATCAATATTTACTTTACTTCAAAAAAGCAGTTGCATTCATAAAATATTATTTTGCATATGTAAAACAAGTGTTATACTCAAACAGTTTTATAGCCTAGGAAAATCTAAAAGATATTTTAAAACGAAACAATCTAACTTTTAAAATCTAGTTCTAATCCTTGACAAAATTCCTTGGTAGACAGACCTGTCAAGGACTATTCCCAGCAAGGAGCTGGGCAGTGAAGCAGGAGCGGAGAGTGAAGAGCAGAGACATCTCTGCACCAACAGTGGGCAGAATCACCCCTGACGTCCCAGAACACAAAAGCTAACACTGAAAAAAAAAAAAAAAAAAAAAAAAGAATAAGAAAAGCTGACACTGGTATTTTTATGTTTTTTTTACAAACTCTCATTGTAGTTTGAAGACAGCAGAAGAAAGGGGAAGGGGCAGGGTCAAAACTATAGTCTAAAATGTTTTGAGCTATTATCTTTTTGAAGAGCAGATTCTGAAAGACTCCATATCTTAGAGCAACTTCTAAATACATGTCCAGAGTGGTTTCTGGGGAACAGCTGTACTCATTTGTCAATATCAATTCAGCCTCCGAAAGCTAAAAGGAGAAAAAATAATTTAACTGGTATTTACGTGTACTTAGGACACTTTGTTATTATTGTTACTATGCTTAAAAAGATATATTTCATAGGACAAAATCTTTGTCATTTTAAAATCTCACATCTTAGAAAATTGTGGTCCTTTTTACTCCAAATAATTTTATATTTGGATGGTGTGATACTTATTGTGAGATATAGTAGTTCATTTTTTTCAAGCAGTTTATTATTTTATTTAAATATTTTTCCAGGGGCACCTGGGTGGCTCAGTGCGTTAAGCCTCTGCCTTCAGCTCAGGTCATGATCCCAGGGTCCTGGGATGGAGCCCCGCCTCAGGCTCTCTGCTCAGCAGGGAGCCTGCTTCCCTTTCTCTCTCTGCCTGCCTCTCTGCCTACTTGTGATCTCTCTTTCTGTGTGTGTCAAATAAATAAATAAAATCTTTTTTAAAAAAATAAATATTTTTCCAATACACTTCTGATAGAATTCTGAAAGTGATTTGCTCACCTATTGTACATAGTTACCATTTCCAAAATGACCTTGCCAGAAATATACATTAAGTATTTGCATTTTTTGTGTCTTTACAAATACATGACTCTAACTTTATTAAGAAGTCTTGTTTAAGGGTGCCTAGGTGGCGCAGTCAGTTAAGATTCTGACTCCTGGTTTTGGCTTGGGTCTCATGGGTCCTGAGATGGAGCACAGCACTGGGCTCAGCAGGGAGTCTACTTGAAGATTCTCTCCCTCTAGTCTCCCCACCTCTTGCACACACACTTGTGCTCTCTCACTCTTTCTCAAAAAAAAAAAAAAGTCTTTAAAAAAGAAGAAGAAGAAGTCTTGTTTAGAAATGAAATACTTGGTCAGGTATATAAAAATGAAAGGAAATTAAACAGATTAACATTTGTGTTTGTTTTACCCGTTGGGGATCCTCTCACATACAGATTAAAGGAATCAAATGAAACAGACTTGAAGATTTCTCTCAGCTTTAAAGTCTAACCTGTAATTGAATAACAATGTGCTAAAACTGAGCACTTTGTCAGGCACATTTCTCAGCATAACCCTAAATAGAATCTCTATTTTACAAATGAGAAAAGTGAGACCCAGAATGACTTGCCCAAGGCCACAGCGTGAAGGAGAGATGCAGTTTACAAATAGGTCTTCCGGTTTCAAAATGCTGTTCTACTTCCTAAATGCCAGAGATTTAGAGTTTACAGGAAGTTCATTTTAATAACATTCACCTGCTTTCATAGAAACCAGATCAAAAGGGAAAGTTTAAGAAATAAACAAAGACAATTCAAATTCACCTAGTTACTAACCTGAGATGTTCATCAATAAAAGCCCAAGAACTAAGTCATAATACATTGCCTCTGACTCTGTAATAGATGTTCAAAAGAATTTTTTTTCAAACGAAGAATACATTTAGTTCAGTCCTTTGAATTTTTTTTTATATACAAGAATGATCAAAGTATAGACACAGTTCTAACAGCGGAACCTAATTTATTGTATCCCTGAGTTACCCTGCCCCCAGTAGAATGTTTTCATTCTCCTAAATCTTTTGGTTATATTTGGTTACAATATGATAATGTTTCAGTAAAAAAGCCTACTAGCCAAGATTCACGAAGTTTGGGTTCTGACTTTTCCACTAAGTAGCAAGTACTTCTGGAGCCTTGTTCTTTTTATCTGTAGACACTGCTATAAATATAAATATACCCAGCAAATATATTCATGTTTTATAAGTATTTTCATTACCAGGCAATACTTTATATGTCATTTAATATAACAACATCAAGAGAACATTTATAATTACCTATATTTTGCCAAAGCAGATATAGGTCCACAGAGGTTAAATTATTTATTTAAGGTCATATGACTGCCAAGGAAGAATGGGAATTCTTTAAGGAGGTTCCCACATCATTATTACCAGAATCCGAGGAAATTTCACTTCTGTTAGTTGATGGATCCGGGAAAGGCCCAAATGCCCAAGAGGATTAGTAGGATAGTCACAGAAGTTAAGAGAGTTGGGAGGAATCTTAAAGGACTCTTATCAGCACCTGTTTACTGACTAGAAAGTTTTCACTAGGGGCGCCTGGGTGGCTCAGTGGGTTAAGCTGCTGCCTTCGGCTCAGGTCATGATCTTAAGGTCCTGGGATCGAGTCCCGCAGTTTTCTCTCTCTCTCTCTCTGCCTGCCTCTCTGCCTACTTGTGATCTCTCTCTGTCAAATAAATAAATAAAGTCTTTTAAAAAAAATTTTTTTTCACCATTTCTCACACATTCAGTAATATAGTTCCAATTTACAAATCTCTTGCTTGCATCATTATGTTGGACAAGCAGTGCCTTATGTATAGTAAGTACTAAACAAATGTTCATCCTGATTATTATTACCTAAGCACCATGCATTACTGGGGATCTCTGTTGGGGACATACCTCATTCTAGGTTACCACATGGGCCCCTGACTCATGGGCGATGGCTCTTACTGAGTCAGAACCTAATCCTTTACCTGAACAGCTCTAGATTCTGAACAATAAACTAGGAGAACCTCTCAGAGAGGTTAGGGTATATCAAGCAGTCTGAGGGTTCTCAGAGAGGGTACTGTGACCGATATGCTCATGCTCGGACCCTAGTATTATTATTAAACAGGCACAGTATTTTATAAAGAGTCTTTACAAAGCCAGGGAAACTAGGGCAAGCTTAAAAAGAAGAAGGGACACTTAAGCTGAAGATAGAGGTGAAGTAAACCAGGTTGGAAGAACCAGAAGCATAAGCACAGTTATGCAATTTTATTTTGATCGCATGGCATAAATATGCAGATCTAATTCATGCTTAATTTAGACAATCTCAAAATTCTACTACAGCAGGTTGATCCCGACTTGATTTGACATTTCCAACAGAGAAGCTTTTCCTGCTTCAGAAATGTTTCTGCTCTTACTCCATTAGATGACTCCTTTGTCTCATACATGGGCCTGGCCTTAAAGAATGTTTCATATCACAAGAATTTTCATTATTCAAGTTTTTCTCATCACATTGTTTCTTTTAAAGTTATTTTATGGTTTAATACAAGTTTGTCATTTTGCAATTCAATGCAGTGGTTTGATCAAATTAACTAAAAAAGGCTTCATCTAAAGGGATCCTTCCAACCATTAAATTTAGACCCTAATTTGACCTAATAAGTTTCCTTTCAATGTATTAACTGGTGTTATTCAGAATCTAAATATCACTGATTTTATTCATTTGTTTTTAATTTTCTCTAACAGCTACCTTTTTACTATCAATACTTTAAAAACCTTTGTTTTGACCTCTGTATGTTGGCTACAGTCTGAAAATATAATCATTAAAGCATTTACCAAACACTCGGATTGGGTGCTTGACAAAGAAGGCAACCCAAAAAAAATCTCATAAAGCTTTAACCTCTGTTAGAAATAATGGTGAAAAATGATCAATGATTACCAGGTGTAAAAGAATATGAACGTGCCTTCAGTTTCCCTAATGTGTGCTCTTCAAAGAAAAATGGAGGAAAACGTATTCAAATATTTACAGAAGAGATCCTTGAAAGAACACATCGCAAACTCTCATCGACTAATCTAAAAATATCCATACCTGTTAACTACTAGTTCTACTTCTGGCAATTTGTTCTAAGACTATAATACAAAATATATAAAGTTGTATGCATGTCCAATACCGCCTTTGTTATAGTAAAAACTTGAAAGCAGCACACATTGAAGTGGGAAGGGCTAAATGCATTGTGGTAATTCTGTCCAATGAATTCACCATTTAAAAATGAGTGATTCCATTCCCTATCCATGTCACCTGGATTACCAGGATGGTTACACCAAACTGTCCTCCCTCTGTTCCCCACTTCTCCCCATCCTCCAGACTACTGCCCACAGTGCTTCTCTAAATCACAATTTTGGTCTTATGATTTCTCTGCTTGGGATGCTTCCACAATTTTGCATCACCTTCAGGAAAAATTCAAATTAGTATTCTCTGAGGCCCTGCCAAGGCCAGTCTCACCAATCCCTGCACACCATTTCATGCACAAACTTCATCTCCATCCATGCAAAACTAGTGTGCAAGAAGACCCACACTCTTCTTCTTTCCTAGGTTCTTATCAATTTTCTAGTCTGTCCCAGGGAAACAGTTATCTACTCCTCTTGTCACAGCTCAAAATTAACCCCTTAGACAATTTGCTAGAGCCACTCCATTCAAAGAAGTTCAATATTCTCAAATTCCCAGTGAAAGTAGATCCCTTATTGAATTTTGTAATCTATTCAAAATAACTCATAATTATT
Organism: Mustela putorius furo; assembly: GCF_011764305.1. Lineage (NCBI taxonomy): Eukaryota > Metazoa > Chordata > Mammalia > Carnivora > Mustelidae > Mustela > Mustela putorius. The sequence continues at coordinate 1,033,520 of NW_025422112.1, read as the reverse complement.
GTCTTCTTCATCACAAGTGATGAACGTTTAGCCTCCTCCAAGAGATCTTACTTAGTGCTTTGTAAAATAATTCTCAGAATCCTTATCATTAACTCTTCATTTGTATACTTTTTTCTCTACGCCAAAAGGCAGTGATTACTTTAACCTAAGAACTATGGTTCCTTAAGTGCCAAAAATGTATTTAGGCATCCTTCTAGAATTAGGAATCATTGCAGCCCAAAATACAAGGAACTACTTACAGCCCCAATATCCACTTGGGCAATGTAGAATAGAGATGAGGTTGATCTGACTATGGTTACGGCTCTGGGGATGGAGAAATGAGCTTACTACAGATAGATTTGGGAGGTGGATTTGGCAGTTCGGTGATTGACTTGATAAAGGAAGTGCAAGAGACAGAGGTTCAAAGGTGACAGCCAGGTGTCTGACAAGGGAACCCAGAAAGAGGAGGAGACCTGAGGGAAGAGTTGCTGGCTTCTGTTCTAAGTACATGGAATCTACAATAACTATATCATCTGACGTCATCCAGCAAGCAGTGGCCATATGGGTCAGAATCCAAAAGATGATATGAAAAGTAAAAAGCACAACCCTGAAAGTGGTTGGAATCATTAAGAGAAAGAGCAGAGCTTGAGAAAATAAGAGGACTGAGACAGAAACAATAATGTGTGCTAAGTAAACATAGGAATGGAATCCCAAAAAAGCAGTCAGAGAAAAAAATGACCAGAAGGTGAAAGAAAAAGTTGGACAGAGTGGTTTCATTGATAGCAAAAGATAAAAGCTGCATTAAAAGAAGGAAACACCAATAGGCCTGCTACTGAAATTACAAACAAGGTTGCTATTAAGACTAGTCCGTTGTGTTTTGCAAACCAGGTCCCTAGGGGCATTGGAAAAGGCAGGTTCAGTGAAAGAATGTGAGCAGCAGCCAGATGGCTGTGAGTTGAGGAGAAACGAGAGGTGCTTAGTCCAGGGTCGGCATCTGATAAGCACGCTAGAATCGTTCTCTACAGTCAAAGGAGACGGTCAGGATATACAGCTGAAAAGTAAGAAGAGATGGAGACAAACACAACGATCCCTGGAAAAGTGCACAGGGGTCTGCCCAAGAAAAATTTATGTTGCTTTTAGGAAGATCAGACTTACACATGTTTAAATGCTCAGTGAAAGGAGTTAATAGAGGTGTTGAAAAGAAAAAGGTTTTTAAAAAGGTCCTTGAAAGGGTAGAAAAGACGGAAACTAGAATTGAAATGAAGGGATTCACTTTAATGTACCCTCCTCCACAAGAGGAAGAAAGAAAGAGGGAATATTAGAAGGAGAGAAGAGAAAAATTAAGGAGGAAAGGAAAATTAGGTGAAGGAGATGACGGAAGGAATTTCAGATGACAGAACAAAGCCTCAGGACAATTAAGTTTACCTAGTAAGTGGCAGAATCTGAAAGTGAAACTAATTTTAAACCCTTGATCTTTCTTATCTATTCTTAGCCAGTTGCAGAACTTCCAATTTTCTCTGCTAGGAGATGCTCAGACAGTTTACATATGGAAGACTAAATATTTAAAGAGAATGCAAATGGTTTGCCATCGTCATAGCAGAGAATGTTTAAAAAAAAAAAAAACTCAAAGAACAAAACTGTTCAGTGCCCCACAGAAACCGGAGATTTTTAAGTTATAGTGGCATCAAATCTGCACAGGTAAACTATTTTTCTTCCAGCAAAGCTCTTTCAGAGAAGTGAAAAACACAGGATAGAGGTTTTGTAAGGATACAAACTTAGGAAGACAATGGCAAAAATAAGTTGAAGATACTTGCAAGAAAGACTAAAATAATGAGATATGGAATCCAAGATCGATGGAATAGAAAACGAGATCAAGAAAGACCGACAAGGGATTGGAGATCCCTAGAAGGTAGCATTTTAGATGTATCATTGAGCTAAATATATTGGTTAGAATAAACTTGGAATCAAGAAATACTTTCTAATAAATGAAAGGCAACCAATGTTGAAAGATAAGACCAGAAGGAAATTTTGACTCACATCTCTCCTTCATAAATGATTCAGAATGAAATATCTTTGACTGTCCAATAAAACCTGATGATAATTCAGTAGGCTGAACACTTTCCCAGACAAAATATTACATGGACTCCCTCAGTTTTGTGAGGAGCTGAGAGAAGAGAAGCTCTGCTAGTGACAAGCTGCTCCACAAGGACTCTGTCCCTTTACCCCATTAATTCCACCTTTCTTTGAAGATTTTTTCACTGTATTTATTCTCAAAGCCACACCTATCTTCAAGGTTATGATTACTCCCTTTAAGACCCACGAATTATAGAGAAACAAAGCTTTGAATCTCACTTCCATTCCCAGCAAGACAGCAAAATATGCAACAGCAGCAGCAAGCCTGGAGCAAATCTCGCTTCTGGGAGTAAGGCAATGCAAAATCTGCAACAGAACATTCCATATGAGACAAGTGTACTTAGCCGATAGTTTCAGAGAGGGAAAAATGACTTTATAAACATCTAACACCATGTCATTTTCACAATAGGAAGCTAAATAATAAACAGAGCTAAAATAATAAAGGATCAAGAATTTGGCTATTACCTGAACTTGGTGCTAAGCACTGGCTTTCTTTTTTACTGAAAAAGAGATCTCTGTATTTTCCAGAGAAATGAAGATTTTCTCTCAAAAATATCTATGTAAATAAGATCAAAGTATTTTTTTGAAGGCTTTGTGATGGGCAGAAAAGCAACAAATATGCTTCAAAAGTGAGAGAAGATTTGTAGAAAAATTTAATATACATGTAGTATATATTTATGGTAATGATTTCTATAATATGGTATGAAATAAGATCCAAGAACATTATAGAACTGTCAGCAAAGATACCAGCTAATAGGATGCTGCAGATAAAAATATTGGGCCCATAAAACGGGTGCCTGGGTGGCTCAGTGGGTTAAGCCTCTGCCCTCAGCTCAGGTCATGAATTCAGGGTCCTGGGACTGAACCCCGCATTGGGTTCTGCTCAGTGGGGAGCCTACTCTCACCCCACCCCCGCTTGCCTCTCTGCCTACTTGTGATCTCTCTCTCTTGTCAAATAAATAAATAAAAATCTTTAAAAAAAAAATTGGGTCTCCTCAAAAAGAATATTTTAAATGTGACAGCAAGAGGTGTTCCATCTTTTAAAAAAAATATGATGTGCTTAGGGCTAAGAATACTAAATATAGTTCTAGTTACTATCCCCAGGAAAACATTAATGGGCTAGAAGTGGATCAATATGTGTTTATTTATATAAATGTACACCACCTAGAATAGTTATTACCATACAGAAAGGCAAATAAAATTCTACTGTGTAAAAGAAGGTGCAAAACTCTACAAGGCTATAAAAATGAAAACTTAGGGGAGAGATTACTGGTATCCACAACATAATGAAGTATATATGACAAGAAACTCTTGTTAATCACTATGTTCTAAGCACTGAACACACATTAATTCATTTAATCTCTCCACAAAATCTCTTGCCGTCAGTACTATTAATGTCCAAATGAAGCACAGAGAAATCCAATGATTTGTCCCATCTCACCCAGCCAGTAGGTAGTAGAGCCAAGACTAAAATACAGGCATTCTGGTTTCAAGGAAAATACTCTTAACCACTGCACATGAATGAAGCACAGACCTAATTTTTAACATCAAGAGAGGTGCTTAAAGGGAGATAGATTTGAGGTAAATAAAAACAAATATAAAATGAACTAAAAACCTTGGAATCTAAAAACAAAACTGAATTTTAAGAGACCAAACACATTTAAAATATAAAAATAGAATCAGGAGGTCTTTATAGAGTTCCACAGACAAGCATAAAGCAGGGACCATTTGGGTAAGCTGAGGTAGGAAAAACCCTAGCCTTGAGTCCTACTTCTAGAAAGTCAGTCCCAGCCTCCCACAGAGCTGCACTTAACAACACAGCGCACATGCGTACGCGCGCGCGCGCACACACGTACAGACACATAGATGATACAGGCTACAGAGCAGAATGAACCTCTGGTCTCACCCAGATGGAATCCGTTCTTCCTGCAATATGGAAACATCACCTCTATGCGTCTACCTGTGCAGATGTTTTCCTTTGCGTCTACCTCCCAGATACTGAGGCACGAGCATCAGCCCCAGGGCAGAGAACAGATCTTCCCCAAATCGCTTGGTGACTCACACAGCTCAATACCACACACAAGGCTTTACTGATAAATAGATTTTAATTATCACGATGTGCTGCCATTTCCTTCAATTTGCGACTTCATACATGCATAGGGTCTACTTTGGGGAATACGAATGTGGTTTTGATCTATTTTCTGTTTACTACGGCTAAGAATTTGGCTGAATCCATGACTTTATGACATTGTTTTGAATAGAGAATCTCAGTAAAATATTCTTTAGGGAAATGCCAAATCTAAGACTAGGAACTATTCATTTTCACTGAAGCTTCTACCAAGGAATTTGTTCAGGTTGGGGGAGTAATCACCCTGGGATATTTTTTCAACCATACAACCTGCCCTTTTGATTCATCAAGCCTTTGCTCAGCTGCTGCGTTTTTTGCAGTTAACCTCATGCTGCTGCTGCTCACGTTACCAGAGCATCTGGCATGGAACAAAACCATTCTCCTTTCCAGATATTAGTTAACTAGAAATGGAATGTCACACACCACCTCCCTCCCACCTCCCAAAGTCTTTCCCTTCCTGAGAATACAACCCTACACAGGGCAGCACAGGGGCTATTCAATGGAGAGTTGGGTCAATCAAGACTCACTTTTATTATATCTCTTAAATATAATGTTCCATCCCAGTTATCAAGGAACTTCTTCCCAAGAGACAGGGTTTGTCTCTTGCTGTGAAAATTGTGTCCTTTCAAATCATACTGCTAGTTTTTCTACTCTCCCATCAACATTGGTCTAGACTGGTCTTGGGAGATTGTGACTCAAAGATTTTCACAAAATCTGGGTCGCCTGGAATCCTTGGCTAAAACTATAGGAGGTGGAGATAGGAAACACAATTTTGACATAGGCTCACCAGTAGTAAAACCTAGACCAAGAAGACTTTGAATAGTTAGACACCAGTATCTCAAGACGGTACTAATGTACAGGGGCACCTGGGTGCTCAGTGGGTTAAGACTCTGCCTTCAGCTCAGGTCATGATCCCAGGGTCCTGGGATTGAGCCCCACATCTGGCTCTCTGCTCAGTGGAGAGTCTGCTTCCCTCCTCTCTCTGTCCCTGCCTCTCTGCCTACTTGTGATCTCTGTCAAATAAAGAAATAAAATCTAAAAAAAAAAAAAAAGTACTAATGTACATACTAGTTACTTTCTCTAAGCCATCATTTGAAGCTACAAATTTACTTTCAGATAAATTCGTTCTATGAAACAAACACATCTGTCATTTGATACCTCTGACAATGACAGGACACTGATTGCTGAGCCACAGCTATTCCCAGTGAGTCCCTTCTTTACCTACTGTTACCCAGTTTCCTTATGGAAAGTACATCTGTTGTCTCCATCTCAAAGCCTGCTGCCCATACTCATTATACATAGCAGTGACCCCATTCTTCCTTAATCTTCTAGATGTCTTCTCCACTAGATGGAGGGGTAGGGATCAGGTCTGTTCTCTTTCTGCCACTATTTTAAACACAGGGCGTTGGTCTACCACTGTGCTTTGCACATAATAGTTTTGCTTCTTGTATTTTATTTTCTTAATTTCATCTAAAGAAAACCCACATCCTCCCAGATTTGACCACAGCGTGCCTCACAGTCTGCATTTCAGTCTTGCAGAATGATCTGCCAGAAATATAAGAGTAGATGTTGGGTACATACACATTAAAACTAGGAAGAAATGCTACATGTTGACAACTGAGTGTTTTAATATATTCAAGAGCAGATGAGAGGCCATCACTATTTAAAATGCCGTGAGTTTCAATTATAATTTGAAAATGGGTTCTCACCTTTAGCCACTTAACCTCAAACCATTTTTAATACAGTGAGACAAAAGCTTTGAGAAAAACAAAGATCATGCTCTTGATAACAACCAAAATAGGCATAAAAGAATTTTATAGCATCCTTATGCTTCTGAAACCCAGTGCCTAATGAAGTTATTTTCAATGGTCTTTCAAACTAAGTGAGCTGTTCTAACGCAAATTCTGGATTTCACTTTTATTATATTTATAAACTCAATGCTTAGTAGAGTTTCTTCGCAAACTTCTCCAAAGCAGACATAAAGCAAGTATAATCATGCTGTCCTTATTCATACTGGCACTCAAAAATAGTTGACACAGAATAATAAAAAGCTTTGCTGTCAGTATTTTGGTAAATAACATTTTAACTATTAACTTCATACCTCCTGCAGAAGGTCCCCTTCATCATTCATCTCACACTTTTTTATTTAAGTCGACTTTGGAAACCACAATATCCCCAACAAATGCATTCAACATGTATTTATATGTATACCTGAACCAAACACTGCGGATGATGAATTCCATGGAGGCTCTTTCCAGAGGGGTCTGGCACGTAATAAAAGATAAACACTGGACTCTGATGTGTCACGCCCAAGGCACAGTATGCTGGAAATGCACTAGAAGAGTCAAATGACAAATGCTCATTTATGCCTGAATCCCTACAAACAAAGGACATTACAATGCTTAAAACTGTGTTGATTTTGACTTTTTCTCCAACATACTGCATTTTGTTATGTAACAATTGTATTCTAGAATGAATCTATTGTTACACTTAGATGATGACACATTTATTAGACAACTATGCAATCACAGTCCACAGACAAAACACAAATGGAAAAATACAACTGTCAGTGACCCAGATTTGTACCAATGGCAAAGACCCGCTCATTTGTAATTCGCATTTTTCTTTTCCTTTTTTTTCCTAGGGTTCCTTCTCGCCTCTAAATTAATTCTGGTCCTTCGTTACATAATCACAGCCATCTCTCTTTAGCCTTTCTAATTCTACAAATATTAGTCTCTGACAAAACCCAGGCCCTCCCAGCTGGCCACAAGGATCATAGAACCATCTACAGGTTGCCCCACGAGGTCCTAGGAACAACCTCAACTCAGTTGGAAGGAACAGGGAATGCTTTCTAAAAGAGAATTTGAAATTATGCTTCTGCTGCCTTCAATTGCCACTTGGAATTGGTGGGGGAGGGTAGAGGGTTTTTCTAAATCAAATCAAATCCTCTCTAAGTATTTTCCATGTATGAGTGTATACTCTCCATAGCTGATCACGTCCACCCTGGACTTTGCCCAGCTTAGCACTCCAGCCCATCAGCCAGGCCTGATTCTCTTGTTCTATTTCCACAGTTGCATAGTTATTATTTTTGTTTGTTGTAATCAACTCCACTCTTCCCTTTGTATCTTTGCTCATCTTTCCCCCGTCTCCATCTTTGGGTCTCTTTTTTACCTTACAAATTTCAGTATCTTCTCAGTTCACCCTCTGTGTCTACTTCTAATCAAACCATAATACAGAATTAAACACACTGTTTACAGTACTGCTATACTGCTGAGAAATTTTGTTCTTTGTTCTTAATTACAAAACTTAGTATCTAAAAAGCTTTTTGTTTCTCTCTTAAAGATTAAAAAATCAAATTGGACCTGTTTAATTACTTTCAGTTGATTTTTTGTAATTTCATCCAAATCTAAATGTTGATTTTCTTTAAAAAGTTCAATAAATCAGGACAAAGTAAAAAAAGTATATAGCTGAAGTTTGCAGGTAATCAATATTATTTATATAAAATACAACACCCTACATACCGTTTTTACCCATAACCATACCCTCTTTCTTTAACCTCCTTAATTCATAATTCCCATTCTAATAAGTAAGATAAAATTAAAATTTTGTTGTATCATAAAACAGGGAGTTGGTACATTTCTGAAAAATAGGGCAGATCAATAGTTAAGTCTAACTAAGTTGTTAGAACTCCTTTATTATTCATTTGTAAGAGTTTTCATGTCACATGCAGAGCAGTTTTATCTGCACAATAATGGCATGAGCTGCATACCATAAGTCAGTGAGATCTCAATTCAGAGATTCTAATTTCTGGTGACAACTTATTCATTGAGCATCTATCCAATTCTATTGTACTCACTAGACTTCTACCACATCATCTCCACTCTCCCAGTCAAATTGTTGTTTTTGTTTTTTTTTTGTTTTTTTTAATAAACATCTATTTTTATCCCCAGGGGTACAGGTCTGTGAATCGCCAGGTTTACACACTTCACAGCACTCACCAAAGCACATACCCTCCCCAATGTCCATAATCCCACCCCCTTCTCCCAAACCCCCTCCCCCCAGCAACCCTCAGTTTGTTTTGTGAGATTAAGAGTCACTTATGGTTTGTCTCCCTCCCAATCCCATCCAGTCAAATAGTTTTTAGACATTCCTCACTCAAAACCTCAAGATAAGCTACTTGAATAAGTCCCTTCCACAACTTCTTCCACCAGTCTAATTCTATATTTACTAAAATTAATTGTAGTTATTTTCAAAATTACTTACCCAAATTGCACTAGTTATTGCAAATGCGCAGTTTAATTAAAACTAACTCAAAGGAAGATGTTTCACATTGCTTCAAAACTAAGACGAGTGCTTTAAAAGGACTTGAAAATGGTATGTCTTAGTTTTCTATGTTTTAACAAAAATACCATTGACTAGGTAGTTTATAAATGATAGAAATATATTTCTTACAGTTCAAGAGGCTAGGAAGTCCAAGATCAAGACACCAGCAGATTCAGTGTCTGGTAAAATAGCAGTCTTTTCAGTGTGCCCTCACATAGAGTTTTCTGGAGTCTCCTTCACAAGGGTACAAATCCCATTCATGAAAGATTCAGTAAATAGCAGTACATGTCTAATAAAAATGGTTGCTAAATACTGTTTAAGTAATATGCCTGTAAAAAGTTAAGATAATTTATTAAAGTATTTTATAAGATAAATTATAAGATAATTTAATAAAGAGTTTTCTTTTGGTTTGGCTTAAGATCTTAATCACTAAATAAAAAAATAATCTTATATTATTCTTACATGATGCACTATTATAACAGTTTATATGAGAGACAATATGAGATTCAAATCAATGAATGTATTGATCCAAAACAAAATATTGATCCAGAAGCAATAGATTGGTTGATAAGTGTATAATTACATTACTTAGGCTAAAAGAATGTCTTTAAATAAGTACTCCTTTTTAGGATACTTTACTTCAGCTGACTTTCCTGGTTAACCAACCAATTTTTTACTTGATTGTTTAAGATAAAGATATCTTTATAACTTTTTATCTGTATCTTTATAAACTTTTCTTTAAAAAGTGGATGAGACCATTTGGAGAGAGATCTCAGATGTAATACTTGCATTTACTTTTTTTTTTTTTTTTTTTTTTTTTATAATTTTTTATTTTTATAAACATATATTTTTATCCCCAGGGGTACAGGTCTGTGAATCACCAGGTTTACACACTTCACAGCACTCACCAAATCACATACCCTCCCCAATGTCCATAATCCCACCCCCTTCTCCCAAACCCCCTCCCCCCGGCAACCCTCAGTTTGTTTTGTGAGATTAAGAGTCACTTATGGTTTGTCTCCCTCCCAATCCCATCTTGTTTCATTTATTCTTCTTCTACCCACTTAAGCATTTACTTTTGTTTGTTCAAAAAGAAAAAGAAAATCTAACCAAAGGTCATAAGCGAAAAAGAAAATAGAGATGGGGACAACAGAAAAAAGATATGAGTGGTAGAAAGCACATGGACAAATTGTAACAAACTTTTAACAAACCTCCAAAAGCTAATCCTAAGTAATCAATGAAAAAAGTCAAGAAACAATGCAATGTGCATTGTACAACTTCTCAGAAAGAAGAAAAAAAAAAGCAAGGAAATGAAAGAATAAGAACAAAGGGACTTAAAAAAGAAGAAGAAATGACCATTCTAGGAGTTTGACATATGAATAATAAGAGTTTCAGAAAAAGGAAATAGAGAAAAATAGAGGGGAAGGTATCCTCAAAAATAGTCATTTCCCAGAATTGAAGGGTATGAGTTTCCAGAATGAAAGGGTACACTGGAAAATTAGCTAAATGGATTAAAATTCATACAAATCAAGGCTCGTTATAAAATTTCAAAACTCTAACACATACAATGTATTTCTTCATACAAGGGACCCCAGACTTCTTAATAGCAGCACTGGAAGCTGGGAAACAATGAAGACAAGACTTCAAAACTCTGTGGAAAAATACCTAACCCATCGTCCTATACTGAGTCAAAACTATTGATTGGATGAGCAAAATCGAGATATGTTTCACATACCACTCATATACCCTTTCTCGGAAAACTAATGATGCATATGATTTTCCAAAACAGGAAACCAATACGGAAGAAAACCCGAACTCCAAGTAACAGCAGATCCAGCATGGGGGAGAATAAAGGGAAACTGATAAAGTAAAATCTCAGAATGACACCTGAATACCAAGAGTAAAGTACTGTCAGATATCTTCACAACAAAGGCTCAAGAAATAATTTTCAAAAAGGACAAATTCATTAAAAACCTCTTGTGTCTGAATGGGGAATAATTGAAACTGAATTTTTAATGTATACATAGAATCCTTACACATAAGCAACCGGGGGTGGGGGGGGGAGACAATTAATAACCTCACAGAAAAGAAAAAATGATATGGGCCAGAAAAAATAATGTTGTAATAATACCACATGGCTCAACTGTGGACAGCTTTACATATTCATGGTAATGTAAATACTAAATATTGATCCTAATAACATTTCAGTGTTTTATTACAACAACTGTGGAATTGGAAGTGTGCATGTGTATTTAGGGAGGATCAAGGAAAGAGAGCTAAATGCTCGTTTATCCAATGTGAGAAGTCCATAGTTAATGCCAAAAAACTAAAGATGAGTAAATAGTAAGAAAAGTGCAATTTTTAGAGATACTAAGTTAAAACAAAAAGATCCAGCTAAAGAAATTGGGACTTGACATCTTGGGAAGGGAAACAGAAGTGGGATGAGGAACTGTTTGACTCTTTAAACCATGGCATATGTGTCTTTAATAAACTGAAAATTAGTGTGTTGGGGAGATGAATTGTTAATATTCTCTCTTCAAAAAGCAGTTCTTGCAATTGTGTTTACTTGATTTTTTTCTTTCTTTCTTTCTTTTTCTTTGGTGGGGGAGGGGGGTTAAGAGGTCTCATGTAATTTCATTATGTCCAGTTAGTCACTTTATCTTTTTGCATAACTTTATAGAGTGTTTATCATATCATCGAGTATTTTGCCTGACTTTATATCTCCCACCTAAGCTGTGAATTCTAGAGGGTTTTGATTCTATTTTATAACTCGAGCACCTGGAACACTGCCTATTTCATAATAAGAGATCAATATACTTTTGTTGAATGAATGAATGGGGTATGAGAAACACTGAATTTACTACCTACGGAAAAAAAACACCACACTTCTGTTATGAGAATTAAGTATATATCGCCAAAAAACCGTCTCTTATGCTTTTCTAAATCAAAATTTTGCGATGACTTAGTCTCAAGTGAGAACCTCCATTCTCCAGTCTTTCACTGTAACTACTGAAGTTATCATGAGTGCTTCATTTCCATTAGATAAAGGACTAAAAACATCCGTTGTCAGACATCTTCCCCAGAAGTGACAATTTGTATTCATGATTATGATTATGTTTTAGGTAAAGTCAAAGCCCTTCATACAGTTTACATGCCAAACATTTGAGTGTTCTCTGACCAGGTTGCTACTTTAGAAAATAACATATATTATTTCAGGTTTATTGAGGATCATTATAGCGGTGTTCAGTTAAGGACGATTCACAAACTGAATGCCACATTCCCACCACATTGCCTCCTAGATAGTAGACAGAGTTAAGGATAAGCTGTACCTCTACTTAAATCTAGATGACTTATGAATAATTTTTTTCTACAAATTAGATTTGTAATCTATGTACAAAATATTTTTAAAAATAAAGAATTAGACTCTAATAGGACACAATCTCATTTGAAAAATTTGACTTTCATTGTGTGCTGGCTGTTATGAAAGATGGTAGGTGATAATCTAAATGGTATATATCTCAAGTCCATGGGTGTATTTTATGCTATTATCACAAACAAATTTCTGAAAGCATCATACATTTTAAAGTAATATGTCTTTAATTAAGCAAATATACTTTAGAAAAAAAAAATTTAAAAAAAAAAAACCTTCCAAGGATACCTTTTTCATTGGCCCACTAATTGAGCTTCTTCAATAAAAGCCTTTTTGCCTAGATAGTGGGTTTCAATCTCTTTACTTTGGAACTGTAATCTAGACGAAGCTGGAGTATCCACGTGCTTCCTCTACTCGAGTTGTAAAAGCTTGTAATTATGACAAAACCTTTAGGAATTTTACAAATGTTTAACACTGTTGCAATATTATAAGAGATAAAATAAGTACCCTTACATAGTTCTCTGTGTGTACAGGTGAACGTCTAAGTGCTTCACAGATACTAACTCATTTGATCTCCCCAAAATTAATGAGGTACTTCACAGATACTAACTCATTTGATCTCCCCAAAATTAATGAGGTACTATTATTACCCCCATTTTACAGATGAAGTAACTGAGGCACAGAAATCCCATGTATCTTGCTGAAGCCCTGCAGCTTAGGTGGCATGGCCAGGATCTGAACTCTAATAGCCTGACCCCAAAATCCACACTCTTAACCACAAAGGCAAGATGGGAAGGCACTCAAGCTTAAAAAAACACAGAACCCAAGAAAGCATAAATATATGCATATATATAAAGTGAGGAAACTCTAATTACCTTTGTCCCTTTGCAATTATGCAAGCCTATCAGGAGCCATAGAGCTTAAAGGAAACTCTGCTGGTATCCCCTATTTCACTCACACATGTTCATGTGTATATATTTTAAGTCACGTTAGGAAATTCTCGGGGTTTTGCACGTCCATTTATTCACCCCCTTATTTGATACAGCCTAGCACCTGCGTGGTGAAGAGCTGCCATCACAGGCAACTCCGTAGGCAGCTACCATGATCACTTGTTGTGCTTGGAAAAATGGTATATAGCCAAATCTGTGATATTAGCATGAGATACATTAAAGGTCTTACTGTTGTGAAAATCAGTGTCCCAGAAGCCAAATGTTAAGAAAGCGTTGAAGAGATCGATGGGAAGAAACAGTGAATTGTTCTAAGTCCATATTGAACATTTCTCATTCACAAGCACGTGTTCAATACCTACTATATTCAGGGACTGCATCAGGCAAATGACTACAGACCCTGAGCCATGAATCCACGATTCAAGTCTTTCCACTGCCCGTCTTCTGAGACTACATATGGGAAGACTGTTCAACGCGAGCACTTCTCTTGCCAAAAAGAGGTAATCTAATTGAGTGGATCAAGAGGACAGTGGCTAAAATGATTAACGGAATGATGGGATTCATTGTATGAGAACAGATTGCAGCAGCTCAAGTTTACTGAGTACCACCAAGGGGAAACAGTGGGTTGTTCACCACTAAGTTACTGCCTTCTGATGAATTATTTAGCAGGACTGGAAGAGAAAAGGATGCAAATTGAGTACAAGATTAAACCCATTCTTTCACTGAAGAAGAAAAGAGGGAGAAAATGAAACCACAAGAATTCTGGTTTTATTTCATGTTTATGTGTATTATATGTTACAAAATAATGCATGAGAACCCAAAGTTCTCAGCACTGACTGCTAAAGAAATAGGATAAAACATGTCCAAAGTGACTAAGGGCCTAACTGATTTGTGAGAATAATAAATGAATACGAAGAAGAGAATTGTCTTTCTAAACATCTCCCCTCAGACAAAAATCATAGTTTTGGGTCAGCAGGAGGCCTTGACAACAGGGACAGAAGGATACTCCCACTTTTTCTTTCTCCAGATTTGTGGTCGTTCTAGAAATTGGTTGGGTTTGCTCCTCGTTCACATGTACCCAGTTGTGACGGGCAAGCAGAGAACCTGCCATTGACACCCTCAGTTGCGGAGAGTGTGACCAAACATTGTGAAGACTAATATTTGGGTTCTCTCAGTAGTTCTGGAACTCCTGATCACAACAGCTTCTGGTAATTCCCTCCACCTACCCAAACGTCTCCTCTCCCCAGTTCTGCCCAGAAACAGCACATTTTCTAAGGAAACAGGAGATCTGTTTACAGGATTGAGATTTTAAGTCTATCATTAAAAAAATACTTTGGGTAGGGCTGAGTAGGGGATCAGTGATTTCATGAATAAGCAGAAACACACATGGGGTGGGGGGCTCCTGGGGGGCTCAGTCAGTTAGGCAGCTAACTCTTGATTTTGGCTCAGTTCATGATCTTAGAGTCCTGGGACTGGGCCCCACACTGTGTCCACATCTACACTCAGCACGAGTCTGCTTGAAGATCTCTCCCTCCCTCTCCCTCTGCCCCTTCCCTGGCTTATACTCTCTCTCTCTCTCTTCCTCCCCCTCTCTCTCTCTTCTCTCTTTCTCAAATAAATAAATAAATCTTAAAACACACACAGGAAGGGAATGGGGGATTTTTGTTGTTGCTTTTTCATGTGTTCTGGAAAGGGAATTTCTCCTATCATCTGACCCTTCTATAAATTCCATTAAGTAATAAGTACAAAACAGTGCTACTCCCTGAAAAAAGGACCTGACAACTACATAGAGTTGATAACGTAAAAAACTAGTTTAATATCATTTTAATACAGCATTCTCAATTATTATTCATATATTTAGCCAAACTCTATAAAGTTAAATCAAGTGAATCATGAATGTAGGAGGAGCATGAAATCTGAGTCCCAAGGCGCATAAGGAGCTTTCAGTCACATGTAATGAGTTAAAAATTACCCCAAAACAGCCAGATCTCTATTTAAAAAAACAAGGGGAGTGTCACAGAATACACTGTTATGACACCATTAATTTAATGACTTTGCTAGTTGGTGTTATCCATGTTTTCTCCTCTTACTAATGGGAGAGTGCTCAAATACTGGGACAGTGCTCAGAAATGATTGGAAATTCCAATCAGCATTTATCATATTTAACAATAGAATAGTAATGAACCTAGTATATGTTAAGATAAATAAATATATTTTATTCTCCAAAGCATAAAAATGTAACAGAAGCTTGACACCATTTTACATTTTTGCAAATCTTTTTAATATCTAGAAGTCAAAAATCACTAGAATCTCATCTTGGCTTTTGCATTCATTCCGTTGCTGTACCGTATGCCATGCAGCCTCTGGGCAACTCCACTGTACGTTGTGAGAGAATGAGTGTGAAAAGAACAAATAACATCTGAGGATGGAAATAACTTTGACTTCATAGTCTCCTCAAAGGGTCTGGGGGCTCCTGGGAGACCCTGGACCACACTGAGAACTCCTGTTGTAGTGGAACAGCCAGCAGATTAAAGACCAGAGCTCCAGATGAAGCCTTGTTCCTTAAAGGCACATCACCTAATTTTCTTGATCTCGGTTCCTTTGCAAAATGAGGATGGGGTAAGATGATTTCTCAGATCCTTCCCAACTCTAATATTCCATGATTATGTAATACAATAAAGAAAAGGAGACCCACCCAGGGTACCCTACATTTATTTGAGGGGGGGAGTGCCCTACACTTATTTGTGCTCCCTGTGGTATATTCCAAGTTTTATATAAGCCCTTCACTTCCGGGCTGTAATTGTTGTGCTGGAAAACTGACCTCACACATTAATTCCAACTAAGCATCTAGCATAACTGGCCCAGTTAAGAATTGTAAAGTTTCTGTGTGTAGAGTATCGAGAATAATAAAACAGAATAAAAATTTAAATGATGGCATTCCTAAACACAAGGTGGGATCTAAAACAAATATAGAACATTGGAAAAACTGGTGAAATACAAGTAAATTCTCTAATTAATAGTATTGTGCCAAGATTAATTTTTTTAGTTTTGGTAAATGTTCTATGGTTACATAAGATACAAACTTAAGAAGAATGTAGAAGAGCCTACTGGAACTCTGTACTATTTTTGAAACTTTTTTGTAAGTTTTAAATTGTCTCAAAAAATAAGCAAGATGGCATTGAGGGCACTGTGATATTACTGTAACTGAGCTGAGGGGGAGGGGTAGAGAGGACCTTCCCATCCCTCCAGAGCAGCTGTCAGCTTCTCAGGCCCTCACTGTCTCCTAATCATTTTTTCAGAATCCAAAAGAGAAAGGAAGTAGCCCAGATATCTCAGAACATGATGTGAGACCCCATATAGGAATTAAACTTTAAGAAAAAAAATGATTAAAACTGGGGCAATTTAAATGTTGTCATCAGGGAATATTAAAAGTACAAATATTCAATTTGCTTCTTGCTTGATCAATTCAATTAGATTCTTAATAAGCATTGTTCACTCATAGCCCATTATGGATATCAGTGCTGTTTTGTTTCATTTCGTTTACTGCCCAAAATCTAGAACCCTTCCTGTGTCGGGGAAAAAGACGTATTTGAGAGTCTTTGTGGAAACAGAATAATTCTCACTACAGAGGCTGAAAATATCAGATTCTCACATTTCTTACCCTACAGTTAACCTTCATGCACCTCATCTAGGGACAGGGATTTGTCCTCTACTCAGCCAATCAAGCAGAGCCACTAGGATTTTCAGTCAAAAGCTACTGGGCAATGGAGCAGGGACAGGGAAGACTTCTTTTTGGACATGATAGCAGCAGCTGAAAGATCCAGTTTCCGGAGGCAGAAGGGGCAGGATTTGGTGTCCCATGAGTGATTTAGGGACAAGCCACATCACCCAGTGCTCAGTGGTGCAAATACCCTTGTAGGGTCAATTTGGTGCCATTCTTCCAGCTATAGCCTGTTTCTCTCCATTTCCTGGGGCCAGTATCATCTCTCTCGGTGACTCGGAAAGCTGTCTGATGTCTTTACAAGTTTGTTTTCTGTTTAAACGTATCAGAGTTGACTTCCATTACTAAGTCCCCTACCTGATACATACTCATTTAGGCAACTCTAGAATTCATTCACTCCAAAGTACAGAGTTACTGTGGTAGGCAGAATTCTAAAGATGGGCCCCCAAGATTTCCATCATCAGGTTATTCAATTGAATACTAATCTAGGTACTGCTATAAAGAAATTTTGTTAATGCAATTAAAATTCCAAATCACAGATTTTTAAGATATGGAGATTATCCAAATGGGTAATCGAATCCCATCAGCCCTTTAAAAGCAGAGAATTTTCTCTGGCCAGCAGCAGAAGGGAAAGTCAGAATGGAAAGCACCAGAAAGATTCAAGACACCATTCATTGCTCACTGATGATAGAAGAGACCACTTGACAAGCAATGTGAGCTGCCCCTAGCTGAGCTCTAGCAAGAAGATGGGAGCCTGAATCCTACAAATGAAAGTCAAATTTAGCCAAAAATTCTAAAAGAGCTTGGAAGTAGATTCTTCTCCAAAGCCTCCATTTGAGGGCCCAGCCTGGCTGACATGCTGGTGTTGGTGTGTGTCTCCTTAAAAGCAGAGAGTCCAGCCAAAAGCATTTTGACCTCTCACTTACAGAACTATGAGATAATTATAGACATTGTTTTAGTCTCTAAAATTTGTGGTAATTTAGTGTACAGCAGTAGAAAACAAATATAGTTACGAAAAAAGGACGAAGGATTCTGAGTGACTCAAACTTCTCAACAGAAAAGCTATAATGTAGAAGAAAATGGAATGGTGCTTTTGAAGTTCTGAGGGAAAGAAATCTAAAATCTCCTACCCAGTCAGACTATGGAGAACGTGTGATGATGTACTAAGACATTCAAAAAACATAGCATTCTTCATTTTTGTCCTTCTGTCTCAAAAGACGAGCCGAGAATGTACTCTACCACAATGAAAGTAAACTAAAAGTAAGAAACAATGTAGTTCAGAAACAGAGGATCTCAAAGATGGGCAGGGGTACAGAATTTCCCAAATGTACCCATGACCCAAAGGGAAACCGTTTCAGATGGAAGCACATCTGAAGATCTGGGAGACAGTCTTCAAAAGGATGAGCCTTGTAAGAATATCTGGTGGGTCTGAATGTATTAAGAGATTCAGACTATTGATTGAGTGTAGGGCTAATTTAATAATTAGCTCACAGAGAGATAAGCAAACGAAAGAAGTAAACTGTAATTCACCCCAGTGAAAACAAAGAGTTGTGGTAAAGGAAAAATGATGATAGTATAATATTTGGCTAAGCAATCAATAACTCTCGCATTCATGATAATACAAAAACACATAATACTATAAACTTACCAATGTGATTATATTAGAAAGATAGAAGACTAAAAGTACACACTACTGTCAGTATTCCGATTCAAAGTCCTGCGTGTTCATCAAAACCCACGATGGTCCTCTGTAGCAACTGGCTTAAAGGGAATCCAACCATCATCTGTAACTTTGCTTCTATGAGAAAATATATTCCAGATCCTAATCAAGAAACTTGCAAATAAACTTTTGGAACATATACCATTATCCCACAAAAATAAAGACAACCCTTTAAAGAGTTATTATATCAGCAGTCAAGAGATGAAACCTAGGCTCATCCCTCTTTCCTCTTTCTTTCCTCTTTAACATGTTTTAATAAGGTGGGGCGGGGCGGTTAGCTAAGTTGTAAGGTTTTGAATGTTGTTCAAATATGCAATTTTAGAGTGCACTAGCATTCTTCATCATCGTCCTTCTTTCTCAAGAGACTAGCCGAGAATGTACTTTACCCCAATGAAAGTAAACTAAAAGTAAGAAATGATGTAGTTCAGAAGCAGAGGATCTCAAACATGGGCAGGGGTACAGAATTTCCCAAATGTACCCAAGGCCCAAAGGGAAACCGCTTCAGATGGAAGCACATCTGAAACTGCTTCAGTTTATTCTGTAATCCATTTTTCCATAAGTTCATTCACTTTTTTCATTCATAAACTAATTCTTTTTCTCCAAAATAACTTATTCCAGTATGTCCTAAAAGGGATCTCTAAACCAAGGTACCATTTTTTACAGCTGATGAGTTATATGCTTTATGAAATAAAATTAGATAATTATGCCAAAGTCCTTTGAAAATGCAGAAAGTTACCAAGTATATATCTATTCTGTTCTTATTTTTAATTAATCATAACTGGAAATGTGCAAGCTGCATCTCAGAATGACTAATAATGTTTCTGAAACTCACTTAAATAAATTTTTAAACTCATTTAAAAATCCAGAATAATCGCTGAGTCACGCATGACTCATACAACAGAGCCCACTAGTCAAGGAATGACTTGTAGAGAAATATTACCAATATTAGATAATGGTTAACTCCGTGTGAATGAGAAAATAAGATCTGTTTCTGATTCTTGAAAGTTTTCTTAAATTTAAACAAAAAAATTTTTTCTCTAGTTAAAAAAAAAATAGAAGGAAACATAAATGAGTTGATCTTTCACTATTAGGTAAGCATTTGAAGAATACAGTTTAACTTAAAGACCACAGCTCTGGAGTCAATGACCTTGAAATACAGATGTTCTTGAAAGAACAGATTATCAGTCCAAACTGCCAAAGATGTGGAAATGTAATTAAGCTTTTACAGTGAAGATGTATGAATTTTTGACCCCTTCTGGTTTCTATTTTAATTTTTAGTTAATGGTTCAACAAACATTTTGCAACATAAATCCTCTACAAGGTACTATCCAGTGTGGTAAGGAGACAAAGATGAACCAAATCCAGATCTGGCCTAGAAGAATTCACCATTCATGGGAACAACAAGGCATTTACTACTTACCTTAATCCAAGGTGGAACACTACATAAAAAATAAAGTAAAATAATAAAGCAAAAGCATGTGAAGGGGAAGAGGTTAATGCAAAGCTTTTTGAAGAGTTGGTTTTGGGATGCAGCCTTTAAACAACATTTTATATTTGTAAAGATAAGGGTAAGGAAAAGAGGAAGAAGCCAAGGCTTACTGAGCTTACCATACACAGGACAAACAGGGTGAATTCTCGATTTAATGATGTGTGAAGGGAGGTAGAGAGAAACAGGTGGCACAGATCTTGATTTTCAATGACCTTACTTACATGCCATGAAAGACCTTCAAAATGTTGCTTGTTTTATTATCAATTTAAGCAAGATATTAAATTTAATCAGAACTGTGCTTTAGAAAGATTCATTGAGGGTCCTACTTTGTAATGTGAATTTATGTAATGAGTATTAAGGCAGAGACTGGAGATTAGAGGCCAAATTAGAAAATCCTTGTAGCTGCACAGATGACAAGCATGGTCAGCAAAATTCTGAAAAGGCCCCCAAATTCCCAGCCCTTGGTGTGCGAACACCTTCTCCCAGTTATTCAGTCAAACATTAATCAAGGTGTTGCTGTGAAGGGACTTGGGGATGGAATAAGTTCCCAAATCAGCTGACCTTAAGGTAAAGAAATCCAGGAATGCCTCACCAAATCACATGAGTCCCTTCAATTTATCTGTGTCAAGAAATCAGAGACGGTGGCTCAGTGGGTTAAGCTTCTGCCTTCCTCTCAGGTCATGATCTCAGGGTCCTAAGATCGAGCCCTGTATCTGGCTCTCTGCTCAGTAGGGAGCCTGCTTCCCTTCTTCTTTCTGCCTACTTGTGGTCTCTGTCAGTCAAATAAATAAATAAATAAATAAAATCTTTAAAAAAAAGAAAGAAAGAAAGAAAGAAATCAGAGACAGGGAAGTTAGAGAAAGTCAAAGCATGAGAGGGGTTTAACATTTTTCCATTACTTGCATTGAAGATGGAGGGGAATTCATATGGCAAGGAAGATCAGTGGCCTCTGGGAACTCATATTGGCCCCAATGGTCAACAGGCAGAAAAGAAATGGGGACTTCAGTCTTAACAATGAAAAGGAACTGAATTCTGTCCCTGATCTGAATAAATTTGGAAGTGTATTGTTCCCTAGAGTCTCCCCACAAAAACTCAGTCTGGCCAATGTCTTGATTGATACCTTCAGCCCAAAATACACTCCCATCTTGTCAAGATGTCTGACCTACAGAAGTGGTGATATCATACATTTGTGTTATTTTAAGCCTCTACGTTTTTTGTAAATTGTTAACAGTAATAGAAATATTACAAGTAGGAGCACCTGGGTGGCTCAGTCAGTCAAGCATCTGCCTTCAGCTCCGGTCATGACCCCGGGGTCCTGGGATGGAGCCCCATGGTGGGCTTCCTGTTCAGCAGGGAATCTGCTTCTCCCTTTAAGCCTCCTCTGTCTCATGCGCTCTCTCTCTCTCTTTGTCAAATAAATAGACAAAATCTTAAAAAAAGAAAAGAAAAGAAAAGAAATAGTACAAGTAATGAAATGTATAGTACTTTATACCATTTTAAAAGATCTGTTCTTAACTGACCAAGCATTAAGCACATACTTAGGGAGGGTAGCATTTTGGGACCCACTTCTCCAGATCAGTTTCAAAGGATAATAATAATTTCAGTAAATTTCAGTTATTAGAGACTTGCTCTAAGATTTGGAGGTGAATGGCATGATTTTTTTAAAACACTTTAAAATTAATCACTGAACAGGCAAAAGTTGAAAAAGACTTCAGTACCTACCATGTAAATTAACTAGTTCATAAGGAATAATAAGTGAATAAGCTTAAGAGTTAAGACAATTGAATTTATAGTTATTTTGGCCATGTAGTATTCAATGAGTAAGTTGAGTTCCTTTGGTCTTACTTTATATGTAAAATGGAAAAATTTTTTGTACTAATTACTTCACAGTATTGTTACTAGGACCAAATTTATTAAAATAAAACAAAAAATTATATGTTATAAAACAGTTCACAAATTTTAATTATGATTATTATTGGGTCTAGAACAGTTATTTGTCTGCAAGCCATAGATTATCTCAGTGCATCTAAATTAGATTGAAATAGAACCGGTTGCAAAGATTTAAAAATTTTTACTTTATTTCTAGTTTGAATCAATGCCACACTTAAAATAAGGCTACACACACCTCATAAAACTATGGAGTAAATATTGGTTGGTAGACTAATTGGCATTTTATCCTTATAAAGAGACCTTGTCAGAGACATCTAAATATGTTTACAGGGGGAAAAGCAGATATTTGTCTTATAAATATCCTAAATTTGAGTCTTAAAACTAAGAGGAATCCCATAATCTTGATTTCTTTGAATTTGATTGGCAACTAATGTATTTTTCATATGGGGTTTCAATTTCACATACTGTATATATTTTCAAACCTAAAAATCATTTCTATATACTGGGGAAGATTTAAGGAAAAAATCATGTCACTTCCTCAGGATTTCCCAGTATGTCAAGGGAAGAATTTCTTCTGATTATTTTGTAGAGTACGTAAAAGTCAGTCATTCAATAAAGCATTTTAAAAGTAGAAGGAACTGAGATAAATGGTCTTTGTAGAAAAAGAAATGCAGTTAGAAGGAAGAGTATAGTTATGTAAAGTGAATTACACGGGTATGTTTCCAGGCAAACAGTAGGTGGCAACATTTACACAGTCTTGTTTTTGAAATGCTTGTATAACACCAAGATAAAACAAGCTAATGATTCATGAAATACGGGACTTTCCAAAACTCGTGTATTAAAAGGGCTATTTATGCACGAACATGTTCTTTGTTTTTATTCTTTCTATTTTAGAATATTATGCTGCCGCCTTATCAGAAAGACTTCACTGAAATCATTTAATCTTAATGCTTTATTTGTGAGGCATATTAGATTGTTCATCTAAACGAAGGGATAGAATTTTTTCCCCCTCAGGCTTTGGTCAGATGAGGTGGTTGAGTTAGACAAGGGTGAAGATTAGGGGAAACACGATGCTTTATTTTACATTTAAGAAAAAAAAGAAAGAAAGAAAGCCAGCCAGCCGTAGCGTGAGCTCAATAACTAGAGTTTGCAGCAAATTATTACAGGAGGCACATCTAGGGGCCAAGGGAGGGCAGAAGCTGCGTCAAGTTTCCTTTTCTCTTTTGAGCACATCTGATTCTGTTGGTAACACTGAAGGCCGAAGGCTTGTGACCCTGTGTGCGGTTCTCACAGATGAGTTTCCAAACCTAAGAAGCCATTTTAGGAGGTGAGTGGCGGAAGTCACTGTGACCTTTGAGGCTTAGGGGTTATTTTTTATTTTCCAGAATGATGAGATTTGTTAATGAGCATTTTCCTGGTGGGAAATCAGAGGGCAGCCCTAAGAGGTGAGTAGAGGTGCTGCTTTATAACAGCAGAGGTCAGTAACAGCAAAGGGGAAGGAAATGGAGCAATCCGGCCAGAAATTTTGTCACTTTCTTTGAGTTGCACAATCAACAGGCAAGAGGCTGACAACACACAGGATATCCTAATCCTAATACCCAACAGTGTCTCCTGGACAGCCAATGTCTCCATCCTGGTCCTACTGCCTTCCTGGACATGCTCAGAAATATTTCAGACTCTCCCTACCAAAGAATTAGTTTCTACCACAGAGTATTTTTTTTTTTTTAGAGAGAACCATAATAGAATATGAAGTAAAACTTTCCACTCTACTCTTTTACAGTTATTGAAACTTTTTCCTACCTCTCCAATCCTGAACTTGGACTTATCTTCAGATAAGAAAAAACAAACAACAGCAAAGAAAAGGATAGGAAAAAAAATAAAATATTTTATCCTTACATTTGGCAAATACTTACTGAGTGCCAAGGACTGTTCTAAGTACTTGGGGTACAAAATAAACAAAATACATCACGTCTCTTTCCTCATGGAACTTGGAATCTAGCGGGGCCAGGCAGAAGTTAAACAAATAAATGGTATATGTCAAGTGGTATATTCATTTCCTAGAGCTGCCACAACAAAGTGCCACACAATAGACGAGTTCAAACAACCAACAGTTCTGGAGGCTAGAAATCCAAGATAGAGTTCTCTGCAAGGCCATGCTCCCTCCAAAACCTGGAGGGACACTCCCTTGCCTTTCCTAGCTTCTGGTGCTTTCCCAGCAACCCTTGGCTCTTCTTGGACTGTAAGTACATCACCTCCATCCTCTGTCTTCACAGAGGTGATCTCTTCCTGTCTCTTCACATACTCTTCTTTCTGTCCGTGTCTATGTCTGTGTCCAAACTGCTCCTTTTTGAAAGGACACCAGTCTTTTCAGACTAAGACCCACCCTAATAATCTCATCTTAACTTGGCTACAACTACAAAGACCCTATTAACAAATAAGCTTGCAATGGGGGATGCTAGGAGTTACATTTTGGTGGAGACACAATTCAGCTCATAACCTATATGATGAAAAAAATAAAAAAGGAAAGGAAAGAGAAAGTAGTAAAAGGAGGGGAGGCATGTTTGGAAAAGGTGGTCATGGAAAATGACATTTGAATAAAGTGAGATCTGAACAAAGAAGTGAGAAATTGGAGCGTGCGGGGAACTAAAAGAAGAGATATCTGCTCCTGAAAAAAAAAAAAAAACAGGATTTTAAGTGCCAAAATTGTAATGTGACCAGTTGTCTTCATTCTTTAAAATATGTTCATGATTATAAAAGAAAGGTCTATGCATATTACAACCATAAATCATTCTTTTTAGCTCTGAACAAGTTGATGGTTTTCAGTTAACTTATCTTTAGCAAGAATAGAGGAGATATGGATTGATTATAGGCTTACATGATTTTTCTTTAAACAAATATTTATTTTGCTGCAAATATTCATTTTGCACACTTTCGGGTCCTGGGGACAAAGCAGTGAACAAAACTTTAACACTCTGCCTTCAATGAGTTTACATTTCAATAAAGGGGAGATCAAGTTTGACTTTTTTATCCTTTCTCTGCCCAGTGGGAATTTGAAGAAACTTACCCCGGTAAGAATAACTTGCATCTTAACAGAAACCCAGAATCATAGGATCTCATTAGGACCCATAAAGTTATCTGGTCCAAGTATTCATCAGATAGTGATTCTTTGATAAGATTCTCCTTAAAATGGCTCGAATTGTATGCCAACACCTTTAGCAACAGAAGCTCACAATCCCTCCAACTTTACCATCGACTAGAATTTCTCTCACTCTCTAGCCCTCTACTCCCCAAACAGAATTGTTGCTTTTCCTGGGAAACGCCAGGCTCTTCACTTGCTGTTCTCCAGATACATTCTTGGCTAGCTGCTTCAGCTCCTTCAAATATTTATTAAAATGTCACCTTCTCAGTAAGTCTTTCTTGGCTACCCCATTTAAAAATAACCACCACCACCCCCGCCATGTTGCTACCTCACTTTCTTTATTCCCTTTCTTTGCGTTATTTTTTCTCCAAAACTTGTATCATCATCTAATTTTTTAAACTCATTTATTTTATTGTCTGTCTCCCCCATTGGAATGTAAGCTTCATAAAGGCAAAAATTTATATCTGTTTTAATTTACTGCCATGTCCTCTGGAATGAGAAGCACGCCTTGCACAGAACAACTGCAAAATGAATGTTTGTTTAAGGAACGGTCATTTAAATTTAGGATTAGCAGCCCCTCTATTTGTGCTAAGGGAGAGTCAAGTGACAGCTATCAGCTTGTTGCAGGGAGGCCATATCTGAATTAACAATGAGCACTCTCTTCAATTACAGTTGTGGAAAATTCAGAGACATTCCTTCAAATCGATGTTGCTCATATTTCTCTCTATAAAGGGTGAGGGTGTGTCTTTAAATCTTAATAAAGAAAGGAAGCTCAGTTCAAGTAAGCTATTTCATGATGAACTAATTCATACACAGATAAAACTTGGAGAGATTGACCAAGGGAGGTCTTACAGTGATTTCACCAAACACCCAGCGTGATCTGTAGATGGAATAAGTCATGTGACTTGCATGCGTACATGCTGCTTCTTAAAATGTCGGTAGAGGTCCACTATGATGAGTTAGTGCATATGGAAGAAACTGTTTGGCATTAGCTTGACCACATTTCTATGTAGATATAATTGTAAATATTACATATTAGCTGGAAATGATGCTAGGTGACTTGAAATTTATTCTGACAATGAAAAGGCTCCTATTGTGGAAGAACTTAGTCCACGTCAGGCTGGGCTCTAAGTAGAACAGTGGTTCTTGACACTATTCACAAACTAGAATCACCTGGGAAGATTTGCAGACACTGGTGCCTAGTTCTCCCTCCAAGAGGTAAGGTAGAGCCAAGCATTTTCTTAAGCTTCCAAGGTGATTCTAATGCGCATGTAGGTAGAGACCCAATACAGTAAAGAACTATTTTCTGGGAAATGACCAAGGTACTGTTAGACTTGTAAGTTGAGTTTACAGAATTGTTCCAAGAAGCACACTGTCTTCATAGGAATAGGGTCTTCAGAAAGGTTCAAGAAAAAGAAGCAAGAGTCATGTTTCTCTTCCAGGTATTTACAACACAGAGATTTATAGGCATTATCATTTATGAGAGTGAAAATGCAATTATTTCAGTCTGTGACAAAGATATTTGAACTGTGTATGACATTGCCCTCAAGTGAGAAATCGCACTGCAGGGGTGACTGGGTGGCTCAGTCAGTTAAGCATCCAACTTTTGATTTCAGCTCAGGTCATGGTCTAAGGGTTGTGAGATGGAGCCTTGTGTAGGACTTGGGCATGGATCCTGTTTAAGATTTTCTCTCTCCCTCTTCTTTTGTCCCTATCCCCTCTTCCTCTTGGAAGAAAAAAAGAAAGGAAGGAAGGAAGGGAGAAAGAGAAAGAAACGGGGGACTAAGTTACTAAATAACTAATACACAAGACTATCACAGGTAGGGAAACAAACCTGGGAAAAGAAGAAAAAGCATTCTTCCTGCGTTTTGAATGAGGAGCCTACATTTTCATTTTGCACTGAGCCCTGAAAATTACATAAGCTGCTTGTGAACCATAGATTTGTATCATAGATAATTTCTGTACATACATCAGAAAGAAAACATGAGACAAATAGATTAGCTCTGTCAGAGTGGAAAGCCTAGCCACTTTCTCAAAAAAGCTCATTGTCTTCATCTCTGTCAATGTGTTGTTCCCTTTCAACAATGTAAGTGGTTAATTATTGATGGACATGTCTCTATCCAGTTTTATCTAAGAACTTTGAGGATAATCTAGAACATGTTTTGGATGCTTTTCTTCTGACAGTTTCTATTTTCTAGATGCTTTGGAACAGGACTAAGGTGGGGTTCGTGACACAGCAATTAAATTCATTGGACCTCATCATGCAAGAACCAAACAAAGTCTCTAAACCACTGAACACAAGATTTGCTTTGTAAAACAATGGTAATGACATTTTCCTCTAGGGAGACTTCCATCCAGAATACTAAGAAGTTTCTACTCTGCAAATGATTTGAGACTTTGAGTTACTTTAAAGTCTTTTTATTAGAAATAAGACATAAGTAAAAAAAAAAAAAAAATCAATGTAATCTCCTTTAGAGCCATCTGGTTTTGATTTTTCTGCTGTACCTCCTTGAGAACTCAAAAAAGCCAAAAAGAGAAGGAAGTAATTGTTCTCTGTTCACTGCAGCTGCCAAAATAGTCACCATGTTTTTTTCCTACAGTCACCTGTAAATGAGAACCAGGACTCAAAACAATATATGTTTTATTAATTTAAAGGCATAGTAGCCAAATATGGAATGATTTGGATTGCTATGAGCCAATGATAATGACACTTGGTCCTTTTAGGTTCTAGTAGTTGGGCAATGTAATTTCTCATGTCCAGGGTAATAGTAACAAAAGCAAAATAGTAGTGCTGTTAAAGAGTAGTTATGTTAGATTACTGCTTATTCCTAGTTCCAATTTTTATAGCACCAAACACATTTTCCCCTTAATCTCTCCTTTTGTAGAATAAATACAGTATTTCCAAGTTTTATCATTTTTCAAGATAAAGCTCTTTAATCTATGCTTAAGGTCATCGATGTCTGCAGAATCCTCCCCAACCTTCATCTTCGAGTTGTTGACTTCAGGAATGATGTGTACATAATTCATATGGATGAATAGGCAATTTTGTGACTGAAATTCTGTGGTTATGCTACTACTCCTGTTACAGTTTTCATGCAAAAGAGATACTGGGAATAAAACAGAATCTTCTATTAAGTCTCATTTCATCTTGAGAACCAAATTGGGTGACTCTCTCATCCCTATTTTGTCTAGAGGTTATGCGACTTCCCTAAAGTCACACCTTAAATATAAATAGCAATGATGAGATTTGAACCTAAGCAGTCCGGATCCTGTATTCTCAAACACGGTGCAGTGCTCTCCCCACAGTGTCTGATTCTTGATTCCATAGACCCTACTTTATACCTGTTTGTCTTGCCCATATTCCCTTGCTGTCTTCTAGCAGGGCTTGAATTCTCTGTGTATTGTCTCTCCAATATACTCCTCAAAGGCAGGGAAAAAGCTTTCTCTTTCTGTTTTACTTACCCAAAGGGCTTATTACTAAAGACAGACCACAGAGCATTTCTGGAGAAACTCCCTTGAGGCTCTCAACAGAGAGTAATGCAAATAACAAAACACCCAAGAGTAATATTACCTAGGAAACATCAAAAATATTCCCCATCCTCACTTCTCTTAATCAATACTTTCTATTTATTCAGGCCCAAGCTTATGAAGGGTGAAGATTGTCTTGATGAAGAGCAAGCCTTCTGGCTACTAAAGCTGACATCTAGAAAAATCACAAGGCTTGGGTTCAATATTCTGCACTCTAACTCCCTAAATAGACTCAAGTAAATGGCAATGGATACGCTCAACCTTTTCTGAGCTTCTAAAAAACATCCAACCATTGCATTTCTCTTTAGTTCCTTTTCTAATTATCGGACTGCATTTTACTTGAGCCCAGTAGAATTTTAAATATGAGAAAAGAACATTAACGAATAGGCTTAAAATGAAGAGGAAAATGGGAAATTGGTATTTGATTTGATTTTTTTTTTTAATCAAGTCATCTACTTTCAGTGATTGAGTCAGTTTGCTAGCTGGAACAAGATTTCTGGGTGAATGACTTTCACTAAAATAAACAGGGTGCATTTTAACAATGGTATACGTTCACAAATGACCACTATTTTTATCCCAACATCACTCAGCAGAGGGAAGTGGTGTTCCTGGATTACCAAACCCAGAAGAAAACAGAAACAAAAGAAAAATACATTATGTGGCATGCCTTCTTTCAGCTTTTCCAATCTGGAGCAGACCACTCCCATTTTAAGAAAATTACTTAGAGTGCAAAGGATACTTCAAAAAGAAACAGACAGATATGTCCTGATCCTCCTTGACATTATAGTAATCAAATTTTAGATTAATTTTCTTCTTACACAGAAGCAAAATATAGCACGGGAACAGCCTGTCTTCCTCTGGCTTTTAGTAAACATTTGCCACTTAGTATTCGGGAGCCAGTTGGAATTTTTTTTTTTTTTTAATCTTTGGCAATCGAAACAATATCTTCGATAAATTATGGCAAGCCAACAGGGAGAGAGCAACTCAGGAAGGGTGCTCTGGTCCCAGCAGCCAAGCAGGCAGGAGAGCAAAGATGAAGAACTGTAAACCACATGCCCTGAAGGCAAATATATAGCAGCCTTACAGTTGCTGCCCTGCTGTCTCGCCACTCTGCCTTCTGCCCTAGCCCTCCAAGCTTAGCCCCAGCTGGGTGAGTTTGTTCATTCAGCCGTTCTTTCAACAGATATTTACTGAGCGCTCACCCTGGGGCTGGCATTAGTCTTCATATGAGAAATATAATAGTCATCAAAACA
Organism: Mustela putorius furo; assembly: GCF_011764305.1. Taxonomy (NCBI): domain Eukaryota; kingdom Metazoa; phylum Chordata; class Mammalia; order Carnivora; family Mustelidae; genus Mustela; species Mustela putorius. The sequence continues at coordinate 1,003,900 of NW_025422112.1, read as the reverse complement.
TATATGGTTAGATATGGGACAGAAGAATAAGCAGAGAATTCATAGTGTGGTAAGCAGAGGGGAAATTCAAGGGGCTATAGAAAGGGCATCTGATGCAGACTTGAAAGATCAAAAGAAGTTTCCCAGAGGAAGTGACGTCCTGATTGAGGAAAGGAGGACGAAAAGTCAGACAAACGAAGAAGAACTGGAAGAGCAATCAAGAAAGGAGCTAGCATCAGAGGATCAAGGATCAGAGGTGGGCACGTTCAAGAAACGTGAAATTCGATCTGGCTGAAGCCTTGAATGTAAGGAAGAGGACAAAACGTGAAATGAGAAGGGTAAGCAAGTTCTATGTATTGGCCAGGATTATCTAGGTTATACTCAAGTAACAAATACCCAAATATCAAATGATGATGCGACACAGTAACAGTCACGTCTCATTCACGATCTATGTCCAGTGTAAGCTGGGGTCAAGTCAGAAGTGGTGCGGTGGGGTGCACCGTCACTTTGGGGGTCTAAGATGATGGCCACCTGTCGTCTTCTAGCTGCAATACCAGGAACAGTGGGCTTTCTTCATCACCCCAACAGGGAAAGAGATGCCCAAATGTCTTTTATGTATTTCAGCCTGGAAGAGACACCAATCACATATACCCACGGCTTGCTGGCTAGCACAACTTTACATGTCTCCTGCCCCGACTACACCAAATCTGCAGTTTTTTCCCATTATATAAATGTGGGTGTCTCAACGCATTGCTTTAAAAAGAAAGTTTTCCAAGAACCAGAGACCCCATTCCTACTGTTGAGTTTCTGTGCCACATTGCACATTTGTAGGCACCCAGCTAACACCTCAAAAATCCAGATTAAAAAGCAATAAAATCAAACTCAATGGGTTTTCTAGAGAGAGGTGACTCTGCAAATGGATATCACAAGGAAAGAAATAGCATTCCTCCCCTAGAGCACAAAACTATTTTTACATTCAAGCTGCTCTCTTTGGGTGGAGACGTCATAAGCATCACCAACCTGAATCTGCCATGCGTGACAGGTGGAATCTTACATGATTGACTCAAGAAGAGTCACTTTCTAAATACATTTTTTTCAGTCCTCATAGGAAAGTTGTAAGGAAGCATTTTTATTTGTCATGTTGTAAGTTGGCCAACAAGGTAATACTGTGCATCATCGTTGCATCAAGATGAAAAATTGTTTTCTTTTTTTTTCCCCTAAATACATGTGCCCCTGATCCTCATTCTACAGGTCGCAAGTTTTTTTTCCTTTTACATTGGTGGTTTTGTTTTAAGTCTCATACAGGTTTAAATATTTTCAGGAACTTTACATCCACACAGAAACTATTTAGAATTGGGCCTCACTTTGCAGAGGGAAAGCATGGGAATTTTTTTTTTTTTTTCCAGTTGAGAAGCTAAGAAGTGGCTATTAAAAGTGATGGGTATTTAGCCTGTGTAGTAACAGTGAGACATCCCAATATAAAATCTTTTTTTTCTTTCCCGTCATAAAGATATGCTCAATGCTGATAACCTTAGAAAACATCACATCAAAAGGGATGACATTGAAATCAGTTTTTAGGTCCGCTATGGCATATCGGTTCACAAGTCTATTCCAATGCCCCGTGCCACTTTCAGATGATGGAGAGCTCTAGATTAAAACGTATGCGGAGCTCAGTGTCCATGTGTGTCCTAGCTTCCACTAAGCAGATATACCCACACAGATTTGGCAGATGGAAAGAGGTTGTGTCTGTGCCTCTACTTCTTGCTGTCAGGCACAGTCCTGCTGGCATTGGTTTTTCTGTTAGTAATGCTAACAGAGGTAACAGTGAGTGTTCCCTGCCTTCATGGCTGCACCATTTTGCTGGCATGGATCTCCGCTGAGTTCGTCTAGTCCTGGAGCCAGTGATCATGGTGGCAGTTTTCAGATCATGGCAGAGAAAGCAGCCAACTTAGCAAGTCTAGGAGTCATTTTTGGAAACTCAGTCAGGAACCTGCTTCTCTAACTCTTCCAATGATTTTGTGAACACTAAAGTCTCACATTCATTGCTTTCCTAGAATATCTTTTTTTACTTGCAACTAAACCCAAATTGTCTTAATGATAATCTCATAAACCAGAGGCAATCACTATTAGCCTTTCATTGTCTCCCTTTATATATGGATACATACAAGTTTTTTCTGGAATGGTATAGAATACACTGTTTTTTTAGTCTAAATCTTCCCTTAACTATAGACCATAAGCATTTTCCCTAATCAATATACTCACTCCTATAACATAAGTTTAATAGTTAAGTTATTCCATTGTGTTGTTATACTACAGTTTATTTAATTAATCTCATCTTTTTTAGATCACTATGCTCATGCTCAACTTTCAATATTATAAAGCACTGGCAAATATTCTTAATATTCATGAAAATAATAATATCTTTGAGGTCCTTCAAAATTTTTCTAGGCATGGTAGTGCTAAACCAAAGAGTATGTTGTGTCTTCCGTCACTTATGTTATCAACATTCCCCTTAGAAAGTAACCCATTTTACTCACACTAAGAGAGGAGGTATAAATTTCCTTAGCTGGAAAAGAGAAGGCTTAACAATTATGTGAACAATATGTTCTGTAAACTATATGCTATGTAAACTATATTTTCATATATATATATATATGGAAAATAATTGCAAGAAAATACCCACAAGAGTAACAGTGATTTTATAAGTGTTGCAGGCTTATAGATGATTTGTAAGTCTTTTTTCTATTCCTGAAGTTTCTGTAAGATCACTTTTATCATTTAAAATGCATGTAATAATTATAATAAAGCAAGTAAGTCACCCTTCTTTAAGTGTGTGTCCGTTAGTAGCTGTGGCAGATGGAAATATGCCATACAGTTGTAGGAGAGGCTAAAACATCTGGAAATTATTTACAACTCAAGAAAAAAGTTTATAATGGCAAATAAACAGGTGGATTAGTTTAAACTCACTGATAACCTGTGTACCACTGTCACATGGGAAGAAGTTTGAGTCAGAGATTATTGTAGCAAATAGGTAGTCACAATACACTATATTCTTCTGGCTAGGAAAATACTTTCTTCTGTTCAAAATGTAACTACTACACTTAAATTACATCATTAGATATTTGACCTTGGTACTGAAAGATGACATCTATACCAAGACAAACTTTGCCTTCTTCTCTAGACCCTGCTCATCTGGGAAATAACTTCTTTGTAATTAATATCAAATAAATGGATTTTCTCAGTAAAATTCACCCAATAGAGAGCCTTTTCAATACAACTTGTGATGCTGTTTGAAATTGTTGTTCCTAAAAAGCAAAGGTTACTAAAAGTTACCTCATCACCATAGGTTTGCAAAGCCACATATTCATTTGGAAAAAATTTAAGTTGTATCAATATATGGCCATGATAACTATAATTACAGCAAGAAATTTTGTTAAAATGCAGGTGACTAGTTGATACTACCAGTCAATCTTGTCCAAACCTAGACAAGCAAGCAATGGAGCCCAGATACTGGTCCCAGAATATGGCATTATATCCAAAAGCATTGGGCTTTCTAGGAAAACAGAAATCTCTCTCTCTATGCCATTCAATTGAACATTAACAAAAAGTCACTAAGGAATAATATTGTTTCTTTAATTCCAAAGATGTTCTTTTCTCACTACATGACACCTTTTAAATATTATATCATGTTTTCCCTCTCATGGTAGACCTACCAGCACATATGTTAAATTGTCTGGTAACTTATTAAGGCAATTCCCCAAATGCCACTATTTTTCAGTCATTACTATTTCTCCTAATTTTCAAAAAGAAAAGGAAAACATAATATTGGACCCATGAATGTCATATTTCCTCTGCAAAATCTATTAAATTGGGTAGGTAATCATTTTAGAATACATAGAATACCATCCATGTTGTAAAGAGCTTCGTATTTCTAAATACATGCATATAGAATATCTCTTCACTATAAATCCTTCCCAGAAATAATATTGATTTCAACAGTAAACTTTAGTTATCCAGGGAGCACCTGGCCGGCTCAGTCAGTAGAGCATGTGACTCTTGATATTGGGGGGGGGGGGGAACCTTTAGTTATCCCCAGTTTTTTGTATGTATATACACATGCACACACACACACATACACACAGTGTGTTGGATATATCTTACGCACCCCCCCTTCAGATTCTCCTCACTTCACTTCTCTTTTATTCCATCCATGGGTGAGGCAATCAGTTCATGTATCTTCAAACACTTCAGTGCATGTGGCCCTTGACAGTGCCTTGCCTCAGATCAGTCCCAGAAGCCTCTTGCCTTCTGCCCAGGTGTTCTGCATTGCTGCCACTATGTGGGCTGAAATAGAAGCAGGCTTTGCATCCATGCATGTGCTACCCAGAAGAGCAAAGCCAATTATTTGACCAGCAGTAGGTCAAATAGGTCCTTATCAGAGAAAGAGAGTCTTAAGACACATTTTATGTGGCTGAAATGATTGAGCAGCTAGTTGTCTGTGGAGATATCTGCTTGACAGTACATTCTCATTTTGCATCCCTCTTATTTCCTGCTCTGTTCCACCTATCAGACGTCTTTGTTCCCTAGGCTCATCTTCCTCAATAAAGTGTTTACAAACAAGTCTTTGTCTCGAGCTCTGCTTCCTGGGGAACCCAAACTAAGACATAACTCTATAGTATACGTTACATATAGGACTTACAATAGTCACATACTGTTAGGTTTCTGCAGTACTGGGGTGAGTAAAAATCAACATCATCACCATCATTAGCCTTGAACAAATGGAAGAGATTATTTGAGCCAATGATCCTCATAAGTTGGTGTGAGACCCACATTCTAATTAATGAGCCAGTCATAGACATATGTATTTCAAGTTTGAAAGACCACTTAACGTTCCCTGCTTTTGTTTGCTTAGAATGAAAATTTTAAGTACCTAAAAAAAGACAGATTTCTTAGCAGAATTAGACCTATAAATATAGAGAGCAAACTGATGGTTGCCAGAAGGATGGAGGTAAGGCATGGGCAAAATGGGTGAAGGGGAGAGGGAGAGGCAGGCTTCTAGTTACGGAATGAATAAGTCATGGAAATAAAAGACACATCACAGGGATATACTGTAATATGGTGACAGGTGGTAGATACACTTGTAGCGAGCATAAGAAAGTGTACCAAGAAGTTGAATCACTGTTGTACACCTGAAACTAATATAACACTGTGTGTCAACTATACTTGAATTAAAAAAAAAAAAAAGCTTTAATTAAAAAAAGATGAATTTTTTTTCTATCTCTCCCAAGGCAAAAGAGGAATCAACAACTCATAGGTTCATACCCAGAAGAAAAGGCATGGGCAAAATGCCTTGCTTAACACACACATGCACAAGCATGCATGTGCCCAGACTGACAACTGCATATTCACTAGGGATAAGAACACGCCAGAACAGACTAGACTAAAACGTAAAGACGGACATTTTGAACAGGGGCTTTTTTTTAATCCGGCTATCTCCCACTACCTGATGATTGCAATGCAAATTATGCCCTTGTGAAAAAAATGAGATACATGACAGATTATATTAATTCTGCTAAGTTTGACAAAGACAAATCAAAAGAACTAGAATAAACGTTGTAATTATACATTAAAATAACTTCTAATATCTGTATAGTACTTCATAGCTTCATAACTTTTTTCATCTAAGTTGTCTTATTTAATCCTTCAACTCTGTGAAATAATTGTTTTTACCATACCCACTTTACAAGTAAATAAAGTTCTGAAGAGATACATAGCCCACTTAGGGCACAATTTACCACCTGTCCTGAAAGTCAGGATCTGCGTGACTCTTTCTTGAGCTACACTTTTGAACTCGTTTTACCTCAATTTTCTCTGGTTATCCATTAAAATCCCCTCCCATATACCAGCTTCTCTCTTAACTACTAAATGCTTTATTATCTCCTTTGTTCTATAAATGAATGAATGAATAAGGTGTTTATATGTGGGGACCAGAGAGTAGTCATTCAACAGTTTTGAAAGAATTAAAAGGTGAGATTATAGAAATGCAAAAAATTTCCCATCAATTTTACAAATAGCCAGATGTTTAATGACTCCTTTGGGTGTTGAGTTATAAATGCCCTTATTATTATTAATAAATCTATTATAATAAATAGATTTATTATTTATTTTGAGAGAGCGCACACACGCAAGCAGCGGGAGGGGCAGGGGGAGAGGATATTCAAGCAGACTCCCCGCTGAGCATGGAGCCCCAATGGAAAAAAAAGCTTAAGAAATTCACAAGTTATCAAGTTGGTCAGAAAAATCAAGATTTGAGCTTCTTCGTAAGCAAGGTAAGGTTCTATTGTGAACTAAATTATCTTCTCCCCAAAATTCGTGCAGTGAAACCCTAGCCCCAGTACCCCAGAATTGTGACTGTGTTTGGAGGTGGAGCCTTTAAAGTGGTAATTAACTTAAAATGAGGTTATTGCAGGTGACTAGCATCCTTATAAGAAGTGGAAATTTGGACACAGACATGTCCAAGAGGAAGAACATGTGAACACACAGGGAGCAGCCAGCCATCTACAAGCCGAGGACAAGGACGTCTGAAGAAACCAACCCTTCTGACACCTGGATCTCAGGCTTCTGAACTTTGAGTAAATGCATTTTCAGTGCAAGCCGCCCTGTCTGGTATTTTGTTGTGGCAGCCCCTACAAAGTAACACAGGTCTAGAGCTAGACAGAAAGAATATAAATAATAGGGAATAATGGGTTCAGAAAAACAAAAGAGAATATATGGTCAGCCTAATGCGGTTCTAACAGTCAAAAAAGCCATCAGATCACTCAGCAGTGCGAGACAATAAGTAGATGTTCTTATCCTTGGTGCATTAATGCACCATGTATATTCACTCAAAAGTCATGTTGGGAAGCACATGTTTAAGCACAATGCACAGGAGGTGGTAACTCTTGCTTAGTCTCTAAGAATGAAATACAAAGAGAATGAAGAAAAAGAAGAGGAGGAGGACTCAGGGACAGGAAAGAGCTAAAAATTACCCGTGTTAACCCCATTTTTAGGACCAGCCTATGAGTAACTAAATTTAATATTATTGTCCCCACTTCGCAAAGAGGGAAACTGAATCATGGAGAGATTAACTAAATTGCCAGGAATCACACAGTAAGTGGAAAAGCTAGAATAAATAATAGATCCATAAGAAAAAAAAAAATCACAAAAAATAAAAAATAAAATTAAAAAGCCTCTATTTGCTAGTACTACTCTCACATTTGTTACTGACAGAACAGAAAAGAACTTTATCTTACTTTACATTTTCAGATAGAGAGGGAAGGATATTGGCTGATTCATTTCTTATTCTCTTGTATTTCTCTGCACTCATTTTTTAAATAAGCAAATGTAACACACATTCAATTTAGTACATGCCAGGCTTGTTCCAGCAAAACAACCCATTGTCTTCTTCGGCTTGTACCCTTGACCCCACTGCAAAATAAACACAATCTGGTATAATAGTGGGAGAGAAAGGAATAGGAAAATTTGAATGAACTGTGTGGTTTAACCTTCGTGAAAGCATGGCTTATGTTTTGAACAATGATTCTTTGTGGTTCCCTCAAATCTTATTTATGTACAGAACTCTTGGTAGCTACTATGTGCTCTGAAACTGCTACATGATTTCTTGCAATAGTAAGTATGCAAACCAGTGAATAAACAACAATATTTTGCAAATCTGCCTTCATTAATGGAAAAGATCATGTCAGCACCACTATTTCAGTACAGGAATACTCAAAGATGGTGCATGAAGAAATAAATTGTCAAGATCATAAAGTGCAATTATTTTAAAATTATTTTTGGCAGCAAAAAATAATTTGGTCAGTGCTCTCTGGAAATAAAGCACATTAGTGATAAGTACATGTTTCCAAGTTTAACTCCCTTTTTCTCTCTCCCCCACCCTGCCAAAAAAAGTGAGATAAATTTTTTTTATGTTGAAATTAATCTAGCCTGAAGGAGAGGTACCTTCTGTGAATGCTAAGTAGGGAGACTGTGGGAAAAGGAAGGGAAAAGACCCTAAGGGTCTCCGAAACTGCATAAAGATAAAGAATAATTCTAAAGCTGAGGGATTTGGGCCCCTTCTTTGTGAATAACCCTCTTTGGACTTTGCTACATAATTTTTATTGAGCTCCCAAGTGTGTTTACTGCAGGTGGGTTCTTTTAAAAGAGAAGCACAAAAATCTAAAGTTTAAAAAATACTAGATTTTAGAATAGTTGAAAAAAGGACGAGAAAGATTCCATAAAACTGGTTTCACTCTTACCTCAAGGTACATGATTTACTGCCAAATTTGCCACTCGATGTCACTTAAAGTTTTTTATTAAGTAGGGACCATATTACAAATAAATTGAATTTGTTTTATTGAAAATCAGAACTGAATGAGTTCAGATAATATCTTCTCACTTTCTTAATTCACTTGCAGTTATTTGAATCCGAACAATGTGAGTTGGAGAATATGCACTACTTTTACTTTTCCTTTGGATTACAGGTAATCTGAAATAAACGGATAGCTTCGGTTTAACAGACAAGTAACATGACTAAATACTGTCAGACATCTTTGTTTTATATGATTTATTTGTAACATATAGATGCTCTTAATTGTCAATCTTATTCAGGTTTCAAAAACCATGACATTTTCAAGTTATCTTAGTTGGTTTTGGCTTAAAGAAACGCAAGGAGGAGAAGGACCAACAAGTTGTGCCTTAGCAACTACTCAACCAGGCAGTTGGAACCGTAGGTCATTCAGGACATACAATATCCTTGGAGGACTAACAGCAGCTCTTACAACCAACAGGAAAACCTTCAGAAGTCCATTCAGTAGTAAATTTTTGTTGCTGTCTGTGCTGAGGACTCTGTCCCAACTTGGACTAGGTTGATCTTAATCTCTGCTTCAACTATTTCTGTCGACCTATAGTCTCCCCACTTGGCCTTTCTCGCTTCAGGTTACCTGTCTTAAGGCTTTTACTGTCCTATGACTTCTGGAGCCTCAAATGGGTCTCTTGGCTTCTGCCCCTTTAAGTTTTTCTCCAAAAAGAGCTAGTCACCACCCAATATTGACCACCCTTATTGGGCACAGTTTAGTAACAGAGCATTTCATCGGCTAATGGCTAGGGATTTCACTCTCCAGATTGCTTTACAGGTTAATCCTTTCAACTAAGTCAACTGACCTATAATAGCAGGAGTCAAGTGACACGAAAGCGTGATGATCTGATGAGCTGGCTGGTTGTTTGGTTTGATTTTGCTTTGCTTTGCTTTGTTTTGTTTTGCTTTGCTTTGCTTTGCTTTGCTTTGCTTTGTTTCTTCACAAAATGAGGCTGTGAACACAGAAACCTCTCAGAAAAGGACCTTAGGCATTGTAAGCACACAGGGATGCATGGTTTCTCTCCAGTGCATGCCTTCTTTTAAGAAATCAATTATATTAATGTTTAAAAATGCATAAAAACAACAATGCTGGTTTCATTCTCTAGCACCAAAGTTGTGACTGCTTCATTAATTTCAGGATTTTCTTGCTCTCAACATATACGTAATTCTCTGCTAATATATTTCTACTTAATTTTGATAAAGATATCATATTCATTCTAAAAAATTACCCTTGTCTTATTTACTTCTTAACCCCCAGCATCTTGCAGAGTACCTGGCATAGAGAAGATATTGAATAAAAGTTTAATCAAATCAAATCCATGAAACAAATCAATAATGACAAAACTATTTGGGTTGATTCTACCAAGAAGAGCCTCAGCTTCAAGCCTGAGAAGTGAGAAAACCTGTTCGGCAGGAGCAGGAGTCCCAGGCATCAAGTCTATTGGGCAAGTTCACTGTTAACAAAGAGACAAGAACATTTCCTTATAAGTAGTTGACTTCTTCAGGGTTCTAGGAATGGGGGCAAGGCCAAAAGAACAGGAGCATAGCAAAGGCTCTACCAAAAAGTGGGCGCCTGGGTGGCTCAGTGGGTTAAAGCCTCTGCCTTCGGCTCAGGTCGTAGTCCCAGGGTCCTGGGATCGAGCCCCACATCGGGCTCTCTGCTCAGCAGGGAGCCTGCTTCCTCCCCCTCTCTCTCTCTCTGCCTGCCTCTCCACCTACTTGTGATCTCTGCCTGTTAAATAAATAAATAAAATCTTAAAAAAAAGAGAGAGAGAAAGGCTCTACCAAAAAGTGAAAAAAGTAGAGACATCAGGAACCTTTAATGAGTAAGTGACCTTGTGAGACGACAGTGAACATCCTCCTGTCTTAATATAAGATGAAATACAGTCAACTGTTCATGAACATATTCATGAACACATATTGATGTTCATGTTCTTACAAATTCATGTTCTTACAAATATTTCTGTTTCTAAAAATGTTATAATGTTATAATGCACATGTATTTCCAGGAACTTTTTAGAGAATGATGTTTTATCCTGGGGAATTTCATATGGAGATTCCATTACACTGGCATTATTGGTCATCCAATCTTGAAAAATTAATATTATGGAAATAAAACAAATGCAATATTAATAAACATTTGATGAAGTCCTAGTTAAAAGGCACAGTGAATATGTAAATGTAATCGGATGTTTATATCAACCTGGTCACAGGTAAATTCAATAAATTTTTCTATAACAATTTTCTGATCATACATAGGCATAAACTCAGAGTTGTTTGCATTCTCTAGCTATAGGACATTTAGGATTTATAGGATTTTATAGGATTTTTTTTATATAGAATCATTCTACTGGTTCTACTAGGATTGGTTTATTAGGATGTATACATATATTCATTCTGTGTATGTGTGCATATGTGTTTATACAGGTCCTATTCCTTCTTTTTCTTTAGAGAATACTGACTAACATAGGTAATAAAAATGGATGTTAACTTTAAAAATGTTTACCATTGGGGCTGGCAGCCATGGTGTACCTGGGAAGGTAGGACTGAAGTCAGATGAATACAATACTAAGGATGCAGTACAGATTATTTTTGAGACAGAAAAGGGTAAGAAGATGTATATTATATATCAAATCTGTGAGATAACATAGAAGAAGATTTTAGGAGGGAGCTTATCGTACTAAATGCCTAAATTAAAAAATAATAAAGGTTTCAAAGAAATGACTGTAATTTTCACTCTAAGAAACTAGAAAAATAAAAAATCTAATGAAGTCCAATGTAAATATAAAAAGAAAATAATAAAATCCAAGCATCACTTGATTAAATTGAAAACAAAAACAATAGGGAGCATCTATGACACCAAAAGCTGATTGGGAAGATCAATAAAATTGATAAAACCCTAGCCAGACTGGTTGGAGAAACAGCAAGAAGGCACATATCAACAATATCTGAAATAAAAGAGTTGACAATAGAACAGGGAGAAACTTAGCATGCTACTGTATACTGCTTCTATATCCCTTCCTGCTGTGACTTACAGCTTAGAAACTTCTGCTTAGCCTTGCATATAGGCATGGTACAGCTAAGATTTGCAAAAACTGCTTTTTGCCCGAAATCCCCCTCATCCAAGGAGATGAAGAGATATGTAGGGAAATGGCTGTGTTTAAGATTTACAGGAATGACATGACCAGACTCCTGTATACAAAGATCAACTGACCAAGGACAAAGAACTTACACGACCCTCAGATGTAGACCCTCACATGTCCACAGATGTCAGTCACCTTTGGACTCTAACCGCTTTTTACTTTCCCCTTTTGCTAACATAGAAGAAGCTCAAATTTCAAGCTGAAGCGGGGGGAGGGTGGTAAGAAAATAGTCCACCACCTCCTAAGTTTGCTGGCTTTCTAAATAAAGTCACTTTTTTTTTTACCCAAACATCTTGCCTCTGAACTCATTGGCCTGCCACACCATGAACATAGCAAGCCTGGACTCAGTTGTAACATCACTACAAATTCTACAGATAGTAAAAAATAAATAGGTGATGGACAGATATTAAGATGTGCCCCATGATCCCCACATCTGGGTGTTCATGACTTTGTATACTCCATTCCCCTTTAGTGTAAACAGGACACATGATGTACTTGATGTACTTTTAACCAATGGAAAGTAGTGGAGGCAATGGGAGGTACATGATTATCACGACTATCTTGCTTCAGTGTCTCTTTCTTCATTGCTGGCTTTTAAGAAACAAGCTCCCATGAATCCTCTGACTACAAGTGAATTCTGCCAACAACCTGATAAAGCATGAATGCAAATGCTTCCCAGTCAAGCCTCGGATGAGAACCCAGCCCTGGTCTATACCTTGTCTACAGCCTTATAAGACCCTAAGCAGATGGCCCTGCAAAAGAACTGGACTCCTGATCCTCAGAAACTGTGAGATAATAAGTTTGAGATAATGAGTTTGTGGTGATTTGTTACATAGCAATAGATAATTAATATAACTATGTGTGAGCTGATACTCATGAATTTGATAACTTAGATAAATTGACAATTTCTTTGGAAAGTACAACTTACCCAATATCGCCCAAGAAGAAATAGGTAATACAAGGAATCTACTATGAAGATTCTAGAACACGTAAGGTTAGTAAGATTTCAGGATATATGACCAATATAAAAAGAACATATTGTATTTCTATATAGTTGCAATAAATATTCAAGAACCAGAATTCTTAAAAGTATCTTTTATAATACGAAAAATATTAAATACTTAGGGTAGATATATCTGACAAAGAGATACTAAATGTCTCTCTAGACTGATCAAATCTTTCCTTAGATAACATTAATGACCATCAAATGTTATCTGCTCCATCTCTCAAGCTCTTTAAAATTGCTTTACATGTGTCTAAACTTCACAATCACATATTCATTTTACGTAACTATCAGAAACAATCAATTTATCTTTTGCTTAGTCTGAACTATTTCCAATTATGTAGTTCTAAACCACTGGGCTTTGAGGTCAGACAACCTTATTGAAATTCTAACATGACCATTAATAGTTGTATAACCTAAGACAAAAATTCTAATATTTTGTACCTTAATTTCCTGATTAATCAAATTGGGATAATAATACTTAATGGCTCTGACCAAGAGATCATTTTTGTGTCAGCTCTGCCACTTCCTTACTACATGACTTGGGGCATTGTTTAGTAATATTTCTGGTCTTCAGTATTACTTCATCTGTAATATAGGATGATAATAATACCTACTTCATGATGTGGTTAGGAAGATTAAATGATAAAATTGTGCACCTGAAACTAAAACAACACCAAGTGTCAACTATGCTTCAATACCAAGTTTTCTAAAAAAAAATTAAGTGATATAAAAAATATAAAATGATTTTATATTGGTACTGGGCATGCAATAAATGTTAGCCTTTGTAACGCTGGGACAGGTTGATATATGTTCAACACATGCAACGTTTCATAATATTTGGAGGCTATAACTCTTTGTAACTATTATCCATAATTGGGCCATTCCAATATTCAGTACATAACACATATTTGTCAAAATGTTTTTATCTTTTCTAGACAGTCATTTAATAAAAGTAGGACTTTATAATATAAAATTGAGTGGCCCTAATCAGATGAATATGTGAATATTTAATATGATCTTGAAATATGAGACACCTGAGACCATTCGTTTTTTAAACTTTATTCAGCAGTAGACCTTTTTTTTCCCCTCAAATAAAATTCTTCTTGGAAGATTAGATAGTTAGATAATCTCAAAAATATAAAGCAAATAAAAGGGAAATTTCATTTTTTTTTAAGATTTTATTTATTTACTTGAGAGTGAGACAGCACAAGCCAGGGAGAGAAGGAGAGGGAGAAGCAAACTCTCTGCTTAAGCAGGGAGCCTGATGCAGAGCTCGATCCCAGGACCTCTGGAATCCCAACTTGAGCTGAAGGCAGACACTTAACCCACTGAGCCACCCAGGTGCCCCAAAAGGGAAGTTTCTTCATTGAATCATAAGCCCACAAGGCTGCATTTAGTGGGCATCTGTTATGTGCCAGGTACACTTCTAAAACTGTAGAAACCTTATAGTGGCTCTGGGATTCTCCTTAGAACGATAAAGTGCAATAAACACAGCTCAAAACCCACTCCTTTGGAACTGTAAACCACTTGAGAGAAGCCACAGGAGAAGAACTTCATGATGCCTATCTTAACAAAATATCTAGTATAGTATTGGCCACTGAGGGAGCATTGAGTAAATCTTGTTAGGATTGGGTGGCATAAAAGGATCTAAGGAAATCTTAGAGCAACCCGATATGCTAGCAAGTGGCTGTTTCCTCCTACTACCCTGAGTGTTTCTCGAGATGCACAACTATAGTCCATCTCTGAATGGCCTCAGGACTCCAGGGACCCCTTTCTGAAATTTACCAAAAATCTGACCAACTCTCCAAGGAATAATATTAACTGCCCCCAAAGATCTCCAAAGTTTTTTTGGTTTAAGTCTGTGATTGAGAATTTGCCCTGGCACTGGGAATGACAGCATGGGCGGACACTGAGACAGACACTCTCCTCGTTGTTTTCAGTTTTCAGTTTCAAGTTAGATATCAAGTAAGGGGATATCAAGTAAAGGGTAAGTAAGCAAGGGCATCAGAGATGAGATATACCAGGAATAACTAGTGTGTTATCTCTTTTCTAAATGCCATATCTCCTCCATTACTGAATTTCAAGATCTTTTCTTGAGGACAGAGTCTTTGATCTATACTTCTATTGCATTGTTAATGCTACTAATGGTTCTAAGAATAATAAAATGATCTTTTACTGAGGCTTTATGAGGTGCTCAATACTGTACTTATCAGGCATTATTAAAAGTTCTAGTACTCAATGACTATTTGGCATTTAAAAACTCCAGAAGATTTTATGTAGAAACACAGATAAGATAAACAAACAAAACAGTTAAGAATAAGTTGAGTTTTTATTATAATCTAATAGTAAGGGCCAAGAGAAAAACTAAAAATAGTGATTTTTCAAGATTGTTTTTATAGGCTTAATAAATGAGGGCAAATTAGGAACAAGAGGCATTGATTAGAAAGTTATTTCTGGTTTAAGTATATGGAGTGTGAATAGAAAATTTTAGAGGGCATTATAATCCCTGTAAATCATTATAAAAGTTCTGAAAAAGACAGTTTCTGAATTAAAGTACCAATGTTGAACACCCTGATTAATAAAATATAAAGCAACACCATATATTACAGAGGTTATTCACCCTCATAGAGATGTGTAAATTAATAATAATTCAACTCTTTGGCATCTAGTCCTACAAGACATCCTTGGTCTTTACAAAACGAACTCTGAATACAACTTCTACATCTTAACAAGGGTAAATGATAATAAGAATAGTTATATGCTTTTCCTGTATCTATAAAATCTTTCTTTTAAGAAATGGATAAATGATTATAAAATTAGTTCAAAAAAACATTAGTTTGCATTTATGACATAAATGATTGTTTATCCTAACATCTAATTCTTACTCTCTTCTTACTTAACCAGATTTATCTGTGACAAATGACATTGTTTTATGAATAACATGAGCCCTGTTTTAACTAAGTGGGTCACTGGACTAGAAATAGAGATTCCTGTGCTGTATTTCTAGCTTTGAGTAGTTTTATGACCTTAGGCAACCTTCTGAGCAAGAATCTCAAATCATCATAATCAAAACTAAAACAACAATTTCCATCTACAAGATGTAGTACATAAGAGCTATTATATGATTATCTCCCTTTATATCAATAATACAAGTTATTCCTAATAAAAATAAAATAGCATAAAAGTATTTTTATATCCATGTCATATTTAATAACTTTTAATGGTTTAGCTTTAATCGGGTAAGATCATAAGCTCAAAAAGAATAGAGTTTTACCATTTAAAATTTGTAATTCTAATAAAAATACATAGTAGCTTCATGTATGTACATATAATTCATTTGTATTCAGCTAAATGTTCAGAATTATCTTAAATATTAGAAGTAAGAGAATTCACTGGTCTTGTAGCTCTTAGTAGTCTAGGTGGCTGTAGTAAGTATTGGGAGGCAATCGAGAAGAGCGGGTGTTGGAATCACAAATCTTGCACTGCCTCTGCAAGGTACTGTTGCCTGAATGTGGTCAAATTAAACATCTCTAGCCTTCAGGAAATGAGATTATTCATACTATCTCATTTTTGGTTTGTTCTCTTTTGGAATGGTTAAGTGAATTAACGGATAGAAATTTGCCCAGGACTTGATGCACCTGAAGTGCTCAAAAAGTGTCGAGTTTTAAATTATTTTAAGAAATTTTGTAAGACCCTTCCTTGGTCTTTTTATTGCCATATCTATATATACATATATATATGTATATATATATATTTATATAGATTTATGTGAATTATAAATATTTATATTTATATAAATTATAACTTTTAAATATTTAAATCATAATTTTTACTTATGTAAATTATAAATATTTAGATCTATATAAGTTTATATTAATATAAATATAATTCTAATTTACACACATTTATGTAAATATAAATATTTATAATTTACATTAATTTATGAATTTATATATTTATGATTTGTATTATAAATCATATGTAAATGTGTAATTTATAATTATATATTTATAGATAATAGAGATTTATAAGTTATAAATATCTATATTTATATAGATTTATAAAAATGTATATATTTATATTTTATGAATATATATAAATTATAAGTGTTTATATTTATGTGAAGTTATATAATTTACATAAAATAAAAATTTTTATGATTACAAACAATTACATACATAATTAAAATACCTCCCTAATTAAAATATCTCCCCATTTCTTGAGATAGCTAGAGGGACTACTACACCTAGAAGTCAAAAGAGCCTTCCTACGTATTATGCCATTACATCACGAAGTTCTTAATTGTCAATAGATTTTACTTTCCTCCACGGGTGTTAGATAGGCAGTGTTGTGTGAACTCTCTTTAGATTCACCTGGGCCATTTGTTATTCTTTCATCTAATTTCATCAAATACATGGAGAAGGCCTACTTCAGGGTGAGGCCATTTATTTCCTCTAAAAAGATAAGATAAAAAATTCAAAATGAAACAAGTTGTCCTCAGTTCCTATTTTCTTGGCCATTGAGGAAAGAAGAAAGCTTATATGCCAAAGTCCTTTTTATTTGTATCTCACATTTCATCTCCTCTTCCATTTCCCAAAATGACGCAATTAAAAAAGAAAGAAAAAGAAACCAGCCCAGGGTTGAGTTAGGGTTGTCTTCCACGCCTCATCTCTGAATAAAATTACTGGGAGACAGCATGATTCATTACCACTGTCTCAAGTGCTCCTAAGATAAAGAACTTCTGCCAGCACTGGAATACATGTTTATATTAAAAGAATTTAGCATTCCCTAGAGCACAGGTGAACAATCAATGGCCCAAGGAAATGTACCAAATGACATTGAGGGCCAAACTGAGAAGTAATGAATATATATTTTTTATATACTCCATCTTGTCCTCTCCCAAGTCACTGCTTTATACCCCTCCTGACTCCCTTCAGGCAGCCGCTAACAAAAGAAATTGAAAATTCTAATAGTTGAATATGGTTTAAAGTGAACTCAGTCTGCTTATAAGTAGAGTGGTTTCAGTATTTTATACCCATGATCTCTGAAATCAATATATACTTTAAAGAAAGACTGGGGGCATCTGTGTGGCTCAGTGGGTTAAAGCCTCTGCCTTCGGCTCAGGTCATGATCTCAGGGTCCTGGGATCGAGGCCTGCATCGGGCTCCCTGATCGGCAGGGAGCCTGCTTCCCCTTCTCTCTCTCTCTGCCTGCCTCTTGGCCTACTTTTGATCTTTGTCTGTCAAATAAATAAATAAAATCTTTTAAAAAAAAAAAAAAAGAAAAGAAAGAAAGAAATGAAAAGCCCAGTTTTTGTGAAAACCTTATATCAAACAATACCAAAATAACTACCAAGTACATCTAGTGCCTGTTAAGTTACTGTCTCTTGACTACAAACCACTCTCTGTATTCTGCTTTGCAGTGCTGACTCTGGGACTCTGAAGACCACACTCGGCTTTCTTCAGCTGACACTTGGAGACAGTAGAGGGAGACAGCAAGGCAGGAAGAAGAAGAGGGACGGGCTTCTTCCTGTCTGTTTCCCATTTCTGGGAGCCTCACTCCCATTAATGCTCGATCACCTGGGGAGCAGCAGTTCCTTCCCATGGCTGCAGCCGATGGCTCGCAGTCCTGCTCACATTCATCCAACCAGCCCAGCACACCACACCCCTCCACCATAAAAGCATCACCACCAGCTGAGCAACTCAAGTCTTAGTCTCCGTGCACAGGACCTGTCCTCTGAGTTCCTAAGCTTTTATAATTCTCACGTCTTCTTTGTTCTCTCAGTCCTAGGAGCGGCAGCTTCCTACAGTTGTCCCCTTCTTGATGACTAGACTTCACTTTTTTAAAAGATTTATTTCTTTATTTCAGAATAAAGAGAGAGACAGCAGGGGCCCAGAGGGAAAGGGAGAGAGAGAACCTCAAGCAGACTTCCCGCTGAGTGGAGTCCAACATGGGGCTGATTCCCATGACCCTGAGATCTCAGTCTGATCCCACATCCAGAGTCCAATGCTTGGAACCAACTCAGCCACCCAGGTGCCTCTAGAATTCAGTTTTTACCCTCTCAGTTACCTCGTTAACAAATGTATATTTAGTTAGCAAGTCTTCAAATTCTCTGTTTAGTTGTCAGGTGTGATTCCTGTTCCCTGCCCAGATCTTAACTAATATACAACTTAACATATAAAAGGTGATATGATATAAACTGAGTATGCTGAGATCGTTTTTAAAATAAAATTGTATGGGGGTGCCTGGGTGGCTCAGTTAGTTAAGCATCTGACTCTTGATTTTTGGCTCAGGTCGTGACCTCAGGGTCCTGAGAGGGAGCCCCGTGCAGAGCTCTGTGTTCAGCAGGGGGTCTGCTTGAGATTTTCTCTCTCTCTCTGCCCCTCCCCCTGCTTGCACGTGTGCTCTCTCTCTCTTAAAACAAATAAATAAATCTTTAAAATAAAACTATGTAAAAGTGGGGCAGGGAAAAAGCAAAAGGAATATGTAATTGTCAGTGGTTGTAAGATAGAGTGAGGAGAAAAAGAGTAAAGGAAAGGGAGGGAGAGCTAATAATTCTTTTTACAAAGTAGAAATACAAGAAATTCTGTCCATGGTAGATACAGTAGGAGAAGTAGGAGCATAATTTGAAGTCGTAGAGGTGACCAGTGGAAGAAGTAGGATCAGTGATATATGACACCAAAATGAAGAGAATACTGAAAGAAGATACAGTGTAAGCAAATTAAATGATGTTATAACATCGTGGGATGATGTTGAGAGATGATAAATTGAAAAGTAATAGAATAAGCCCATTAGGGGCACCTTGGCGGGTCAGTCGTTAAGTGTCTGCCTTGGGCTCAGGTCATGATCCCAGGGTCTTTGAATCAAGCCCCACATCGGGCTCCCGACTCAACAGGAAGCCTGCTTCTCCCTCTCCCACTTTCCCTGCTTGCGTTCCCTCTCTCAATGCCTCTCTCTGTGTCAAATAAGTAAAATATATATAAAAAAAAAAAAGCCCATTATTTTCCTAAACATTAGGAAAAACAAATTGTTTATCTCTGAGGGACAATACTGGAAATATGCAGGAATGGGACAAAAAATAGTTGTCTTTCCCATTAGTATTTCATTCTATTTTAAATACTTTATCAATTTGTTCAAATTTATTTTAAAAGTGCAAGGAAAAGTGACTTTCACTTTTGCAGTAATGCAATATACTTCTTTTCCCTATTTCTCCCACTAATTACAATTAAAAACCCTGAACGCATTTAAAACAAATCTATGAAAGCTCTAGAAGGTGCGGAGAAGAAGGTAGACTGGCTAGGAACTTCAGGACCCAAGGAACAACACACTGATGAGATCCCTGGGCTTTTTTTCTGCTGCGTATATACCAGACCTAGAAGTGAAAAAGTCAGAAACTAAGAAACATCAATAAGCACAGACTAAAAAGCCCCAACAGAAGTCTGCTCTTTCTAGCTAAAGAATCAGGAAAGGGTCAACCTAGCAAGATGGGAAATTTATAGAAAATAGCTGCTCTTCCCCAGCCAAACACAACAGAAAAGGCTGTACCCTACCCCACCCTTGCCCGCAAAGGAGCTCAGCTCCCATGCTCACAGTATCCGTGGAGAAGACACGGGGGACCCGCATGCCCACCGCAGCCCAGCAGTCATGAAGCTCCTTTCCTCTTACCCGCTGCGGTGCTTACCAGAGGATGCCTAGTGAAGTCAGGACTTCTGCCACCAAGCAGAGATAATGAGGACACCTCCACTCCAGCCACCTACCCTATGGTGTCAGTTGAAGCTCCGGAGAGAGCATTAGAAAGGCACTGAGGATTGTGGCTCCTGGCCAAAATCTTATTGTGGTTTTTCAGACCTGATCACGAGAAATTATAAATGCTCTACCTGGGGCAGGCGTCAGTAGGGAAACCTGCCCTCCCCCACACCATGGCTCAGTGGGTTGAAGCCTCTGCCTTCAGCTCAGGTCATGATCCCAGGGTCCTGAGATTGAGTCCTGCATCGGGCTCTCTGCTCAGCAGGGAGCCTGCTTCTCTTCCTCCGCCTCTCTGCCTACTTATGATCTGTCTGTCAAATAAATAAATAAAATCTTAAAAAAAAAAAAAAACAGCAAGAGATATTGCACATGTACTACTCTGATGCAGGGTACTGAAATTAAAGGAGGCTGTGTCTGTCTGTATGGAGTATATGGGAATAAAGAATATAAGGGAATCTCTGTACTTTTCGTTTTAAAGATTTACGTATTTATTTTAGAGAGAGAGAAAGAGAGAGAGCACAAGCAGGGGGAGGGGCAAAGTGATAGAAGACTGAGCATGGCGCCAACCTGGAGCACCATCTCAGGACTGTGAGATCATGACCTGAGCCAAAATCAAGAGTCAGATGCTTAACCAACTGAGACACTAGGCGCTCTGAGATCTCTATACACTTTGCTCAGTTTTGCTGTGAACCTAAAACTGCTTTTAAAAATCAAGGGTATTTTTTTTTTAAGATTTTATTTATTTATTTGACAGAGAGATCACAATCAGGCAGAGACAGGCAGAGAGAGAGAGGGGGGGAAGCAGGCTCCCTCCTGAGCAGAGAGCCCAATGCGGGTCTCTATCCCAGGACGCTGGGATCATGACCTGAGCGGAAGGCAGCGGCTTAACACATTGAGCCACCCAGGTGCCCAAAAATAAAGTGTATTTTAAAAGTGAAAGAAAAATGCCACCTTACTTATAAAGGTAAACAATTTGAATGAGAATGGATTCCTCAGTGTTGGGGGATACATAATGTCAGAAGGTAGTGGAATAACATTTTTTCATGCTGAAAAAAAAAAAAAAAGAACTGTTGATCCAGAATTCTATATCCAACGAAAATACCCTCTAAAAATAAAAGGAAAGTCAGATATTTTCAGATGAAGAAAACCAGAATTCATTGCCAGCAGAATGACCCAAAGAACGGTTTGAAGAAATTCTCTGAAAAGAAAAAAAAAACAATTAAAAAGTATTCTTGTAATATCAGGAAGAAAGAAAGAAAACATATAAGTCAATACAACAGATTTTCCTTCTCCTGGGTTTTCTGCATTATGTTTAAAGTTTGAAGCAAAAATTATAACATTGTCTAATGTTTCTAAATAGGGAGAGTAAAGGGATATAAAGTCTAGTAAGGTTTCTGTACCTCAATCAAGTATCGGTAAACTGTGATAAGTTCTGTGGTGCCTGGGTGGCTCAGTCAGCTGAGCCGTTGGTTCTTGACTTCAGCTCAGGTCATGATATTAGGGTCATGAGATTAAACCCAGGCTGTGCCTGGGCTATGCCTTCTGTGCAATCTGAGTTTCTCTCCCTCTACCTCTCCCCTGGCTTATGCATGCACGCAAGTGCTCTCTCTTTCTAAAATGAATAAATCTACAAAGGAAAGGAGGGAGGGAGAGAAGAAGGAAGGAAGGAAGGAAGGAAGGAAGAAAGATAAAATAGGAAATCTCATGCATGTGCTCTCAAAAAAACAAAACTTATGGACTGAGAGACTGATATTCCACAAGTGCTTGATTTATAGATAACTGATAATGTTGGAGTGTTCTTATAAGTCAGGGAGTTGGTGAAGGTTACCTCATATTAACCTTTGGAAATTTTTGCTTATGGTTTCCAGAGACATGAGCAAGACACGACCCAGGTCGAGTTGATCTCACAAAATAAGCTGGATTAAGCTTTATTTGTATGACTGGACTGGTTTTGTCAACTTGGGGAATTTTCAAATCTGATCTCCATTTGTTTTTTATTTTCACAGACTCTCACTGAACTCTCTAATCTTTATATTCCTTACTCACATCAAACTACCCCCTCAATGGGCTTACCTGTATCTTAATACAGTTTGTGTGTTCCAAATTACAAATTACAAGTTCTGTTATTCCCAAATAAACTCATCTTTTTGACAGTTTTGAGCTTTCCTTGGTTTACTTCTTTTTAGGTCAACAAGGGGATATCATTACAGACCCTGAAGACATCAGAAAGGTATTAGGGATTACTAGAACAGATTATACACAAAAATTCAAAACCTTAAATAAAATGCACCAATTAAAAAAAAAACTACCATAACTCTGCCAGTTTGAAATGGATCACTAGAATATCCTTATAACCATTAAGGAAATTGAATTCATAATTCTCAATGCTCTCAAAAAAAAAAAAAATCTCCAGACCAGATGGCTTCACTGGAGAATTCTATCAAACATTTGAGAATCATCACAAATTCTAGGGTGGCTCAGTCGGTTAAGCGGCTGCCTTTGGCTCAGGTCATGATCCTAGGGTCTTGGAATCAAGACCTGCATTGGGCTCCTTGCTCAGTGAAGAGCCTGTTCTCCCTCTGCCTGCTGCTCTCCCTGCTTATGCTCTCTCTCTCAAGTAAATAAATTTAAAAAAAACTTTACAAAAAAAAATAATAAATAGTAACGTTAATTCTGCATAACCTCTTCCAGAAAAAAAGCAGAGCAAGGAACATTTTCCAACTCATTTTATAAAGCTAGTATTACCCTGATACCAAAACCAGCCACACACAGTACAAAAAAAGAAGAAAGAAAACTATAAACCCATATTTTCAGACCACATATGTAACAAAGCACTAGTATCTAAAACATAAAAATAACTCTCAGAACTCACCAGTAAAAAAAATAAACAATCCAATTAGAAAATTGGCAAAAGATATGAAGAGACATTTTACTGTGGCAATAAGCACATGAAAAGATGTTCAACATGATTAGCATCAGAGCATTGCAATTAAAATCACAGTGAGGTATCACTCCATACCTATCAGAAGGGCTGCAATAAAAATCGTGACACTAAACGTTAGCAAGAATGTGGAGATACGGGATCACTCACTGACTGCTGGTAGAAACATACAATGGTACAGCCACTCTGGAAAGCAGATTGGCAGTTTCTTAAAAAGCTAAACTTGCAATTACTACACAACCCAGCAATTGCACTCCTAGGCATTTATCCCAGAGAAATGAAGACTATGTTCACACAAAACCCTATACATGAATGTTTATAACAGCTTTATTCCTAATTGCCCCAAACTAGAAACAATCCAAATACCTATCACTGGGTAAATGATTTAAAAAAACAAAAACAAAAAACAAAACTGTAGTATATCTGTATGGAATGGTATTCTGGAATAAAAACACGTGGACTTTGAGACATGCCACCATTTGGATAAGTCACCAGATAATAATACTTTGGGGGTGGGGGGGAAGCCAATTCAAAAGGTTACATACTGATTCCATTTATATAACATTCTTGAAATGATAAAAAATTATAGAGATGGAAAGCAGATTAGTAGTTATCAGAAGTTTAAAGCAGAGATAGAGTGTAGGAGGGAAGTAGATGTGGCTATAAAAGGCAACATGAAGGATTCTAGTGGTGATAAAAATGTTCTGTATCTTGACTGCAGCTATGTCAATCTTTTGGTTGTGATGTGTACTATAGTTTTGCATGATACCACCTTGAGAGGAAATTGGGTAAAATGTAAGCAAGATTTATTATTCCTTACAACTTCATGTCAATCTACAATTACCCCAAATTAAAAATTTTAAACATTTTAATTTTTTTTTTAAATACAAGGGAAAAGACCACAATTCTCAGTCACTTGACATGACAAGAAAATACGTGGAAAACGTGGAGAGTAGATGGCAGTTCGTTCAGGTCATGGACCATGATACCCGGCTTTTCTCAAAATATGGTTGTTTCACACTGTATTTCGTAAGATATATTAACTCCCTAGCATCCAATGTTTTAATGATCCACAGGGATTTGGTTTCCCTTATCAAATTTTGCAATTCCAATGCAAATTAAATTTAAATGGATCCAACTGGGAGTTGCTAAACCCCATAAAAGCAATTATAGTCATAAAGAGATGCTGTAAAATTGATATTAGAACTACTCAACCCACAACCTCCTCCCAGACCTCCATCTGCTTCACACATACAAACAAAGCTTTCCTTTTATGCATGTGCTGGGAGTGTATTCCAGGTAACCATAGGTAGGCTGCATTAAGGTATTGATTTAAAATTCTCCTTCATGGGCGCCTGGGTGGCTCAGTGGGTTAAGCCGCTGCCTTCGGCTCAGGTCATGATCTCAGGGTCCTGGGATCGAGTCCTGCATGGGGCTCTCTGCTCAGCAGGGAGCCTGCTTCTCTCTCTCTCTCTCTCTCTCTCTCTCTCTGCCTGCTTCTCTATCTACTTGTGATCTCTGTCAAAAAAATAAATAAAATCTTAAAAAAAAATAAAAAATAAAATTCTCCTTCATTAAGTATAAGTCAAGAACAGACCATCACCTTGACTTTCTGTGTGACTACAGCATGAAACAGCTCATGAAACCCACATGCTGTGTTTTTGCATCTTTCATAGTTCTGGACACTGTCCTTTTGTATTCAGATGACGAGCCCAAAGCTCCTAAGAGTTACCTAAAAAGACCAACACTTGGGAATTTATAGGGTTTTCTTTTTTATTGCATTTACTTCTTTTCCCCTTTTCCCCCCAAGATAGTAAATACAATGGCTATTGCTCTACCACAAATTTGTATTTTTTTTTCCCTAACCTAGGTGTAGAAAACTAAAACTGTAAGCAGAAAAAGATTATAGGAAAGAAAACAGACTATTTCTGATCTACCTTCACAATGTGAAGTGCCTCAACACAGATTCTCAACTGTTTAATGTGCTAATCTGAAATGTTTGGAAAACAAACAGGCAGAACAAGAAAACAGTTCATAGTCATTTGCCAGTCAAATCAGTTCCCTTCAATTTTACACTCTCTAATCCTTTTCCTAGCAGCTCAGAGGGTTTTTTTTAGTTACTGAATTATTATAAATTTGTTTTTCTCTTTGTGGATAGCTTGGTTAAAATAAGATTATGAAAAGGGACACTGTCTTCTTGTGACTGGATTATGGAGAACGGTTAGCAATAATCAAATTACCTAAATGTTAAAAATACTCTTGCTCCCTCAAAATTCTGCTCCCATCTAAAATCAATATGAGATATAATGAGTAGATAAAATTTATATCAATCAGTTCCAATAAATGACAGCCTACACTAGAGACCTGTTTTCTTCATGTTATTGATTTGAAAAGCTATAACATGGACCTAATTATCTCTATATCTCTAGTACTTAACAGGATAGCACAATAAATATTAGCATGATCATTTCTAACTCCATATGTAATTGCAGCCATATGACAGAACAAAAACTATAGCATTTAGATTATGTATTTTTTAATAACAAAGCGAGCCATTAAAAAAATAAAAGTTATTTATATGACTTTTCCCCGTACTTAGACGAACATTCCAGTTGCACAAGGTGGTTTTTTTTTGTAACCAAATTCCACTATGAATAACACCTCAAAATAAAAATAAAATGTTTTCACAATAAAGCAGGTCCTCCACCCACCTTCTTCCCCAATAAAATGCAGCTTGTCTTCTAGTTTTCATCCTCCTCCTTAAGTAAATCTGCTTTTAGTTTTGTGGCTTGGATATGAAGTATTTGTCTACAGGGCTGGACAAACAAATGAATAGGGGCATAATTCTTTTAAATAAGCAGAAGATTCCAGCACAGCCTGAACAACAACTTCTAGATGCCCGATCCTGTGACCCAAAACTATCTATAAATTGCTGCGCCTATTCATTCACTCACAGTCAAGGGAATATCCTCAAATATTAATAAGTGGTAGAAAAATCAGTCTCTGATGTTTCAGCTCTTACAAGATAAATTTTTTCTTGAGAAGCTGTGACTAAGAGAATTTTTAATCCAAGAAAATTATAGCAAGGTCTTGACTTCAGCAAAGGTCGAGGAAAGCAAAGTCAAGGTATGACTTTAACGACTCTGGGCAATGTTGGTTTAAGTCACTAACTAGCCATTGGGAACCTACTCTTCATCAGGCACTAGATGAGGCCTCGGAAGCAGGCAGTCAGCAAGACAGGCATGGTCCCAACAGCACAGAGCCTGTAGTCCAATCAAAGCCAATTATCAAGCAAGTATCACAAGTGGGAACAGTGTGGGCGCCTGGGTGGCTTAGTCACTGGGCGTCTGCCTTTGGCTCTGGTCATGATCCTGTGGTCCTGGGATCAAGCCCAGCGCTGGGCTCCTTGCTCAGCCCGAAGCTTGTTTCTCCCTCTGCCTGTTCCCCACCCTCTGCTTGCGCTCTCTCTCACTGTCAAATAAATAAAATCTTAAAAAAAAAAAAAGTGAGAACAGTGAACAAAAATGTAGCAGTAAAAATGTACTATTGTATAAGCTATTGGATAAAATAAGTTTCACTTTTTTCATTTTGGTCCTATACAAACTGAGATGTCATATTTTTACTTCCTCAATCATAAGAATATTTTATCCTCGCTATTTTGGGCAGTTCCTTAATGGGACAGATTTTATTGTATCTCATCAGACCAACCATGAAAGCTATACACTATATCATGTAGGACTTGGACCAGATGAAAGTAAGAGACTCAAAAATCATTTATAAATGAAGAAGTCTGAAGACAGTGATCCCGGAAGCTTACTCAACTGCTAAACAATGCTGCCAGAGACCCACGCTCCTAGTATCATGCTGCTCCTACCCTCAGCCTGTTATCTTTCACCTTCATGCCTATGGCCTCATGATTGGGAGATGATTGCTGCCCTCTGGCCATCATGCATTCGTTCAGGGAACTAAAGAAGGAATAAGAAGAAACTGACATCATGCCTGACCTCTTTTATCAGGAATGCCAAATTTTTCCAGAAATGACTACAACTGACTTCCTCTTACATTTTATTGAACAGAGTGAAGTCGCATGATGAGCTCTTTTGCCTTCTGGTTCCTGAGTAGGTTTGGACAAGTAAGAGATGTGAGCAAAGGGGCATTTGGGTGGCTCCGTGGGTTAGACTTCTGCCTTCAGCTGGGGTCATGATCTCCCGTGAGATTGAGCCCCGCATCGGGCTCTCTGCTCAGCGGGAAGCCTGCTTCTTCCTCTCTCTCTGCCTACCTCTCTGCCTACTTGTGATCTCTCTGTGTCAAATAAATAAACAAAATCTTTTAAAAAGAGAGAGAGAGAGATGTGAGCCAAGATTGGAGGGTAAGAGTTGAGAGAGGTCAGGGAATTCCTTTCCTGTTCCTCCCCTTGTCCTGTGTCAGCACCGCACCGCCAGATCCTCCCAGAGCTGCAGCTCCCACGAGGCACACTCCTCCAAGGCTCCAGATCTCTCCTGGCTCTGGCAACAGTGCTTCACCTTTTGCCTTTTCAGGCCACAGAGTGGTAACTGCCTGTCCCTGTAGCTGATATCTGGATGCCTTACTGATACGACTTTAACCCCGCCCACATCTCTGTAAATGGACTGGTCATTAAAATATTTTCAGTTGGGGCTCCTGGGTGGCTCAGTTGTTGAAGCATCTGCCTTTGGCTCAGATCATGATCCCAGAGTCCCGGGATTGAGCCCCGTGCTGGGCTTCTTGCTCTGTGGGGAGCCTGCTTCTCCCTCTACCTACTTGTGCTTGCTCTCTCTCTCTCTCACTCTCTGACAAATAAATAAATAAAATCTTAAAAAAAAAAAAAGAAGAAGAAGAAGAAGACAACGAAGAAAGAAGGAAAAACACAGATGCAGCTTCTAACTGAATCAGTAAAGAGCATGAGTTTTGAAGTCATATAAACATGCATTGGAATCATGGCTCTACCACTTACTAGTTGTAGAACTTTGGGGCAAGGTACTTAGCTTGCATGAGCTTTGTTTTCCTATTCCATAAAATGCAAGTTTTGACTCCATAAATGTGACGTTTTACATTCATAATTATTATGATAATAAATAACTTTGGATTCTATATATATATATATTTTTTTTTTGCCTTTCATTAAGAAACTGCTTTCTGTATACTTCTGCATTAATGCTGATAGTTTATCAAACAACTCCCAGGAGGAAGAAATCTCTAAAGTCACCGCACAGTTCCCATGGTTTCTGACCATTCACAAGATCCTGATAGCTGACATTGACATAGGTTTACCACGTATCAGGTGTCAGGAAGTAAATTTTTAATGTTTCTAACAGTTAGGGATTTCTGGAAAATTTTTTTACTAGGACTTAGGTTAAAGGACAAGCCTTGAAATCTAAAAGATTATTGAATAGATAACAGACAATTCCTCTCCCCAGAGATACGTGTTTGTACTTCTAAGGACAGATGACACCCCAAGCCATAGAGATATTCCACGGATTGTAAACCTAAAAACACTTGTCTTATCTACGCTAGCAGACATTTATTTACATTCCAGAGAGTTAAAACCCAGGATCCTTCCCCCTTCTTTTTCCAAGGAGAGTTTGTTTACAGTAAGAAAGAAAAGTATCTCAGCCATCCCTCTCTTATAGTCGTTCCAGATTCATATTTTGGGGGTTCCTGTCCTAAGTACAACATACACCACCAGGTATAGGCCTGTCCATTAGTTCTCATTGCATCATACCACAAGGCGGAAGACCTGAAGGGAAAGGCAATAAATAAGGTTCTTTTTGTAAAAAAATAATAATCTGTCCCTACCCCAGCAACTTCATGTCTATTTTTGGGATAATGCAAATAAATAGAATTACTAAACATTTCTCACCAGGCATCCTCTCAAAGGTTTTACATAAATTAACTCACTTATTCCTCATTACAATACTATAAGTCAGGTTCTCCTATTTTTCCAATGTTAATGTGGGACACTGAGGCACAGAGATACTAAGTAACTTGTCCAATGCCTCCCAACTAGTAAATAGCAGAGGCAGGATTTGAACCCAAAAAAGACAGCCCCAGAAGATGTGCTCTAAAATGCCACGTCACACAACCTCGAACCAACACTCCCTCTCACTTCATGATTCACACTGAACCAGTATTCGTTGTGTCTCACAACTAGAAAGCTCTTACTCATTCATATCTAATTATTTTCTTTCCCAGCGAAAAAGAATTTTATAAAGATATTGTTCATCTGCCTCACCTTTTGTGGGTCTCAAAAGTATACAAGTAGCTATTTGATGCTTAATATAAAACACTCTCCTCTCAAAATAATTCTGCCATTGCCTCTTTGTTTTGTTTTGTTTTAAATAATCTCTACCCCCAATGTGGGGCTGGAACTCCCAACCTCAAGATGGAGAGAGCCACATGCTCCATGGATTGAGCCAACCAGGCACCCCCATGCCAAACCTCCTCTGAATGGACTACATGTAGGCCATAAGTATACATGTGTTGACAGCTCTAGGCTAAACGGATAGTCTCCTATCCATTTGAAAGTCTCCTTTTCAGTCACGTTAAGATAAAATTGTCTCTGGTGTTTGAATAGTCTTAAGTATTTTTCTGTACCAAGGTTTATATTTCCCCAGTCAGCTACTCCTGCAGAGAAGCCTCTGTGTATCCATCTGTGGGACTAGCAGGAAACAAGTCAACTGAAGAGAGTTTAATATAGCATTGACACAAAGGGACAGGCAGTGCTAAGAGAAACCCACAAAGGCTGGTGAAGCTCCCCGGTACCGGAGCTATCAGGAGCCATTACCACCCCTTACTCTATAGGGTTAGAGGGAGCTACTCAAAACCAGAGAAAGGAGCTATTCAGACCTACTTCTTTTTATTGCTCTTCACTTTATTGTGCTTCACAGAAATTGTGAGGGGGGTTTTTTGTTTGTTTTTTTGTTTGTTTTTACCACTTGAAGTTTTGTGGCAACCCCGCTTGGAACAAGTCTATTGGCCCCGTGGGGTGCCATTTTTCCATCACCATTTGCTCACCTCACATCTCTGTGACATATTTTGTTAATTCTCACAAGATTTCAAAGTTATTCATTATTATGCTATTTGTAATGGTGACCTGTGATCTGTGATTATGACTCTCAGAGCTAACATTTTTTTAGCAATAAAGGATTTTTTTTCATTAAGGTCTAGACCTTGCTTTTTTAGACATAATGCCATTGGACACTTCAGGGACTACAGTATAGTGTCAACATAACTTTATAGGTGCTAGGAAACAAAAAAGTTCATTTGACACTATACATTTGACAATATACTTATATTGCAGTGGTCGGGAACCAAACCCACAGCATCTCTGAAGAACGCCTATAGTTGTAACAGAGGGCTGCCCTCAGGAATTGTGACCTTTAGCAGAGGGACAAAACCAATCGGTGGTAATCTGGCATAAAGAAGATGGAAAAATAAATACTCCCAACCCATTTCCTTCTCATTTTCAGATCTCCCTGATGTTTCCAGTCTGCCAGACCAAACCTGAAACCAGAGAGTGAGGCACCCTTTGGTGTGGTCCATAAAAGTCAGCCTCCCAGGACATAAAACAGAGTGAAGAAGAAGGGAAGGCTGATATAGAGAAAGAAACAAGAACTATCAAGCACATTCTGGGATAAAAGAGCTTCCACTCTGTTCTTTGCCAAGGAACTTTTCTCCTTAAAAAAGCAGTTTCTCATTCATTAGCTACTTGTGTTAAAGGGCAAAATATACACAATCAAGAGCTTCTCTGTAATCAGCAGCAACAGCAAAGTTATCATGTGCCTTGAGTCATTTATGAAGGACAGAAAGCTCTGATCGACCATGGAGAGACCAGCTGAGTCAAGACATTGGCTGTGTGGGTGGAGATCCCAGAAGATAAGTGTGGCATCAATGGAAGATGTCCGGAGGCCAACCAAGATGGAACAATTAAATCAGATTTGTAGAGAAACTGGACTCTGTTCCAGATAACCCTTGTTCAGCCAAGGAGAAGATTCAATTACGACTGAAGGGTAGATAGAGAAAATCGAAGTTTACTGAGCACCAATTGTGTCAGGTTTTCTGTGTGTTCTTTCATTTGAAAACACCAATTTTGAGACGTCCATTTAAAAGCTGGCTGGTTATTGCCCTATTTTTAGCATACCTGATGAAGTCTGATGAATTCTCACGGTGATAAGTGAATAAAATAATAAGAAGGACTGAATGAACGGGTGTCTCATCTTCTACATTCCCCATCCTATGCACCCACAAGGTCTATTTCTTATCCAAAGAACAGCAATTCTTTTGAAATTGAATTTGAAGTCAGATCATGTTATTTTTCAGCTTGAAATTCTCTAATGCTTTCCCATTTCATTTACAATGATATTCCAACCTTGCCAAATTATCAAAGTCTTATCAGAATTTTCCAGACCATGTATGGTGCCCATTAATGGGTTATGAAATCAGTTTCCCCAGAAAAACACAAATAGGCCACCCTTTATTGTTTTCAAATTCAAATGTTACATATCCAGAGAGAACTTTCCTCGCCACCTCTCTATATAAAGTAGCCCCACCAATATCTTCCCTCTCTTTCTCCTTACCCTACTGTATTTTCTCCAAGGCTCATATTATCAAATGAAATATTATATATTTGTTTGTCTGTTTCATCATCTCTTCACTAGAATGTAAACTATATGAGAACAAGGACTTCATTGTGTTCACCACAGTACCCCCATAGAATAATAAGGGTTCCAAAAAATTGTCGATGAATGTATTGGATACATGAATGGATGGGTGGAGGAAAGAATGAGGTAAAGAGATGGTCTTGAAAAAAATAATTTTCAAAGAAGACCCTGGAGCTAACAGAGGACCCATTTTCCTTCTCAAAGAACTGGCTTGCTCTCACCACCCCCTGCTGTACAGCTCCCTTCCCCACCCCAAACACACATGCATATACACACGCCTCTCTCACTGCTGCCTTCAGGACTCCACCTGCTGCTGACAAGATCAGGACAGATTGTTTGCCAGGTGAGGCTCCAGCCAGGTGGTAGCAGGGAAAAGAGAGTGGAGTGAGTATCTGCCTCGACCTCCCCAGACTAAGGGCTAAAGGGATGCTGAAAAGCAGAACTGTCTGCCGACCTTAGTATCCTAATCAAAAGCTATAACCCAGGGGCGCCTGGGTGGCTCAGTGGGTTAAAGACTCTGCCTTCGGCTCAGGTCATGATCCCAGTGTCCTGGGATTGGCTCTCTGCTCAGCAGGGAGCCTGCTTCCTCCTCTTTCTCTGCCTGCCTCTCTGCCTTCTTGTGATTTCTGTCTGTCAAATAAACAAAAAAATCTTTAAAAAAAAAAAAAGCTATAACCCACTAAAAGCTTCTCTGTGATCAGCAAGAACCCCCAGTTTTCTCCGATCCTTGGCACCAACCTTCAACTCTTACAATTATTGGACTCTTATCTCACCCTACCTTGTTCAAAAATCCAGCTTTATTCCAAACATTTTCACTTCAGAAATCCAGTTAATTACACTGATTAAGCATGTGGCAATTTTTAATAACACGTCAACCAGAAAACAATTACATGGTATATTCCATTTGTTGCAAGCCTTAAGAGACAGAGAAGAAAAAAAGTTTATTTTTTTATAAAAGTTTACCTATAAACCCTTTATTAATTTTTTTAAATTACTGTTTAAATTCTAGTTAGTTAACATATATCGTAATTTTGGTTTCGGGAGTAAAATTTAGTGATTTATTTTATACACACACACATATGTACGTGTGTGTATATATATGTGTGTGTGTGTGTATATATATATATACATATATATATAATGTTTATTATTTCTTAAAACTACCATACAGCATTGGTTATTAACAAGACAGTACATCAAAACCAATTGTTTTCAAAATAAATGAACTGGTCCATTCCATTTGCAAGTATGCTGGCCCTTGTAACCAAAGACCCTCTACCCCTAGGTTTTGCTAGCCCTTCACACCTGTCTGGCCTTCTTGGGACCCTGTCTGCTCTTAAAAGGAAGGAAAGCAATGACCACCATTCTCCAAATAGAAAGCTAAGAATTAACATGGAAAAGCAGAAGGATTGGCCCAGAGCATGCTGATTGGGATTGGAGACCAATCAACTCCACAGAGTTCTGGAGAATAAGAAGACATTCTTAGAAAAAGCAAGGACTCATTCATTCAACAAATATTTACTTGCCAAATATTAGTGGCCTGACACACGCCATTCACAGCTCTAAGCCCTGGGGATAAAAGGGCAAGAAAGATGGACAAGAAGATATCTGCCTTCATAAAACTTATATTCTAGTGGAAAGATAAGGTAAATAAATAAGCCACGAATAATACGGAATTCTATTAGACAGTGATAAACTCCTGCAAAAAACAAAATGAAGCACCTGAGAATTGGTGTGGGTAAGTTGGGAGGCACCTCATCCAAATAGGTCATGGAAAGCTTGTTGGACTAGTGACACCTCACTAGTGATGAAAAGGGATGCAAAGATCAGAAAAGAAATCTCCTGGAAACAGGAACAGCAGGTAGAAAGTCTCTGAAGTAGAAACAAGCTTGGAGTGTTTGAGACAAATGAAAACGAGGATGGCTAGAGCCTGGTGAAGAAAATATCAGAGAAGTAGCAAACTTCAGATCAAATGTACATTCAGTCCAACACATGTTTTAGCATTGTCATGAAACAAAGAAAATGCCAACATGATTCTAAAAGGGAGGATCTATGAGGTAAAAAAATTAATAATCATCAAGGGAAAAGATCTCAATTGATGCTGATAAAAAAAAAAACTGGGAAAAAGTAGATGATTAAATAAGAAATAAGGGAGAGTAACTTTCATTAAAACATATTACAAATAACATCAATAAATTTAAATCTATGAGAATTGTATGGTAATGCAGGATCACATAGAACCACACTAAAGGAGGAATTTCAGATCAGTGCTGGAAAGTTAGGTTATGGATTGATAAACTGTGTTCAAATAACTGGGTCACCACTGGGAGAAAAATATAAGTTAAACCAAAATAAACTCTAAATAGGTTAATGAAATTATAAAAATACCAAAACACAGAAGCATTTTTGTAAGTGTGAAGTGCTACTCCAAATGTGATATGAAACTCAGAAACCATAAAAGAAAAAATGGCCATATCCACTATATTTAAAGATTCTGAATAAGAGAACTGCAAACAAAGGCCAATAAAAGACTGGAGAAAACACTGCAATTCGTAACATGAGCAACTACTTCCCTTAATATATAACCAATGAGAAAAGATCAACAGTCCGAATGGACAAAATAGAGCCTAGAACAGTTTTCTCAGAAAATAGCTCTTTAAAATATAAAATGATATCCACCCTCTTAAAAAGAGAAAAGAAGGGTCACCTGGGTGGCTCAGTGGGTTAAAGCCTCTGCCTTCGGCCTTTGGTTCAGGTCATGATACCAGGGTTCTGGGATGGAGCCCCCCCCCCCTGCAACGGGCTCTCGGCTCAGCAGGGAGCCTGCTTCCTCCTCTCTCTCTCTGCCTGCCTCTCTGCCTACCTGTGATCTCTGTCGAATAAATAAATAAAATCTTAAGAAAAAAAAAAAAAGACAGAGAGAGAGAGAAAAGAAGTGAAAACTGCACCTTTTTTTAAACCATCAGATTATCAAAAATCTAAAAATTTGATTACTCCCTATGGCCGTGCCTGAGATCTACCTCCCACTAGATGGGGAGATTCTGGTTCTGTCTTGCTCTGCCTGCCCCAAAGTGCACAATGCTTAATAGGACCACAGTATGTATTTCTTGAACCGACTCTAATGAAGAAAAGGCGTTCAAAAGCATTGTTTGAGTATAGAAGCTCTGGCAGAAATTGAAAATGATTAATGGAGTTAACTGTTTGCTGACATTCCAGAAATCTTAAAAGCGTTTTTCTCTTAGAAGACTTAGAACTATAACTAACGGTCTCTCCAGATCTCTCCAGATCTCCACTGGAGAGACCAGTGGTCCAAGACCCTGGTCAGAATGCATTACCCTTCCCTTTGTGCTTTTATAGCCCTTTATTTATAACTCTGTCTTCACTTCAAAATCCTCTGGCTGCCTTCTTGTTCATTGAGATTACTTTTCATTTATTCAACATTTTATTCACTCATTCAAAAAAGACTTATTGAGTGCTACTATATTCCAGGTGCTGGTATGTGGCAGTTCAAACAAAAAACAAAGTCCTCTCAGTTCTCATGGAGCTTGGACTCTAATCATGAGTGAGTTTTGAGTTCCTAGAGTGTCAGCATCATTTTCCCCACACCAAATATCAGGTCCTTCCTGTGTAGACCAAGTACCAAACTCTGTGCCTGCTGTTCCCCCTTTCCCACAGGTAACTGTTGCTCTGCAGTTAACAAAGCCTTGTTAACTGAAACATGACAGATAAAAGGTAGAAATTGTCTAACTCTTTGAAAGAATCAAATAGTGAATACCCCTGTCTTAGCAATAGCAGTTAACTCTCTCCCTACTCTAGTCTCTTTCCACACTACCATGAGAATTGCCTTTTAAAATCTCAGAGATTGGGTCACCTGGATGCCTCAGTCAGTTAAGCCTCTCTGCCTTCAGCTCAGGTCACAATCCCAGGGTCCTGGGATCAAGCCCCACATCATGCTCCTTGCTCAGCAGGAAGCCTGCTTTTCCCTCTCCCTCTGCAGGCTACTCCCCATGCTTGTGCACTCTCTTTCTCTCTCTCTGTCAAATAAATACCTAAATAAATAAGATCTTTAATTAAGTAACTAACTAAATAAATAAATAAAACCTCAGAGACTATTAGGCCTATGTTATCTTGAGGAATATTTGATATTGTTTAAATATTGTGAATTTATAGGTATGTAATTGAATAGAAACTATTTTTGTTTTAATTTCATGCATAAATGATAAAATTCAAACTATGAGACAGGAGGTCATTTTATATTCTGGTTCCAAACCTTTTCAAGTCTTATCCTTCGTCATACCCTTTGGACTGTTCTTGTCCTCCACCAGTTTTTCCCAGCTCCAACCACCCAGGCAACTCTCTGTTCTCCAGATTGAATATGCATTTCCATATCTCTGATCCTTTAGAATTCTCTCTGGTGGGAAGGCTTTCCCTTTGAGCTCCAGCCCACTGGACCATTTGTCAAAAAAAAAACCTCTGCTTTTTGTTAATGTTGAATCTTCCATCCCCACACATGTGGTCCAAGACCCTGGTCAGAATGCATTACCCTTCCCTTTGTGCTTTTATAGCCCTTTATTTATAACTCTGTCTTCACTTCAAAATCCTCTGGCTGCCTTCTTGTTCATTGAGATTACTTTTCATTTATTCAACATTTTATTCACTCATTCAAAAAAGACTTATTGAGTGCTACTATATTCCAGGTGCTGGTATGTGGCAGTTCAAACAAAAAACAAAGTCCTCTCAGTTCTCATGGAGCTTGGACTCTAATCATGAGTGAGTTTTGAGTTCCTAGAGTGTCAGCATCATTTTCCCCACACCAAATATCAGGTCCTTCCTGTGTAGACCAAGTACCAAACTCTGTGCCTGCTGTTCCCCCTTTCCCACAGGTAACTGTTGCTCTGCAGTTAACAAAGCCTTGTTAACTGAAACATGACAGATAAAAGGTAGAAATTGTCTAACTCTTTGAAAGAATCAAATAGTGAATACCCCTGTCTTAGCAATAGCAGTTAACTCACACACAATAGCAGTCACCTGGGTTTTTGTTTTGTTTTGTTTTGTTTTTTATCACGTAGGAATAATGGTTTATTTCATCATCAGGATACTATAGCCTCTTTGCTACATATCAGGTATCGTCTGAGGGTTTTCCATATTCACACATTTAAGTGTCTCAAAAACTCCAAGAAATACTGTTATCTCTTTTTATTAGAAATGGAAACTGAAAAAGGCTGGTTAAGTTACCTGCCCAAAATCACATAGATGTTAAGGGTTGGAGCTGGCCTTGGAACTCAGGCAGCCTGGCGGCTAAGCCTGTGTCCTCATCCGCTGCTTCTTAAGGACCCAGAGAGTGTACATCTTTTGTTAAAATCTGAGAGCCTAAATGATAGCCTAAAATGATTTATAGATGGTCACGAGTGCAGGAAGACTGATACATTAGTGGTTATCATTTCTATTAGGCCCGTTTATTTGTAGGAAAGAGAAATTTTTTTCCCCCATTTATCTGGAAGAGTGGATGGTCATATAAGTTCAAACATATGTGGAAATCCCAAAACAGCAGGAACTACTCAGAATCAATGTCCTAGGGTCGGAATCAGAAAGATTCCTCATATTCTCTATGGGTCTGAGGAACAGGACTTCACAAATGTTCTTTACTCTACTATTCCACTGCTATCCTACCTGCTTCTGTGTGTCCTTTTCTCTTTCTGTTTTCAACTGGTTTTCTGCATCCGTCTCAGTTAAAATTCTGGGAAGGATCTGATTGACGCAGCTCAAAACTGAGAGAACCTTTTGTCCCAGGCCCACTCCTGAAAGCCTAGCAGGCTGTGGATGGCTGCCGTCCGGCCAACTCCTTCACCAGTCACCCCAAGGCAGGTTGGAGGAAGGGAGCAGACTCCAAAACCCTTGAGCTAGAGCAAACCCTGGGCATAGGTAGCCTCCCTGGGAAACTGCTGTGTGCATGGCCGATCTCTTTTTATGTCATGTTGCATATAAGAATTAAGAACATGTGATTACTTCTAATATAAGGATAGATGTAGAGAATTATGTTTTAATAAAATGCTTAATGTGTGTGGAAGTTGTATAAACTCTCACCTGAAGTACGCAGTTGCCTGCCTATCTTGCTCTTCTCTCTACCCTAAACCCCTTATTATCTATTCACACAGCAGCCAGAAGGATCCTTCTAAACTCTGTCATATCATCTCAAAACCCACCATGGCTCTTCAGGTCTCTCCAAGTAAAAGTAAGAGTTCCTGAAAATGGACTAAAATTGCACATGGTGGGCATTCCCCCTCCCATCTCACTGACTACATTTTCTCCCTCTTTCTCTGCTCACGAAACTGGTTTTTTCACTGTTTCTGCAATACACCAAGCACACTCCTATTGACCTTTCCATCAGCCTGGAATACTATTCCCAGACAGCCCTCACCTCCACCAGTCTTTGTGTAAAGCACCATTTGGGCAAGACCTTAGCTTGGCCACCCTAATTAAAACAACAATCATCACCCATGCCTCCAGCCTCCCTAGCTCCCTCTACCCTGCTCTATTTTTCTTCCCCATAATATTTAACGGCTTATGACACACTTCAACATTCACTAATTCGTTATTCTTATTATCCATCTCTTTTTGGTAGAATATAAGTTCTGCAAGGTCAGGGATTTTGTTTCTTTTGTCCACTAATATTTTTCTCATAAGAATAGTACCTAGCACTTAGAGTATGCAACCAATAAAATGTTTGTTGGTTGTATGAATAAAATTGCCATT
Source organism: Mustela putorius furo (assembly GCF_011764305.1). NCBI lineage: Eukaryota > Metazoa > Chordata > Mammalia > Carnivora > Mustelidae > Mustela > Mustela putorius. The sequence goes on along the minus strand of NW_025422112.1, from coordinate 965,262 downwards.
AATTATGATGTAAGGTGTAATCCATCCTATTTTCTATACCTGAGAGTTTTGATGTATTTCGAACATCACCATGAGCTTTTCAGGTAATAGAGGGTTTTAAATTAATGTAGGTTGGGGATTTTATTTGATGTAAGAAAATTTCAGTATAGGTGGCTCCTTCAGCTCAGGTCATGATCTCGGGGTCTGGGAATCGAGCCCCGCATTGGGCTCCTTGCTCAGCAGGGAGCCTGATTCTCCCTCATCCTGCATCTCTCCTCCTTGTGATATCTCTCTCTACAAGTAAATAAAATCTTTTTTTAAAAAAAAGAAAAAGAAAAAAGAAAATTTCAGTATAGCTGGAGAAAGAGAAGTCCAATAAGAATCACTTTTCTGTTTAATAGTAGTTAGCGATACAGATTTGTTTGTTCATCTTTGGAAATCTTTTTAAAATATTATAGACTCTGTTGTCATTGTGTCTACAGAGAGCAGCCTCTCCTTTTTCATAAATAGTTGTGGAATGGAATATCTGCTAAGTGAGAGGGCTGGCGTGTCTCTACCACAAATAAAGTGCTAACTTTTTTGACATCTGTTGGGACCACTCAGATGCTTTTTATGTTTATAGGCAGGTTCTCAGCTCCAGGTTTGGTTTGGGGTTGCCAGAAGTCTGACTACTAAAGAAGCAGTGTCACTACAGAGTTTAAAGAGTAGTCTACAAAACAGATTATCTAGGGGCGCCTGGGTGGCACAGTCAGTTGAGCAACAACTCTCGGTTTTGGCTCAGGTCATGATCTCAGGAGCCTGGGATAGAGCCCCACATTGGATTCCACACTTGGAGTGGGTCTGCTTAAGATTCTCTCTCTCTCTCTGCCTCTTCCACTCATGCTGTCTCTCTCTCTAAAATAGTCTTTTAAAAAAATAGAACATCTAGTTTTGCTACCTTAGTGTGGCTCTATATTCTTAAGATTCATTTGGGACATTAAGAATTTGAGACATATAGATGAACATTCTTGGTAAAACCTCAGGGTTACTATTACTTTGGAAACTAAAAATACTACAAAATAATACTTTTCCTTTCAAAACCCTTTATTTATGTCTCTGACCTTTGGGCGGTCTTAATGGAACACCTTTTTTTAGTTAGTTTGGAGATGCTGACTTCAAGTATTAAAATGCTATAAGGCATATTACCAATAACCAAGTGATGGATAATATTTATCCCTAACTCAAAGTAAGAAATCCAACTAAGTTCCCTAGTAGAATTTAGATGCCACCCTACAAAAAAAAACTGAAAAAGCCTAATGAGCTATGCCCATTGAAAATTTTTGGCAGCAAAGGTCATCTGATTCTTATATTTTCCCCCAAAGGTATGTATTTTTCATTAAAATACTATTTTGTATAGCTGTACCTCATAATATCATAATATTTCATCACAGAATGAGGTGCTCTTAAATTGAGAACAAAACAATCTCTGCTTCAAGTTATAAAGTACTTGGCAAATTTTCAGGATAAAAGGCACTGTGCAAATGTAGAACATTACTACTCACTATGCTATTTCACAATGTCCTAACTACTTTTTTGTTGTATTAAGAAAAAAAATAAATAAAATTTAGAAAAGAAACACAAGTATAAAGAGGAGATTTGGACACCCTAAATTCCTTTATCAAAGAATCAGTAATTTGGATTTGTTTGAAAAACTAAAAACTAGCAAATACCTAAATCTCCCATGACTTCACTTTACATTCTGAGTGTTCTATGGAAGACTAAATATATTTATGCTTGAGTCAAAAAACAACTTCCTGAGGTATTTCAAGCTAAATCTGTGGAAAGTTAACAACTTTGCTTCAGTTACATACAGAACCCTTATTTCCATCTTCACCTTTGCCCCAAGTACCTATACAACAACAGTTACAAAATTTTAAGTGGATAAACCCACAGGGACAGCTGCAAACTGGATACCCAAAGTAAGACAAGTGGGAAGGGAGAAAATAGAGGGATAAAAAGAGGGAGAGATGGGGAAGAACCATCAGTATAACAGCGAATAGAAATCCCAAGACTAAAGTTGTTCGAATTTCCCAAAGAGCAACCAAGTCAAAATGGGATCAAGGAGACAAAAGAAAAGGTATCATCCAGGCAAAAAAGAATATATGATATGTGAGCTACTCAGAAGAGATATACTTTTAAGTTCATAGCAAGAATTTGGGGTTGAATCCTAGTAAGCAACAGAAACAAAACACTAACTCGGAACAGTACCACCTCCAGGAAATACAAGAAGTTGAACAAGAGGTGTAAGCATAGTACACTATGTGGCTTAACCACAAATAATAGTCATATAATAATCTAAACACAGATTATTTATTGAGCTAAAAAAAAAAGCAATACTACATTTTTGAGGGCTATGACACATGAAGAAGCATGTATCTGAATGTATGTGTGAAAGAGAGAACAAAATTCTCATCTTCTTTAGTAGAAAAGCCATAGGTGATGTCTAAAAATAAAAAATAAAAACCTTAAGAAGCATGTTATCTGCAAACATGAAGGGAAATACAGAAATAAGCAGCTAAAGTATTTGAAAGTGATTGTTTCAGGAAAGCAAAAACCAAAAATGAAAAAAAAAAAAAAAAAGGGACGGAGGACTGCCTTTTCTGTATGAGTTTGGTAATACCGTTTGAAAAAGTATTCAGTGGGACACCTGGACGGCTCAGTGGGTTAAAGCCTCTGCCTTCGGCTCAGGTCATGATCTCAGGGTCCTGGGATTGAGCCCCGCATCAAGCCCCGCATCGAGCCCCTCATTGAGCCCCACATCAGGCGCTCTGCTCAGTAGGGAGCCTGCTTCCTTCTCTCTCTCTGTCTGCCCCTCTGCCTACTTATGATCCCTCCGTCAAATAAATTTTTTAAAAAGTATTCATTAATTGAAATAAATTGAAAATTTTTTTTAAAAAGCTAAGTGAAAAGCACAACATACAATGAAATACATATGCATGGATTTTATGCATGTACTGAAATGATGATATGATTTTTAGTACATTGATAACTTTTATTACATTGATTGATTTTCACATTTTAAGCTAAACTTGAATTCCTGGGATAAGCCCATTTGGTGATAATGTCTTGTGTTTTAAATATCACTGAATTCAATTTCTAAGACTTTGTCAAGTATTTTTGTATTGCTTCTATGTTTGTGAGTGATAGTGTTTAGGTTTTTTTAAATGTCTTTATTAAAGTAATGCTGCATCATAAAATAAGTTGAAAACTCATCATAAATGAGTTTTATTTTCTGGAAGAGCTTGTGTAGAATTGGTATTGCTCCATCCTTAAATCAACTAATTAGTAGAATTCACCAGTGAAGCAGCCTGATCCTGGGGTTTCCTTCAGAGCAGTTTTCCACTGTAATTTCTATAGTTTGTAACAGATATAAAACTGGGGCACCTGGATGGCTCAGTGGGTTAAGCCTCTTCCTTTGGCTCAGGTCATGGTCTCAGGGTCCTGGGTTTGATCCCCACATTGGGCTCTCTGCTCAGCGGGGAGTCTGCTTCCCTCCCCCTCTGCCTGCCTCTCTGCCTACTTGTGATCTCTGTCCGTTAAATAAATAAATAAAATCTTTAAAAAAATAGATATAGAATGATTGCGTTTCCTATTTCTTCTTACATGAACTTTGGTAGTTTCTGATTTCAAGAGAATTGGCCTACCTCATCTAACTTTCTAAATTTATTAGCATAAAATTAGTCATTATATTTCTTTATTAGTCTTTTTAAAGTATCCGTAATCTCTTATTTCATTCCTAATATTGGTACATAATCTTTTCTCTCTCTCCTTTGCTTTTTTCTCCCCCTCTGTCAGTCTGGCTGCCCATTTATCAGTTTTATTGACCTTTGTAAACAAGTGTTACATTCCATTGACTTTTCTTTGTATTTTTCTGCTTTCTATTACACTAATACCTTCATTTTATTATTTCCTTATGCTTACTTTGGGCTTAATTTGATTTCTTTCTTCTTTTTTTTTTTTTTGAGTTTCTTAAGATTGAAGCTTCTATCAATTTGAGATCTGTCTCATTTATAACATAAGAATTTTATGCTGAAATTTTCTGACCAAGTACTGTTTAGATTGCACCCACAAATCCTGATGTGTAATAGTTTCATTTAATTCAGTCTGAATTATTTTGTAAACTCAACTGTGATACTTATTTAACCCATGTTTTATTTAGAGTACGTTGTTTAATTCTCAAATATTTCAAGAATTTCCATATATTTCTGTTATTATTTTCCATTTTAATTTCTTTATAGCCAGAGAACATAATTTGTACTATTTTATCTCAATCCAGTTAAATTAATTAAGATCTGTGTTATGGCCTAGAATATCGTCTGTCTTGGTGAATGTTATACCTGTACTTCGAAAAAGTATGTATTCTGCTGCTGATGCATGGCATTTTCCATAAATAACGAATAGGTCAAATTGGTTGACTATGTTGTTGAAGTCTTTTATATCTTACCTGATTTTCTGTCTATTTGTTCGATTAATACTAAGAGAGAAGGTTAAAATCTCCAATTAGGATTGTGAATTTATATATTTCTCATTTCTGTTCTATCAATGTTTTGTGTCAAGTATTTTAAAGCTCTGTTTTGTTTTGTTTTTTAAAGATTTTATTTCTTTATTTGCAGACAGAGATCACAATTAGGCAGAGAGGCAGACAGAGAGAGAGAGGGAGGCAGACTCCCCGCCGAGCAGAGAGCCGGATGTGGTCCATACCAGGACCCTGAGACCACGACCTGAGCTGAAGGCAGCGGCTCAACCCACTGAGCCACCCAGGCGCCCCTAAAGCTCTGTTTTTATTTAGGTGCATATACATTTAGAGTTGTTAGGTCTTCTTAATGATTTAACCCCTTTATCACATAATAGCTTTCTTTGTCCCTGGTAATATTCTTTATCGTAACATCTGGTTTACCTGTTCTTAAATAACCACCCCAGCTTTCTTTCTTTCTTTTTTTACTTTGTTTTGTTTTGTGTTTGCTTGTATACTGTTTTCGATCCTTTTATTTTTAATCAACATATGTCGTTATATTTAATATCCAAAACAACTCTATGAACTAGGTACTATTGTCATTCTCATGTGAGAAAATTAAGATAGAGCATTCAACACTACCCTGCACCACCTCTCCTCCACTCAGCCTGTTTCCAAAGCACCTAGCTGTCTTCCCCCATGTGACTTCTCAGATATGTTTAGATCATAATAGCTTTGCTTACATTTTGATATAAATAAAATATGCACGTGTACTTTCTCTTACCATCATCATGGAACCCAGTAAGGTTATTACCATTTGCACAAGGAAAATAAAAACATGGTTTAAAACATTTTTATTTCCCTGAATTGTTTCTGAGCAAAAATAAATAAATAAATAATAAAAATGATAAGTTTTCCTTACTGCAACTAATTTCTATTTCACTTAACTAATAATTTGTTTATTGATAGATAATAAATCTAGGGCCCAGATCTAAACTAGAATTTTTTACAGTTATTTTATTTGAGGAACTAAACCAAAGCATCTGCACTATTAGCACCATGTGGATCTCAGTTATTAGTTTCAGTCTCAGAAGAGAGCAACACCACAGAGTACTGTGAGTACGTGCCTCCCTCCCCACCAGCTCAGCGCAACCTTCTCATCCTGCAGCAACGCCTTGGAACGTGGCCTCCAGTGGGTCACCCCACATCGCCTCTGCTCCTAAGAAACTGAAAATATGACGATCAGCTGAAGAACAGGGTTTGGAAACTGAAACACAGAAGCTCATTTATCAAGCAGAGAAGGGAAGAAAAGGTTACTTTGCCAAGAGGTCAGGCTTTAGCGTATTGCTGTCCAGTCAGATTTAACTAACACCTTTATATGCAGACCCTATGCTAGGCACTAGGTTGGGAAACTTTACCTCATAGTAGTAAAATATCAAGCTGCCATTCTCACAATTCCTTCTATAGAGGCCATTACTTAATTGTATTAAGTGACCACCTATAATCGCATTGGAAATAAATGCCAGTGCCTACAATCTCTAAATTTCTTCACTTCAACTTCTACAACTATGACAGTGCTGTTATATTTCCACACCTTCTTTCAGAACAAAAGGTGAACAGCAATTCTCCTTAGTGTTTTAGGAAGAGCCCTGAGCTGGGAGCATGAAGATCTTGCTCCTAGAGCCAGCTGAGGTTGGGTGGAGGACTCTGTGAAAGTCACTTCCACATTCTTGGTCTCATTTTTAACACCTGTGACATTAAAAAATTAGACTGGGTGTTCACCAGGGACCTAAGAGTCTAAATATCCTTCAGAAAAGAATGTACTTTGGAAACAACCAACCAGGTATATGTTTTTTTGTTTTTTGAAGTGTTAATGATTGATAGGTTGAGACACTGAAATCAGTAAAACACGAATCAAATATTTACACATACCTCCCATGCAGTGTATTTTCCATTATGGGAAAGTATTGGGCAATGGAAAATTTCTCAAATACTTTTACTGGAAGAGACTAATTAGGCTTGGGTTTTTGGTTACTATTACATAAAGTTCATACTAGAGCAATAATGATATGGGAAGCCCTCTGTTTTTTCAGACTAAAATATCACATTGAGAATTATTTAGTAAGTTGCTCTCAGACTAAGAGGTTTATGATTTGCCTAAGAATAGAGTGCTTTAGTTATACAAGACAGCGATTTTTTACCTTTAAAAAAAATCTCTTGTTGTTAATATTGTTAATGATTGCAATTCAAAGTATCAACAATGTTCTGGTGAATTATAGGCACCATTTGCTAACTTGACCTAAAATGGAGGTCTGATATCAGGGTTTACATTTTTAACGCAGCCACTGCCTAATGAGACCATAAAATGTGGAATCACTTCAATTCTCTCAAAAGATGGAAAAAATACCATTCAACCAAGTACCCCAATTCCATCTGTGGACAGGTAGAGGCCATATTAATTATTCCCCATGAGTTAACAAAAGCTTTGAAAAACACCCAAACTGCCCAAAAGTTTAGTTTGTTACAAATTGATGATCTTGCTCTTCCAAATTGGAAATTTGATATTTACGTTTTCAACCTGTTCAGGATGAATTCCATATGTATATTATGCATTTTTGAGGTAGATCTTCCTTTATTTGTCCTAAATTAACTTTTTTGAAGCTTTAATGATTACCTAATAATGCTGGGATTGAAGGATTTGATGACTGAGTCCACACTCTCCCCATCCACACCCTTTATTGTGCAACTTTTATTCTATCACCTTCTGGGCCTTTTCCACACCAGTCTCCAGTCTTTTAAATCTGCTTCTATCTGGAAGTTTTCCATTCTCTAATTTTCATTACCTTTTACCACTGACCTTTATTTATTTATAGTTCTATTGTCTTCCTTGAATACGTTGCCTAAAACACACTGTGTTTTTTTGAATAAAAGAAAACTATGCTTTCTTTTATCATGATAATAACTTTCCTAATAATATCCAATATTTCACTTGTATTAAAATAACACATTGAGTGATTAAATGAAAATATACCCTTGAATTTGAATTGACATCTTAGAATCCTTTACCTTGAAATCACACTTTCTATCTTTCTATTATTCGTTACCGGATGCTGACCATCACCTTTGCCTGTACTGAATATTATTTGTCACTTTCTTGTCCATTTCTATTAGTAGGAGAAATTTCCTTAGTTCCTTCCCTTCCACTATTACTTAAGTGGAAACTCTGTTTCCCAGAACACACCAGCCCAAGGGGAAAAAATAATCACAATGGTAATCAGGCATCAAGATTTTTCTGGTTCTGTCCTAGCATGCTCTGTGGAAAACTGAGCCAACCACCCAAAAAATTAAGAATGTGTGCTTCTGGGGCGCCTGGGTGGCTCAGTGGTTTGGGCTGCTGCCTTCGGCTCGGGTCATGATCTCAGGGTCCTGGGATCGAGCCCCGCATCGGGCTCTCTGCTCCGCAGGAAGCCTGCTTCCCTCTCTCTCTCTCTCTCTCTCTGCCTGCCTCTCTGCCTACTTGTGATCTCTGTCTGTCAAATAAATAAATAAAATCTAAAAAAAAAAAAAAGAATGTGTGCTTCTGAAAATACTATTTGCTGTACTCTTCCACTATAGCTTCCTGATGTGATGTCTCCCATAGCCCTTGACATCCAGTGCAGTAGCCAGAATGTTTACTGAAGAGATCTCTATTGTTTCACACAAAACCATGCACACTGCTGCAGCCACTGAAGTCTACACCTGGGAATGAGGGGGCCACGTGTGCCCTGAGAGAGCTTTAACTTCCGTAGCAACCAGCACCACTGCCGTGGCCATCATGAACTGTAGATAGCTCTGCTCTTTTGATTTCCACTTTTTCTCCATTCGTACTCCCTTATCCTGAGATTTAGACCTGAATTCAAGGAGCCTAAACTTTCATTTTAACCTTTATGACCACCCCCTCAATAGGCGGTGTCACTAGTTTTACACATGAAAAAAACAAAGGCATCAAGAAATTAATTACCCCACATCACATACTTGACAAGAGATAGAACCTGGAATTAGGGGCGCCTGGATGGCTCAGTCGTTAATGGTCTGTCTTCGGCTCAGGTCTTGATCCAGGGTCCTGGGATTGAGCCCCATATAGGGCTACCTGTTCAGCAGGAAGGCTGCTTCTCCCTCTTCCACTCCCCCTGTTTGTGTGGCATTTCTTGTTGTGTCTCCCTCTGACAAATAAATAAATAAAATCTTTTAAAAAAACAAAAACACAATTAAATCTTATCTCCCGACCCAGAACCCTGAAGTGAATTTGCAGACTTTTCTACTTTCTAGTTAGCTGTATTCCAAACATGCTCTTTCCTAAACATCATATTATACTGCTTCAATGTCAAGGGATCCTGGTGGCTTCACATCACTTCTTCCTAAGACGTGCCCTGACGTGATCAAATCCTGAAGCAAACACATTCTAGCTCCAACTCCAATTCTTACGTGTAAAAATCAAGGGAGTTTGAGCTGTGGAGATAGAGGGAGTAAGCATGCCCACATATTCTGCACATACGGCATAGATTCCGCAGCGTCCGTTTTTCTCCTCCATGCAATTGGCTAATAATTATTTCCCAGGATTGAAAAGAGCCTGGCACTGGTAGGCTTCTCCCTTCCTTCTCTTCTGCAAGCTTCAAAGTCTTTTTCTCTCAACCAGATTTTTTTCTAGAAGTCATAAATAAACTCCTTCCAATTCTCCAAGACAGAACACGAACACTCCTTACCATGTAAACTTACTGTCATTTGCAGATTTCTCTCAAATTCCATGTCACATTGCTTTAAAATATCAACAGATCTGTCTTGCCCAGTAGGCTTTGAGATACTTGAGAACAAGGATTGTTATACAGGGTGTATCCCGCATGTCAGGAAATAATAAGGACTCCTGAGAAACCCCATGACTAATCCCCACTGTTTACAGATATGTATCCCCAGATTTTGTTTTGTTTTCTAAGCCTCAGTCCCTAAGCAGTTGATTTCACACTTCTCACCTACGTGTCTCTGACATCAGGACAGTGTGTCCAAAAGGTTTAACTCTACACAACATACTTGCCATGAGTTCAAATTTTGACATCTTGATTATCTGTTTGTTTCAGTTTTGCTGCAATCTACTCCATAATCCAATGTGTCCACAATCATGATAGATGAGATCATCTGGAATGAAATACAGATAAATATATGGTTGACCCTTGAACACACCGGTTTGAACTGTGTGGGCCCACTTATACGCAACTATTTTATAGTACTGAAAATATAACTTGTGACTTTCTCAATAACATTTTATTTTCTCTAGCTTATTTATTGTAAGAATACAGTATATCATACATAGACCATACAAAATATGTGTTAACTTACTGGTTATGCTATCATAAGGCTTCTGGCCCACAGCAGCATATTAGTAAAGTTTTGCAGAAGTCCAAAGTGATATACAGATTTTCAGCTGCATGGAGGCTGGTGCCCCTAACCCTCGCCTCATTCAAGAGTCACCTGCGTTTCTTTTTATTTTAGTAAATACGAATTTATTTTCAAGTGTGTCTTAGAACAAAACATGAACCTCTGACCAATCTGTTGATTTCATGGATATTTTTTTATAAATAAGAATTATAAAGGGAGTAGTTGAAAACCTAGATGTTTGGAAGACATTGCTATATTGGTTCCTTTTTCTTTTCTTTTTTGTTTTGTTTGTTTGTTTGTTTGTTTACCCAAAGTTATTAATTTAGTAAACCACAGCATAGGACCTGTCACCCAAATCTTCTGACTTAAGTCCAATAATTGTTCTTTTAAACCACAGGATGTTACTACCACAAATACCCTAAACCTGGCATCAATCCAGAAAAATATGAAATGTTCCATGGATCTGAGAGTCATCTTTATGCAGAAGCCATATTAGTCTTCTTTGTATCACTCCAGTTTTTTGTGTATGTGCTGCCAACGCAAGCAGTCCTTTTTCTTCTCACGGGACAGATAGCACAGTAACAGAAGCACAGACTCTTAAACCAGACACCTAGGTCAAAATCATGGCTTCCCCACGATGAGCTATGTGATACTGGCAAATTTCTTAACCTTTATGTCCCTCTGTTTGCCCATCTTCTAGATGCAGATAATAATTGCACCTACCTCACAGAGTTGTGAGGATTAAATGACTTGATACAAGTTAAGCATTTAGAACAGTGCCTGATACATATTAAAAACTATGTAAGTGTACACTGATATGATTGTTACTATTCTCCAAAAGAATGCTTTGTATTATTTATGATGGAGTACAACCGATGATCCATGAAAACACGTCACGGGGATCTTGTCCTCTCACCTTATTCCCTGCCCCACCCTTAGACAGTGTTACATACATCTAGAAATACTCAGACTCCTATTTGGGAAGCAAGTTGTAGTAGTCGTAATAGTTGTAAATATTTATGATGCTCATGGTGCCTGGGTGGCTCAGTCGGTGAAGCGTCTGCCTTTGGTCCTGATCCCAGGTTCCTGGAATGGAGTCCCACATCAGGCTCCCTGCTCAGCAGAGTCTGTTTCTCCCTCTCTCTATGACCTTCCTCCTTGCTGGTGCTCCTTCTCTCTCTCTCTGTCTCAAATTAAAAAAAAAAAAAAAAAATTTAAAAATTTATAACACTCAACAGCTCCTCTTTTCTACAATATAAAAGTAATACTTTATTGTTTTCTCTTAAGGCTTTACAGTCTTGCAAGGACTTATACATTTCATGTAACTGCTGACACGCTATAAGAACTCTGGCATATTTATGAGGCATAATGTTATTTGGGAAAGCACGTTGCTGGGAAAAAACAGGTTATGCTTGTCTGTACTCAGCCAACCTGGGCTTTGATGTAAAGCCTTTAACTATGTCAATAGTACAATGTGGGTAATGACATATGAGTTGAAAACCCAACCTTTATATAATGTTTTGTAGTTTAACAAATTGTTTTGAATATACTGTTTTCATTAATAATCAAAAAAATCTGAGTATCCATTTTGAAGATAGGAAAAACTCATTTCAGAAAAATTAAATAACACCCACAAATACCAGGCCAAAAATGGATAATACCAAATTTCCAACCAGAATGTGGTTTAGTATTTATCTCTTAGAGATAAACATTAAAATACTAGTAGTATTAAACCACGGCTTCTTGGACTACTATTTTGATCACTAGTTGTTTGCTTTTTCCATACCAAGCTAATACCTATTTTGAACAAAATATAATATACGCATCCATTCTTTCAATAAATAGGCACCTAAAGCATGTACAAGACATATTCTAAGCACTAGGGATACTGAGATGAAAAAATAAGCAAATTATCGGGGCACCTGGGTGGCTCAGTGGGTTAAAGCCTCTGCCTTCAGCTCAGGTGGTGATCTTAGGGTCCTGGGATCAGGCCCCACCTTGGGCTCCCTGATCAGAGGGGAGCCTGCTTCCTCCCTCTCTCTCTGACTGTCTCTTTGCCTACTTGTGATCTCTGTCTGTCAAATAAATAAGAAAAGCTTAACAACAACAAAAAAAAAGCAATTACCTAGTTTTACTTCACCTAAATTCCAATTGCAAGAAAAAAAAAGTGTGTGTGTGTGTGTGTGTCTTCAATGCTAGTGGAGAAAAATACAGCAGGATAAGGGAGGGATGAAGAGTGACTAGAAGGGATAGCCATCTGATACAGGACAATAAGCAAAATGGCCAATGCTATACCAGACCCTACTCTTGCTGGCTCACAAAAACAAACAGATTGCCAGGAATTCTGTAAGCCCATTGAAAAACAGTCATCACTAAAAATTAAATTCTATCAACTTAAAATTAAATAAGCTTTATAAAAACAAAGGTAATAAGTGTTTAAAATGAATCACTTCCTAACTATTTTGCTACAATTGACTCTTTTCTACATTTTTGAGGTTATTCAAGTCTATCGCATCTGTACAGTGGAAATGCTATGTAAGGGAGTGCTACTATGGCTTGTCTGTTCCCCACGCCGCCTTAAATAACAGAACTGTGGGAGCCTGAAACTGGCCATGGTAGGAATATTTACACCACGAAATTTGATGAATGCACCAAATCAGGGCTTGGTTTATTATTTGTCGATGGTCCCCCTAAACTTCAGAAAGTGATGAATAAAATGTCAACAATGCAGATGAAACTTTAAAAGTCACATTCTGATGTGAATACAAACATACATTTTTCCTCAGAGAGCTGACTGTTAGACATATACCTGCACACTACAGCGTAAGCTTCTTGAATAAAGTGATATTTGATTAATAAAGCGATAAAGAGACTTGAAGATGAGGGTGAGACTTGCAGATAGCCTGCAGAAGAGTGTCAGGCAGAAGCAGCAACAAGTGCAGGCCAGCAGGGCTATAACCGGGGGAGTCAGGAGAAAACACTTGATGTCCGAGGGGTAAGTAAAACTAGCCCTTTGGTCACCTTGTAGATCCTTTTAAGGACTGCCTTTTCATCCGGAAGAGATGGAAAACCATCTCTTTCCAGGGGGAAGTTTTTGAGCAGTGAAGTACCCTGATCTGACTTACATTTTAATAGGATGCTCTAGCTGCTGTGGAGAAAACCAGAGGGAAGCACAGAAGCAGAAAGATTGTCAGAAGGCAAGGTGTGGTGGCTTTTACTTTGGTAGCAAAGGAGGCATTAAAAATGGTCAACGTTTAGATGAGGTTTTGTTGGAAAGGCCAACAGGACTTGCTGTAAGATGGGAAACTGGAGATGAAAGAAAGGAAAGTCAAGGGTGACTCCAAGGCTTCAGGCCTAGGCAACTGAAAGTATGGAGTTGGTGCTTACTGAGGTGGAGAAGGCCAAGATGGTTTATCAACACCACCAGAAGGGGTGGGAAAAAATTGGAGTTCGGCTTGGCTTTGGACAAATTAAATATGAGATGCCGGGTAGATGTCCAGGTGAAGAAATTGAATAGACAGTTGAATATTTGTGTGAGGGGTTTCGGGGGAAAAGTTTAAGCTAAATGTATATAATGCTGATGTTTCAAGGAATGAGACTGACCGAGATCCAGCAGGGAGCCAGTTTGTTCAGGACAAAGTTAAGTATGAGCCCTGCAGCACTCCCACATTAAAGGGTCTAGAAAATGAATAGGGACCAGCACAACACACTGAGAAGGTAAGCCTGTGAAACAGGATGAAAACCTATAAACACAAAGAATTCATTTAAAATTGTTATTTATTTCTTTGTACCCTGGTTCTTTCCTACAAAGACTTTGAGGCGGGAAACAATGAAAACAAATAATAAGCTAATAAATTTTAAATAGAAAAAGTCTGTGTCACAAAAAAGAAAGACTCAAAACATGTGAACCATGAGAAATAACAGTATGGTTTCCATAAACTTCACATTTGGCTCTGAGTTTTTTAGAACTCATAGCAAAAATGGGAACACAATTCATGTGTGAGTTGGCCAGAGCTGCCTTAATAAAATACCACAACTTGAGTGCCTTCAACAAGAGGAATAAGTTTTCTCACAGTTCTGGAGGCTGGAAGTCCAAGATCAAGGTGTCAGCAGGTTTGATTTCTCCTGAGTCCTTCTGCTTCGGCTTGCAGAGTGCGGCCACCCTCTCTCCATGTCCTCAAATGCCTTCTCTGTGCCTGAGCAACCCTACTGCCTCTCCCCCTTCTTATAAGGACAGCACTCCCGTTGGATTAGGGCCCTACCCTTATGATCTCATGAACCCTTTACCTTTTTTAAGATGCCACCTTCAAATACAGTCACATCAGAGGTTAGGAATTCAACACATGAATTTGAGGGTGGTGGAGGCGGGGGACTAGAGTTCAGTCCAAAAAGATCAGTGACACTATTGACAAAATTTTTTAAAAATCCTCAAGTAGGACTGTATCCTATAAATGTTATATTTATCTTCTTTACATCAGTGTTATTACAGAATGTTTGGTTGGCCCTAATATTAATTTTTAATGATTTTGTTGAATGTGCATGAGAGAAAATGTCCAGAAGGAATGTTCCTGAGCTGAGTGGAAGAGCCGGGAACTTGGTATGCACCAGTGTGCTGTCTTCAGAAGTGCAAATGTCCTCTCCAAGAAATAAAGGCTGCCGCTATTCTGCTTTGATTGCATCTTTAGGCTTTGATACTGAGAAGAGGGATAATCAGGAAGGAAAAAATTCTACATAATCCTCCCTAAAAGCCAAGCCAGATGCTGGGAGGTAATGCTGCAAGCATCACTGTGAGAAATAAAAGTGAAAAATCAAAGACCCAGAAAAAGCCTGTGGAGCAGGACCACTACCATTTAAGATCTTATGGGGAGTCACAAGATGTATTAAGAAAATTACCTACTGAAAACACGACTGCTTTATTCTTTAGGATATGTATAAATACATATTTTTATTTTAACCAGAAAAAAAAAATGTGTAAAGATGCTAGAAACTTGTGACTTCCCCGTGCTCTACCAGGGCATTTTTATTTCCATTTGTTTCCTTGCTCTGATAAGCAGTAAACCTTAAAAATGAAAAGGAGTTTGTCTGTTAATAATTTTCATTTGCATACTTATTGTTCTGAAAAGTATTTTAGTTAAAATTTTTTAAAGCCTTTAAATTTGTTTCAAGGGTCCAATCTACTTAACCAAGGAACACTTTTTTTCAATGAATAAAAAATACCACTTCTGAAGATGGCACTCAATAGTTGAAGTAGGCACGGACTGATGCAATGATGCAATGATTATACAGGCTATACCAAAAGTTTCCTTCTTTGTCCTTTAAAGTCACCCATGGGACCATGCACTTCCTGCCCACTGGAACAAGCCCAGACCACTCTTTGATGTCCTTCCCCATTGCTTCTCAGATTTTCTTGCCCAAGTGTCCTTTATAATAGCGAAGGAGAAAGATGTGCATATCTGATAGCTTGAGCACACCTCAAAGCAGCCCGCACAAGAGTAAATTGTCTTTGAAGTCTTAGGATTTATCTTAAAAATTCATGCAAAACTTGCGTTTGACTCTGTAATGTAGGAAGTAAAGTCATGTAAATGATCAGTAAACACAACCGACTTTCCAAGAAAGTGTCCCAGAAAGGCTTTGCTTTTTTTTTCCTGCGGTGCCCACTGACAGATTTTGTCACTCTCTTCTAAGCAATTGATCAGAATCACTCTTATTCTTCCACCTAATCACCCCTAACTGGATCCAGGATTACTTCTGTTTCTCCATTTGTAATCATCAAATTCTAACTTCCTGTCACTGCAGCCACAGATTTAGCAATCTTCCTAATTTACCTCTTCTTCATGTTCTTTTATGGTTTTGGGTCTTATCTATTCTTGAGTCCAATAAGAAGCCATATTCTAGTTTCCTGTCCAAAGAAACCCATCCCAAACTCCAGCCCATTGATCCACACTTGACTCAATCAAGTTTGGCCCCTTCTTGGCTGAGAATTTATTCAAAAATAGAAATGGGAGATGGGGAGTGAGTAGAGAAATGAATCAAGTTTCCAAAGTCCCTCAGGACAAAATGACCTGGATTTCAGTGATACCTGAACTACTTCAACATCGGGTGCTTAACAGAAGCACTCAAAACTAGCACTTTCATGTATCAACAGAGTCTCTTACCTCTGTCAGGTCCCCAGACAGTTTCAAGGATCAATGTACAGAATACTTATAGATACTCAAGCAAGACTACAGCCCACAATTTTGAGAGAAGCCTCTTAGTCTACCAAGCAGCAAAGGCAAAAAGGCAGCTGTCCTTGAAAATCATGTTCAATTCCAGGCTGTCCTGTCAAAGTGCTGGCATTTCCACCACTCAGGTTGTGGTCAAAGAGAGGATCTTCCACTTTGGCCAAGTCTACCAAATGGCTGTGCTCCAGAAAAGGAAATAAGACACACTGTCCTGGACCCAGTTCAAAGAAGGCCACATTAGACCTTCCATTAGAGGGTCTCTAGCTGATACACTCCCAGCTCCAGCTCATGCTTAAGTTCCGCCCCTGACCAGCATCTCAGCGGCACAAGCTCTTCTCCCCTGCCCCTTCCACACACATGCTACACACATCATTGTCTGGGGGAAATCGATCACAGCAGATTTTATATCAATTTTTAGTTCCTTATCGAACAGGTGAAAAGACCTTTGGCCAATGTGAATGAGAGGAGTCTCTGTGGTCTCCGAGCCTGGGGCCCAGGTCCTTCTCCTTTCGTTTATTCCTTTGCATATGCCACATGGATTTGTTTCACATGAGCCCTTGGGATGTCTTCCCTATTTGAGTCTCATTCTGTCTCTAGAAAATTGTCCTTGGTTATAACTGCTCAGTGTTAGCTGAAAATAACAATATGTATCATAATTATGCAGAAAATCCATGAACTAAAATTCTATCTCATTGTTGGGCTGGCAGGAAGGGCTACCAAAGATGGCGAAAGTTCCCGCCACAAGACCTGAGCTCGGACAGGAGGACAAAGGACCAAGATGGCGAAAGTTCCCGCCACAAGACCTGAGCTCGGACAGGAGAACAAAGGCCCAAGCAGGAATCTGAGACCCCCGCCCCAGGCTCCTGTGGACCAATGGGATCCTGATGAGCAGGAGGGATATCCAAATAAGGGAAACTTGCCAAAAGACCCCTGAGCTTTCCCCAAGACCCCTTAAAAGCCCCCTCCTCCCTGCCTTGGGCGCGATTTCCCCCACTCTGCTTTCCAGAGTCGCGGAACCTCGCCCGAGGGTGCCCACCTCCTCCCGGCGCAACTTTCTCGGCTCCCCTTCACCTGGGCCCTGAAACTTCACCGGAGAGAACCTTTAATAAACCTTGCCTTACACCCACTTTGCCTGGTGTTGTGTTTATCTCGCCAGAAAAACCTTACACTCATAACCTTCCAGATTCAGATATAAGTACATGCTCTAAACCAAGATCCTCGAGCCAGATATTGCCGGCACTGTGCTTTCTTTGACCCACACATTTGTTTATAAATTGACTTGGTAGCCCATACTTGGAAATCAGAAGATTTTTATTCAAATGTCCAACTCTTCATGAAAAATCAGAAGATCTGGCAAAGCTTGGCCCATCTTCTGACATTCCCACATGACACATCTGGAGCAGAGTGGTAATGTGTCCTTTAGATGCTGCTTCGTTTCTCCGATTCAATCCACTAATCACCACTTTCTGTTTTCTCTCTAACACACAAACCAAGTGTGAACTGCCATTTATCATTTATCCTTGCACTGCTGATTTTCTTGGAACACAGAAATATATCTTTGCATTCATGCCTACATCAAAAGTGGAAAAATGAAATATAGACTTCCTCATAGATTTCCCCCCCCCCAAAGTGAGAGAAGAGTATATTCTTTGGTGGAAGCAAAAAATTTCTTACAAGTTTAATATAAAGCCTAACTTAAGGTGAAGGCATTCAACTCACTATAAGAACTACAAGGAAAAAACAAGTGTGATGTAATAAAAATAAATAACAATAAAAGGAACTGAGGTGTCCGTGCTTGGGAATGTGATAATGCTGCTAGGAAAGGCAGTTACCAAGCTGGCTGCCTTCACACAAGTACCTCATAACACAACATCCTACACCTTAACCTCCCAAATTTATCCGCCTTCCTATCCCACTAACTTTTGAGTTTGTAAACTTCTGCTCTAAAAAAATAAATCTACTCAGCTGATTCCGATTAACTCCCATGAACCCAGCATACCTCCCGTCCAAGGATATCATAACAATATGGTATTTTTCTGGTTAATAATGATCGCAAATCAGAGAGAAATGATATGGGTATACTTTAAGATGCCTCCGAAAACCCAGTAACTTCAAAGTGAAACAAAATCTGAGGCTTTTATACAACTGGGTATTTCAAATAGATTAGTGGTGAATTTTATCTCCTGTCCTAGAACCAGTGTGGAGCTAAATGGAAATAAAGATTGGAATATGCTCCAAGCTTGATATAGAGGATTTCAGACTTGATACAGAGTACAGACAAAGGCTGGTTGATGTGGCAGGAAGGTATTTCTAACATTTGGACTAATGATAGTTAAATAAATCCTGTAAGCACTGATGAGGCAATGCGGAGGAGGAGGAAGGGTCAGTGACAGCGTAGGCGGCCTGGAAGAAAGTCAGAAAACATTGTGAGGAGATCAGCCTGTAGTCACACACAGTGTTGTGATGCCAGCAGGTCATGCTCAGGACAGTCTGCCCTGGAATCAGCTAGGAGCAAGGGCTGCCCAAACCCTGGCAGGCCCAGGGAGAGCTGTAATCAAAGGCAGCTCTTCCCAGTAGAGGGAGAGGACAGGTGGTCTGGAGCAAAGTTCAAGTCCGTAGAGCACTTACTCTTTCCCTCTAACATCATTCAGATAAAGAACAGAAGATAGAGGGCATTATTATGTAGGGGAGGGGGGTTCTTGTGGTGCCTTTTTTTTTTTTTTCCCACTGTTAGGTATAATGAAGACCTAAGACATAACAGCTTAAGGAGATATTTCATCTAGCAATAAAATCGTTAAAATTCACTTTGGTGTTAGAGTACTATCTTGTAATCATATGACTTGTTTGTTGCAAGTTTTCAAACTGAGCTCTGCTATTCTTGGAAATCCAAGAACCTCCTGATGTAAATAAAGCCTGGTGTGACAGAAGTTGCTAGAGCAGTCTAACAAAACCAGGACAGTTCTGGTGAACTCTTGTGGCATAATAAATTACCTCCCAAATTTAGCAGCTCAAAACAACCACTTATTTGTTTACTGTGTTAGGTGTCAGGAATTCCAGAAGGGCTCAGTTGAGTAGTTCTCCTTAGAGACCCTTAGATGGTTACAGTCTAGATACTGGCTGGACTGCAATAATTTGAAACCTACCCTGAATGGGATGCCCAAGACAGCCAGCAGTTCCTTGTGGCTATCAGCAGAGAACTCAGCTGGAGCTGTTAATTCAAGCACCTACATCCTGTCTCTCAGTGGGGAGACTTCTCACTGCCTAGCACTAGTTTTGAAGAGGCAGTATCTGAAGAGGAAGAGTCTGAAGAACGCAGAGAGCAAGCATTCCAAGAGACCATGGAAGAAGCTGTAAGACTTCTGACTGAGGGGCGCCTGGGTGGCTTGGTGGGTTAAAGTCTCTGCCTTTGGCTCCAGTCATGATCCCAGGGTCCTGGGATTGAGCCCTGCGTCAGGCTCTCTGCTTGGTGGGTAGCCTGCTTCCCCCGCCCCTACCTCTCTCTCTCTGCCTGCCTCTCCAACTACTTGTGATCTCTGTCAAATAAATAAATGAAAATAAAATCTTTAAAAAAAAAAAAAAAGACTTCTGACTTACCCTTGAAAGTCACACAGTTTCATTGGCACTGAACTCTATTGTTCAAGGAAACCATTAAGACTAGCTAGGATTCAATGTATCCCATCATTCTACAAAAGGAGTAGCAAAGAATTTGCCACCATCTTTAATCCACCATACATGCTTTTCCATCATTCTTCTGTATATCTTCCATAATTGTTTTTTCTACCTTTCTTATGTCACTCATTCCCATCTGAATTTGGCAGTTGATAACCTTTACTCTAAAGCTATGGCCTTTAAATGAAACCCTTCTTTGCAATTAAGCCTGCGGGTATGGAAAATACGCTATGTTTTGTTTGTTTCTAACACTCAATTTACTGTTTTTACAACATTGAAACCTTTAGAAGCAACATTTCTCAACCCCAGTTTGTGACAGGAATGTTATTTTTGAGTTAGATTTGATGTATAGAATTTCAGCTAATCTCCCTTGAAGAAATAATGCAAAATAAAGTTTCCTAAGCTTGGGAATCAGGAAAGATAGGCGATAGACTTGTCTTTGTTACATGCTGTTCTAGTACAGTTCGTGTTATGTAGTCTGTTCCTAGTTAATCTCAAATTACCTTTATACAATAAAAGCTTATAATATCACTTTTAATCAAATTCTTTGTCTTTTGTTCTCATATAAAAAGATGTTTCTGATCTCTAAAACTCCGAAAAGAGTAAAAAGATGTTCTTATTTTTCCCCCATAATGATGAAATTACTGTATCTTCTTTCCTCGTGGCTAATAAAGCACTTAAAATCCACACCCCAAATCAGATGCCTTATTGAAAGGAATTAGAGCTTACTGTGGAACTGGAGGTTTCCTTTCAAACATGCCTTGGGGCCCTTATTCCAGACTGGGAAACTTAAAAAATGTTTTTCATCATGTACTATCTGGTTCTCTTTTTTCATTCCTTTTTGTTTGCAGACTTCGGGTGGTGGGAACTTATTTTTTTTTTTTTTTTTTTTAAGAATCAGTGAGTGGCTGTTTCTTCAGTATATTTTCTTCTATGATACTGTCACAGTCCTCCTCTACTTCCTTCTCACATTTCTTTTCCTTTTTTTTTTTTTTTTTTAGCATTCTGAACACTTGAATTGCATTTATATTGAAGAGAAATGAAGAAAATAAAAGAGGGAAAAACTTAAACATGACGTTTTGTATATCTTTCACTGTAAGGATTTGTGAGATCAAATCTATGCTTCTTCACTAACCTTCCCTAAATTAGAAGAGTTTCAGCTTAGTAGACAGTCATTTAAGTTAAACGAAAAAACGAGAGCAAAGGCAGAGGATTTGAAAAGGTTAGTAAGGTATTAAGCTAATAGAGATTTAAAATATATAGTAGTCGATAGGCAAACCCAGTGATGGAAAACAGATGAGTGGTTGCCAGGGACTGGGGGAGGGACAATGGGGAATGATTGTTAATAGGTCAGGATTTCTTCCTGTGAAGAAAATGTTCTGGTAATAAATACATATTGTTTTCCCTAGTACTCCTATGGACTCCAGGACTTGCTCGGGTCTGAAGAAATCCTATATTTCCAACATCAATCCTAAATAGCTTGTGTTACACCATCCTGGTGGGTTTGTGAGAGGTAAGCAGGAAGGAATTGTCTGAGGAACAAAGAGCCAAAAATAATCCCAAACTGGAAGTGCCACCTCACCACCCCCAGGTGTGTCTCGTTCCGATCACATGGATGGCCATAGTTCATTCGGCTCTAAAGTCAAGAATTCAAACGTATTCCCTCAAAAGGAATTGCAAAAATCTAATGCAATCTTGAGTAAACAACTAAAGTGTTTATTTGTTAAAGAGCCGGACTCCCTAATACAGACATCAGCAGAAAGAATACTATTAATGCTTTGAAAATCAGAACACATAGTCTGTGGTTTTGTTTAGTCATATAAAATTGAAACTGTGTCTGATTTTCATACAAACCTTTTCTCTATTTCCTATGTAAATAAAGAGAAGACAATTTTGGAATTATTTCCCTTGGTAAAAAATTTGGTTCTTTAACTATCTTCTCCTTGAGCTTGTTTCAAGACATAGTAGTGCTTTATTTTGTCTTGGGTGCTGGGGGTAAGAGGTTGAGGGAGTCCTGCTTGTTTTCTACGGTTAGCATCTGCAATCTCTTTATAACAACAGTATTTTTGAAGCACTAAAAGATTGGTTAGTGTCCTAGGCTAAATAAAGCTATTTTCTCCCCCTCTGAAAACTCAAATAGGGAAATAGAAAAATAGAGATATGTGAGATGCTTCTAATCAAAGAGGAGGAGAAGCGGTGGGGAGGAAGAAGAGAATGAGGAGGAGGAGGAGGAAGAAGTTTGTAAAAGGTTGGAATGGACACATGGGATTTGGGCTTGAGAATGGTCCAGTATATCCCTGAGATTGGGGAGAAACCTAATGATTTCTTGGTGGTGGAAACCACAGGCCTCAGAGCCTTAGAAGTCAAAGAATCCTGTTGGATTAACTTTTTTTTTTTTAAGATTTTTATTTATTTATTTGACAGAGACCACAGGTAGACAGAGAGGCAGGCAGAGAGAGGGGAGGAAGCAGGCTCCCTGCCGAGCAGAGAGCCCGATGCGGGACTCGATCCCAGGACCCTGAGACCATGACCTGAGCCGAAGGCAGAGGTTTTAACCCACTGAGCCACCCAGGTGCCCCTAACTTTTTTTTTTTTAAAGATTTATTTATTTCACAGAGAGAAATCACAAGTAGGCTGAGAGGCAGGCAGAGAGAGAGGAGGAAGCAGGCTCCCCGCTGAGCAGAGAGTCCGATGCAGGACTCGATCCCAGGATCCTGAGATCATGACCTGAGCCGAAGGCAGCGGCTTAATCCAGTGAGCCACCCAGGCACCCCTGGATTAACATTTTAATTCAAAATCAAAGCCACCTCTATTTCTGTGTCTCCTTTTTACTTCCTCCTCCCCAGGAAGTTTTTGACTACCCTCTTGATGAGGGAGCAGGAGGCTGGCTGAGGACAAAGCAAGAGCTGGCGCCTTGCACCCCCCCCTTCATCCGCTCCCCTCCATAGGTGTAGCATTCCTCAGGCACCCCTGACTGCCATAAAATGATAAATAGTTAACTTGCTGAAATCGCAATCCTGCAAAACAGGAGTCTCCCTTGGTTTGCAAATGTCCTTGAGATTACAACAAAGAAGTTACCTTATCAATAGCCCAATTTCCAAAGACACAGAACTCAGTTCCTCAAGCCTAATGTTACCCTCCCCTCCATAAAAACCGAAGGAGGTGGAGGTAGAAAGAAAAGTAAATAAAGTTAAATTTCTTCTAAACCTAAATCTCATTAACAAGGATGCTTGATAGCAGGAATGTACATTCCACCAGGAGACTCTCAATTGTCTTTACTTGATAGTAACTAAGCCTTCAATATTCTGATAGTATTCTTTGCCTCAATAGCCCTTCTGAACACCCCTTTGTCCTCACCTACCCAACTCCTGTGTATATAACCAACCACCCCTCACAACCCGGGGCAGCAGCTCTTCCTGCCCACGGGTCCTGTCCCCGTGCTTTAATAAACCACCATTTTGCACCAATGACGTCTTAAGAATTCTTTCTTTAGTCGTCGGCTCCGAACCTCCTCACCCCACCGAACCTGACTTAGGTTCTGGGACTTCATCACTCTGAAATGAAATTGCTACCTAATCCCTTCTTTGGCCATCTCTGTCCCATCTAGATCCTCCTGGGATGGCTCTACAAAGCCAATTAAATTTGTTCTGTCACTTCCTTGTAAGCCATGTCATTACCATATGGGTAATAATGTGATGACCTTTGCACTTACTGTTGCTTCTGCAAGAAAATGTCTTCCTCAGATGACCACATGGATGCCTCCGCATCCCACTGGGTTCTCCAGGAAGCCCTCTCTGAAACAGACTTGGGCACATAGGATGTTTATGAGTGGGTATTTTTGGACTCAACAGTGGAAAGGAGGGGAAGGAAGCTATATGGACTCAGCATCTTCCACTGCCCCAGGGGGAGACTCTGAAACTGAAATTGCCCATCAGGTAGACCTTGTTTGGGCTTTTATACCCCTTGATTAGTCATTAGATGTGGGCCATTCACAGGAAGGATGTGCCCTTGAGAAAGAGGCTTTTTGAAGCTGAAGCAAACCCGAGAAATTCTGACATTGAAGGCTGTCTGGTGACAGCTCACCAGTAACTGGGGCAGAAATCCTTCCTTGAAGGGAATCTGGGTGACACATCTCTGCATCTACACATCCCCCACTTCATGCAGACGCTACATACGGTTTACAGAGAAGCTCTTCCACCATCCTTTGGAAACTATCCCCATTCCTAGCCCCCAAACACAATCCCAGCCTTCCTTCCCCCTTACCCTGCTTTATTTCCACTGAACATATTATATGCTTAAGTGTACATTTTCTGCACATTACACACACAGAAACACATGTCACATGTTAAATGAAAGCCTGAACTTTAATTCAAATTGCCAGGTCCCCAGTACTTATACAACAATTCTTGGCACATTGTAGGCAGCCAAAAAACATTTATTGAATAAATAATCAAATCTCGCTGCTACCTAGATCCCTTATTTGAGGGAACTACCCCCTGAGACAATCTAATAATTCTGTGGTTTAAGGCTAGGATTCTTAGGTATTATCCAAAAAGACTTAGTGACTAGAGTAAAACAAGAATATTAACATAACGTGGGTATTAGCCAAGGTTTGACCTACTAAAGATGCCCTCTACCACTGGTAGAAGGAACCCAAGCAAACTTATTCTAATGTATGAGGGACCCACCCTGAGGTCCCCTTAAAGAAAATATAATGTATTTAGTTGCTAGGGCTTTTGCAACAAAGCACCACATACTGGTGGCTTAAACAACACAATTTTCTCAACAGTTGGGAAGCCTGAAGAAGGGTATACACAATGTGGATGTCTCCTGAGGCCTCTCCTTGGCTTGTAGATGCCTGTCTTCTCTCTGTCTTCACATGGTCTTCTGATACGTCTGTGCCCAAATTTCCTCTTATAAGGACACCAGTCATATTGGATGAGAGCCCATCCTAATGACCTCATTTTAACTTAATTACCTTTTGAAAGACTTTATCTCCAAATACAGTCACATTCTGAGGTACTGGGGGTTCGGGCTTCAACATGAACTTGGAAGGAGTGCAGGAAACAATGCAGTCCATAAGACACAACCAACCGGGTTTCTACAAACCAAGTAAGATTAACAACACAACAGATTCTAAAATTAATTCATGCCTCATACACCTACCCTGAAATAAATGAGCATCAGTCCACATGGAAAATCCCATAAGACTGCTCAGATATGAAAGCTGATGGACAGCATATAAATAAAGGAACTAGAGAGCCTCACAGGAGTGCTTTCAGTTTTCTGGCAAGTGGACAGGCTTAGTTTAGCTTCAAATTGGCACCTTAAACCTGCATTCTATACCAAGGCCCATATTAAAAGATGATTTACTGTCTAAGACATTGTATTATAGAATGACTTGGACCCAGGTGAGAAACCTCTGGACCCGTTGTATCAGTAATACATGCTATTATTGTTGAAAACAAACAGTGGGCTCTTTACAAAGGAAACAATGAAGTGGTTCAGTATGTTCAAACTGAAGTAGGGGTGAAGGGCTGAGTTATAATGCACCAGCTTATGAGCGCCCTGTTTCTCCCTATCTGCCTTGCCAAACTTTTGGAATTTGAAGGAAGTTGTGGGTTTCATCCACTTTTTCTTTTTATTTATAAAAGAGTATTATTGGTATTTTAAAATCTTGTTTCTTCCTAAGATTTTATTTATTTATTGACAGAGAGAAAGAGAGCACAAGCAGTGGGAGCAGCAGGTAGACGGAGAGGGAGAAGCAGGGAGTCCAACATCATGGGACTTCTTCGCGGGACCCTGGGATTATGACCTGAGCCAAAGGCAGATGTTTACCCGACTGAGCCAACCAGGTGCCCCTAAAATGCTGTTTCTTAAAATGTAACCCTTTTCAGCAAGATCAGAATCATCTGAGGTCTTATTAGCAAGCATTGTGGTTCTCCCAGACCCACAGAAGGTGGTTCCCTGGGGATGGGACCCACTCATCTGCTTTTATAACAAGTTCTTCAGATGATTCTTATCTGTAATAAAACCAGAAGAGCTTTGGGGCACCTGGGTGGCTCAGTGAGATCAGCATCTGACTCTTGATCTCAGCGCAGGTTTTGATCTCAGGATTGTGAGTTCAAGCCCCATGCTGGGCTCCACATTAGGCATGGAGCCTTCCTAAAAAAACAAACAAACAAAAACACTTGAGGATTATTGTTTTTAGGAGTTGATCAAGATCTCTTACTGAAAATATTTACTTTGGTGGCTAGAAGGTGGTAGGGGGGCTCCTTGGGATAGCAGGGAAAGAAACATTAACAACAATAGTTTTGTTTTGAACATGGTTGTACCTAGGGCACACATTAGCCCAAATGTCATTCTGAATACTCTTGCTGAAGTCTATCCCACGACAAGGGCTCTCTTAGAAACAAAATATCATGGGTCTGAGTGAGAATTTATCTTCCAGGTCAAGAGTCTAAAAAAAAAAGAAGAAAAAAAAAAGGCAAAGGACCTACCTGTTAAGCAGCCTAGCGGAGCGGGGACAGCAGCCGCCACTGCTACTGCTAGGTCCGTTTTCCAAACTTGTGGATTCGGCAGCAAGGCCGCCAGGACCCTACCTGGATTTGTACGGTGTGTTACACCTGGCACAGAGGACAGCGTGAGTGCCGTGCTCACGTTGGTTGCTCTTGCACCCCAAATTCCACGGCTGCCAAGCAGAGGGAGGCTCAGCGAGTGTGTGTCATAGTGAGGACCCCTGGGCTTAGAAAAACCCCAGTCTACAAAAGGAGCTCCATCCACCCGCACTGAGAGAGATGTTATCTTTATTATCCTGATCGGAAAACAAATCTGCTTACTGACTCAGGGAGAGATAGTATCCTTATCACCTGGGACAGTCTGCGTGAAGGGTGGGAAACCAGCTTCACGATCCTGCAGAATAAGCAAATCTGCCTTCTGCCTGGAGCAACTTTGCAAATAGGTTTGAACCAAGTTGTCAATGCTCTTTGCTCAGAAGCCATCCAGATATGCCGGAATTATCTCTCAACACCACCTCTTGATGGGTTTTGCTTTGATGACTCAAATTTAGCCCGAGTGCTAGAAGAACACAAGCCTATTTTTTCTTTCATTGACTTCAAAAGATAAATCCTGCTGTTTAATACTTTGTATCATCACGAACTCCGGCTTCAAACTTTCTTAGGGGTTGTATCCTAATCTCAGGCAGAATCTTGCATACAGCCTCAATATATAAAACAGATCAAAGCAGAACTGCTCTCTCAGAGGAGACTTGAGCTGATGCTCTCTTGAGCTGGGACTTCTCGGCCCCCTTGCCTTCACCTTCCCTGCATTTGATTCTGGCCCCATTTGGTCTCTGAGCATCCTCAAAACCCTGTACTCCATAAAACAGAAGTGAAAACCATCACTGTACTGAAATGGTGATTGATGTTTTATAATAACTACACCCCCTCAGTAGGTTAGTAGGTTATCAGGCAATGAAAGCAGGAGTCATGCGAGAATGAATAAATAAAAAGCAGTTCTTACTGATATCAGTGGAGACAAGGGAAAGCTGGTAGTTTTAATTAGTCACTAAGGTGTGGAGGCAAATAGTTTCTGGTAACAGCAAACATGTAATAGCCTTAGAGAATTGTACTCACCACCTGCCTCAAATTACCTAATTACTCACTCATTTATTTAGCAAGAATATTAATATTGATAATCTATTAAATACCAGGTGATATTGTTAGTACACAAAAGTGAATAAAACATGATCTCAAAGGAGGGATAAGTAGAAGCAAGTATTACTTAAGGAAAAATTACATAATTTACACACATGTGCTCTAAGAGGGTGTGATGTGTTTCTATGATGTTTTCTGCTAACTGACTATTTCTGCCTAAGACAGTTGCCAAGAATATGTGCAGCAATTCTTTGTGCTGGAGAAATAGAAAGGCTTAAGGGACACATTTTTTTTTTTAATCTACTGACTTTGAAGGCACTGAATCTTATAAACTCTAAATACTCTTTCTTGTTATTGTTTTTTTTTAAGATTTATTTATTTGACAGACAGAGATCTCAAGTAGGCAGAGAGGCAGAGAGAGAGAGAGAGGAGGAAGCAGTCTCCCAGCTGAGCAGAGAGCTCGATGCAGGGCTGGATCCCAGGACTCTGGGATCATGACCTGAGCCAAAGGCAGAGTCTTTAACCCACTGAGCCACCCAGGCACCCCAACTCTAAATACTCTTATCATCCTTAAACTTTCCAATCAGCTAACCCAACTATGCATCAGGAAGGCTTATCCATATTAATAACCTCCGGCTGCTTTTCTAACAAGATAAACTGATAATCATAAATAACCTAAGCAAAAAAATAATTTCCACTTACAGAAGGGTCTAAAAGCTTGCTTTTGATAATATTCACCTTTTATCAAAATTTATAAGATCTACTAGGTGCTCTAGAAATAGTATACCATTTAGCTTAAATTTCATAACTACTTGATGAGTTCAGTACTATCCTCCTGTGGCAAGTAAGAAAACGGAGGTTCAGGGCCGCTGGCTAATTGCCCAACATGCTACAGGAAGTAGGAAGCAGAGTTGAGGTCTGTCCACTTCCATTCCTGGGCTCCTCAAAACTTTGTTCCATGCTTATGGCCACGGCCGCCAAACTGTGGAAAGAACCAAAAATATCCGCCCTTCAACGGACGAATGGATTAGGAAGATATGGTCCACATACACTATGGAATATTATGCCTCCATCAGAAAGGATGAATACCCAACTTTTGTATCAACATGGACAGGACTGGAAGAGATTATGCTGAGTGAAATAAATCAAGCAGAGAAAGTCAATTATCATATGGTTTCACTTATTTGTGGAGCATAACTAATAACTTGGAGGACAGGGAAGATGGAGAGGAGAAGGGAGTTGAGGGAAACTGGAAGGGGAGGTGAACCATGAGCGACTATGGACTCTGAAAAACAACCTGAGGGTCCTGAAGGGACGGCGGGTAGGAGGTTGGGGGAACCAGGTGGTGGGTATTAGGGAGGGCACGTATTGCATGGAGCACTGGGTGTGGTGCAAAAACAATGAATACTGTTAAGCTGAAAAGAAATTAAAAAAAAAAAAAGACTGAGGAAAAAAACTTTGTTCCATGCTTAATGAGCAAGAGGCCAATTCCAGCATCTCCTTACTCAATCATCCTTTTAGCTTTCACTGTAAAGGGAAATTCATCTCTTTCCAGCTTCTCCAAATAATATCATCTTTCTTTTCTCAATAATATCTGAAGAAACATGGGAATATATGTGACAAGGCATGAACTTTCCTTTTTCTTATTCAAAAAATTCTTCTGCAATAAAGAAAGAAAATAAATTGGTAGAAATTCAGAGTATTAAATCTTGACAAAACTTTGAACAGATGAAATAATTTTTATTTTTATGTTAATGACAAACACTTGTTAAGAAGTCACTTGAAGAGGAATTCTCTTTCGGTTTTGAACTGAAAGAAGATGGCAAATAAATGTTAACAGACAACAGAGTAGGTAAAATTACATTTAAATTTTTGCTAAGAGTCATTAAAATAATGTTAATATACTATGAAACCGAAATGCATGTCTTTGAATCACTTTGAAAATACAGGTT
This sequence comes from Mustela putorius furo, assembly GCF_011764305.1. Lineage (NCBI taxonomy): Eukaryota > Metazoa > Chordata > Mammalia > Carnivora > Mustelidae > Mustela > Mustela putorius. Next base: position 935,885 of record NW_025422112.1, on the reverse strand, counting down.
TCCCCAGTATTTTAAAGTAGAGCTTGCCTATGAAAACTTTTAAAAGCTGAAATAACATAAAGTGAAGAAGCAATTGCCATTAATTTATACAGATTTTTTTCCACATGTTTCTAGACGTGAAAATAATCCCTTAGGCTTTTCTGATACCTTGGGATACCATCTTGCTAGAGGATGCACACAATAAATGGAGATAAAACACAGACGCTCACAAACACAGTTCAGAGATATGGCAGCTTAATGCTAAGATGCTGGGTATAGTTCTGAGAAAGAAGCTTAGTGGGGCCACTCTCACTGTTAGGGTTCAGGCTGCCTCTATAATCCCTCATTGAAAACAAATGCTAAATGCAATTTTCGCTTTGCACACTTCTTTGTAAAAGTGAAACCCCTCTTGAGATTTCTTTCAGTTAGCAAAAACAGGTACTAATAGAGATCTTTAATGAAAGTGAAGTGGTGTAAGGCAAACTTTTTTAAAAGGCAGGGGGAATACCTGAATAACAAAGTTAGAAAGGAAAATGGATTATAAAATCAATTCATAGGATAGTTTAACATCAATGAATATTCTTGCTCTACAAAATTAATTTTTCATGGAATGCTGTCAATAATTACATTCTGCTAAAAGACATAAGAGCTTTGGAGCACCAGGCTGGCTCAGACAGTGGAGTATGCGATGCTTGATCTCAGGGTTGTGAGTCTGAGACCCACTTTGGATGCAGATTCCTTAAAACTTAAAAAAAAAAAAAGAAAAAAAAACTTTAAAAAAAGACTTATATAAGAGCTTTGTCATATTTATACAATTTAAGATTCTGCTATAAGTATGTCTAACTATCCAGGAATAAGGCTTCTCTTTAATTCAAAAACAAATTTTATATTTTATTTTTAAAAATATAAAAATTATCAAGAAAACGCCATCTGTTCCTTTTGTTGTTGGACTGACCACTGGGTTTTACTTCAGGGGAAAACCATGGGGAAGCCCTGGTGGCTCAGTAGTTTGAGCATCTGGCACTTGATTTCGGTTCAGGTCATGAACCATAACTGGGATCTCAGGATCAAGCCCTTCCTCAGGCTCCATGCTCAGCGGGGAGGCTGCTTGAGCATTCTCTCTCCCTCTCCCTCTGTTCCTCAACCCACTCACGCATGTTCTCTCTCTCTCTCTGTCTGTCAAATATATAAATCTTTTTCCTCAACCCACTCACGCATATTCTCTCTCTCTCTCTGTCAAATATATAAGTCTTTTAAAAAAATGATATGACGCTTTCTTGCATACAATCCGTTATATAAGAAAATACTCCAACACGTGCAGAAGTTTTAATCAAAAGTAAAATACTTGGTCTCACTCACGGTTAGACAACAGCTGTACCTTTTTCCCATCTGTTTTCACTAGTCATCTGTAGAAGGCTGAGAGTGGGTGGGCAATTGGAGGAAGGTGGAGGAGGACAGTATCTGAATAAGAATGGATGATACCTACCTCCACAAAAAAACAGACCATTTCCAGTCAAGAAAAGACAAAGGGAAAGAAAATTCTTCCATCCAGTTGTTAAGCCTAACCTTTACCCATACCCCAACCAGAGTTAGGAACTTTGTCACACAGAAGGGTCCTTCTTCTGACCTTAACACAGGCAGAGTGCTCCTGGCTGGAAGCGGAGAGGCGAGTTCTAGCCTGGGGACATTTCAGGGCTGGGGGACAATGAAGTGAGCCCTCCAGTTCCAGCAATTTTTACTGAAACTGGGAGACATTAGATTTTTTCCCAAAAACACACCGAAGCTGAACTCCAAAAGAGGTCCTAAAGTGATCAGTAAATTCCTTCAGAACCCCCTCCAGCCCTCCACTGAAAAAATGGGAAAACCTTTTCCTCTACTTCAACCGAATCTAAGCCAATTGTTATTAAATCTGAATGGGCAGAAGACATAAAAGAGGAGTTAAAATGGTTTGGTAAATAATGAAGAACTTCCTGAGCATTGTACAAGGATTTCCAATTGCAGTAGACGTGTTGGTGATAAATTGCCTTTAAACTGAATTTCTGCAAGGGTCATGCACAAGAGTGGACTCCCCGTGTAATTTATATATGCTCAGTTGCCATCCCATTTCAACTCCAAATTCGTGTCTAAGACTTCGGCATCATCTTCCCTACATTTTCCTCCTTCTACCTTACCTTCTCGCCCCTTAACCAAGTATGCTCAGAATTCTTAAAATACTTATTCAGTGAAGGTGGGCCTGTGGATAGCTTCCCTGCAGCGAGACACACCCGTCTGCATTGAGTATAGAGGCTAATGGGTTCAAAGTGATCTCAATAAATGCGTCGCCCTCCAGCCCCTCCTTTCAAACAGCTGTTATATGAGCTTATGCTACACTTAATTTATTAGCCTAAGACAATTTAATTGCATCATTTCTACAAAATAGAACATGTTGTTCGTAGTAACTACATGCTAATTCCTTTGAAAACCTCAGTAATTATACAGTGACTTTGCAGCTCCCAACAATGGTGCGATTAACTGGGGTTCCATGTTTGAAGCTGGGAGCAAGCTCAGCACCGAGGCAGACAAAGTTCTGACAGGGCTTGTGCGTAAAAGGACATTTTACTATCCGAACTTTGTTCCCCCAGAACTTTGCTTCTTTATGAATGCTAGAGGGTTTGCACACAGCCCCGCTGAGGTAGGAGGGGCTGTTGCAGCAGCAGCAGCCTTGACATTTAAGACAACCGCACAGAGGCAGCAAACCTTTCCCAGGCACAGAACAGAGTGTACTCCCCAAAGACAATATCAATGGTTGCCCAGTAAATACACATCTATAAAAAGTTCAGTAAACACACAGGTTTAATGACTTGAGTTTTATGTCTAAATACAACTTTAAAATCACACTTCAGAGCGACTGCTTTGTGAGAAATGATTGCACTTTTAAAGATGTTTGAAGGTATGTGGCCTTGAGGATTCTGTCTCATAAAGCCAGGAAAGAAGTGTCATTTTTGCCTGAAGCTCTGATGTGGCTTTGAACGTCACGTTTTACAGAATATTCTGCTTTAGGTTATGTTTATGAAGTGCTCTTAATTAACATTTCTCCAGTGTCTTACGGGCTTTGCTTTCTTCTCCCCAAACTCCTTTTCAACTTCTCCAGCTTTGATGAGGAAATCGGTATGTTTTATTGTCACATTTTCCCCCCAAAATATCTGCTTTGGTTGGTTCCTTCAACAGAAATGAGTCTTAGGAAAGTGAGGTCACAAGGACTTCCTGTGAGTTTAAAATAAAAAGCGTTTTCATTATAAAACCAAGGGGAAGTAAAGGAAATACAAAATTGTAGAATACAATGATTTTCCAGAATGTAGATTTCTCACCTAGGTTTAATAAAATGCAATCGGCCGTCTGATTCTTCTACAAAGCCTTTCCTCTTCCCCCACCTGTTTTCCCCAACTCCTCAAATTGGATAAGAGAAATATTCATTAGATTTCAATCCTGAGAGTTTGGGGTTGGCACCTCTATAGGACCCTCTTCTGTTTTCAGTCTAATAACTTGGTTTCTGGTATTTAATCCAAGTGTGGAAACGTTCAGACCATCCCCTTTGACACTAAATCATTCTGTACATCCGATCTCAGGTCTCTTTTGAGGAAGGCAACTACCCCCTCTCCTGAGGAGGAGACTCCCCCCTTGCCTCTATGGTAACATGGACCCCCCACCCACCCCCAGCCATCTCCTCCTGCCCTCATTTCTTGTAAAGCCAAATCGTGAGCCTGGTGGCCGGGTATGTCTGAGCCCCATGAATGATCATTCCTTCTGATTCAGATATCAGTTCTTTGATGACTCATTTCCAAGTGGCCCCTGGGAATGGTTTCTAAAGTTCTATAAGCCATGGTTTTATAAAACCAAAATTGCCTTTCAGAGGCAGATTGAATTTCCAACAATGGAAAAGGTGAGTCACTGTATTTCAGTCTCCCTTGGAGTAGGGAGAGTGAACGAATCATCGCCACGTTTCCTTGGATCCCTGTATTTATCCAAAAGCAGCAGTCTACAGCAATTTATCATTATGTATTCACTAAGTCTCAATGCAAAATAGGAAGAGTAAGCAGAATAGATACACAGAACCAAGAGAGGAGCAAAAGAATCATAGAAATAAAGAGAAATAGTTAAACGTATCAAGAGCATATGTTTCTTGGTTCAAAATTCTGATTTTAATTGTAGATCCATATTTGAAGTTATTGGAGAATTGGCACTCCACCAATTACTGAAAGGCCCATCATCTAATTTCTGAAGAGAAATAGTGTTAGAGAATTTTTGAATCTTCTACTCTACTTCTAAAGAAAAGGCATGTTATAGGCAAAAACTTTACCCTTGCTTTATCCTTTGAAATTCTATGAAGTCTGGTAAGCTGGTTTAGTATTTCATACAGAGTCTACTAACCACCTGACATTCCATTGTATTTGTTAATATCAATAGAGGAATGCTCTGAGGCAAGATACATGCGGGAAGAACATTAGCTACTGGTTTCAATATTAATAATTCCTATGTTTAGAAGTTTGTCTTATTTTAGTAAATGTTAAAATATGCATTTTAAGCTTCTGAAGGTCAAAGTAGAGAGTCTTCATAGTTGATAACCTTTTTTTTTTAAGATTTTATTTATTTATTTGACAGAGATCACAAGTAAGCAGAGAGGCAGGCAGAGAGAGGTGGAAGCAGGCTCCCTGCAGAGCACAGAGCCCGACGTGGGGCTCGATCTCAGGACCCTGGGATCACGACCGGAGCCAAAGGCAGAAGCTTTAACCCACTGAGCCACTCAGGTGCCCCAGTTGATAACCTTGTTAATAACAAAGTTATTTCATTGTCTACTATTTACAAAGCACTGTACTAGACACCTTGAGAAATATATTGAATTTTCACTTATCACAAGTTCTATAAAAACCAATTATGATGATGGCTTGTGTTTAATGCCAGGATTTGCATTAAGAATTCACATGGATTATATCATTCAATTTTCACATTAACCCAAAAAAGCACTAATTTATCCCCATTTTGTAGAGAGGCGATGACATTCAAGAAGCTGGGCAACTTTCCCAACATCTCAAGTTAGCAAGTAGCAGAGCAGAGATTTTACTGCTCCCCAGAGCCCATGCACTGACGACACTGTTATAGATGCGCTCCCTCTTGTCAAAGGTACTTCAGTCTACTGAGAGGATTAGTATAAGGATCAAAGGGGAAATCTAATAAATACTGCACACACCTGAAAAATACGCATACAAATTATTAAATCAGTAAAGGATTGCATGTATGTTTGCAAAGTGGGAAACTCACAGGTAATGTCATGTGACTGCTTTTGTACTAATTTTATAGTTATTTAACCCATATTGTTGTTTGGCATGTTATGTGCAGATGAATCCTTCAGCTAGTTTCTGACCTTACCAGGGAAGGACTGTGTTTTCTATTTTAGGAATCCACCATAACACTTAGTACAATGACATGCACATAGTAGGTCCTTTACAAATATTTGTGGAATGAAGGAGGGTCGGAATTATAGGCAAGAAAGATAATTTTGCATCTGGCTGTGTGGAGTGACAATACGCAAGGGGTAACAGTTGCTTAAGTGAGATGGCAAATGCCTGGAGCAGAAACATGAGAAAGAATGGGTAGAGTCAGGAAGTGGGTTATAAAATAAGCAACATTAATGGAGCACTTGTGTTTGAAGTGCTTTAGAGGTATTAAGCCATTTACTCTTTATAATCATCCTGTAAGGTAGGTACTTACGCTTATTCCCACTTTATAGATGAAACACATAGAGATAACTAACTTAACATCACCCAGGCAGGAAGTGGTTGCCTCAAGAACTCATGTCATTTTGTCCTGTCCTTGCCCCCAAATAGAGGATCTGAGAACATTGGAGCATCCACATGGGTGCTAAGTCTAAAGGTGATCAATGACGCCAAGGTTACAGCAGAGACTTTTGACTGGAATGTCAGAAAGTTCTACCACTAGCTAACAGAGAGAAAGTTGGAATGGAAAAAGCAAAGAGGGAAAATGAGCAGTTGTGCTATTTTCCCACAGTCACCTTAGGCAGTCTTCAGAATGTTCCCAGAAAGGCATCTTAGGAAAGGAGCCTGACCTGGAGGAAGGGGGGTGGGTGGGGAGTCTAATAACAATAAAAAGAATTACTACAACAGACCTTTGTATAGGCCTTCATATTTTGTGGGAATTGTGTTTAGTGAGGTAATTGACATACATTCTAAATTCAGTGACTGAATAGGGTCTCTACCCATATACCAAGTTATATGATAAATTGTTTCACTATTCTTCACAGTTTTATAAAAGCTGTTATGTTCCTTGTTTTGGAGAGGAAAAAACTGAGACTCAGAGTTTTAGGGACTTGCCAGTGGTTTCTTCCCTAAAGAGATGTCCAAGCTGGGGCACGTGGGTGGCTCAGTGGGTTAAGCCTCTGCCTTCGGCTCATGGAGGTCATGATCTCAAGGTCCTGAGATTGAGCCCTGCATTGGGAGCTCTGCTCAGTGCAGCTTCCCTGCCATTTCCCCATCCAAGCCTGCCTCTCTGCCTACTTATGATCTCTGTCTGTCAAATAAATAAAATCTTCGGGAAAAAAAAAAAGAGAGAGAGAGAGAGAGATGTCCAGCAGAGGCAAAGCCTGGTCTGGCTCATCATGTAGATTTCAGTTTAAAGGAAACCCAGTGAGAGCAGCCTTCCCTACCTGGCAAAACAAACCTAAGTCACCCGCACTCCAACCTCATCACTCTTCATCTCATCTTTTATTGTCTTTGACAACAGAATGTTCATCCCTCTTATGGCTTATCTCTACATTGTGTCTATTTTCTATTTGCTCCTTCTGGAATATAAGCTCTATGACATTAGGTCTGGAGTCAGTCTCTGTCTCTAATCATTACCTATATGATGTCTGGCAAGCAGTAGACATTCACTTGGGGGTTCGTCATGGAAATGAACGAAATCCAAATCCCCAAAGCCTGTAGTCTCATCGCTGACAGAGGACATGTTGGTTGAAAAAGCACAGGACAGTGGAGCAATGCATTCCTGTGGTTCCTCCCCCTCCCACTGTTCTGGCTCTGAGATAACTGCTAATTTACAAGAGTTAATGTGGGCAGGGAATGAAGGAAAACGGGAATTAATTGGGGGACTTTATGGGAAACTCTTCCCAACAGTGAAAAGTGGTTTTGGATTGAGTAATGCCGGGAACATTGTAGGGTAACTGAGATGTAGACAGCAAATGGGATAGCAGCAGTATACCAAAAGGTCATTTGGTGCTTATCTGAGTTTACACTGAGTTTCCATTAATAAGTTAAATAAACTATTATCAGCTCCTACCTAAAACAAGTGCTTTATCAAAAAATTCCCATTAAATATAACATCCTTAGAGTTTTTGCCCACATCCTCTCTATTCTTTTAGGATTTTTTTTTTTTTAATGTTTAAAAGTCAAGTGACTCTACTTGGTGCACATATTGTTTCTGGAATTTTTCCTACCACATCCAAAGATAAATCAGTTCTGGTTTGCTGGCTAAGTTAATGATCTCTCCATGTCTTGTATATATCCACAATGCATGGAATTTTCCTTTAAACATTTAAATCATAATAATTTTCACATGCATAATTTTTCTCTCATTGGAAAAGAACATTGGGAACTTACATAAAAGCCAAAAAGAAGGCAAGAAAAAAATAGAACATGGTCAGTGGGTTCTGTACCAGTTCTCCTAGTTCTAGCACTTAGCAGCTGTGTTATGTCAGACAAGAAATCCTATACAGGAGTCTATAAAATGGAGAGAAGAGTAATCCCTAATTTACAGAATTGTGAGAATTAAATAAACCATGTCTAGCAAATAGTAATAGCTCAAAATTTAGCTACCTTATCACATAACATAAGATCCCTAAAATGCTATCCAGCTGCTATGAATAGAGTTTAAGGGCCTTTCAAGCCCTCCTATTCCTTTAAGTAGAGTCTTTGGATTATAGAGAAGCAGCCCTCTCTTTTCATGGCATTGGAACAAAAGAGATTTCTCTACTGCTTCAAGTACATCAAAAATCTCCATCACTGCTGCTAAAATGTCCAGTTCAGCATTTCCTCCAGATACTGGCTCTCTCTGTACCACCTGGGAGACATTTAGTCATGTCTTTTATGTAGTTTAAAGCCTTCCACCACTGGGGCACCGAGGTGGCTCAGTCCATTAAGCATCTGCCTTTGGCTCAGGTCATGATCTCAGGGTCCTGGGATCGAGGTGCACATTAGGCTCCCTACACATCAGGGACTCTGCTTCTCCGTCTCTCAGCTCATGCTCTCTCTAACTCTCTCAAATAAATAAATAAAATCTTTAAAAGTAAAAAAATAAAGCCTCCCACTACTAAGACACCTTCAGGCTCTGTGCAACCTGACCAGTCCAACCCACCTCATCATGGTGGCCAAGAGGTAGACAGAGTAGAAAGGAGGATTATATTTGGATCTAGCAGCAAGAAGAAATTTGGTTATCTTCATATGTCTAATTTATGTTGAGTCTGGGAACTAGAAACCATATGTCAGAGACTCACGCAACCAGATGTCCAAGTTCTTGGTCTTCTGAGTAGATACTTACAAACCTAGGTAATGATAATTTAAGCTTCCATATAATTCTACACTTTTGCAAGGGTACATCCCTTCTTTAAATTCTTGGGGATCCAGGAATTGGATCCCTCAGAGCTGAGGAGCCATCTCTGAAGAAGACATATTCCTCAAATCCACTCTTCTGGTTTTCCCTCATTGCTTCAGACAACCATGCCGCTCCCCAACACTGCAGGTCACTTTCATAAGCCAGTGTGACCCAAATTTTCCTGTTATTTGTTAACAGAGGCTTGCAAAGCACAGCTAAAATCAAGCAGTAGCATTCAATGAAACTTACTGAAGATTTGAAGATATAAAGGGAAATTTTAATAAAAAAAAAAAGAGAGAATATGATCTACAAAGCAACCATTTCTGATCCAAAGGAGGCAGTGGCTGAGAGATGTTGTTGAAAGCATGGGCTCAAGAAATAGCCTGGGCGAAGGAGTGAGCCGTGAGAACTTATTTAAAATCTAGGTGTCTCCGAGGGCAACCACCACACAAAAATACCTTGAAAACTGAGTCATTCTTAGTATTACTTAGACTTCTTCCTGATGTTTAGTAGACACTCGATAAGTGTTTACTATTATTATTGCTGTTGTTATTATCATTACTGTTTGTGACTCTCTAGTGCTCAGCCTGTCAACATACTCTAAGGACTAACCTACTTCCTGTGATACCCCAATGTCACTTCTCTTCCCCAAATCCAAATCTCCGATGTTGTCTGAGATTCAAAGATTGAAGAAAAATCATTTTTTCCCCTCAATCTGTCCTATGCCCAGAAGAAAGGCAACTGTATTATTACATAGATCAGTCAAGATCTGTATTAGGTCCTCCAGTAATGGCATAAGATTTATTTTCTTTTATTTATGTAATTATTTATTTATTTTTGCAAAAGAGAACCATACACACACTGGAGAGGGTGGGGATGGGGAGAGAGAGATTCAAGCAGACTTCCTGCTGAGCATGAAGCCTGACCTGGGGCTCGATCTCACAACCCTGAAATCATGACCTGAGCCAAAACCAGAAGTAGGATAACTAACTTGACTCTGTCACCCAGGCGCCCATGGAATAGGATTTATATTTTGTCCTGCAAACCATGGTTCCATTAAAGTGCTTTCTCACCAAAGGGGTATCATCCCTGGTGTAACTGGAGTCAATAAAATTTTAAAATGACAATAAAATTTAAAAATGCATAATTACTAATTAAGAGGAATGCTCTGGGCAAAAATAGTCAAGGGACCTACTTCAGATTATTGGTTTAGGAAAGGGCTTTTTGAAGAGAGGCATTTAGAGAGACCTAAAGAGTGAGAAGGAACCAGATGGGCAAAGGGTGGAAAGAATATCATTGCATGCAGAACAACATTCACCCTTTCTTCTTTCCAATTTTGTGTTTTGATAATCATCACACATACCTTTAGGGAATGTTGATTGCCCCGGAGTCACTTTCCTTCTACTGATGACCTGAGTAAGAGTTGGTTTTAACCAATCATGGTAATGCTATGCTCCTTCACCAGTGATCGGTTTTAGGGCTTTAGGATGTTCTGGCAAATGAGTATGATAGAGGGCTTCTGTAAGAGCACTACTTCTTTTCAGAGGAAGACTAGAGAGGAGAACTCACTGTCACCACCCCTTCACTCTTCCTGCCTTCAATGTAGAAGTGATGCACGGAGCTTTGGCAGCTATTTTAAGAATACGAAGCAACAAGCAAATATGCTATGTGTGCTGAGTAAAAAAGTACAAGCAAGATGTATCCTTGATGAACTTATTGAGTCATTGGACAGCCCTGAAGTCTGCTCCCAGACTTTTCTAATATGAGAAAAGTAGAGGGCTCTTCTTTTAAGTAGTTGTTATATTTTTCTATTACTTGCCCTGATAGAGTAAAGCAGTGGCACAATCAAATTTCAAAGAAGATCATTCTTAAGGAAGATCCTGCTCTTTGAGGGACCTTTTAAGAAGATTTTAGCGCTATATGGAAAATTAGACCACTAACTAAACATTGCTACGAGGCATGCCTGGGTGGTACAGTTGGTTAAAGCGTCTGACCCTTGGTTTCAGCTCGGGTTGTGATCTCAGGGTGGTGAGCTCAAGCCCCGCATCCCTCTCCACTCTCCACACGGGGTCTGCTTAAATCTCCTTCTTCACACTGCCTGTCCCTGCACCCCGCCCCCCACACCCCTGAGATCGCTTGCTCTCTCTCTCTCACACACACACACACACATAAATAAATAAATACACATTACTGTAAATATTCTATGCTGAGTACAGTTTATGTCACAAATTCATAATGACACAGACTTATCAGATAAAGGGAGACTTACCACCTTAAAATGAGAGCAAATTTTCTCCCTCAATAGAGGTATTTTTGCACCAGTGTTAGCTTTTCTAGGAGAAAGCTGAGGGAAGTCTTGGTGAAATTGTCCCATTAGACTCCATTCAATCTTTTCTTTATGCTAACTGGTTACCTATTAGGGCAATAATTCTCAAAGTCCATTTGTAATAAAAAGATTAAGATATTTGATATTCTATGGCTCAGTCTATTTTACATAATTTCTGTGAGAACGAAATTCAGACATAGGATACAAATAAGCTTTCATTTCCATTGCCAAATAAAAAAGCACATGGAAAACAAAGAAAGGTAATAAAATACAGTAAGTCTGTTGATAAAGAGGATTATACCTGATGGCCCTTAATAATAATGATACAGATGGAATGTGACAAGCAATCAGGCCTGCACTTTTTTTTTTAATTTGATATAGCAAGACATTCTTCCCACACAAGTCATGAGTGTTGCTGAGCCTTCAAAGAGAAAAATAAATAAATCCTGAACTTTGGATCCTATTAAGTCCCATCTGACTACACTCACTATTCATTTCTCATTTCTAGGAGGATTTGAGTCAAATCAAGTTCCATATCCCTGAAATTGTATGCCTCTATTCCTAATAATACAGCCCTAGCAAGAAAATGTCTGTGGGATTTAAATAATGAGGAAAAGGGGAGCCTGGGTGGCTCAGTGGGTTAAGCCTCTGCCTTTGGCTCAGGTCGTGATCTCGGGGTCCTGGGATGGAGCCCCACATTGGGCTATCTGCTCAGCAGGGAGGCTGCTTCCTCCTCTCTCTCTGTGTGCCTCTCTGCCTACTTGTGATCTCTGTCTGTCAAATAAATAAATAAAATCTTAAAAAAAAATACTGAGGAAAAAGTGGTAATCAGGAAATACCTCCAGCTAGAATAAGACATTCAGTCTTATCTGTCAATGGCAATCAATGAATCAATCAATGTCAGACATTTTTAAAAACATGTTGTCATCTATTTCATATTTTTACCATGAGGTAATTATCAAAAATATATTTCCTAGTGGTTTTTTTTTTGTTCAACATTGCATATTTTTTCCAGTCTGTCTTTTTTCTCTATAAAATCATTGTATTTATCGTTAATAAATATTTTCTAAAGGCTTTTTAAAAAATTTTTGTTTAAATAATTAAGTATGGTATTACTTTGGCTATGGTCCCATACCACTTATCTTAGAGCAATAAATTCAACTTTTCTTTAACCTGCCTGATTGCTAAGGTACACTTTCTGAATGAGTCAGAGTTCTATAGATGCAAACAACAGAAATAGCCTCCAGTTAATTTATACAAAGAAAACTGATTGAAAGAGATCAGGCCTCGTTATCCTTAGTAAAGCTAAAGAACCATACTAGGAAATGTGCAGAGCCAAGCTATCCCCACCGGTGCAGGATCTGGGGATGACAGGACTAGTGTCTTGGTGGCAGAAATCTAGCTCCTTACTCCTGCATTAGATGAATTCCTACCATTTTCTCTGCCTTTAATCTCCTAATCAGGATTTAAATTCCAGGGGGTAAGTGTTTGATTGACCTAATTTTAATCATGTATTCAAATTTGGTTAAGAAAGGTATAGCATTCTGGAGTACAATCCCACCATACTGAGGTAATAATAATACAATTATTAGACATGTGGTGTTAAGAAGGGGAAATGAAGCCAGCCAGTCACAAATTTAAAGGGTGCTTGGATGGCTCAGTTGTTAAGCGTCTGCCTTCGGCTCAGGTCATGATCCCAGGGTCCTGGGTTCAAGCTCCGCATGGGGCTCTCTGCTTGGCAGAAAGCCTGCTTCTCCCTCTCCCACTCCTTCTGCTTGTGTTCCCTCTGTTGCTTTATCTCTCTCTGTCAAATAAATAAAATCTTTAAAAACAAACAAACAAATTTAAGATGCCTAATATACCATCCTTTACCATTTTCTGTAAATTGTCTTACCTATTTTCAACTGGTTAAATGAAAATAATTCTTTGCAGCCATTCTGAAAACCCAGGACATTCCTTATCATATGCTTGATAACCTCAGTCACTGAAGTAAAAGAGGAGCTAAGTTGATTTTATTCAAGGTGGAGTTACAAGCCATGGAGAGTTCTAAGGTTCATGATACAGTCAGTTCACTAATGGAGTTTTCTCCCCATTGTTGAGTGGCAACACAATCAGCTGATTTGATGAGGAAGTGGCTTGTTGCACGTCATATTCAGTGTGAAAAATATAAAAGATGTCACCCAAATGAATATGATCAACTGTGCTTCGTTTCTCTTTCAAATCGCCACCTAGTCAATCATTACCACAGACATGGCCTTCTTTCTCTTCTTTGCTGTCCTATGTTATCCAGAACGCCCACCCTATCCCACATTTCAACTCTCTCTGTTGCTTCCTTGCTCCTGCTGGTAACTTGTTTTCTGCACTTTATGAATATCTGTCCCCCACCCAAGCATGATAAAGTGAGCTCAAGAAACGATGTTACTATGTTTTTCCCTAACTTCTTCTGCTTCTTTTTTTTTTTTTTTAAGTAGGTTCCATGCCCAATGTGGAGCTTGAACTCACAACCCTGAGATCAAGAGTCACATGTTCTACTGACTGAGCCAGTTAGGTGCCCCACTTCTCTATCTTTTTCGTAAACAAATCTTAAGGAACATGGTTGCCAGTTGTTTAACAGTTTCAGACTTACCAAGGATCAGAGTGGGAGAAATACTTTAAAAGGTAATTACTTTCTTTGCTGAGGTTTTTGGCAGAGTTGACAGTATTGAGAAATAGTCAGATTCAATCTGTGAAGTAATTTTGAGAAAAAAAAATAGAAATTTTGATTACATATTGATTTTTCTTAGGATAAGGAGAATGAGATAGCTTCTTGTTTTGTTGATGAGATAATTTTCTTTTTCAGTCTGTTCATAGCCAGGTTTCTATCTCTGATTGCTAGTCCAATTATCTCATAAATGGTTGAGTTTAGAGAGATTTTCAGAGAAGTATACTTGAAAGTTATCAGAAATAATTTGGACAAGCTTCTCTTCATTTTCATTCTCAGACGATGGAAATTGTCCTAAGAATACTTTGAGCCATCACTAGATGTATATCATTGCTTGGGCAGAACGTGTATAATTTGGTTTGGGAGTCTGAATTGCCCAGAAATATTTCACTGAACTTTTCAAAAGTCTCTTTCCCCTCAAACCTGAGACCAAAGTTCGTGTCATACTACCTTTATTAGTATCCGTACAATCCCAGAGAAGGGGGAGCAACAGAACAGAACAGTAAGGAAAGTAAGTTGAGACAGCCAATACAAGGATGACTTACCAGGACAATCTTCCAGTTTTGCTTCTTCCAAGATCCCGACAAGCCATTCCTGTCTGCCCCAGAATCTGGATGTATCTACAGCTCCATACATTTTTCTCTCTCCACATGAAGTTAACAGCCATTCATCCTACTGATAACACTGCCTATAGGGAGAAATTTCCTTTCAAGACTGTCCTTCCATTCCCTGTAGGGTTGTGACATGGTAGGAATCCATTTTCTGCTAGCACTATTGTGTAGTGAGAATTCATATGTAAACTGGGCCTAAATTGTCTCCTCTTCCCTCACTTGGTCATAGGGGATCACCTATTCCTCTTCTGCCCCATGAGGCCCCAGCATGAGTTGAGGGAGGTCCATTAGTGCAGCAGTGGCAGGTGAGGCAAGAGTTTAAAAATACATGTATGTGTTTTACTCATGCCTTCCGAACATGTTCTGGATGGATCCCAGTGTTTCATTTCTATCATAAGTCTGCTGATACATTTATCCAAACTTACCACTCATTGTATCTAATAATATCATGATGGACAGTTCTGGTCGTGTAGTCAGTCCCCTGATGTCCCATGATCACACAGTTTCTACTAGAATCTAATAAAATATCCAAAACCAATTTAATACCACTTGAGACCACTGTTGTCATCCCCAATTCCTGGACCTCCTCAGCTGTATTGCCTTTGTCCATTTCAAAGCCTCGTTCTCCAGCCTTTCTGCCAAACAGTGAGTACCTGAATCCTTCCAGCAAATTCCCCTTATTTAAGTTAAGCAGCCTGCTTTTGTTTCTTGCAACCAAAAAACCCTAATGCATAAAAATTGTGTTCTGGTCAGGCAGGTTAGGTAGTTATGTAGTAGTTAGTGCTTCATTCTGAATTATGTGTTTTTGCATTGGCATAACTAGCATGATGACATCATTTATTGATCTCCTAGAGCAAAACAGAAGAAACTGAGTTTCCCATTGTGCCAAAGGGACAAAGTCACTTGGTTCTCACCTCTACAAGAAAGCAAAGTAAAACACCACAACAGTCTTTACATCTATTTTGATCCTAGACTTCCTTCTGTGGTCATTTCACTTCCAATTCACACAACATTCAATGTTATGCATTTAACCTAAGAGTGAAACCACATAGAAGCTCTGTTAATTTCGTATGAAAGAATCAATTACAGGGATTTTTCATGCTTTAGTGAGAGTTCTATTTTTCATGTCTACTTACATTAGTTTTGTATGTTAAAACCAAAAAATATATATATCAATATCATTCTTAGGCTCCTTTATCCTTAAAAACAACTTTCTGGCAACTAGTCATCGAGAGAGCCAGGTTGCTAGAGGACAGAAGTGAGAGGAGCTCTCTTCATTGCATTCCTTTGGGCCTTTAAAACTTTTGCATTATGTGAACAGATATCAATTCAAAAAATACAAACGAAACAATCAGCTGTCAGAAAAGGAAGAAAATGATCCAATAAGCTGTATGTACATGTATTGATGTATCTTTATATGATGGAATAATGAATAGGCACTAAAAATCATATTTTTAGGCAACACTAAATGATACCATTTAAAGATGTACACTGGGTGGTAAAAATATAAATACAAATAAGGAAATTATTATCATACAAGTCATTAGGGCAATGAATTTCAGCAAGGAGGGAGAGGGTTCTGTTAGAAGAGTGTTTCTGCAGTGACTGAGAAAGGCAATGGCTAGGACAGTGCTTACCTTACAACAATTCATTTATACAGTTTTCTGTATCTGTGTTATATGTAACAATATAAAATTTTTTTAAGAAAACTATTTTTTAAAGAATTTTTTAACGGGATGGGAAACTGCTCACAATATAAAATTCTGTGGGGAAAAAAGGCAGGCACACAATTCTGTGTACAGAAGGATTCCAGTTATGCATACACACATCAGATAGTCATAGAAATAGACATTAAAAGAAACATACCAAATGCGAATTGTATTTAGTTTTCTTATTATTTTATATAGCTGCCATATTTGATTAAATGCACAATATAAGAATTTGTAAGATGATATTACGAAAGATGAGGCGATCAACCTAAGGTGTAGGGTAAGTATTCTGTTAACGCTGAACCCTCTTCAGTCCTTATGAAGGTAGGCACTTAATGTGTAATAATCATAAAATTTTAGAGTTAGAAAAAAATCATGAGATCATCTTCTCACAGAGGCATCTTTCACAGATGGAGAAACCAAAGAGCAGACAAGGCTAACTGACTTGGCCAAGCACCAGGACTGGTCTTGGACCTGGGACAGAGCCCAGTTCAGTGCATTCAGTGCAAAGTCCTCCCCCCTCTCTTACGCCTAGACATGCCTTCCATGGAAGGTGAACACAAAGCCTTGCTCTTTAAGGAATGTTTTCTTGCCCTTTCAAAACAGGAGTAATGTGAGAATTATCACTGAGCAATATCCCCAGTGAGATATAAATTTGTAATACAATGACAGTCTCATACAGCAAACGCTAAAGAGTACCAATGGAGAAATTTTATTTTTGAATGTTTTAAAGAAAGAAAGAACAACAACTCGCCCTTAGACTTCTAGAAGACCTGCTTGAATTCACTCACCTGACATAGTAATGGTAGCTTGTGACTGCAATATAAAGTCCATCATTACTGCTTTTATTGCTATAAAAAATGGCACACTCTCCAGGGCAGCTGCTTTAAATCATGCTTGTTCTGACAGGCTGTTCCTGAGTGTTCCACCTCATTCGCACTTTAGCCCCACTCTGGTGCCCTGTAGACCCAAGCGATTTGCACAAACACCATGTGACCTCCACCGCACCTCCCAGAGAGAAAGAAAAAAAAATTTAAAAAATAAAAGAAGAGATAAGTTACTCCTCCGAAGTTCTAGTTGCACTCTAACCTGTTTCTGTCATTCATTCGTTTTTCATTTTTTTAAATTGGTTTTCTAAACACTTCACGTTTGAACTCCTTCATGTGCACTGTTCGAATTTCCTCCCCACGTTTTGCTTTCTGAAAGATCATCTCTAACCTCCAACCTTCACTGAGTACCTGCTAGGTGCCAGACACCATCCTCAGGGCTAGGAATCCAGAAATAAATAAAAGTCTCTTCCCTCAAGAAGCTCTTTATCTAGTGAAGCATCCGGACAAATAATCTGATGATGGCGTAAGGTGGTTCTACATGAAAACCAGTGAACGCTCTGCTCATGGCACTTTTTGTGCCAGGAATAACTGTCCGCTAATACTTATCACAAGTGTCTGGTTCTACATTTCTATCCCTCTCTGTAACATCTTAGATCCACTAGATGAAGCCAAGGGAGGCCCCACAGATGGCAACCCCCAGTTTTTGTCAAGCTTATATAGAGAATAAATAGCTCGTCTATCTGAATGTGCCAGACAAACACTATACTAAGCAAAAAACACTATGTAAATTCCTCAGATATAATTTCAAAGACTAAAGTTAAAAAAAAATACTCACGTTTTACTCCACCTTATCTTTCCGCAAAGTGGCCAGAGAACTAACTCTATGAAGAAGGAGACTATGGAAGGCACTGTAATAGACTAACTATCATTCATGTCTGTCCTTATAAACAGAATCTCAATTTCATTGGGGACAATGATGGACATAGTTCACAGCACCTTGTGAGAGAATTACTATTCCAGACTCCTTTGCTGTTGAGCATATCAGGGCAGCAGGGTTCTGCCATTGAGAGTTCATGGAAATCTGCTAGGAGACTTCTGAGGGTTTTTCAGTGCTTGTAAAAACGACAATAAGAAAAGAACTCCCTTTACCAGTTCTTTCTGACTTGAAGTCAGATGAGATACTTGGAGCTATGGCAACCATGGAACAGTGAGGTGATAAGAACAAAGACAAAAGCCAGCATGTTGAGGACACAGAGAAGAAAGAACCTATATCCTTGGAAACATTTTAGGAGGGTTGGACTATGTCCGGAGTGCCTGTCCTTGATTTCTTTTATGTAAACATTACGTGTCTCTGTGGTTTAAGCCTCTGAACTGTTATGTTACTTGCTGCTGGAAGCATTCCTAATACAGATAAATGTCTAACTTGTTCATCTCTCTAACCTTAGTACCAACAAGAGTGGCTGTCATATAGCAGGTGATCAAAGTATACTTGTCAAAAGAAAAAGAATGGATGGACTGTAGATCAGATACTAAGCGTCTTACCTATATTTGTGGGTGGTAAAGATTTTGTACTTATTTTATATTGAATTTTTATTTTGAGTATAATTTCTCTAAAAATGAAATGTGCAAGGCAAATTTTGCTTGTCTTACATTGTTTTTGCCTTGTTAACAAAATCCCAGATTTTTTTTTATCCTTCACATTATCCAAGGGAGAACAGACCCCTCTTCGGTCCCAGGAAAATCAGTCTTGTTTGAGTGACTTGTGCTTGGGCACAAGAAACAATTGGGGCCAATGGGGTAATTCTGCTGGGGATTTTGGAGAGAGGCAAGTGGACCACAAAAGGAAATAATCCTCTTCTCAATTCTTTATGTGATGTCAGAATCTTCAGGAGCCATTTTGCCAAAATGAAGGAGGGAGCTTGAGGACTAAGCCACCACATCAGGACTGGGAGCATGGAGAAATGAAAAGAGCTTTGGTCCTTAATGATATAGTTGAACCCTTCCAGAAGCCAAGCTGTCTCCAGACTCCTTGCCATATGATGAAGTTACTGCTAAAGAAAAAGGAAAAAAAAAAAATCTTTGGAAAATGAAGGTTTTGCCTTTATTCAAATGGAACTTTTATTTTTTTTTAATTTTATTTATTTATTGGACAGATCACAAGTAGCAGAGAGGCAGGCAGAGAGAGAGGGAAGCAGGCTCCCTGCTGAGCAGAGAGCCCTATGTGGGGCCCAATCCGAGGACCCCGAGACCACAACCCGAGCTGAAGGCAGAGGCCCAACCCACTGAGCCACCCAGGCGCCTCTCAAATGGAACTTTTAAAATTTGTAATAATATGCATTAATGTGTTACTTATTTAAAGTTAATAATAAGGGATTAGAAAAAATAGTAATATAAGATTAGTGGAAAATCTATTAAATACTAATAGTCTGTGTTCTTCCGTCCACATCATCTAGAAACTGGTCCTCTTCTTACTTAAAGTTTGCAAAGAACCAGTCCAGAGATACCCAGCAAACAAGTAGAAACTTCAGCTGAGTTCTGTCTTTTGTTTTGCCTTTTATTTCTTATCATATCATCTTATTATCTTTCTTCATTTCTTTTTAGCTTTTATTATTGAGATAGAGTTGACATACAATATTATATTAGTTTTAGGAGCACAACATCGTGATTTGACAATTCTATACATTATTCAGTGCTCACCACAAGTATAGTCGCTGTCACCATACAACATTATTACAAAAATATTGACTGAATTGCCTATGCTGTATTTTTCATCTCAGTGACTGGCTTATTTATTTATTTATTTACTTACTTACTTACTTACTTACTTGTTTTTAAAGATTGTCTTTTTTTTTTTTTTTTAAGTAAACTCTACACCCAGTGTAAGGCTCAAAGCTCACAACCTCAAGATCAACAGCCTCATGCCCTACTGACTGCGTTGGCCAGGCACCCCTCAGTGACTTACTTATTTCATAACTTGGAGTTTGTACCTATTAATCCCCTTCACCTATTTTGCTCATCCCTCCACACCCCTCCTCTCCGGCAATCACCAGTTTCTTCTGTGTAATAATGGGTCCATTTTCCGATGTTTTGTTTGTTTTGTTTTTTAAATTCCACATATAAGTAAAATCATATGGTATTTGTCTCACTCTGCCTTATTTCATTTAGCATAATAAACTCTAGGTCCATCCCTGTCATTGCAAATGGCAAGATCTCGTTCTTTTTTATGACTAATATTCCATTGTATATTATACCACATTATAATGAAAACTTTACTTCTTCCTTTCCAATATGGATACCTTTCATTTCTTTTTCTTATCTTATTGTGCAGCTAGGACTCCACAATGAAAATGGTGAGAGTGGACACTCTTGTCTTTTCTGCTCTTAAAGGTAAAGCTTTCAGTTTTTCACCATGGAGTATGATGTTAGCTGTTGGTTTGTCTATATGGCCTTATTATGCTGAGGTATATTCTCTTTAACCTACTTTGTTGAGAGTTTTTATTATGAACGAATGTTGAATTTTGTCAAAACTTTGCAGATTTGAACCATCCTTACATCCCTGGAATAAATCCACTTGACCATGTTGAATGGTCCCTTTAATATATTGTTTGATTTGGCTTGCTAATATGTTGAGGATTTTTGCATCTATGTTCATGAGAGATTTTGACCTGTAGTTTACATTTTTGTAGTGTCTTTGTTTGGTTAGGGTGTCCAGGTAATGCTGGCCTCACAGAATGAATTTGGAAGCTTTGTTTATATTTTTTGGAATAGTTTGATAAGGGTATGTATTAACTCTTCTTTAAATGTGTGGTAGCATTCACTTGTGAAGCTATCTGGTCCTGAACTTTTGTTTGTTGGGAGTTTTTTGATTACCAATGCAGTTTTGTTAGTATTCTATTCAGATTTTCTATTTCTTCCTGATTCAGTTTGGGAAGATTGTTTCTAGGAATTTATCCAATTATTTTAGGTTGTCCAATTTGCTGGCACATATTTTTGTAGTAATCTCTTATAATCTTTTGTATTTCTGCGTGTCAGCCGTTACTTCTCTCATTTATGATTTTATTTAGTCCTTAGTTTTTATTAGTGCAGCTAAAGACTGATTAATTTTATCTTTTCAATCAATATCTTGATTTTACTGATCTTTTCTACTTTTCCTTTAGTCTCTATTTCATTTATTTCTACTCTGTCTTTATTGCTTCCTTCTTTCCTTTTTCCTAGTAACTTTGGGCATTCTTTCTTCCTCTTTCTCTAGTTCCTTTAGGCGTACAGTAAGATTATTTATTTCAGATTTTCCTTTTTTTAAAAAAAGAGAGAATGTGCACTAGCAGAGAGGGGAGGAGCAAAAGGAGAGGAAGAGAGCCTGATGCGGGACTCGATCTCACAACCGCAAAACCAGGAGTCGGATGTTGAACTGACTGCACCACCCAGGTGCCTCACATTTAAAGTAATTATTGATAGATATGTATTTATTGCCATATTGTTAACTGTTTTCTGATAGCTTTTACAGTTCTTCTCTTGTTCTCTTGTTCTCTTTCCCTGTGATTAAGAAATTCCTTTAGTGTTATTTTTGGGTATCAGTCTCTATTTTTTTGTGTGTCTATGATGGGTTTTTGGTTTGTGGTTACCACAAGTTTATATGTATACCACAAGTTTATATATAACATCCTAAATATATAGCAGTCTATATGAAGCTGATGGTCACTTAAGTTGAAACACATTCTCAAGGTGCTACATTTTTACTCCTCCTCCACATTTTTTAAAGATTTATTTATTTATGGTGGGGGAGTTAGGAGGGATGGAGGGGGACGTAAAGAGTCTTAAGCTAACTCCATGAGTGGAACAGATCCTGATGCAGGGCTCGATCTCACAACCCTGAGATCACAATCTAAGCCGAAACCAAGAGTCAAACTTGAGGGACTACACCACCCAGGCACCTCTGCCCCTCATCCACATTTTAAGTATATGATGTCATACTTTACATCTTTTTATTTTGTGAGTCCCTTAACTAATTTTTAGATATAATTGATTTTACTACTTTTGTTTTTTAATCTTCATTACTTTCTAAGTGACTGATCTACTACCTTTGTTGTGTGTTTGCTTTTACTTGTGAAATTTTTTCCTTTCATATTGTTCTTACTTAAAATTATGACCTTTGCTTTTCCACTTAAAGAAATCCCTTTAGCATTTCTTGTAAGATTGGTTTAGTGGTTAAAAAAAAAAAAAAAAAAAAAAAAAACCCTTGAACTTCTTTTGTCTAAGAAATTGTCTCTCAATTTCAATTCTGAATGATCACGTTGCTGGATATAGTGTTCTTGGTTGTAGGTTTTTCTTGTCAGTGCTTTGAATACATCACACCACTCCCCTCTGGCCTGCAATGTTTGTACTGAAAAATCAGCTGACAGTCATATGGGGTTTCTCTTGTGCCTAACCATTGATTTTCTCTTGCTGCTCTTCAGATACTGTCTTTATTTTGAAATTTTTACTTTTTTTTTTAACTTTTACATTTTAATTATTATGTGTCTCGGTCTGGATCTCCTTAGGTTTCTTTTGTTTGTTTGTTTGTTTGTTTGGGCTCTATGCACTACCTGGACCCAGATTCTACTTATTTCCCTGGGTTAGGGAACTTTTTAGCTATTATTTCTTCAAATAACTTCTTCTCCCTTGTCTCTCTCTTTTCCTTCTGGAATCCCTTTAATGAGAATGTTAGTGCACTTGATTTTGTCCTGGATATCCTTTAATCTGTCCTTGTATTCTTAATTCTTTTTTCTTTTTGCTGTTCAGTTTGGTTGCTCTCCAGTACCCTGTCTTTCAGAGCACAGATCTGTTCTGCTGTTGTTTCCCTCCAGTGTATTTTTTCATTTCAGTTACTGTATTGTTCAGCCTCCTCATTGGTTCTTTTTTATATTTTCTATCTTGTTGAACTTTTCACTGAATTCATGTACCTTCTGTCAAGTTCAGTGAGTATCTTTATGACCATTGTTTAGAACTCTTTCTCAGGTAGAGTGCTTATCTTCATTTTGTTTAGTTCTTTTTCTGGAGTTTTGTCTTGTTCTTTCATTTGGGGAATATTCCTCTGTCTCCTCATTTTGATTGACTTTGTTTGTTTCTATGAATTAAATGGAAAAGCACTTCCTCCAGTCTCAAAGGAATGGCTTTGTGTAGGAATGTCCCTGAGTAGACTGCATGTGCCTGGTGGCTTTGGCTGGCTGGCCTGAGCTATGGCAACCACAGGCTGGGGGCAAGGGAGTGGGGTGGGGGTGGGCATTAGGGGAGGGGTCCACAGGGCATTCCATACAGAGAGGCCAGACAACTGAAGCCAAAGCAGGTGCAGGTTGGGGCAGATGTGGGGTGAGGAGGCATTCTCAGGGTGTCCCAAGCAGAGGCCCAGCAGGGTGGCTGGAGCTGAAATAGGTGCAAACTGTGTGTTCCAAAGAGGGAGCACCCTAGCAAGACAGCTGGAGCTGAGGTGAGCATGGGCCAGATCTCAGAATGTTCCACATGATGGGGAGGGACATAGCAGGATAGCTGGAGCTGGAGTGGGTAGATGTTAGGAGGTCCCAGGGCACTCTGTGCAGAGGGTGCCTTGATGAGTCATTTGGAACTGAAGCAGATATAAGCCAGGTGTGTCTCAGGGTGCTTGGCACCTATGTTGCCTTGGCCAGACAGCTGCAGTTCCAGGGGTACTGTCCCAGGGGTGTTCTGGTGTGTGCAGTGCTAGGGCCACCTTAGTGGTATGGCTGGAGCTTGGACAGGTGTGAGGGGACTACCCTGGGTTCCAGCTGGGGCCAGTATGGGCTAGGAGCCCAGGACTCACTAAAGTGGCAGGCTGGCTAGGGTACCCAAACCCTGCTTCTGTCTATGCTTTCAAAATGGAGGGGGACCATAAACAATGGTGCTCACCATTCCTTTGTCCCCCACCATTTGGTAGATCCACAAGGGCTGGTGAGAACTTTAAATTCTAGGTAACCTTTTAAACCATGTTTTGTTTTTGTTTTTGTTTTTCTGTGCCCCAAAGAAGATAAATCTGCTCCTGGTTCCTCAGTACTATCCACTCTCATTGTACTTAACATCATCTGGGGTGGGATTCCCATGGTTACCACGTCTCTGTCTCTTAAAATCTGTCATTGTCTATTTGGTCTCGCTATCCATTGTTGTGCAGAAGCTGTTCAGTCAGCGCTCACTTCTTCAGGAAGAACACTCTCTATATAGGTGTTGATCTGGTGTGCCCATGGAGGAGGTGAGTTCAAGGTTTTTCCTACATTACCATCTTGAACCCAAATTTTGTTTCTTCATATTGAAATGCCTTGTCTGCAAACTGTCACAGCAGTGAAAATGTCTCTTTATTTGTAGGCAAACCATTGAATCCTTAGTCTTGTCATTAGTCACTCAGCCTCCCTAGTGTTGTTATGACTAGTTAAGTAAAAGACTTCTGGAGAATAACTGATATATATTACTTATTTTAATAGCATTCTTGAAAAGTCTGAATAAATTCACAGAAACTCTATAAAATGTTGAAGGGTTTAAGCAACAAAGCAACATTTAAGTTGTGACATTTATAAAACATGGTATTTACTTGTTTCTTGATTTATTCATCCACATTCACATGTTCTCTCTTGGTGCTAGAAAAGCCGAGAGATAGAAGACATAAAAAAGATTAAAAACCCTCACAAACTAGGCAGAGACAAGAACGTGAATAAAACTGGAGTTAAAAAAAAGAAGGCTCTGTGGAATGGAAGAAAGGAAGAAGAGAGGAAGAGAGCCCTCATTCATAATATGTTATATGATTTAGATTTTTATCACAGGTTAACCACCTGAGTGTAATAATTTTCAAATAACTTAGAAGTATGATCTGATTTATTCTAAAATGTGCTATCATTAACTTCAAATTTTATCTTCGGAGAATAAGTCATAAAATTACTGTGATTTTTTTCCCAACAGTAAATATTTTTTTCCATTTATTCTTACTGATCCTATTGGAAATCTTGGTTTTTATTACCTTGTTTAAAATCTAAACCATATAATAAGATAGCAAAGCATATTTTAATGGCATTTAAACCGGTGGCAACCCTGAACAAGTAGAACACTGGCAATGAGACTTTAATCTGTCAGCTAGGCAATTTTCTAAACCTGTTACTAAATTCTCCGAATCCACCTATCCAAAAGGTCAGCAGAAGTAAAGGCTTCATTGCACAAGTTGATACCAGTACTATGTCATTTGCCAAGAACACTTGGTAAAATAAAGAATTCCATTGTTTCAACAGGTTGACCTAGTGACTTAGTCAGAAAGGTTTTCTTTGTACTAATTTAGATGAAGAGACAGAATAAAGTCAAATAACTGTTTTAAGGTAGAGACACTTCAAAGTAGTGCTTAAGGGCTCTAACATCTGATAGATCTGCGTTTGAGTCTTGGCTCTGCCAGCTATGAGATCTTAGTTTAGCTTCTCTATGACTCAATTTCTCCTTTTGTAACCTGGGGATAATAACTCAAATGCAGCAGAGACTGCCGGCAATCTCTCAATACCCATTCTCCCCTTCTTCTTTAGCAATAGAACCTTAATTTTCGGCAAGACACATAAATATCTGGGGAAAAAAATCTCTTACAACTAGGTGTGGTCATTAGTCTAAGTTCTGGGATATATGTGGAAACAGTATATGCCACTTCTGGAAAGTGCCTTTAAAGAAAAAGGGTGTGACCTCCTCACCCTTCCTTCTTCCTACAGCTGGCATATGGACATGATGGCAGGGGCTCCAACAGCCTGCTTTGTCCATAAGGTAACCTTATGGATGGAAGCTATATATTCCAGAGGTATAAAACAGAGATTGAATCCCTGCCTCTATGTCATATCGGCTCTGGACTAACTATTTCTGGAATACATGAGCAGAAAAGAGAAATAAACCATCTACTAAAGTTATTGTTTCAAGTGATATAATTCCATCTCCATCAACCTTAATCCTAGTTGATATACTACCCTAAAGAAAGGTTTTAAGAATTAGGGGCACCTAGGTGGCTCAGTCTGTTAAGCATCTGCCTTCACCTCAGGCCATGATCTCAGGGTGCTAGGATCCAGCCCTGCATTGGGCTCCCTGCTTGGCGGGGAGTCTGCTTCTCCCTCTGCCCCTCCCCCCCAAACTTGTATGCTCTCTTTCTCTTTCTCACTCTCAAATAAATATTTTTAAAAAGAAAGGCTTTAAGAATTAAATGAGCTACATAGTAAGTGCACAATGAGTGATACCTATTATTATCATTATCATTATTATTATTATCAAATATAATATTATGGGCTAAATATTCAGGAGAACAAAATATATCTGTAAAAGCTTATCTTTCAGACCAGTGACATTAAGGAATTATAAACACACCTATCAAAGGATAAACTCTATCTGGGGAAGAACTTTTGATGTTATTAGAATAAATTACCTGCGATAAAGAAAGAGGTCAAATGGGCCTGAAATAACTCCTAATCTCCATGGTAACCATATGTTTTCTTATACCAACTCTTGTAGAACGTTCCCAGTCTGAAAGACCTTGAATTTTAATGAGAAACTTAAAATGGAAAATAAAGATATGTACATGTAGTATTCTGTAAAACCAAAACCTCTGACTGGTGACGATCTCCTAATAACCTCCATTGTCAACAATAGCACTACGCGAAAAAGAAACAATTTTGAAAAGAGAAATAAACTCTAAAAGCTCAAAACAAGGACCATTACTAGGAAATATATATATATATAAAATAAGTAATATAAATATACTGCATCAGAATTTGTCAAGAATCCTTTGAAATTACACAATATGTATCAGAGATACCGATGGAGAATTTGGAGATTCCAGAGCTGCCTCCCTCCACCCCTAATCAGAGACTATGTCCAAAATAATGTCATAAAAAGGTTTCTATTTATGCAACACGATAATTTTTCAAAGCATCCGTTGTTTTACCTCTTTCCCATGATTCTACTGGTGCCACAGCACACCTTAGATGGTTATTTTACTTTCCCTAATAATTGCAATACCAGTTCTGTTGATTTTATTCACCTTTTTGGTTACTTGTACCTAAACTCACAGCCAAGGTATTTTGAGGACCTGGCAGAAAAGGCAAAAATAAATTTTATAATTGCTGTGTATACAATTAGCATTTTAGGCATCTCCATTGCAAAGAACTAGCAATGGCATCTAACAGTGGTAAAAGGTAACGACCATTCTCCACCTCAGCAAGATTCATACTTTTTTGAGATTGAGACAAAATAAGAAGATGGGAGGTGATATAGTTATCAGCATCAAAATTTTACAAGTAAACAAATGTGATGTTCAGAGATGCTGATTAACTTGATCAAGGTCACACAGCTTGTTTGTGAGCAACCAAACCAAGATTTGATTTTAGATACTTTTTAAGCATTTTATTTATTTATTTGACAGAGAGTGAGAGAGAACACAAGCAGGGGAAACGGCAGGCAGAGGGAGAAGCAGGCTTCTTGCAAAGCAGGGTGCCTGATGCGGGATTTGATCCCAGGTCCCGGAGATCATGACCTGAGACGAAGGCAGATGCTTAACCAACTGCACCACCAGGCACCCCCATGATTTTAGATATTTTTAATTCTATTTTTAACTCTAGGACTGTTTTCAGCAAGCCATTCACCCTCCACCGTGTACTAACAACAGCTAGGATAAAAGCAGGATTTTGCCTTTAATACTTGGAATATTAGCGCAATAATCATGAAGATACTTGGGAAGTGGCAGAAAAGTTTTTTTTTTTTTTAAAGTGGCTCAACATTGAGAAATACTAAGATTTCAGATCAAAGAAAAGGTACTCTTTTTTTTTTAACAGACTCTCTTTTTTTTTTAAGATTTTTATTTATTTATTTGACAGAGAGAGATCACAAGTAGGCAGAGAGGCAGGCAGAGAGAGAGGAAGGGAAGCAGGCTCCCTGCTGAGCAGAGAGCCCGATGCAGGGCTCCATCCCAGGACCCTGAGATCATGACCTGAGCCGAAGGCAGAGGCTTAACCCACTGAGTCACCCAGGGACCCCAAAGAAAAGTTACTCTTGAGGCCCAATATGTTTTCAAATTCAGTATCTTTCAAATTTTGGGAAGGAAAAAGAGTATTTATACCATATATTATAACACATTTCTAGTAGGAGCTAGATACCACCTCATTATCAAACACATTAATATTTCTGTGGCAAAGCATATGAATATTCACACTAAGTGAGATAATAAAAGCTATAAAATTCACATGTCAGTTCAGAAGTTTTCATTGCTCAATGGGTTCAGTTCAGGTCAGGTTTTGAGTTCCTAAAATACTTCCTCTTTTCATAACTTTTTGGATTTCCTAATTACAGGTAAGGGACATGGACTTATACTGTGTCCTATCTCACCAGGGGAGGGAAATACTCATGATAAACTGATTATCAGAACTGACTTTCCAGTAGCAGAGTGAAGACACCACATTTACCAAGTTTGTCCCATAGAGTTGGCACAAGCTTGTTTCCTGTTTGTGACTCAATTACAGTCCATTATATGACTCAATTGAATTTAAAAGTAGGCCATGAAAATGAAATACAGGTCAGTCTACTAAAATCCAGGTAAGCTATTAAGTAATTCATTTAATAGTGACTGTTCTAATTCAATGCTAAAGCTATACTTCCAAGTTCTACACTTAACTTGAAAATAAATAATGGAGAAAATTAAGAAATACTATTACTAGATTATTAGTCCCTAAAATTCAATCATTAATGTACCATTAAGGTCCATCCTGTTTAAAGACATTTGTTACCATCCTTTACTTTGACAAATGGATTTGAAATAGACATTCAGCACATTACAGTTCAGCAAACAAGGTGCCTGGCTGGCGCAGTGGGTAGCACCTGCTACTCTTGATCTGGGGATTGTAAATTGGGTATAAGGTTACTTACAAATAAAAATTAAAAATAAAAAGTGTTGATTAGGGGTGCCTGGGTGGCTCAGTGGGTTAAGCCTCTGCCTTCGGCTCAGGTCATGGTCTCAAGGTCCTGGGTTCGAGCCCCACATTGGGCTCTCTGCTCAGCAGGAGGCCTGCTTCCCACTCCTCCTCTGTCTGCTTCTCTGCCTACTTGTGATCTCTCTCTCTCTGTCAAATAAATAAAATCTTTTATAA
Organism: Mustela putorius furo; assembly: GCF_011764305.1. Lineage (NCBI taxonomy): Eukaryota > Metazoa > Chordata > Mammalia > Carnivora > Mustelidae > Mustela > Mustela putorius. Next base: position 906,964 of record NW_025422112.1, on the reverse strand, counting down.
AGTGTTGATTAAAAAAACTAAATAAATACAAATAAAATAAAATTCAGCAGTCATTTCTATCCTGTAACTGTGCAAACCTATGGAGTGATTTAATTTGTTATTTGTCTTTTGTTGAGGGGCCTCTATATCTGGATCCAGTATATTCTAAAACTATGGATAAACTCGCAACTAAGCATACAGTCCCCAAAAACATTAACCACTCACTATCTTACATCGTTATACTCTGGTATTGCATTGATATTTTTCTCTCTTGTTCTGTGTCTCTTTTCATCTTCAGTCTTCCTTGATTCCACAACTGAGACTATTTTTCTATTAGATGTTTGTATAATTCCTATTCTCAAATGTTGAAATATGTTGGCCTTGATCTTCAGGAAATTTATCAGGAGATTTATCATAATATGGCAAAGAACTAGGAAAATTAGTAAAACACTGAAAATGGACATAGACATCTAAAAATGATTTTGGCATAATTGTTTCCCTTAATAAATTTTGGCCTGTGCGTATGGCATCATTGTGACAATGGCTACTACGCTTTTCGATTTTTTGCCTTGTAAACAGATAGTAAAGAGACCACATAATTAGACCATGCGCTGTAGGGAATATGCTGCATGGACAATCTGTTTTAAAACTGAATAAGAGGGGCGCCTGGGTCGCTCAGTCAGTTAGGCGTCTGCCTTCCCCTCAGGTCACAATTCCGGGGTCCTGGGATGGAGTCCACAGGCGGGCTCCTTGCTCAGCGGGAAACCTGCTTCTCCCTCTGCCTGCTGTTCCCCCCAGCTTGCTCTCTCTCTCTGACAAATAAATAAAATCTTTTAAAAAATAATAATAACATCTATTTCTATTTAAAAAATATTTAAAAATCTATTTTAAAAAACTGAATAAGAATAAATAAATAAATAAGCAAGCAAGAACAGGAAAAAAAAAAAGTAATTTTTCAATTACTGCCTAGAAGGTAATTTCTGGCTTGTCATATCCTAACATAAAATAAATCATTTTTTTTAATCGGCCCTCAATTCAATTTTTTCCCCCAATTTAATGAGCAGAAAATCACGTGGCATCAGGAAGAGGCAGCTACCCTCCTGTGTAGAAATGCACAAAAGTAGCTAATTACATCAAAAACAGAAAGGACATAAACACTCCCCCCCATAAAAAGGGCAAATGACAGATGGCTAAATGCGATGACTAAGTTCTACAAACATTGCCATTAATCATATTAACCACCAAAATCATTTCTTTCCTAAGGGAACATCATTTGGAATCAAATAGTACATATTTTAGAAAGAGCTCCTTGACCTGTATAAATTGAAAAATAAGCCGACATGCCTGCCCTTTCACTGCCTCCCCTGCAGTAACTCATTAACAATTTCAATTATGTTCATTCACTTTCTGGCTCCACCAAGCCCTTTCTTGCTTTTTCCAGTATCCATACACTGAACAAATTCCAAGTAACCTTAACCAAATATGAAACTCTAAAATTTAAGTGAGGAGTACTTAGAGAAAGCCAACCAGAATCTCATAATAAAATGTATTAATCCAATTCTCTGATTATTTAGAGAATAAGAGTACAGATTTGTCAAGGACACACACTCCATGAGTCGCAGAGCCCAGACTAGAACTCAAGTCCCTCCACTGCTTCTCCAGGGCTCTTTTCCACAGGTTCCTGCTGATCCTGTTTCCTATGGAATTACAACATGTGGGTAGAACCTTTTGTTAAAGAGACTATGGACTCTGAAAAACAACCGAGGGGTTTGAAGTGGCGGGGGGGAGGGTGGTGGTGGGAGGTTGGGGTAACAGGTGGTGGGTATTATAGAGGGCACAGATTGTATGGAGCACTGGGTGTGGTAAAAAAATAATGAATACTGTTTTTCTGAAAATAAATTAATTAATTTAATTTAAAAAAAAAAAAAGAGGCAGCTTGGGGGGCACCTGGGTAGCTCAGTGGGTTAAAGCCTCTACCTTCGGCTCAGATCACTATCCCAGAGGCCTAGCTGGGATAGAGCCCCATATGGGCTCTCTGCTCAGCAGGGAGCCTGCTTCCTCCTCTCTGTCTGCCTGCCTCTCTGCTTACTTGTGATCTCTGTCTGTCAAATAAATAAATAAAATCTTTTTAAAAAGAGAGAGAGAGAGACAGCTCTGTCTTTGTCTTCCACACGGGGCTCTTCAGTTTCTTCATCACAATTCTACTTTTATGTTTTCTTTTTATTTTATGGGATTTTAAAATTTTTATTTATTTATTTATTTATTTGACAGAGAGAGATCACAAGTAGGCAGAGAGGCAGGCAGAGAGAGAGGAGGAAGCAGGCTCCCTGCTGAGCAAAGAGCCTGATGCGGGACTCAATTCCAGGACCCTGAGATCATGACATGAGCCAAAGGCAGAGGCTTAACCCACTGAGCCACCCAGGCACCAGTTTTATGGGGTTTTATATCTCATTTTCTCCCAAAACATTTCAAGAGCTATACTATAACCTACTTATACTCTCTCTCTCTCTCTCTCTGACAAATAAATAAATAAATAATCTTTTTTAAAAAGAAAGAAATTATACAAATTCATGTGAAAAGATATATTTGTCTTCTCCCGGTATTGAATCAGAGGAAGAATTATATATAAATGCCAAAATAACAGATGTTGAATATTATGATGGACAAAATTCTCCATTGCCGTTGTTACAGGTACCATAGAAGCACTTTTCATATTAGCATTTCTTAAAGTGGGAAAAAATCAAGAGAGCAAAATTCATCTGTGAATGTAAGCATCTCAGAGAAACTAAATAAGTGGAATTCAGCATTTCACAATCGCTTGTCCTAACTTGATTCAAGGACTTGGCTTGGAAAAACTAGAGCAGCATTTCTGATAGTATGATCTGAAGATCCTCTGAATCAGACTATTCAAGGTTCTTTTTCAAACGGGCAGATTTCTGGCCCACATGCTAACATTACAGAATCTCTGATTCTGGAATTCAGGAATCTCAATTGTAAGTAAGTTTTATTTGGGAATTGTAGTGTTTCCTCAAGATCAAACCCCACTCTTCTCCTTGTGGCTTTGTGATGCTCCAACTAACTCTTTGTAACCAAATTTCTTCTTTGCCACCTGGCTAGCTTTTAGGTTCTGCAGATAGGGGACACTAGAGGGAGAATGGAAACTGGGTGGAGGAGATGGACCGCACTCCTAGTTTGTTTACTGTTCCAGCCAGGGTTACCTGGCTGCAGCCTCCTCCCCCAATAGTTCTCATTGTTTCCAGAAGCAGTTGGTTCCATTTTCCCCTTCATTTCCAACTCACGGAACCAGGCCGGTGGTGCTCTTTGTGAGAACCAGCTATCTTCTGAAGTCTGGGTTCCAGCTCCGCTGTGCTCGCAGCTCTGAGTTCCTGAGGCACCAGCACCATCCAGGCATCTTCCTCACCTCAGAAGTCTGGATTCCTCCTCCAAGCTGCTAAGTCCTAGCAACCCAACCTTTTCCCCTTGCTCCCCTAGGCCAAGTGGGGGCAACTGCTTCCTGCAATTACTGTGTTACATTTGTTCCTTTTCAAACTTTCAGTCCTCCAATATCTATATAACCAATTCCTTACACAAATTCTCTAAACAACCGGTAGGCTTTGTTTTTCCTGAGTTGGACCCTGACTGATACAAATATTAAAATTGGAGTTCTACCCTAGACCCAGCAATTGCACTACTTAGGTATTTATCCAAAGATTACAAAGATACTGATATGAAAGGATACACGCACCTCAGTGTTTACAGCAGCAGCATCAACAATAGTCAAATTATGGAAAGGGTCCAAATGACCATCAATTCATGACTGGAGAAAGAAAATATGGTGTGTGTGTGTGTGTGTGTGTGTGTGTGTGTGTGCGCGCATGCGTGCTTGCGCGCATGTGTATTTATACAGTAGAATATTACTTGGCCATCAAAAAGAATGAAATCTTGCCATTTACAATGATGTGGGTGGAGCTAAAGTATATCATGCTAAGCAAAATAGAGAAAGAAATACCATACAATTTCACTGATTTGTGGAATTTAAAAAACAAAATAGATGAACATAGAGGAAAAGGGAAAAAAAGAGGGAGGCAAACCATAAGAGACTCTTAAGGATAGAGAACAAACTGACAGTTGTTGGAGAGGTGGGCAGGAGATGGGCTGGACAGGTGATGGCCATTAAGAAGGGTACCTGTTGGGATGAGCACTAGGTGTTGTATGTAAGTGATGAATCACTAAATTCTACTCCTAAAACCAATGTTACACTATATGTTAATTAACTCAAATTTAAATAAAAACTTGAAACCCCCCCCCAAAAAATTGAGTTCTAGTCACTTGAAGGATTAAGGAGGTAATAACATATCTCTTAGCCAAGAGATCTCCCACTTAACAATTGTTTAAACTCCTATTTTGGTAGCAATAAATAAAAGACTGGTACTGAGAGCCACAACTAACATATTATTGCTTTAAGAAATCTCCAGAAGCTTTGGGTTCCAGATGAGCACATAAGTTGAAACTCTATTATAAAAAATGAAAATGTCTCACATAATCTCTCCCAGATTCAGAGCTAATTCAGTTTTATATAGGAGTAGCACACTTATGAGCCTGGGAGCAGAACAAAAATTTTTATCAAAAAAAGGTTTTTATTCTTCCTAAGGGCATTCATAGGAAGCATTACTTGCATCATCGGCAAAACAAACACCAAACCTTGGCCTTATACGTAAAGCCACCCATGAAGTTATGCCTACAAAATTCTTCAAACTCATTTCAATCATCTTTATTAGGGTGCTGCTTCCTCCTGAGCTAGTTGTTCCCTGACACACCTTATGTATGGATTTCTGCCTCCCTACTTTGGCTCAGGCAGTTTTCTCTGCCTGGGAGTCCTCCCTGAATGTATAAATATCTAGAGCAGTGTACATAATGGGAACTCAACCCACTTTGGAAATGGCTTTCATTGCCTTCTTTCCACATTCCAACTTCCTCAGGATTATTCTGTTTAGAACTGCCATGGCTGTTACATTTCATACACAACAAAGATTATCTTTTGAGTTGCCTGTAAACATGTATCATCTACGCACTCTTCAAGAACAAGCCATATGTCATATACCATGTATCCTTACGATGCGTCAAAGAAATGGCATCGAATAGTGACTGATAACATTTGTTGGTGAATAAATGACCTGTGAAGAGTTATCTACATTGTTTTTAGAAGTCAGCCATTCCTCCTGTACTATATTTGAGGTATCTCAAATTCTTTTAGAAATGTAGAAGATATAAACAATATCCAATATGCCTTGTACTATGTTCACAGTGCTATGAAAACAAAGTAATTGTTTTCATTTATCTAAATCTGCATAACACTTTCCACACATTAACTGTTTACATTTGGGTGCCAGTTCTGTGGAACTATTTCTTGTTTTAAAACAAGGAAACTAAGACTCTGAGAACATAAGTGACCTTGTACAAGGTCACGTAATGAGACAGTGATATTCTTGGAATTTGACAAGGGCTCTTCTCACGCACATTACCCGGTCTCCTGGGAAGCTGGTGCTTAGACAGTGATGATGACAGTGATGAGCTCACCTGAAAGATTGCTCCTCTTCTTCTGCAGAGACTCGCTTCAACACCAGGAACAACTTGAAAGGAATGACTCACAGTTCCCAGCAGCGATGCCAGTTCATGTGCTAGGATTCTGACCACAAGTGTAATGATCAGGCCAGGGAGTCAGATTTCTGCTGGACTTAGAAAAGCATCTATGTTTATGAAAGGAACACAATGGGCTGGTGACAAGTACTGTGGCTCTTGGAGGATCCCCATCCACCTCTTCACCCCAGCCAGGAGCGTGGCTCTGGAAGGACATAGGCGGTCAGCAGAGAGGTAAGTGTGGCTTCCCATTTTCAACTAGAGTGGTTACTGGGTAACCCAAGCCTCTGCACTGTTTCACAAAGTCTAGAGAGCCACTAAAATTCTTACGGGTCCACAAAATTTCAAACACACTAGCAACATAAAGGGACACAGTACAGACAGTACACACGGAGTATGTTTTCCTCTCTTGTTGAGCTCTCTGAAAAATAAGGTTAACATACACATTTGGTGGCACTCTTAACAGAGTAAAGAACGTGTTTTTTTTAAGATTTTATTTATTTGTTTGACAGACAGAGATCACAAGTAGACAGAGAGGCAGACAGAGAGAGGAGGAAGCGGGCTCCCTGCTGAGCAGAGAGCCTGATGTGGGACTCGATCCCAGGACCCTGAGATCATGACCTGAGCCAAAGGCAGAGGCTTTAACCCACTGAGCCACCTAGGCGCCCCAACATGTTTTGTTTTGTTTTGTTTTTTAAAGGTGTTAATAACATTACAGAGCTTTCAGATAATTTCATCTGGTTTCCTGGAGTCTCAAAGAAATATTATCATCAGTATCTACTTTTCTTCTATAGAATATTTGATAGATAAGATGGTCTTACTGCAAGACAAAGATTAGATTAGAGCAAATATCAAACTGGGTAAAACTTAATTCCAACGTCATCATCAGTTCAGGTAGGCGATGTCTGTCAAACTGGTCATTGTCAGTTCTCACCCCTGCCCCTCCTGCCTCTTTTCCCAACCTCCCGGTCTTCCCCTTCTTCCTTCCTCCCTTCTAATTCCCCCCTACTTCTTTCATTTTTCTGGAGTAGAGACTTCACCTTGAAGAAATCGCTTTGTTTGGTCCACTCTCAATCAAGGCTGATCTAACTAAGCAACCTGTCCTGTTTGCAGAAAATAAGAGTTAGAAAACTAAGTTTTGTGACCCAAGAGTGGAGGATCGAGTTTTGAATGCTACTGCGTGGCCCATTCGCCCTGGGATCCTGCCATCAGCAGAGAACTAGGTCCGGTTTTTCTGACTACTCTTTCATAGACATCCACATTTTACCATACCGTATACTGGTAAAATACGTGCTTCAGGGAAGTTGGCAGGAGCTATCAGAGGGCTCAAAATTATAAATTAAGTGTAAAAATATGTTTGCAGTCACCAACAAGTTAGTATTTCCATTCTAGAGAAATATTATATTTTGCCATTATAAATAATTATGTGCTTTGGCTTTTCACCATTATTTAGATGCTTTTATGGGATTATGAGCAATATTTCATTTTCTGACAAAGAGAAAATTAGAATCATGAAGATTAACGGTTGCTGGAGATTGGGCAAAGATAATAACAGTGTAATTCCTGAAAATGAGCAGATAGAAAATCAATCCAAACAAACTGGCGGAAGGAAGTCAAATTGGAACCATGCAAAATGATGTTAACGAGGAAGAGCAATCATTAAGATAGCCATGAGGTTAATTTACTTCACACTCTTTTTCACCCACCGGAGTCAGCAGATTATCCCAAGGTGAAGAAAAGATATAGGTGTAACCTTGTAAGAGGAGAGCCGTGGGACACAGCTACAGACAAAGCCAGCCTGAGAAAAAGGGCACAAAGGCTAAATATTGAATTTATATGGTGGTACTGGAAGGCAGCCAGGAAAGGTTTGCCCTGCCTTTTATTACCAAGTCTATAGTCTAAATAGGATCAAGAAGACCCTACAGGTTACCCTGAAGACCTAAGGCACCCAAACACAAGATTGCTTCATGGAGGCACTCTGGCTGGTCACTGCACAACTCCAGGAGGCACCATTCACATAGACTGCAGTGTGAAAGGAGACCCCTGAACCTGTGAGATGCGGAGTTCCTTCTGTGATAACCTGTTGGAGTCATATAGAAAAAGAGAAAAAAGTAGGATATAAAATCATACATAAAATATGATTACAGGGGCACCTGGTGGGCTCAGTTGATGGAGAGTGTGACTCTTGATGTCAGGGCTGTGAGTTCAAGCCCCATACTGAGTGTAGATATTACTTAAAAATAAAGTATGATACTGATCTTCTTTTTTCAAATAAAACATATACATAGAAAAATGACCAGAAGCTATATCAAAATAAAATTTCTGGAAGTATGCATGTATTCATTTTCTCTTATTCTTAATTCTCTATATTTTTTTATTGACTAAATTAGCAGCTTTTTATTTTTTTTATTTTTTTAAAAGATTTTATTTATTTATTTGATGGAGAGAGAGAGAGTACAAGCAGGGGGAGTGGCAGGCAGAGGGAGAAGCAGATTCTCTGCCCAGGACTCTATCCCAGGCAGATGACCTGAGCCGAGGCAGAAACTTAACTGACTGAGCCAACCACGTGCCCCAATTAGCAGCTTTTTAATCAATTAACAACACTTAATTAATTAGGAGTTTAAAACATCCAAATTGATACTATTTATAGCTTCAGTGTTAGAAAGTGTCAGAGATGTAAGGATTAGATGTCCACACAGATGTAAAATCCTGTAGAAAAACTGGACACTATTTTTCTACATGTGTTTACATTTTAACTAGTTTTGCATTTGACACTATTCAATAAAATTTAAGGATTAGCTTTGCTTTTGAAAGCTTTGATTTTATTGCAAATACTAAAGAGCTGGAATGCTGTACATCCAAAAATGAAAGGTTTCAAATACAGTTTCCTCAGTTCTAGTGTTCTCCCAATGCTGCTTACCTCTTGAGTTGGCTTCAGTTCAGACCTCAGACCTCCCCCAGCTGCAGGGACCACATGATTCCTGATTCAGGGCCAATGAAAAGAAAGATTGTCAGTCCCTAAACCAATGAGGGAGGGACTGGCTCCGATTAATCAGGATTTACCCTAGACCAGGGACAGTTAATATTACTGTTACACAGAGGGGAATGGGTAGAATCAAGGACAAATACAAGTTTTGTGAGGGTTGGAATCTATACACTCTTGGAGTTCTCTTTTAGTAAAACAATTTAAAAATACAAATTCATTATGAAAATGAACATTTATTTAGAATTAAAAAATGAATTGTAAATTTTTTAAACACAAGATCCGTGGACATCACCAAATCTAAAAACAAGAACATAATTTTTTCGTTAACTTCCAGACACATTTCCATTACATGTTTTCTACAATTTTTTCACCACAAATTGTTTGTCTCTTCCTATGACAAGTATATAATAGTTCATAAAGAAATAATAAAGATAGAATTCAATCTTTCCTCTAGCATATATAATTTGAAATTCTTTTCATTTGATAATTTCAGTAACTTTCTTTTAGCATCACAATTAGTTATCTGTGATGTTCTACAAATTTTCAGGAATGTTATCAAATTTGGGTAGGCTCCTATCAAATTATTTTTTTCATATATGGCAATAAAATTTGGAGGAATCTTTCACAGTCCAGCTTCTGGATCTGACCTCTCAAATTTTAAATATCCTCCATTACCCACAGACTACCAGCACCAGGCACTATAGGATCTCCTTATGGTTCCATACATACATCCTATGCCTTGGTTGGTACAGCACAATGGGTGATTTCTGGAAACCATTTTACACCAAGGCAGCTATCTGTTCATGGGAGTAATTGAAAACCAGGTAAATATGTGTGCCATTAAACCCCCCCAAAATATTCTATACTCACCATTCACTAAATACCCTCGATTGGATCTCAGAAATTCAGTCCTAACCAATGAGAGTTAATGTGACCATGTTAAATCAGTATTCAGGTCCAATAACAATGCAATCTGTCTGAGAAGTGATCAAAAATTTTTCCTAGAAAAAAATAGTGCACAATTTTTTTTATTATAACAATCAACTTACATGTGCTTCTTAGTTAACTAGTTAATAATTGGTTAATGTATCCCATTCCTGATGTGGTTCCACATCCAGTGGCATGATGGAGGGGGAGATAGACATAGAAATATGTCACCAGACCTTGACTTTGAAGAACTAGTGACCGGATAGGGGCATCAAAATTTATAGGGCATTCATTTTCTGCTTTAAAATACTTGGTAGATTAAAAATAAACAATAAATTAAATATATATTGGCATTATGAACATTGTAGTTTTATATTGTACACATTAATTACATGAAAAATATAAAGGCTACTATATAACTATTTGAAAATGAGTTTGGTTGGAGATTCACACTGACGCTGTGGAAGGAACAGTGTCTACCCAGCTTTAGTGTGCATTGTTTCATCTTGGATTCAAAGCTATTTAACATTTTCATCACTTGTGTGGTTGATGGACTAGAGCGCATGATGATTAAATTTACAGATAATAGTAAATTGGAATAAGTGGTTATTGCTTTGGAGGACAAGATTAGAATTCTAAATGACCTTGCAAAGCTGGAAAGCAGAGTCATATAAATAGACTGATGAGCAATTGTGTTGAGAAATGTGTGAGGAAGTACACTTGGGATTTTTTTTTTTAACTACACAAACAAAATGTACCAATTTCTTGAACAAACATTTTTTAATGCAGAAGCCACTATCCATCACAAATTGAATACACACCAGTAAGTATAGCAATTACGTTTCTAAAATGTTTCATTTTAAAGGTGATTTTAACAACAGTGTAAATGGAAAGAAAGAGAAAATAATATATTTTCCCACTATGTCTGGTACCAGGCAATCTCTCATGGGTCAAGGTTTACTTTAATTCAGGAGATAATGATTTTCTAAGGGTATTTGGCTACAGAGTTTCTGCATCTGTTAGATTTCTCCATTGGGTGGAAAGAATGTTGGAGTAGTGTCAAGAGGGCCTAAAATTGGAGTCTGTTCAATCAGTACTCATAAAACATTTATACATAACATTGTACCAAATACTATAGGCAATAAGATACATAGGGCATGATGTCTCTGGGCAAAGGAGGATTTGAAAGGATTAAAAACACAGTAACAATATGCATTCTCTTCCTTAATTATGTAGCAAAAAAATTTTTTCACTTATTCCATAATTAAAATTGGTGGCATTTGTCAATTATATCTATCATTACAATTTTTCCAAGGTTAATGTTATGAGATAAATTGAATATTAATACAAATAAATATAGAAGTATTTATGAAAACATGGGGCACCTGGGTGGCTCAGTGGGTTAAAGCCTTCTGCCTTTAGGCTCAGGTCATGATCCCAAGGTCCTGGGATCGAGCCCCACATTGGGCTCTCTGCTCAACAGGGAGCCTGCTTCCCTCTCTCTCTGTCTCTGCCTGCCTCTCTGCCTACTTAAGACCTCTGTCTGTCAAATAAATAAATAAATAAATCTTAAAAAAAAAAGGAAATATTTATGAAAATAAGTCTGATACTCAGAGCAACATCACAAACCCACTTAGAATAGCTTTGATGAGTTAGTCACAAGCATTGTGCCCCACACGTATCAAAGGAGCAGAAAGCTGACAGCCTCCAAAACATTATGGTGAGTTAAAAATCAATACATGTTTATTTTTGGCACAAGTTATTTTATTACTCTGTTTTGCTGGTATTTGAAAGCCAGGCACAAAAGTTTAAGGAAGTCTTATTAACTTTGCTGAGAGAGCAAAATACATTTTAAAAAATTGGTTTAAAACAGTGGAATTAGAAAATATCTGAACCCAGGAACCCCGTAGGAAATAAATCACTGTTTATATTTTATCCACATCATTCTATCCAGTTTTAAGCTATGAATGATTTATAGTATTCCCCACTGTAACATTTATGCTTGCTATATTTTAACCTCAAAGATTAAAAAATGTTCTAAAGAAATTTTCTACTTTCTACAAAATAAACATCAAGAAAAAAACAACAGATGGGTCGCCTGGGTCGCTCAGTGGGTTAAAGATTCTGCCTTCAGCTTGGGTCATGATCCCAGAGTCCTGGGATCGAGCCTGCATCGGGCTCTCTGCTCATCAGGGAGCCTGCTTCCCTTCCTCTCTCTTTCTGCCTGCCTCTCTGCCTACTACTCTCTGCCTACTACTTGTGATCTCTGTCTGTCAAATAAACAAATAAAATCTTCCAAAAAAAAAAAAAAAGAAAGAAAGAAACAACTGCAAGAAAAAGAAACTGTAATTTTTATTATATTATTTATGTACCTTTTTTAAAGTCATCATAGTAAATTTAGTTTGGGATGTACAGTTCTCAACAGTCTTAGCTCTCTGTACAGGGCTCTTTTGTAATTTGAAGTTCCTCCCCAAGCACTCCAGATTTTAAATTCTCCTCTGAGCAAACTCTGTGACTGTAACTCTCAGGATTAATGTTTCTATTTCAAATGGCATTTTTAAAGATTGTATTTCTAGGGGCGCCTGGGTGTCTCAGTGGGTTAAAGACTCTGCCTTCAGCTCAGGTCATGATCCCAGGGTCCTAGGATCGAGCCCCGCATCTGCTCTCTGCTCAGCAGGGAGCCTGCTTCCTCCTCTCTCTCTGCCTGCCTCTCTGCCTGCTTGTGATCTCTCTCTGTCAGATAAATAAAAGCTTAAAAAAAAAAGTTTAAAGATTGTTTCTATATTATTACAAAACGTTGCATATCAATGAGTTAGAAGAAGTACCTTTGGTGAAGGAGGAAGGAATGAGAGTAAAAATTACAAATTAAGGTAAAAAACTTAAAAACTAAAATAAGAGGAAGTTTCATGGACTGATGATGAAAAAGTAGAAGGAAGTATGGGTATGGAGAATAATGTTCTTTTTTTTTAAGGTTCTATTTATTTATTTGACAGAGAGAGATCACAAGTAGGTAAGGAGGCGGGGGGCGGGGGGAGGCAGGGAGAGGAGGTGGCAGGAGCAGACTCCCTGCTGAGCAGAGAGCCCAGTGTGATGTGGGGCTCAATCCCAGGACCCTGAGATCATGACCTGAGCTGAAAGCAGAGGCTTAACCCACTGAGCCACCCAGGCATCCCAAGAATAATGTTCTTAATCATTCTAAAGTTTAAAAATAATTTTTTAAACATTTTATTTATTTATTTATTTATTTATTTGAGAGAGAGTGACAGATCACAAGCAGGGGGAGGGGCAGAGGAAGAAACAAACTCCCCACCGTCCAGGAAGCCCAACTCAGGACCCATCCCAGGACCGTGGGACCATGACCTGAGATGCTTAACCACCGACTTTGCCACCCAGGCACCCCTAAAAACGATTTTTTAAAAGGAGAGTGGCAGTAATTCATGGGGGAGACAAACGTTATCTAATAGCGGTTTTCAAGTTTTCACTAGGGAAGTGGTTCTCAGAATGTGGTCCCTGGACCAGCAGAATCAGCATCCCCCAGAAACTTGTTAGAATTGCAAATTATCAGGCCCTATCCCAGACCTACTGGGCCAGCAGCTAAGGGGTGGGGCCCAGTAATCAACTTTTGACAATGCTCTGGAGGTCATTCTATGCATGATAAAGGTGGAGAATCATATTAGTAACCCCTGAGAGCTTTTAAAACTACCAATACCCAGGCCCCTTCCCAGACCAACAATATCAGAATCTTTAAGGATGGGGCCTGGGCATCAGTATGGTTTTCAACACTCCCTGTCTGCTTTCAGTGTTGGGTAGATTTGGGTAAAGAAGCTGCCTTAGAGAGAGCCCTTCTTCAATCCCAGAGAAAGGAGCCAACTGGCTGAACTCCCAAACTAACCCCTCTTCCACAAGATTAGTCAAATCTCAAACCCATTTACTTCTTTTTCAATGACAGATGTTCTTAAAAGAAATTTGAAAACCACAGGTTGAATGCAGTCAGGATTGATTGATTCTATTTAAATCCATTAACACCTTTATCAGTAGATCCTAAAGCCAAGGCAATAAGGACACTACAGTTTCATTTGATAAGAGTAAGAGGGAAGATGACCCCCCTGACCATGGAATGCATGGGGTATGTGTTGAGGACACCTCAAGAGACAAGAATCTGGAGGAAGGGCCACAGCCCTCGTGGAGGGGAAGGTAGGAGAGAGTCCTACCATAGGAGGCCGAGCAGGCCCAGACAGGGATTTAAAAGAATAAAAAGCGGATATGCTGTCACAGACAAATCTCATTGGCGTCAATCAGAGTTTACCTGAGGCTAACCTTGTACAGCCAAATGGAGGTTAGTCAGATATAGAGATAAATTATCCCTGAAATTATTGAGCAAATAGTGGGGAAACTTTTTAAAATTTCCTGACATTAGATGTACATGCAAATTCCAGGCCCTATCTCAGCAGAACTGCGCTCAATCATCTCCATGAAAGGTTCCTCAGAAAAGGAGCTGGGTGTTCACTAACAAAATGATGGGTTTTTCAAGAGACGCCATTTGTGGGATGCCTGCCTGGCTCAGTCAGTTAAGCATCTGCCTGTGGCTCAGGTCATGATCCCCAAGTCCTGGGATTGAACCTCACGTCAAGCTCCGCACTCAGTGTGGAGTCTGCTGTTCCCTCTCCCTCTGCCCTCCTCCACTCCCGCAACACTTGTGCTTGCTCTCTCTCTCTCAAGTAAATGGATAAAATCTTTTAAAAAAGAGAGAGAGATGGTGTTTCCTGGGTTTCCAGTTGGAAGCTGGTATTAAGGGAAAGACACAGAAACTCCCAGAACTGTTCTATTAGTTTTCTCTGGCACCAAGATTTAAAAAATTATACTGAAAGTTTAGCAAACTTGGTTAGAGTGATCTCCATTCTTCATAAAAAAGAATAGACATACAAAAACTGAGACAATAACTTATTGATTAAATTATAAAAGATGAATGTTGAATATTCTGAGTTAAAGGAAATCAGACAGAAATTAGATTGGTTTAACTTTCAGTTGAAGACACTTAGTGATGAAGTTACATGTCCCAGTACTTAAGCTGTGGCATTAGAGAAGCAATACATAGCTTAAAAATTTATGAAATATGGTCCAGGCATATAAAATACCTCAAATACCAAGTAATGGCATTCAAAAAATAAAAATAGAAAAAGCAAATAGCTGAGGGTCTCAAGAGTAAAATTTCTAATTTTTAAGATAGCATAAAATGTGTTTTGGTTTTTCCCTACAACAATAGCTCAAAAACTTTAACTGTCCCAGAATCATCTGGGAGCCTTGATAAATCAGATTTCTGGGCCTTCCTTCCCTCCAGAGTTTCTGAGCTCAGAGTTCTGGAGTGCAAAATTTAAGTTCTCTGGTGATGCTAGGCTACTACTCTGAGAACCACAGTTTGAGAAGCACTGATTTAGAATACTGATTAAATTCTAGCATGTGCGATATGTTTAAAATTACATAACATGTAAGATTGATAAAGAGATAAAGAATAAGTCAATAAATATACTTGACCTACCACCCAATCTAAGAAATTAAACACTACAGTTGAATTCCCCTATTTATTTTTTCTGGATTCCATTCCCTTCCAACTTACCTAAGGGTAATCATTATCCCTCATGTTTAATCATGATTCTTTATGGTCTGCAAAGAACTGCAAATCAACAAGAAACACGAAAGTTTGTGTTTGTTTGTTTGTTTTTTAAGATGCAGAACATAATTGGGCTATTTTCAGAAGAAACTCAAAAGATGATCAGCAATTATATGAAGTCATGTTTGAACTTACCAATAATCAGAGGAATACAGAATTTTTTTTAAAGATTTTATTTATTTATTTGACAGACAGAGATCACAAGTAGGCAGAGAGGCAGGCAGAGAGAGAGAGAAAGAGAGAGGGAAGCAGGCTTCCTGCGGAGCAGAGAGCCCGATGCGGGGCTCGATCCCAGGACCCTGAGATCATGACCCGAGCCGAAGGCAGCAGCCCAAACCACTGAGCCACCCAGGCGCCCCAATACAGGATTTTTTAAAACTATGAAATAACACTTTACATCCATTTAATGGGCAAGAATTAGGAAGCTGGGTAATTTCACGTGTTGGAGGGTTTGTGGTGCAGAGGGAGACAGGAATGTCTGTGCCTATTGGTGCAGCTTTCTAGAAAATAATCTAATTTCTTGGTCATATCAGTATTGGTATATGCACAGTGCCCCCTGCACAGGACCTGCAGGTCCTGACTATCCTTCCCTAAGAAAAGAGACCTGTTCAAAGATTGTGCTGAAAGTCAGCGACAATCTAGTGTCTACAACTGGAGAGGTAGATAAACAAAATGTGGTAGAAGCAATCACCCCTTGAACTACCATCTCACAATTAGAAGAAACAGAAGACTACATTTACACATACAAACACAGATAAATCTTAAAATCTAGTCCTGGTTTTTAAAAAGACACAAAGTGAGGGTTGCCTGGGTGGCTCAGTCAGTTAAGCATCTGCCTTCGGTTCAGATCACGATCCCAGGATGCTAGAATCGAGCCCCACATCAGGCTTCCTGCTCAGGGGGGAGCCTGTTTCTCCCTCTTCCTCTGCCTGCCGTTCTTCTTGCTTGTGCTCTCTGCCAAATAAATAAATAAATAATAATAAAAATTAAAAGACACAAAATGAAATTTCTATCACAATGCCATATGTATACATATTATTTAACTCTCTACTGTTTGAAGGAAAACTGCAGACATGATACACTTAACCCCTTATTATCTAAGCCCCAGAGTCCTGAATAGAAAATAAGAACATTCTCTTCCATCATTGTAGACAATTATAATAATCAGGAAGTTAGCACTGACATGATTATATTAGCTAATTCACAGACTCATATTTTTTCCAATCATCCCAGTAATGTTTAACAAAAGAAAATCCCGGGTCATAGACTGTATTCTGCTGTCATGTCATGCTGCTTTAATGATGAGTACTGTAGTCCCCACTTGTCCACAATTTCACTTTCTGGGGTTTCAGTGACCCACATTCAACTGTGTTCCAAAGGCAGATGATCCTCCTTCTGATGTACAGTCAGAAGAGCAGGAGTAGCCCCACCCCACATCACAATGCCTACGTCATTTCATCTCATCACATAGGCATCAGGTTCAGTGTTATCTGTTATCTGCAGTTTCATGCGTCAACTGAGGGTCTTGGGCCCCCCCAAAGATAAGGGAGGACTACTGTACAAGTAATTGTTTTTAGGATATCCCTCAGTTTGGGTTTGTCTAAAGTTTTCTCATGATTACATTTCAGTTATGCATATTTGGCAAGAATACCCTTGAGGGCACTTGACATCAGTTTTTCCCATTATTGGTGATACTAATATTGCTCATTTTGTTAAGATGGCAGGTTTCCCTCGTTAAAGTAACTACTTTTTCCTTTGCAATTAATAAGTGTCTCTGGTGGGACGCTTTGAATCTATATAAATATCCTATTACATATCAAACATTCGCTCACTACTTTTAGCACCTATTGATTATTTCCTGAATTGTTATTTTGATAGTCGCCAAATGGTGATTTGCTAATTCCATTTCTTCCACATGTACTAAATGGCATTCTACAATAAAGAAGATCTTTCTCTACTCCCTTGTTTATTTAAGTAAGGCCTCATGGATTCTCACTTTATTCAGTGGGTTATAATCTGCTATTATCCTTACTTATTTTGATACCAAGTTGTCCCAGATTTGGCCAGTGAGAGCCCCTGTAAGTTGGTTTCTGACTTCTGTTTATATGTTTCCTTTCATCTCTGAGTACTTCTAAAATTTCTAGCTCAAGATGCTCCAAACCCATTTTGTATTTTCCCAGATTCAGTCCAGGAACCATTCATTTCTCCAAGGAGACCTGTTTCTCTTTAGAGGAGAATGCTTTTCAGAAACCAAAATCTGGACATTAAGTGTGCTTGATATCCAATCCAATATCCCAGCCTTCTCATGTTCCACACTTGCAACTCCCCTTTCCTGGCAGTAAAAAACCTGGTTCCATTATACAAAATATATTTACTTATTTTCTTAATTCATGAGTATTCAGAAAGTAGTTTCAGAGATAATCAAGGCTTCTAACTACACTTCAGTACTTATTTCGAGTTTTTGTCTTTGGGAAGTGTTCTTGAGTAAGGAGTGACAAAAAGATAATAGTCTCCCTGAACCAGGAGGTGGTCCCATATAACCCTGTTTCTCCAGCTGTCACAAGATCCACACATCTAATTGACTCTTGATAATGATTTATTTAATAAGTGATCCACTAGGTTTTTCTTTAATTTTTTTAAGGTTTTATTTATTTATTTACTCACTTATTCATCCAGTCATTCAGTTGGAAAGAGAGGAGAGAGAGATTAGGGGGAAGAGCAGAGGGAGAACAAGCAGATTCTGTGCTGAGCATGGAGGCCCACATAGGGCTCAATCCCACCACCCTGAGATCATGACCTGAGCTGAAATCAAGAGCTGGGTGCCAAACCGCTGAGCCACCTGGGAGCCCCATCCAAATAGTTTTTTGAGACTCATAAACATCTGGGGCACCTGTGTGGCTCAGTAGATTAATTATCTGTCTTTGACTCAAGTCTTGATCTCAGGGGCTGGAATCCAACCTGGGGTCCAGCCCGGGGTCCAGAGGGGCTGTAGCTCCACACTCAGCTGGGAGTCGGCTTCTCCCTCTGCCCCTCCCCCACCGTGCTCTTGTGAGCATGGGCACTCTGCCTCAAATAAGTAAAATCTTTAGATGCTCCCTGGTGGTCTAGTGGTTAGGATTCGGCCCTCTCTCTCAAATAAGTAAAATCTTTAAATTAAAAAAAAAAAAACAACACTCAAAAGCATTATGGGTTGAAATAAAGAATGATTAAAGAAACAAAGTTGGGGCACCGGGGTGGCTCAGTGGGTTAAGCCTCTGCCTTCAGCTCAGGTCATGATCTCAGGGTCCTGGGATCGAGTCCCACATTGGCTCTCTGCTCAGCAGGGGGCCTGCTTCCCTTCCTCTCTCTCTGCCTGCCTCTCTGCCTACTTGTGATCTCTGTCTGTCAAATAAATAAATAAAATCTTAAAAAAAAAGAAAAAAATTAAAATAAAAATAAAAAAAGTTTTGAATTAAAGTGGTAATAGTTGACCTTCACTTATTTTCTGTCAAAAACTTTTGCTTGAGAACTGCCCTTTCATAGACATCATTGAGTATAATTAACACACAATGTGACATTAGTTCCAGGTATACAACATAATGATTCAACTTCTCTATATGTTCTGCTATGCCCACCACAAGTATAGCTACATGTCATCATACAGCATATTACAATATCCTTACTTACTTTTATTTTAGAACTGTGTACATGATCATCTTTTCTATACCCCCTATGCTGTATCTTTTAGTCCCATGATTATCCATTCCATAACCAAACCTGTATCTCCACTCCCTTTCACGCATTTTGCCTATGCCTTGACCACCCCACCCCCTTCCCTCTGGAAACCAGAAACAAACATTGACAAGATTGAAGGCTTAAATTTTTTTTTTTTAATTGGGAAGTAGAAACCACACAGCAAACAACCAACCCACGGTGATTGCTTTCTGAATCTATTTAATATATTTAAAATAAAGGGCTCTGTGTGCCTCTTCCTGGAGAGCTATCAACAGAGGTGTGAAAAAAAGTTCTTGAGAGATAATGTAATCAGTCTACGGCCATACCACCCTGAACGCGCCCGATCTTGTCTGATCTCGGAAGCTAAGCAGGGTCGGGCCTGGTTAGTACTTGGATGGGAGAGATAATGTAATCAATGGGAGAGGAAAGGTTTTCCCGCTCCTTCAGGAGTATAAAAGGGGTTGAGAGAGGCCTGGGTGATCCACTCCGAGAGCTGAGAGTGAAGCCACAAGCTGTGGAATTTCCTTCTGACAACCAGCCCAACGAACGGACCCCAGGAGAACACCTTCAGTAGACGGTGAGTGGACCCACACCAACCGGTGTATTAAAGGGTCTAAAAGTCAATCTCCTCAGCCCTTAGAAACTGTTAACAGCGCTTTGGTGGAGTGAATCTATGATACAGGTGTGGGTGGGGGAATTGTTTCTAAATATATGTAAAATGTTTGATTTTTAGAACTGTGTACATGATCATCTTTTCTATTAAAAGTTTCAGTTTGTACAGAAGGAATCTGATCACCAGATTTCACATGTGTTCATATTTTACAGTCTAAATAATCAGGTCAGTCAATGGGACAAATGTGTGACATCAGACCTATCCCAGATAATTGAGGAAACCATGGCCATAGAATTTATATTTTAATTATTCAAGGTTACCAAACTTTGAAACAATGTCCAGTATAAGCTGTGCCAAGTCATAATGTAATGTAATATCTGGCCACTGGAAGTTTAAAAATCAATTTTTTTATAATTTTAAAAATCAGTCTGATAATGGAAAGGTGAGCCACAATTAATTTTTTATAGCCTGAAATTAATTTTGCTTTGGGAATCTAATTGAACAAACTTGATCATAATTACCTGGACCTTTAAAAAAATATATTGATAGGAGGGTGTGTGGGGGTGGCTCAGCCAGCTAAGTGTCTGTTTTTAGCCCAGGGTCCTGGGATTGAACCCCACATTAGGCTGCTTGCTCAGTGGGGAGTCTGCTTCTCCCTCTCCGCCCTCCCTACCTATCCCTCTCCCCACCCATGGCTTGTGCTCGCTTTCTCTCAATAAATAAACAAAATAAATAAATGTTGATAAGGTTCTTTCAGTACTTGTACTGAAAGCAATAGAAGTCATGTAGATAATTGGAAAGATAAAATAGAAAATAGAAAATAAAATGTCTATAATTTATGCAACTTCAAAAATAGTCACTCTGGAAAAAAAAAATAGTCACTGTATTTTGTTATAATTCTTTCCAGAATGTTTTTTCTTGTACATACAAACATTTTGTTTCAAAACTAGGATTATGTCGTATAATGTATATTATCCTTAACATTGTTTCATGACCAAGACCTCTTTTCAGTGAATACTCTTGGGAAATGTAATATAAATAGTTGCATAGACTTCTTCATACAAACTTACCAAATTGTATCAAATTGATCTGCAAAGATGACGTGGATGGAACTAGAGGGTAACATGCTTAGCGAAATAAGTCAATGGGAGAAAGACAACTATCATATGATCTCCCTGATATGAAGAAGTGGAGATGCAACATGGGGGGGTTAAGGGGGTAAGAGAAGAAAATGAAACAAGATGGGATTGGGAGGGAGACAAACCATAAGTGACTCTTAATCTCACAAAACAAACTGAGGGTTGCTTGGGGGAGGGGGTTGAGAGAAGAGGGGTGGCGTTATGGACATTGGGGAGGGTATGTGCTATGGTGAGTGCTGTGAAGTGTGTAAACCTGGCGATTCACATACCTGTACCCCTGGGGATAAAAATATATTATATGTTTATAAAAAAAAAAACTGATCTGCAAAGTTCAAGGTAGTAAAGAAAAGGTATATCTTAAAAATACTGATTAAATTCAAACCATCTTTCTCCTCAAAGTATACTATTCAACTTTAACCAACATATTTGTCTAATCAAATAAGCCCCCAGTAATCACGTGGTATGACTTAGTGAATGCAACCTCTTGATGATATCAAAGCTTTGCTTTGAAAGATACAGTTTGTTACTCAAGTCTGAGTAGAACCTGCTATAGTAACTGAATAATCTGCACACAGTTTTAGTCCCTGCTGCATAGTGAAAACCAAATGTCAATGTGCTTCCTCCTTATAAATAACCAATTACATGGGTGACCTAAAAATAGAGTTCTTGTTGGCTAAGACAGGTTAATGACAGCCAGCTTGGAATCCTGTCATGTAGCACAGCTATTTTTGTGCCACAGTGTAGCTAGATTTGTCAATCCTCTCTGGCCTTTAGCACATATTTTAAATCTTAAGGCCCCAAATAAGTAATCACAGCTAAGGAATGAGGAGTTTACTAGTGAAAAGTTGATTGCATTATTTCTGATTAGATCAGGAGGGAATTAGAATTCCATGTTTTTGTGTAGAAGAGCAAGAAAAGGTAAAGCATGATTCAAAATTCACAAAAGGGGGGGCGCCTGAGTGGCTGAGTGGGTTAAATCCTCTGCCTTCAGCTCAGGTCATGATCCCAAGGTCCTGGGATCAAGCCCCACGTCGTCGGGCTCTCTGCTCAGCAGTGAGCCTGTTTCCCTCCTCTCTCTCTGTCTGCCTCTCTGCCTACTTGTGATCTCTGTCAAATAAATAAAATCTTAAAAAAAAAAATTTAAAAGGTAACAGGACAAGGGAAAGGAAGAATAAATTATGGTGGGAACAGCTAAGCAGAACTTATTGTCCAGCTTGGGAGTGTAATTGTAACGGCATACAACTACCTTATTTGACTCAAAATATTTAAGAGGTAATGGTTACAGTTGTTTAAAGCAGAAAATAAGAATGAATAATAGCAGGTCATCAAAGTTACTGATGTCATATTCCTTGGCCTTATTTTAAGAAATATATAAAAACAGCTGGAAATACAGTTATCAATCTAGAAACTTCCACAGACCTTTTTTTTTTTTTTTTTTTGGTAACTCAGTGATTTAATTTTTTTCAAGATTTTAATTTTAAGAAATCTCTATACCCAATATGAGGCTCGAACTTACAATCCCAACATCAAGAGTCACATGCTCTACCAACTGAGCCAGACAGGTGCCCCTAATTTTTTTCTTAAAGTAGAATACTGGAAACATAAATATTCAGATTAACGATGGCAGACTTCACTCAGCAGAGCCAATAAAAAGACTTTACAATTCCTCTCACCAGAAATGTAGCTACAATTCAGTCTTACAGTCTTTTTTTTTTCCAAGTACATTTCATTACAGTAGAATTTTCTCTATTCTTGTCAGCTTTCTGATAACTCTGGAAAATTCAACACCTATGAAAACCATTTATGTTCTTTTTATCCAACTACCATTATACTGGGAGTATGTGGTTCAAAATTTGGGACAAAAAATTCTTCGATTCTTTCTTCTATACTCTGGTCCCTCTTTAGGAACACTGTCATGACTTCACATCTACTCCCCATTCCAACCTCCCAGGCAGAACTAGGCATCACCCTGCAGGGTTCCCGTAGGATACAACAGAAAACCTCCATTGTAGCTTTTATTGGCAGTACTATAGCTGTTTACATACGGGACACTTTTGAGGACAGCATCTTTGTCATGGTTGCATAGCCACCTTCTAGACCAGCGCCTAGTAAATGCCAACAGAAATTTTTGTCATAATTCTATAAGAATAAAATTGTTTCTAGGGGCACTGTGGGCAGTTCTGAAACACACAGTGTGGTTTCTGCTGAAGATGTTAACTTGTGGTTGATAGAAGAAGAGAGCCAAGCAAAGCAGCAATTATTCCATGTAGTCCTAGAAAACTTGTACCTCCATTTCCTTTCATCTTTTCACTCCCAGAACAACTCGTGTTTATTTCTAGTAATAGAAATAGTGTTAACTGATCCTCCCTTTTTCCAAGGAGAACATAGTTGGCTCGGCAGAGAGAATGGGCTCTATAAAAACTTTAGAGGCTGTCAAGATAGGTGGAGGTACACGTATGACTCACGATGGCAACCATCTCCATCATTAAAGGACTGAGTCAGTTTTCAGAGAACAGACAGGGACCTTGGAAAAGTTCCCTGGAAATCAGAACATTTAAGAATTGGGTTTTCTTGTCACACTCATTAGAGTAGTTCTAGACCTAAAGTAGGTAAAATACTTGCAATTCCTGTCAGCCAGAGTGTACCCCTCTCTCCTGTCTCTCTCTTTTTTTTTTTTTTAAGATTTTTATTTATTTATTTATTTGACAGAGAGAGAGAGAGATCATGAGTAGGCAGAGAGGCAGGCAGAGAAGCATGCAGAGAGGCAGGTAGAGAGAGAGAGAAGGAAGCAGGCTCCCTACCAAGGAGAGAGCCCGATGCAGGACTTGATCCCAGGACCCTGAGATCATGACCTGAGCCAAAGGCAGAGGCTTAACCCACTGAGCCACCGAGGCGCCCCTTCTCCTGTCTCTTTAGATACAGGTTTGTAGAAGTGACATAGGACCTGGGTTACCAGAATTATTGCTACTACTACTGTAGCTGTCATTGCAGTCACAATTTTGGAACCACAAAGAAGCTTGCATGTCCCACTGCATTCAAAATGGATGACTTTGTCTCCCTGAGTAACATACCTACCTTGTATTACCAAACATATGCTTCCACTCTATCCACCAATGGTGGCTATCTTAGAGCAAGAGCACCCGAAGCTTTTAAGATTCATGGACCCCACATTGTAAGTAAATAGAATCAGCACAGATGTCTCTAATGGGTTTGGGATCCAGGGTACCAGAGAAGATGTGAACATTATTTAAGGGACATGTGGACTCTCGAAGTATGGAAAGAATGAGTCTGGGAACAGTTTTGACTGGCTCACTTAGTAAGTGTGTTTTAACCTCTCCTTACATAAGATGGGATAGCAATTCTCCTCCCAATGCCTTGCTAGAGTAGATAAGGCATATGATCAGATTATATAAAGGAAAGTATTTGGGAAGTTAAATTGCATGGAAATGCAAGTACATTCCTGTTCAGAGGACTTCCCCCGTGGCTCTGTGATGACTACCACTATTAGTGACTCCTTGGATGAGTCATTTATCCTCTCCTGTTCTCGGAGGTATAATTGGGATATCTTCCAGCCCTTACCATTCTCTCTTTACATGACTCTGAATTTCTTTCATCTTCTTATATTTTGGAAAAACTCCGTCCTCCAATCCCTTACTGCATTTCCTGCCTGTCATCGTTCTAACGGCTTTGGAATCTCAGTGCCTCCTAAACAGCGTACAGATAGAAACCCTTCATCATTTCCCCCTGACAATGACCATGGCAGGCAGAAAAAGGTTGAGGCATGTAGTTTGAAAAGATAAAAGGCCCTTACCAATGAAAGATTATCATGTAGAAGCCAGGGATCCAAGAATAAATCACCAAGAACCACAAAGGGCCATTTTTAATGATTACCATAATATCACAAATTTTGGGCATGATTGCAGGATAAAACTCTAAATTGGATGCAACTACTCCCCAAGATATTTGCCATACTGAATTAATCTGTGTATGTACAATAGTCACCTGCCGGGATTTTCCCCACTCTAAAAGGGTGTAATTAATGGAAAACTATTAGAAATAGTGTGAGATCTGGGGGCACCTAGCTGGCTAAGTCAGTAGAGCATAAGACTCTTGGTCTCAAGGTTGTGAGTTTCAGTCCCATGTTGGACACAGAGATTCAAATAAATAAATAAATAAATAAATAAAGGGTTGAAAATCTTTTAAATTTTTAAAAATTAATAAAAACTTTGTAAAATGTTCTTAAATAATCATCATTACCACTGACTGGTCAACAGTTTCAGTGTATATAAAGATTACCCAATAGACAACTGAACATGTGCCATATTCTTCACAATTAAACTTTAACATTAATTAGTATTCTTTTGGTACAACCAACAAAATAAAGACAAAGGAAATATTTCCTTTAAAATTCCAAAAAGTTAGTCCAGTCTTCCATTTCACATTTTTTGCTAATCTAAAGGTTTAATCACACTAATACAGTATAACAATTTTGAAATATTACAATAAACTTGCTTTAGGTTTGCCATGTTAAATAATTTCTCAAGTGCATTGTTTCCATCTGCTTTATAGTACGCAAATTGAAGATAACACTAGAGGGGAAGTTAAATCTAGAATTCTCGGTTCAAGGGCTCTGCCAAAGAGATCAACATATCACTATCACTTTGGGTGAATCTGTACTAGATCAATAATTTATTCCTAAGTCACTGATACTATTTGTCAGTTCTTTTGCCTTGTTATTTTCAAGGAATAAAAAGTAAGTTTATTCTAAACTGTAATATAAAAGTGAATTGCAGTCTTTTAGGAGAAATTCTCAAACACACAAAAAAATAAAAATAAAAAGATAGCAAACAATCTGTCCTCTTGGGTGATACTATCCAAGATAAGTCAGCCTGTTATCATCATCACTTTCTTGATTTCACCTTCTAATCTCATTGTCTACTGCCAGATCCTATTTCTCAAGGTTTCTGTGCCTACCAAACACCGACATTGCCCTCCAAACATCCTTAACTCAAGCATAAAATAATAATAGCACAAAACACACTATTTGCTCATTAAATACCTACCATGTGCCAGGTACTGTGTTAGGAACAGGGAAAATAATAGGACATGGCCTCTGCCTTGGAGAACTTCATGGGATACGAGGGAGACAGATGGAGTTTACAAAAATGATTATCCTAATGCAATAGAGATTGCAATTGAGGTATGGACAGGATACTATGAAAGTACAGGGGATGGAGTATCTATGTTGATGGAAAGGCTGGGAAAATAGCAAAAGATAATTAATTTTCAGGGGCACCTGTGTGGCTCAGTCAGTTAAGCATCAGGTCATAATCTCAGGGTCCTGGTATCAAGCCCTGCATCAGCTTTCACTGAGTAAGGGATCTGCTTGTCCTTCTCTCTCTGCCCCTACGTGCTCTCATTCTCTCTCTCTCAAATAAATATTTTTTTAAAAAGTTAATATTCAGGGGAAGTAAAAGAATTTTCCAGATAAAAGGAATTGCAGATCAATCACGGTCTGAGAAAACATATTTTTTGGAAATCACAATTGGTTTCAAAGGCTAGAAGAGTAACAGTGAAGCAGAAGGTAGGGCTGGTAAGGCAAAGGCATGATTTGGAGTGTCTTAAATATCTTGTTAAAATTTTTAGATTTTATCCAAAACTTAATGAAGGGTCATTGGAGGATTTTAAGTAGGAGAATGACAAAAATACAGGATGGATTATGTGAAGACAAGACTAGAAGTTATTCAATCAAGCTATTTCAATACAACTCAGTAAATATTGTTAAAGGAATTAAGGGAGGTAGTGAGGGAGGGAAAAGGAGAGAAGGAAAGAAGAAAGGAGGAAAAGAAGGAAACTGGGGGTAGAAAATGGAAGGAGGGGGACAATTTCCAAGATATTTAGTAGATAAACTCAATAGAAATTGATAGCCAATGAGACAGAAAGGAGGAAAAGGGAGGAGTCTAGTATGACTGCTGGGTTTCTGGCTTGGGACCCTGAGGGGCAGAGGTGTGATTTACTGGTATCAAAACAAAGTAAGATGAACAATTTCAAGGGAAGGAAAGAGATTATTGACTCAGCTTTGACCATGCTGTGTATGAAGTACTTGGGAGTTTATCCCATGGAAATACAGATCTGAAACTCAAGAGAGAAGTCTTTACTAGAAGCACATTTTAGTTATCATTGGATGTTTGGAAGGTGAGACCAAAGAAGTTCTCTCTAAATGGCTCTGAGACTCTAAAGTGTAAGGGAATGCCACAGAAGAAATAAATAAATATTCTTACAATACCAACACCTGGAAGGCAGGAAAGTAGAGGGAGACAAGCCATCTCTGGAGCCCCCAGAGACATGGAAACAAGAGAGTTTCAGGAAGTAAATAAAGATAAAAATGAGTTTCCTCATCTGGAAAGTGGGTTCTCAGATAATGCTTGGAAAGTGTTCATCACCAAGTCAGCATGTAGTGAGTACTGAATAAATATTGCAGGATGATTAGGTTTGGGCAGGACATATTCAAGGCAGTAAGACTGAGGCAGGGTGGAGGATAATTTTGCTCCCTTTTCCCCCTCTTAGTAGAAAGAACACAGGAGGCGGGCACCTATGTGGCTCAGTCAGTGAAGCCTCTGCCTTCAACTCAGGTCATGACCCCAGTGTCCTAGGATCAAGTCCCACATCGGGCTCCCTACTCATTAGGGAGTCTGCTTCTCCCTCTTCACTTCCACTCTCCTCTTGATCTCTCTCTCTCTCTCTCAAATAAATAGATAAAATTGAAGGAAGGAAAGGAAGGAAGGAAGGAAGGAAGGAAGGAAGGAAGGGAGGAAGGAAGGGAAAAGGAAGGAAGAAACAGAAGTGTAAGTGATTGGCTCAGTGGGTTAAGCGGCCAACTCTTGATTTTGGCTCAGGTCAGGATCTCAGGATTGTCAGATGGAGGTCTGTCTTGGGCTCTGTGCTTGAGATTCTCTCCTGCTCCCTCTCTCTGCCCCTCCCTCCCCTTTCTCTCCATCTTTCTCAAATAAATAAATAAAAGTAAAAAAAAAAAAAGAACACAGGACAGATGAGTCATTGCTATTCACAGAAATGAACTCATATTTACAAATAACACACTAATTAAGAAAAATAATCTTGTAACTATAAATATTCCTTTGTAACAAATTTTTAAAGCCATTCCAAAGTAATTAAAAGGATCATGATGACACTTGTAAACAGCAGGGACTTAAATGGAGTTAGTAGGGGAAGTAATGTATAAAGCTATTCCACAGAGTTCCATTTCCATCATTACTTTTAAAACAGTGAATTTATTTTACACAATGAATATTACATAAAAGGAAAAAGCTTAAATAGCAGTAAAAAGCAATGTAATCATTGGTCTGTAATTTGCAGACATAGTTTTCCTGTCACCATTGTAAATATTTTCAGTCTCCTTTTGAACTCTGTGGAAGTGTGCTATAGTAACTCCAAATTGTCCTGACAGGTGCACACCAATGTAGTAACAAAAATATGTTCATATATTAGTAAAACCACAACCATTGTTCTTATTTAAAGCTTACTGAAGGGAGCTGAGAAATGGTATTAATGGTTTCTTTCTTCCCCATGACAGAAACCCAGGATGGATAGGCTCAGAATAAAAATATTGTAAAAGATGATGGAGTGGCCTCATTCATGAAAAACTAAAGAAAGTACTCACAGTAATGCTTTATATATATAATTTCCATAGTTTTCATGTGTTAGAAAATTTTTAAATGCTTAAATATAGGGACGCCTGGGTGGCTCAGTTGGTTAAGCAGCTGCCTTCGGCTCAGGTCATGATCCCAGCGTCCTGGGATCAAGTCCCACATCGGGTTCCTTGCTCGGCAGGGAGCCTGCTTCTCCCTCTGCCTCTGCCTGCCATTCTGTCTGCCTGTGCTCACTCTCTCCCCTCTCTCTCTCTGATAAATAAATAAAATCTTTAAAAAATAAATAAATAAATAAATGAAATTTAAAATGCTTAAAAATACAAATCTAATTTTTAAAATTGAATTTAATGGACATACACTAACCTTACCAAATTGCTGTAAAGTTTTTAAATGCTTCCTCTCAATTTCTGTACTTATCTCCCTCACACTTGGCCCAAGTTCACAAACTACACTTTGAGTAACATTGCTCTAGAGGACTATTTCTCTTGAAATATTCATGAGAATGAGAGGCGGAGTTTTTAGTAATTTACTACATAATCATATTTTATGATTTACTCATACCAAACTCTTTAGAAAGATGACGTATAAACCAGAATGCAAGTTCCTTAGCTATGGGATAATTCCTTCTAGGATTAGAATATGTGGGAATCCAAATTAGCAAAAGCTTGTTGAGGGGCACCTGGCTGGCTTGGCTGGAAGAGCACGTGATTCTTAACCTTGAGGTCATGTGTTTGAGCCTGACTTTGGTTGTAAGAGATTACAAAAAATAAATAAATAAATAAATAAAAATAAAAGTGTGTTGACCAAAGAAGCAGGGTATAAGAAATAACCAAAGAAGACAAAGAGAAAAAAAAGAAAGAGAAGAAAGGAAGGAAAGGAGAGTGGGGGGAGGGATGGATGGCAGGAGGGAGGGAGGGAGGAAATAACCTTAAAGGGAGGTTTCAAGGCAAAGAGAGCAGCTTGGCAGAGAGGTGGAGGCAGGGACTCTTGCATTCAAGCCACTGAGATTTGAATCCCAACTGCATCCTGTAATACTGGTGTGACCTGAAACTCTCTGAAGCTTCATGTCCTAATTTTTATAATGGAGACACTATCAATGTGGAGAGATTTATAAGAGGATTAATATAGTGCTTAATGCAACACTCAGGGCATAGTAAGCATTCAATAAATGTCAGTTGATGTTATTAATGCCATTCTATAATAATATATATCTCTACAACAACCAGCATACTCGTGGTGTACAGATTGGGTGCTTCTTCCCGAGACAAAGCTGGATAAACACTGCCTTAAATCCTTAGACTTTATTCTTCTGTGTACCTAGTCATCATCTTCCTTCTGTTCTCACAATCCTCTTCTGGACAGATACAAAAAAAATTGATTCTGTTTCAATTTACACATTCCAGTATGACTTCCCTTAGATCATACTCAAGTCACCTTGACTCAAGTTTTAGATATTTCTGGGATCTGGGATGGAGGGAGCAGAGTCTTGTTCTCCCTCTCCCTCTGCCCCTCCTCCCCTCAATCCTCTGCTCCGCTCGCTCCCTCTCTCTCTCACCTACAAAATAAATAAATAAAAATCTTTAAAAAAAAAAAAGAAAGAATCTTGGATATGATTAAATTCCTTTAAACATCCATTTGATCTCTCCCCACATTATAAGAGTGGCATTTTGGGAAAGAAATTAGAAAATAGAGAAAAGAAAAGAAAAAAAAATTGTTCATTCCCATCTCTCAGAGACACCTGCATAGCATTTAAATGTCAGTTACAACATGGTTAACATTTTGGTTTATCTTTTTTCTATTTTTAGCTTGTAGTTTTACATAGCTGTAATTATACAAATTATATAACTTGCATTGTTTCTTTTCACTTAACATCACAAAGTAAGCATTTTCTCCATGTTAAAGTCCTTAATATCTGAAGAATATGCCATTATGTAGCTATCTCAAGTGCTGTTACCTACTATGCGTTGGTTCTTTAAAGAATTTCTCAGAATCTGATTTTTCTAACAAGTTCAAGAAAAAATGCAAATGTGTATCTAACACAGCTTGGAAAGCAATAAGGGCACAATAAATTTTAGCTTTTATTTATTTTTGAGAGAGAGAGGGAGAGAGAGAGAGAAGGGGGAGGGACAGAGAGAAAGACTCTTAAGCAGGCCCCATGCTGCAGAGCCATCTCATGACCCGAGATCATGACCTGAGCCAAAATCAAGTCAGACTTAACCAGTTGAGCCACCCAGGAACCCCATGTTTTTCTTCCCATTATAGATATCTATCAGGAGTTTGATTGTTCTCTGAAAACTTAAATATGCAATTTTTAGGAGTTTCTACTCTACTATGTTCCTTAAAATATTCAGAAATAGTGCCATTCTCCACCCATGCTTTGAGTACCTTTATTTCTTTCAGGCTTCTAGTGTGTTCTTCACACAGTGCTCATGAAAATGTTCATGTGAATTATGGAACTTTATGTCAGTATGCCACCACCATTCAGCATCATACTGTAAAATAGGCTTACAATAATGGCCTTATATCTTTGTTGGACATTAACAAAAATTTCTGGAAGCCATGGGGCATGTTGTGATTCAAGTCTTCTCAATTCTATTTTTGTATCTCTGATCTAGCCACATTTGCCCATTTCCACCGCCCTCTGATAGTCAACACCATCATTGTCCCCATTTATCAAGATAGGAAACAAGTCTTTGACCCCATCACACTAATTCCATTCTAGGACTCCCTCCTGTCCATACTTCACAGAATAGCAGAAACTACGTTCTTAAAAACATATATTTCCGGGGCGCCTGGGTGGCTCAGTGGGTTAAAGCCTCTGCCTTCGGCTCAGGTCATGATCCTGGGGTCCTGGGATCAAGCCCCGCATCTGGCTCTCTGCTTGGCGGGGAGCCTGCTTCCTCCTCTCTCTCTCTGCCCTCTGCCTACTTGTGATCTCTGTCTGTAAAATAAATAAATAAAATCTTTAAAAAAAAAAAACATATATTTCCTTTTTGTTTTTTTAAGATTTTATTTATTTATTTATTTGACAGAGAGAGAGAGATCACAAGTAGCCAGAGAGGCAGGCAGAGGGGGAGAGGGAAGCTGGCATCCCGCTGACCAGAGAGCCTGATGCAGGGCTCGATCCCAGGACCCTGAGATCATGACCCGAGCCGAAAGCAGAGGCTTAACCCACTGAGCCACTCAGGTGCTCTCATATATTTCCTTTTATACAGCTCTTGCTCATCATTCTTAAGATAAAAACTAAATTCTTAATAAGCCCTACAAGGACCTGCATGATCTAGTCCCTGCCAGATCTCCCAGCTTTCTTCTCTTATTTTGCTGCATTTCCTCGGGTCTTTCATCTCTTTGACCACCACCAAACACTTCTTACTTCGGTATTTGTTTTATCATTTCCTCCACCAAAATATCTATCTCCTCTTCTCCCTCTTTCCGTGATTCATTCTCGTCATTTAGTTCTGGGTCTCCTGGGAGATACCACCCCGACTTCCCTGCCTAAAGTCAGTCACCCCACCAGCTCTTCGGATTACCTCCTTCACAGCACATATTACAACTTATAATTATATTCTTTGCTTACTCATTGTTATTTTCTCTTTCCTTGTCTGTGTATCAGTTCTATCGGAGGCAAAAACAATGTTTACGTTGTTCTTCATAAGACAGCAGAGTGCCTGGTTTAAGCTGGGCATTTAATGAATAAAATAAGTGTTGAGGAGAGAGGGGAAGATCAATAGCCAAAACTGTGGGAGTAGGTGAAAACCCCAGGGAGCGGGCAGAACGGGGCCAACAAGAGGCCCTAGGGCAAAACTCTAGTGAACACCATCGTTAAAGGAGACTGCCCAGAAAATTTAGGAAGACTGGAAATGGGATGCCCCCAAAAGGATTCTAGGTGAGAAACTAACCTATCCAAGCAAATATTTGTTGAGTATCTACTATGCCTATTAATATGTCTGTGAATTCAAGGGCCATATAATGACAACTGCCCTTAACTAGACAAAATCTTGAAATGCTTCTATACTCATTCTCCTCTTTAACTGAAGTGTAGTTGACACACAGTGTTTTATTAGTTTCAGGTGTACAACATAGTGATTCTACAACTCTATACATTATGCTATGCTCACAAGTGTAGCTACCATCTGTCACCAAACAACGCTATTACAATACCACTGACTATACTATTCATGCTTTACCATCTGTCCCCGTGACTTATTCATTTAGTAACTGGAAGTCTGTACCCCCCAATCCCCTGTACCCATTACATTGGCCCACCACCCTCCACCTACTCCCCTCTGGCAACCACTGGTCTATTCTTTGTATTTATGGGTCTGCCTCTGCTTTTGTTTGTTCATTTGTTTTATAGATTCCACATATAAGTGAAATCATATGGTATTCATTTTTCTAGGACTTATTTTACTTTTTTCACTTACTCAGTATCTTCCAATGAAAAATGCACTAAGATAGCAATGTTTGTCCAACATGCCCAGTTTTTTTAAAAAATTGTGTTAGAGTAGAGGAAAAAAGTATGACTACTTAAGCTTTTAGTTAAATAAATGTTATGTTTGCCGGAAACTGTTCAAGAACATTTCTCCTTATGTAAGACTTACCCCAGTAATGCTGCTTAGGTCACTGTCTGGATTATCTGCAGCCTAAATGCCAACTCTGTAAATTAAACCTGTCAAGTGACAGCTTTGCCATAGCATGCATAACCAACCTTTAAAATTTATTTATACTCCATTCCCTTTCTCTGGCCAGATTAAATTCTCCTTTCCTAAGCAATATTTTACTTACTCCAGACTGTGGCATAATTCAATATGTTCTAAACAATTACATGGAAACTGATTTCCAATTCCCAAATCACTTTCATCAGACTTTAGAACAGCAAAAGAAATTTTTCGAAGCTCACCAAAAATAAGAATTTTCTTAAATTCCCCCTGGTAACAGTATGTGAATCAGTCATAAAATGGCATGCTATGATAATGTTATGAAGTATTATAGGTTCATAGTAAGTCCTTTATGCAGTGTCCCAAGGAAACAGTTCAACATGCAAATGGAAATATTCTTTTGACTAATCTGTCTATCACACTGTAATGTGCAGGCTGAACCACCACAGAAGTAAATACTACATTAAGTGGCAGGATTTCTAAGGTGAAAATACATTTTCCATTTGAAGACTTCCCTAAGCAATTTCCAGGCTTATATTTAAATGGACTAAAATTAGTCATGAAAAGTAAAGAGACAGAAAATGGGCATTCTAGAGATCAACTGGAGAGAATTATCTTTTCTAACGGTAAAGTTGTTTGAAAATTGCCTTAATTTTACTGAGAAAACACTACTTTTAGTGATTGGGTTTGATGACTTAATAAAGTTTTGATTTCTGATCTAGCATGATTCATTTATCTAAAGATATCTACATGCTTAACACCCACTTGGGTCAGTAATTGGCAGTTCCTACGTCAGACGTAATCAAACACAACAGCCCAAGTATACCTATTGGTGTATGGACTTTGTCCTTGAAAGCCTGTTGTAACAAGCTTAATTGTTAGAGATCTCTGTGTTTAAAATTCCCACAGAAATGATGATGTAGCACTAGCATTTGGTTTCATTATTCATCAAACTTATTACGAAGACTAGATATCTCCATCACAAGAAAAAATAATTGTAACTATGTATGGGGGCGGACGTTAGCTAGACTTATTATGCAAATATCTCACAATATATACAAATATTGAATTATTAGCTTGAACACCTGAAATATGATGTATGTCATTTATATCTCAATAAAATAAGTACACAGAAATATATAGATACAAAAAAAGACTTCATAAAACTTTAATGTCTTAAGGGCTGAAAACTTTTTAACATACAGCATTAGTTTTAAGCATTTTTGCTGACAGTTGTATGTTCACAGAAATGTGAATGAGCTCTACATTTTTAAACATTTTTTACAACCACACAAAAAGATTAATTTTAGATATGAAATAAAATAGGCTATTCTGTAACAGCAAAAGGAAAATAAACTTTTAAAATATTGATAGGGGCTGTGTTTGTGCCCCTGAATTTTCAGGGAACTCTTAATATTGCGCTCTGTACTGGTATTCAGACACCCACTGGGGTATTTGCCTCTACTAAGTATAGCTGGCATATTATTATACCTTGCAGTTTACTGTTTGTTTCTGGGTTAGTATTGTCACATTCAATCTTTCTATCATTGCAATGGTAATATACATACTACATTAAGTCTTCTTTTAATCAGACTTCCTCATAGCCCCAAATCATCATTCTGTAGTCTCAGTCAATGTGAGGAGATTGAAAGGGATAAAATCCTACATTCTTTTCATATGACTGCTATAACTGGAATCATTCCATGTTTACTAGATCGTCCACCATTGTAAGGATTTCTCTGTTCATGCTTATCAGAATTTACGATTTGTTGTCTTCTGCAGTGTTTCATCTTCCATAAGGATCTTCCTCATAATTGTCTTTATAGTCATATTTATCACCCAACTTTTAGATTTTGCATTTTGAATATGCTGATAAAAGGTCTTGTTCACCATGATGAGCTCAAGGACATGTTTTGCTGAGAAAAGTAACTTCTAGCTGGGCATCTTATTCAGTAGGAGAAGAAGTCTTCCATGTCAGGGCTTTTTCTGGAGCTTAGAGTAAGCATTGGCTTTTGGGATTGGGTTTCCTTACCTCTGGATGTCCGGACCACTATTTGCAAGCATGTTGGCTCAGGCTGGAGACCTTCTGCAAATAAGTGTGCTGATGTTCCAAATGCAGATCTGTGGAGGTTAGGTCTTCAGACCACAGGAGTCTTCTGACCCACATTGGGATTGACTACTGTTCTCTAAGAATCAATACCTTTAAACTACTGGGCTCAGTAGACCAGACACCCTCAGTACTGCAGTGAACCACCATGGCACAGGTTACATACAAACATGGCAGCTGCCAGAGTGACAAGCCAAGGGCTACTCTGAGAGAATTGTCCAGCTGGTCAGCAAGACCATATTTATATCTTGTTTAAAGTGCATCCTTCCTCAATACCAAAACCTTTCTCTGGTTTTCCATCCTTGAACTATGTCCTTTTCAAAGTATAAGAAAGTGGTACCTCATCTGAGAGGCTAAGACCTCTGGAAGCTGATTAATGCACTTGCAAGTTTGAGCCCAGCTTTTAGAGCTTGATGAGCATAGCTGACTGGATATTTCATGTCAGCACTACTTGTGGTAATTACAAGATGTGTGCATCACAAGTCTCACAACTTGTATCACAAGTTCTACAAGAAAACTGGCTAGTACTGATTTGGCTCTGCTTACCATTTGTTGAATTTATATCTCATCCCAGCAAATTCATTTTTTGAAAAGTCATTACATGAAAAACTTCACCACTCCAAGTACCATCACTGTTTGCTGACCAACTTTTGGAGTGAGAGTAGCTGATTGAATGTTTTTTAGCTATTGTATATGTTGGTCAAGCTTTTTGTTTATTGTGAAGTTAATTCTGCCCATTACACACTGTTAATATTTTCTCCTGGCGTGCCATCGATATTTTAACTTTATCAAAAGTTTTCATCATATAGAAGTTTTTTATATAATGAAATCTATCTTTTTCTTTGTGATGAGTTCCTGACCTACTTAGAAAGGTCCCTCCCACCACAAGATTTTTTTGAAAATATTTTTTGACATAACACTTTAAAATATTTGCACCTTTCAAAGTTTATTTGTAAAAGGACATTGTTTCTCAAGGTCTTTAGTTTTCCTTCATTTAGTTAGATTCAAAAGTTTCTTAAATGAGTAATTTCTTTAAAATGAAGATTTTACTTTTACTTCTGTAAAAGCCAGACCCAATTCCTTTTTTCAAAAGTGCTATTTTGTTTACAGAGCATATAAAAATGTTGAATAACTACCCAA
Organism: Mustela putorius furo; assembly: GCF_011764305.1. Lineage (NCBI taxonomy): Eukaryota > Metazoa > Chordata > Mammalia > Carnivora > Mustelidae > Mustela > Mustela putorius. The sequence goes on along the minus strand of NW_025422112.1, from coordinate 870,729 downwards.
GCCCTCTAAATAGAAATACTAATAAATCCTGAAATGCTGCAGTACTCTGACTGAGAACACAATTTGATCCCTAAAGCCGTCTCCAATCTACTGGTCAGTGAAAACAGCAAACAAAAGGCCTCAGTGTTAGTAGAAAACCCAGTTCTTCAAAGCAGGTAAAAGTCCTGCTGAGTCCTTCCATACAGCAGAGAAGAAAGGGTTTCCAGATTACAAGTGACAAAGTTGCCTTTGTGTAGCACAAAACAATTATGACAAGGCTTTACTTCTTAAGGGCCTAAATTATGAAAACAGTGGAGCAACAGAACTGAAAATTTAAAAAAAAAAAAAAAAGCTTTAGCTTTGACGCAAAGAATTACAGCAGTCCTTGACATAACCGAAGATTCTTAATTTTTAAAACGCTTCCTTTAGCAGTGACTAACCTTTCATTATCTGTGACAACACATCAAGTGAACAGCAGTACAAAGGATGCATGTGATTTCCAAATGCCACAACTGAGCCAACTGCAGTTGCCCGCGTACATAGTATGGAGGCGTGACCAAAAAAAGACTGGAGGGAGCATGGGGCTTTATCTGCCTCCCGGGGTACTCTCCCAATCTCCCATAGCAGAAGTTTGCAAAGTTTCTCCCCGCCTGGAAGGGCCCCCGGCGACAAGTATTCACCTCGTCCGAGCCTAGGGCCGTGGCATTCAAGGTGTTGAGTCACCGGGTACAGCGGTCGTGCGACGTAAATATTATTTGATGACGGAGATCGTAGTGGCGCAGGGGCCAAGGTAAACCGCCGGCAAACAGGACTGGTTTAACTTAGGGCAGAATAAAGCAGGGTCGGGGCTGAGACACGGTTCTGGCCCTAAAGGGATTGCATTTTAAGTTGAGGCAACTTCAAAGCTCCCCATGTGACATCTGGGCACCCCTCGCCGGCTTGAACTATGAGAGCCAGGGTTTCCGGTGTGATTCCTTCCAGTCGACAGATTGCAATCTTCTCCCGCTCCCACCCCTTCCCTTCCCCAGGCTCGGGCGGCCCCCGAGTCCCTCCACCGCCCCTTCCCTCCCCCGCCCGGGAGATGCTACGACTCCAGCGCTTCGCCATTCATCAACCGGTTCACACCGGCAGCGGCCGCCGCGCGGTGACGTCCGCGGGAGGGGGGTGGGCCTCCGCCCCCGCTCGTCGGCGAGCTGCCAGGGGCCCCCGGCCGCGATTGGTGGCCGGGAGTGCGCACGTCGCACCGGCTATAAAAGGGAGGGCTTGTGACGCAAGGGCGCCTCGCCGCGCGTATTGGCTCCCTCTACTGCGGGCCGGCTGGGCTACGCGCTCTTCTCGGAGCCGCTCACTGCATGGTAGAGTCTGGTGCCCCCGCCGCCGCCTGCAAAGCCGCCGCCGCCCCGCGACGACCACCGGTACCCCCTGCCCTGCAGCCGCCGCCACCGCCGCCCCCTGTGTCGCCGCCGCCTCGGGACCGGCTGTATGATTAGGCCACAATCTTCAATGAGTAAACATATTCCTGTGAGTATCCGTCGCTCCGCCGCCTCTGGGGCCGGGGCTCCACGACCGGCCCCCCCATCCCCACCGTCGCCTTTGTTCCGAGCCCGGCGTCCGCTCCCCACCGCCCCGGCACGCAGTTCCGGTGGGTCCCTGGCTGGAGCCGGCCGGACTACGACCCCGTGGCCGGACGGTGGGGCTGGCTGCGGGGACGCGGACGCTGGGGTCCACCGCGTTGCGGGTTGGCGGTTGAGTGCCGGAGGCACCGGCTTCCTCATCCCTGCCGAGCCGGGGGCGACGGGGGCACTGCGGCCGGGCCTGAGCGGCGGGTGGGGACGGTTTCGGCCACCGCAGCAGGCCGGGCGGGGCGGCACAAAAGCCGCTTTGTGACCGCCGCCTCCGCCCTTGGCCCTCCGGTCTGGCGCGCTTGTCCGGGGCCCGGCGGGCTCCGCGGCGTCCCGAGGCCCCTTTGTTTGGCCGAAAGAGAGCGGCCCGCCTGGGAAGCGGGAGACGTGGCCCGGGGTGGGGCAAGGGCTTCGCGTGTCACTGCGGAGCCGGATACGGGGAGGGCGCGGCGGCGGGGTCGCCACCGAACCCGTGCCGGCGTGGGGTAGGCGGGGCGGCCGGCGAGGCTGGTAACGGTCTCGGCAGGGAGGTCTCCGGGCTCGGGGGCCGGCGCGGGACAGGAGCCCGGTGCAGCCACCCCTGTGCTCCGCGGCCCGGCCCGGCGCCTCAGACAAAATGGCCTCGGCGTCCGCGCCTGACTGAAGGCGCGGCGCGAACCCGTGATTGCGGCGCGGAGAGGGGGCGCCGCGGGCGGGCCCCGGCGCGCACCGCCGCGTGCGCGGAACTGCGGCCCTCGGGGGCTTTCCGCGAGCTACAGCCTTGGCGGGGGCTAGAGCGAGGCTCTGCTAGGTGAGGAGATCGACTCCCTGCCCCGCCCTGCGCCCTCAGTCTCCACCTGGTAATTCGAGCTGTTCCGGATTTAACGCCCCACTTCGGGCTCTGGATAATGGGAACAAGTCGAGTCTTGTCCTTTCTCAGGGGCAAGTCGGTGGAGAAATGGTCTGGGTCTGAGCACCTTGGAAACTGCCAGGACTGCTGTTGCACTGAAGCGAAGGAGTCCATGACCGGGCACCAGTATGCACTTTCCCTGCCAATCTCTGGGGCCCTGGATGGCGCCTTTTAATCGGGGACTGTTTAGAACTGTTCCTGAAATCCTTGGTGTAATGTGTTGTTGCCTGCTTTTGGCTTGTGGCAACAGTAGCCAGCCAGAGCCAGAATTCTGAGGTTTATCTTCTGTCCGTGGAAGCCTTCTACGATTCCAAGAGTATTAAGTTGTTATTTGCACTGTAGTTGGAACCGTCTACCTGCTTGGGATCCAGATTCTGAGGCAATTCTTCCTGTTTCTCTCTTTATATGAATTTCGTTGGATGGCAGTAAATCAGTTGAAGACCAAAAAGCTAGGTCATTCCCAAGAGTAAAGCAGCATTTTACGTATGCTGTATACCAAATACATTACTTAAGGTATAGGAGATCTGGAACAAACTTTTCAACGACCTATTGGACAGAGTGGTTATACGGATTAATTGCTCTGACTCTGCAGTCTGACGAATTTAAGCTTCTGCGCAGAGATTGCTTTGCCCAGACCTCCCTCCCACCCCCGCCCGATGCATATTACGGTGATTATATAGAATGATAGGTGGGAAAGGGAAGAAATGCCTTGGTATATCCGAGCTGCCTATTGTGGATAGTTTTTCCTGTGGCAAGGAAATTGATAGGGAATGTATTGGGCAGAACAGGTGTTAAGTAGTTGTGGTCACTGCTCTTTTGGTGAAAGTTCCCCCCCAGCCACTGGATGGCTCCACTAAGTGAATTAATTATTTCTGTTGCTTTCTCTGCTTCCTGATGAACTTACTTATATGAAGAGATACGGCCAAACTCAGCTTTAACAGGAATTTTAGCTGTTAAATGTGGAAGTTGTATTGTGAAATACTGTCTTTTTCATACATGTGCTTTCAATTGAAAAAAGATGGTATCTGCATATCAGAATGCTAAGCCACGAGTCATTGCACTTAACAGCTTTACAAATGACTTCTTTAATTCATTGTATATCGTGGAAAAGCTGCCAGAATTCACTTTTTTTTATTCTAAGGAAGTAATATTTAGTATCTGAGGCAAAAGTATAGCTGAAATTATTTTCCAGATTATTGCTGTATTTGTTCACTGTAGTAGAGCCAAGCTTACTCAATGGTAGTCACTAATGTTTTAACCCAGGTAGCAAATACATGAAGGAATACTCTCTGAGGGTTCCTTTGAACAGATTTGGAATAATGAAAGTCCTCTTTCTTCTGGGACAATCTTGTAAGAAGTGACTCCTGAGGCTAGTTCCTTTGTTTTGGCAGAAAAATGAACTAGGGTTTTGACTTGCTGTTTTTCACTGATCTGCTAGATCTCCATATGAATTCTTCAAAATGTAACAAAATTATTCTAGAAACTATAACTAGTATGGTTCAAAATGCTATTTAAAGGTGCAAAATGGAAATAACAGTTTGAATTTAATTTTAAGCTTTTGAAATGCTTAAATATAAACTGGGGGGAATCTTTGGTTAAAAGATTTTATTTGGTAATTTTCCCTTGAGAATACATAGAAAGTGTTTGGGGGCAGTGACTGGCACTTGGTACTCTTGTTAACTGATCAGTTTTTTGTATTCCTCTCTTTACTACTTAGCACTCAGAGTCTTTTTTTTTTCTACTTTATGAATGTTCATTCTTGTATTTCATATAACAAGTTGATTAACTTCCAGAGACTCAGATAAGGAAAATCTGTTAAAAGAGAATTGTAAATTGATAGGTTGTTGGATAAAAAGATAGTGCATGTGGAAGCATTTTGAAAACCAGTTACTTTTCTTTCTCTTAAAAACATTGGTTGAAGGGTGCCTGGCTGGCTCAGTTGGTAGAGCCTATGACTCAACCTTGGGGTTAGATAGATTCCAGCCCCAAGCTGGATGTAAAGATTATTTTAAAAATAATTTTTTTTAAAAGAACATATTAGTTGAGATTTTGGAGGAGTAAGTAAATTATGCAAGGACTAACAGCTTCCAGAGTTTTCCTGAAGTTTACAATATGTAAAAATACTTTATTAGCTGGAAAAAAACAATATAAAAAGTTGTAAGTTTTATAACATTGTAAAGCCACTAACTATTTAAAATAAAATGGGAGAGTATGTACAAGTGATATTGTCTAAATGTAACAGTGGTGTTCTTTGAGGGGTCTCTGTATTAGATCAGTAATTTCAATTTAAAGTAATCTACCTGAGAATGCTTGTTTTATGGTTTTTTATTTAATTTGTAATCATCCCTGTTATTTTTGTGGTTTAAATAAAAGTTTAAAAGGTGGCTTGGGCCCAAATTTGAAAGGATAGTCGTGAACTTAAATACTACAAAACCATAATATGTTCCTTTGAATTGGAAAACAACTTTTTTCTTCTCTCTCTTTTTTTCTTTTAAACAGCAGTTCTGTGGTGTTCTTGGTCACACATTTATGGAGTTTCTGAAGGGCAGTGGAGATTACTGCCAGGCACAGCACGACCTCTATGCAGACAAGTGAACTGTAGAAATTCATTACTACTCCACCAAGAAGCCCCCATAAAGAGTGGTTAACCTGGACACAGAAGTGTTGAATTGAAATCCACAGAGCATTTTACAAGAGTTCTGACCTGGATGGGGTAAACCTCAGTGCACTTCCTTTCTATTGCCTCAGTATTACTGGATTGAAGAATTGCTGCTTCTTATTAGGAGGTTCATTTCATTTCCCATTACTCCCAACTTCATACTCAAAGCACTGAGAATTTCAAGTGGAGTATATTGAAGTAGACTCAGTTTCTTTGCGTCATTTCTGTATTCAATTTTTTAAATTCTTTCATAACCCTATTGAGTGTTTTTTAACTAAATTAACATGGCTCGAATGAACCGCCCAGCTCCTGTGGAAGTCACATACAAGAACATGAGATTTCTTATTACACACAATCCAACCAATGCGACCTTAAACAAATTTATAGAGGTAAGGTTTGATACTTTCTAATGTCTTAAACTGATTGCAGTTTAATGGTGGGGCTTTTTATCAATCAAAATAAATAGGTGGTTTAGAGAAATTTTGGTTGGTATGTCTGCCGTTCAATTTCCAGAAATGAAATACCAGTTTCCTCTTCTTTAGGTTACAGGAAAATTATTTTGTACATTTCAGAAAGAGCATGTACTTGAATTAGTTTGCATTTATAAGATCATCTAGTTGTTCATGCCTCACAGTTTGCTTATTTAAATCTATATGAGGGCGGATTCTCACAAGAAATTTATAGAAGGGAGGCTGCCACTTAAAGATAGTTCATATATCTGCTTAGTCTAATGACTAATACTGTAACCAAAGTTAGTTAATGTCTTGGACCCTATTTAATGCTTAGAAGCCAATTTTTGGCTACTAATTATAATTAGTAATAATGGATTATGAGTCTTAAAGCTTGTAGTTTTAAATAGTGTGAGGTTTTTTACACTGTACTTATAGGATTTTAGAGTCTTTGGATATACTTTTAAGGTTTTAAATTACAGTGTGTACTGCCAGTGAGCAAAAGTTTAAGGAGTTAATGTAATCAAGTCAGATTACTTGCAGTCATGAGTGATTCCTTTGGGTTCTATTTACCTTTGTCTCTGAATTGCTTCTCTCCTCTTGTTCTTCATCTCCATCCAGCTGGTGTTGCCATGACTATAAACACCTTCCATGTATGAAGGGCCACATGATTTTTTTTTTTTAACTAAATTTATTAAAAATATGTGATGTTTAATATTCTCCCTTTGTGCTATGCTAGTGTTGTCATTTAAAACAGGATTTCACTTCCCAGAGTTGAGTTGTAAATGTGGGTGGTGTGGAATGAATGAATGAAAGCAAGATTTACTTTCCTGTTAAGCATACATAGGTTATACCGTTTGTTCCGTGATTTTCTGTTAACTAGCAATACCTTTGCAACAATTGGTGAGCAAGTATCATGGTCATAAAGACTTCATTAAGTATTTTTTATGTATGTGTTATCCAGGAACTTAAGAAGTATGGTGTTACAACTATAGTAAGAGTATGTGAAGCAACTTACGACACTACTCTTGTGGAGAAAGAAGGCATCCATGTTCTTGTAAGTGTTTAATAGTTCCTGTGTGTTTGATACTGTGCTACAAAATGACCAACTTCAAAAAGCTTGATTTTTTTTTAAGTTATTACGGAAGTATACAGCATCTTAATTTCTAAATAAAGATGAAAGCTAAGCAACGCTTTGAAGTAATGGGATCTTTATAAAGATTCAGCATTTATTTGCATTTCATTGACAGTGGGGTTTCATAAAAGACATGTTTAAGCATATTAAAATGCTTGAGTGTTAGAAACTTAGAATTATTAGTTGGCATTTATATTAAAAAATCTAAAACATTTATTCTTTTGACTTAGGATTGGCCTTTTGATGATGGTGCACCACCATCTAACCAGATTGTTGATGACTGGTTAAGTCTTGTAAAAATTAAGTTTCGTGAAGAACCTGGTTGTTGTATTGCTGTTCATTGTGTTGCAGGCCTTGGGAGGTAAGAGAATTTTTTAAGTCCATTTAATGGTATTGGTCTTGATTCTAGTAAAAACTTGATTTTGAGTCCAAGAAAGATTCAGTTACCACCTTGTGAGTCAATTTGCTTTGTTAGGTTACATATTAAATTAAGTTTAAAAGTAGGTAAATGTAGGGGCACCTCAGTGACTCAGTGGGTTAAGGCCTCTGCCTTCAGCTCGGGTCATGATCTCAGGGTTCTGGGATCAAACCCCGCTTCGGGCTCTCTGCTCAGCAGGGAGCCTGTTTCCCCCTCTCTCTCTGCCTGCTTCTCTGCCTACTTGTGATCTCTGTCAGTCAAATAAATAAATAAAATCTTCAAAAAAAAAGGGGGGGGGAGAAAGAAAAAAAGTAGGTGAATGTAATAGAATAATATCTTCCAGTATAGCTGGAGCTAACAAATGCTGTAGTTGTAAATTATACTTGTCTCTGTGGGCACAATTACATACAGAATTAATTGTGCGAGCTTATATCAGTGATATCGGTGATACTGGAATCATTGTCCAGGCTCATTAGGAAAAAGAATTATGAATCATTTCTAAGGTGCTTTGAGTTGCATATGGTGTACTTTTGATAGCATTCCTAATCCTGGAGATCCCAGTTCACTGGGAACTCATTACCCAGTAATGCCCAAATATTCATATCCAGATTTGTAACTCACTGTTACTGCCCTCCATCCCACCACCAGGAAAAAAAGTTCTTTTCTAGAAGGTAAAAATAAAATGAGCATTGGCTCTGGGGGTTTGGTATGCAACTGTGTCACAATCTCATTGATAATAAACAAAAAAGGAAGCAAATATTTCCAGAAGATCTTTAGGAAAAGGAGTTCATAATCTTTAAAAAAAAAAATTTTTTTTAAATACTGTTCCTTGCTTGGATTCAGAAAAAATTATCTGCATTTATCAAGATTTACCCCCTTAACTTTTTTTAAGATTGCCCTCAAATTATACAAGTCTTAGTTTTCAGACTTACTTGTAACAATGAAGGACATAGTTTATTTTTGGTTCTAGGTAAAGTCTGGGTTTGGTAGGAAAATGCTGATGCTTTATTAATTTTTTAAAAAGAAGTCAACATTTACTCTAAGGTATTAATTACATAGGGAAGGTGGTGAATAATAGTACTTTTGGGTTAAGGGATGAATGTTTGAGTGATTGAATTTTCCAGGATTGATTTATCAAAATTCTTACCCTAATAGAGCTCCAGTGCTTGTTGCCCTAGCATTAATTGAAGGTGGAATGAAATATGAAGATGCAGTACAGTTCATAAGACAGTAAGTATATAATGAATTTTCTTTTCACTTCTTCATTATCAGTGGGTTTTATTACTACAAAAACAGTTTTTCCCCACAGCCCATCTAACCATTATATTCAAGATAGTATTAAAACCAGGAAATAGGATCTTATTTACACTCCTTGTAAATGCTCATATTACAGAGATTCTAATTATTTTAGAATCTTGTCATGTAAGTGGATCTCCTATAAGTGGATATATAAATTTCACTATTATAACCAGAACACTTAAGATTTAGGACTTTGTAGTACCCTTTTTCCATTTACACATGTATGTCTATCTATAAATTAGTCATTAAGTCGCAGCATAAAAATCAAAAAGATAAATTGCCATAAAGAGGTAGTTGTCTATAGCATAGTAAACAGTAATATGGAGGGAGTTTGCTTTAGTAAAATTCACCTTTTGTTTTTCTTCATGTAGAAAGCGGCGTGGAGCTTTTAACAGCAAGCAACTTTTGTATTTGGAGAAGTATCGTCCTAAAATGCGGCTGCGCTTCAAAGACTCCAATGGTCATAGAAACAACTGTTGCATTCAATAAAAGATCAGGGGTGCCTGATGTCATTGGCCTTCGAAGTGGAATTTGAAACAGGACCTAATTTGTCATACATATTTGCCAATATGTTGGCTTGGTGATTAAGTCTAAAGAAGCTTCCATAGGAGTATTGGAAAGCAGTTTTATCAGGCCACAAGTTTGACGGAATTGCAGCCTCTGTGTTTGGGTTACTATCAACCTATTTGGACAGTTTGCAAAAGATTCTTGCTTTACAGCATTTAAAATGTGCTTACCACTTGTACCAATTGACCTTTCCTGAAATCATGCAGTATTGAGTTATGTCTTTAAATTTATTCCCATGCCAGAATCTTATCAATATATAAGAAATTTAGAAAGATTAGGTGCCAAAATATCCAGCACAATACTTGTTGTATATTTTTAGTATCGTACAGAACTAAAATCCCAGGAACTATGAACACTCTGGACCTTATGTGGTTTATTCCTTCAGTCATTTCAAACATAGAAATTAGGGCCTATATGGTTATTTGCCTGCTCACTTTATGTTTACATCTCCCACATTCATACCAATATACATCAGGTTTGCTCAACTTCTTTTTTTCTTTTTTTTTTTTTTAAACCAGTCTTACAAGGATTATTTCATGTCTTTCTACAAATTTCATTTTGCTCTGTTATGGAAAACCTCCATTTTGAAAATCTATGTTGTACAGAAGCACATGTCTTTAATGTCTCCAGACAAAAAAGCCTTACAGTTAATTTTAATGTTTGCACTTTGGGGTGCAACTTACAGGGAGGGCCTGAAAAAAGAACGGGAGGGGGCTATTAAGTATTTTTAGTAAAATGTTGCTTTTGTCTTGTGCAGAACATGTAGAATATGCTCTTTAATTTAGTAAATATTTTTTTAAAAGGTAGAGATGCTTTGTTATTGTAGCTAAAACAATTCTTAATCAAAATTTCTGAAATTCTTGTAATTTTTTTTTCTTATCTGAAGTTGTTTATCAACATATTTTTGTTTGAAGTGTGATTTTTTTTTCTTTTCCCAACCTCTCTTGCAAAAAAAAAAAAAAGTGGGTTTCTGCTAATGAATTGAGCAGACATCTAATATTTTATATGCCTTTTGAGCTGTGTAACTTAATATTTGGATACTTGATAATTTGTTTTATTATGTAATTGATAAATGGTGATGTGTATTAATGTTAGTTCAACCATATATTTATACTGTCTGGGAATGTGTGGTTGTAGTTCTGTGGGAGAAATAATTTGTCAGTGTTCACCAGCTTGTAAAAATCTAGTGCGAGAGCTTAAACATCTAAATAAATAATGAAATGCATTTATCATCATTGAAATTGTTTGGCTTAAAGTTAACTGGTTTTGTAAAAAATAATATAAATGAATTAGTCTTTACTTAGTGCCATTTGAAGTATGTCCTCTTTTTTTTTTTTTTAAACAAATGAAGGATTAAATGAAGTTGACATTTAGTAACTTTTTGATCGACACAATTTGTTACAGTCATGAGAACTGCTTAACATTAAAAGTACTTTCCATTATAGATTTTCCTTTTTAAAGGTTTAAATAATTTCAAGCCTGTGTACTATGCTGTAATTGAGAAACTAGAGGAAGGCCTTAATTTGAAGCTCAGTTCCACCAAATAATAACTTGTTTTGAGCAACTTCTGAGCCCGTTTTCTCATCATTTGCAAATAATGGATGCCTTTACAGGTTTTGATATTGGAACATAATATTTGGCACATGAAGGTTTAATAAATTTTAAATTTCTTTCAGTAATCTAAGTGCTTCCTTTGCATAGCTCATGTTAATCTAAAAGGGACAGATGTCCTTGTCTGATTTAACAGTTTTAATAGTTAAAACTGAGTAAGATTTTTTTTAAAAAATAGTACTCCACATTGTATTTTTAAAAAGATTTTGCTTCCATTTCTGCCAGTTTAGCACTTAATATACACTATTCTTAAAACTTAGAGCCAAGGCAAAAGCAATAAGGAGGTCCCTGGGGACCCTTAGTTCTTTAAATCTTTCATGTTTTGTAATTGGGAGTAGTTAATTAACCTGAGTTTTTTGGTTTTCTTTTTTTGGTGATTGTTTTGTTCTTTTTTAAATGCAGCCTTCCCCTGAAGATATTTGGTAATTTTGTAAAATTGATAACTAAATGGTTATTGCTATTATCACACAGCCCATAAAACAGCATTTGTTTATTGAGAGGAGGTGCCATCATGATAAATGAAATATCTTGAGTTTGGAAACATTGTTGGTTTGCAGTATTGGATTGTATATATATGGTGCTTAAAATCAATTTATAAACCTCATCTGTACAGTATACAAATGATGAAATTTGCTTTTATCCAAATATTTTGTCTTGTAAATATGACTAATTATAGAAATACACATTATACATTTTGGGAGATTCCTTATATCTAACAAGAAATAAAATAGAAATAATGAGTTGAGATCTTGAATGTAAGAAGTTACCAGATGGTGTTTGAAAATTTGGTTATTACTTGGTTTGGATAACAATTTCCATCAATAGGATAATGTGTTAAGTAGTGACTAGTTGACTAGGCCTGTCTCTAGGAACCATAATGCTGACAATTAAGTAATATGATTACTAAATCATAACAAGAGAATGCAGCCCTTTAGCTGAGAGCAAAACCTAGGTATGTATTGCCAGACTAACAAATTAATATAGCTATTGTGATAGCTACCATTTATTAAGGATCTTATTTTCAGGTAATATTCATAATTATTTTAAAATCTGATATTTCCCCAATTTTATACATAAGGAATATAAACCTCCAGTTAGATGACTTATAAGTAGAATGCAGGGATTCAGGATACCCAGGTGGCTCAGTTGAGAGTCTGACTTCGATTTCAGCTCAGGTCACGAGTTGTTGAATTGAGCTCCCCTTTTGGCTCCCTGTTCAGCAGGGAGTCTGCTTGAGAGTCCTTCCTTCTGTCCCTCACCCTACTCTCTCAAATAAAATCCTAAAAAATTCAGGGATTCAAACATGTGACTACTACACACAGCTATGACTACATATGCCTGACCTTTTTTAATAAGTTGTTGAAGGTTTTAGGAGTTCTTAAACTGCCTGTGGAACTCAATCTCTTTTTTAAAAAGTGTGAATGGTATGTGATTGTGTAAATTTCTTCATTTAGATTGAACCTTTTCTTTCTTTCACAAAACCTTTTTTGAAGTAAATCAGGATCGGCTAAGATAATGCTGCAGAAACAAGCAATCTTGAAAATAATACAGATACCCTTACTTAACCTTCATATTCATTCCACCCAAGCTATGGAGCATCTTTTCTCTAGAAAAGTGCTAGTTGGACAGAAGGCCAAAAGGGCTTTGATAATTTAAGTTTTTGACTAAGAGATCATGCATAACACTTTTATCCAACTCATTGGATGGAACCTGTCACATAGCCACCAGCACAGAAAATGCAGTCCTATTGTCCAGAAAAGCTAGAAATAATACAGCAGTAATTGCTACCACATCAGAGTTTAGACAGTAAACTTTTTTTTTTAAGTAAGCTGTATGCCCATGGGGTTTGAACTCACAGTCCTGCGAGCCAAGAGTCACAGGTTCTACCCACTGAGTCAGCCGGGTACCCCTAAAGTAAGTTTTTTTTTAAAGAGTATATCCACAGTAACATACCACATAACTGAATTATCAAGCACAGAGTATAAAGTTCCCAAGCAATCAAAATAGATACCATGAAGTTTAGGCATCCAAGTGTGCTTATTAGGGAATCAAAGGTGCTTATTTAAGCCTATTTTATTTGACAGTAACTGTAGCAGCATTGGTAATTTGGTTCCCTGCCTGACTAGAGGTAATAGATAAGATGCAGAGCATGGGGAGAGAAGCACATGGGCAAGATTCATGTATCAATCTGATATTAAAAGACTTGGACTATGAAAACTAAGCTGAATTTAAAAAGCACAGCCATATGGGACACATCAGTGTTATGGACGAATAGCCTTAGGTTTATATACCCCTGTAGACCTTCAACCCATCAATGTTTCACACAGACCACAAAACAATTACAGATATATTTATGATTAACTCCATCATCAAAACTATAAACCATTACATTCGGCTTTGTATGTTTTAAGGCAAATTTTGTTATCTAAAATGTTCAGAGGATGTTAAGAAAAATGGTGCCATGAATAAATAAGTTTTGCAAACATGACCTAAACTTAGATATTATTTATTGCTATATGATTTAATGCCTTTAATATGTTGATGTAAATTTTGTATCTTTCCAGGAGTGTAATATATAACTATTGAATAAGTCAGCTCCCAGAAGTAAACAGATGGTACATTCACAGTGGATAATTGAGAATATGTAATAGAGGGAAACCAACAAGGGAGAATGCAGTACTGTTACCATCTCCAGGCCTAACGAGGCGAGGAAGGGAGTGGGGGCAGTTAACAACTGGAGAAAAGAGCTAAATGGAGAGGACTGCCTCACAGAAGCTGTGACTCTAGTAGGAAGACAGCCGACTAACTTGTGGCAATCTCACAGAAGGGAGGTGAGAGACCCAGAATAAATAGCTATCTCCATCTCCCTATCCTTTAATCCTCAGTCCTCCTCCCCATTAGCCCAATCCAAGAGGAAGGCAGGGCAAAGGAACCTGGAGTCTAAGAGAAATCCTTTGGGCACAGAGCAGAAGGAAAACTAGTAGAGAGTGGGGTGGGGAACAAAATATTCTATACAACTGTGGGTTCCTTTTTTTCCCAGATGACTGTTTGGGATACAGTATTCTGCAGAACATGTTTTCAGAAAACTTGACATTATCCATTTATAGACATACAAACTACTACATACAATCACACTTTTTAAAAAAGTGACAGTGGAAGAATCTACACTAATATGAAAGAACTCGTTCATTCAATTTCAGTTTAATCAAGTGTTGGTTTTGGGAGGACAATACAATTTCTCCAACAAAATGGTAAGATAAACAACATAATGTCTATTTCACTTTTGATTTATGAACTGTGATCATGGAGTTGGTCATTTTTGCAAAAATATTCCAGGGCTTTCTCCCATAATCTTTGTTAATCAGTTAATCAGGTAATTTGTCTTGAAGCTACTCTGGCATCTACCATGGCATCCATATAAATTTTCTTTCTTCCAATTTTAATTGATTTAACTCTACCAGAAACTCATCTAATAATAACTTTCGGGGGATGCCTGGGGTGGCTCAGTAGGTACGTTAAGTATCTGCCTTCGGCTCAGGTCATGATCCCGGGGTCGTGGGATAGAGTCCCACATCAGGCTCTTTTTTCAGCAGGGAGCTTGCTTCTCCAGCTCTGCTTCTCCAGCTCTGCTGCTCCCCCTACTTGTGCGCACGCTCTCTCTCTGACAAATAAAATCTTTAAGAAAAAAAAAGAAAACACTTTGTAGTGAGCTGTGCAGTTCTCCAAAAGCACTTTCATTGACTTGGTTCAATCCTGAAACTTAAATTCCACTTGCATATGTTTACATTGTGGTGTTGGCTACACTGGCAAGAAAATGACCAACAACTTGGTATGGATGTATTTCACAATGCTAATGTTAAACAGGGAGAAGGACTGGTAGACTAATTTTTTAAGTGGATGTTCATCAATGAAAATACTATGTTTTGCTTCCCTACAACTTAATTTACGTAGGGAGTCAACGAATATACAGCTAAAAAGGGCCCTTAGTTCAAAGGAATAAGCAAGAGTTCAGCTTCCATTTGACCAAACGAGATATGGATAGGTGTTGACTCTCTTAATTCTTTGTTATTCAGTCAGTGTTCAACAAAAACCTACTAGAACTGGGTGATGAACCTTAAGAAGAGCACATGATGTAATGAGCACTGGGTATTATATAAGATCGATAAATCACTGACCACCACCTCTGAAACCAGTAACTAGTTCATTTATATGTGAATTGAACTTAAAAAAATTAAAAAAAAATTTTTAAACCTACTACAAGTTTTCACACTAGAGGCCCAGCCAAACTGTTGCTAAGAACTTCAGTAACTCCCATATCTCGTCAGCCAACTATTTGGTTTTGCCCAGGGAAACCAACCCATCAGCTGGTTTCTGTAATTGTCATAATGCAAAACCTATAACATGACAATACTTAATGACTATTAACAACTAGCCCACCCTCCACCCTGTACCCTCTTTCAACATATTTAAACCAAAGGACAGTGTTTCTAAGAAATCTCTGTCAGGGGATTTCCCTAATTTGAATTCAGTCACTAAAATAATTAGCATACTAAGCGCTCCTGGGTGACTCAGTTGGTAAAGGAAAGGGCCCATTCCTGATTTCGGATCAGGTCATGATTTCAAGGTTGTAAGGTCAAGCCCAGAGTCTGGCTCTGTGCTCAGCCAGGAGTCAGATTCTTTTTTTTTCCCTCATCCTCTGCCCCTCCCTCATTTAGACACATTCTAAATACATAAATATTTTTTTTAAAAAGAACACCTTTTTAAAAAATTAGCATAGTAAGAAAAGCATACAAGCGTGTAAGACAAGTTGTTCTGTTTTTACTAGTTAGTATTTTATGACTTATTATGTTTGCTGGGATATATTCACTTATTCAATGCCAAATGCCTTCATTAGATGCTTTTTGTCAGTTCAAAGCATACATATTCTTCTAGGTAAGAAGCACTGTTTCTTTTCAAAAAAACGTTAGATATTCTTCTGGTCTGTTGGTGGGGCTAGGGGCAAGAAGAGAGGCAAAATTCTCCTAGCCTTGGGGTGTCTAAGTGGTTCAGTCGTTAAGCATCTGCCTCCCTCTCAGGTCATGATCCCAGATCCTGGGATCAAGCCCTGCATCAGACTCTCTGCTCAGAGGGAAGCCTGCTTCTTCCTTTCCCACTCCCCCTGCTTGTGTTTCCTCTCTCACTGTCTTTCTCACTCTCTTTCTGGGTCAAACAAAAAATAAAATCTTAAAAAAAAAAAAAAAATCCTAGCCTTGAGATAGCTATTGAATTTTTCAATTGACTAGAATCAGGAAATTGTTCATTAATACCCTAGGCATTCATGGAGTAAGCATTATGTATCATGTACTTGGCATTGAAGACAAAGTAATGAGGACCGCTTGGTCCCTGCTTTCATGGAATTTAAGCTAGAGATCCAAATTTAAACTTGCACTTTTGGTTATAGTACAGTAGTGTATCTAAACAAAAATAACCTCTCCCTAAAGGTTCTGGATTACAAGAGAAGTGTATTTAAATTGCTCCCGTTGCAAAGGTATATTCAAATAATCTTCATGGATAGCTACCAGCTGATTGTCTTTAAAACAGATTAAAGAAAGCAAATATTTAAACATTAATGACAGTTGTAGTTATGCCTCATACATATGCTGTGCGTGACAGTTAATACCTCCAGGTTTGGTAGGGCTCTTCGGTGCATCTAAATACCCAAACCCATCACAAAAGTGCAGCTCGAACAGCAAAACCTCAACAGGAGAAACTTCCAACTTGGCACTGAGTCGCTTAGCTGGTTGCACATACAAATCAAGTTGTTCCTTATGGGGAATCTAAAATTATCAATAGTTTCTACTTGAAAAATGATTCTGCCCACCAATTCTACTCCTGCTGGGTGGAAAAAAAACCTCTACTCTGACTTAGTTCTAACAACTCTGACAGTACCATCAATGAAGACTCTTTTTCTGACTTATTGTTTATTTCCTTTTATGACTATAAATGTAGGCAGAACTAGTACTAGAGCCTTTTTGTTTGTTGACAACACACGGTGTCATCAATTCCAAACATTTGTGACATATTGACTACAAATATGGCTTATGAATTCATCCCAGGGAAAAAAAAATTCTTTACTTGGCTTACTTTGTTGAAATCCTTCTCACTGTTTTCATTGTTCATGTGGTTTGCTTCTTAGTACTTTTCAGATTTTGGGAAGTTAAAAAGAGGCTTCACTTATTGCTGTGCACTCTCCTGAGAACTAATCATTTCCACCATGGTGTGGAAGGAACAGATACATTTAACAGAGTTCACAAAACTAAACAGATCCCATTCCTTTGAAATTAGGCCTTGGGGTGATCTTTTTATCCTATCTGAAAGATGCAAAAATAAATTCCCAAACCCAACAGGAAGGAAAATAGGGGCACCTGGGTGGCTCAACCAGTAGAGCATGCAATCTTGATCTCAGGATTGTGAGTTTGAGTCCTACACTGGGTATACGGATTACTTAAAAATAAAATATATATATATATATATATATATATATATTTTTTTTTTTTTTTTTAAATAAAACAATTTGGGCGCCTGGGTGGCTCAGTGGGTTAGGGCCTCTGCCTTCGGCTCTGGTCGTGATCCCAGGGTCCTGGGATCGGGTCCTGCATCGGGTTCTCTGCTCAGCAGGGAGCCTGCTTCCCTTCCTCTCTCTCTCTGCCTGCCTCTCTGCCTACTTGTGATCTCTGTCTGTCAAATAAATAAATAAAAATCTTTTTAAAAATTTAAAAAACAAAACAAAACAAACAAACAAAAAATTTTCAGCCTTTCCAGCATTCTGTTTCTTTCACTTCTTTCTACAGGTTTCTTGTGTTTTTAGGTTTTGCTCAAAATAAGTGATTCCTTTCTTTAATTATAACTTTAATTTATTTTAAAGATTTAGTTCACTGGGGTGCCTGGGTGGTTCAGTGGGTTAAAGCCTCTGCCTTCAGCACAGGTCATGGTCCCAGAGTCCTGGGATCGAGCCCTGCATCAGGCTCTCTGCTCGGCAGGGAGCCTGCTTCCTCCTCTCTGCCTGCCTCTCTGTGTACCTGTGATCTTTGTCTGTCAAAGAAATAAATAAAATCTTAAAAAAAAAGATTTAGTTTATTTGAGAGAGATGGGGGGAACATGCATGCGTGGGAAGCAAGGGCAGAGGGAGAGAGAGAATCCCAAATTCTAAACAGGGAGCCCTGACGTAGGGCTTAATCTCAAGACACTGAGATCATGACCTAAACCGAAATTAAGACTCAGACACACTGACTAAGCCACCCAGGTGCCCTAGAACTTTAGTTTTTGGAAAGTATATAATAATATGAGAAAATTTTAGGCATGTTGAAACTATAGTAGTCAAGTGGTTTTTCTACCCTACTCTTATTCACAAAGATGGTGATTCTCAAACTTAAGCCTGCATCAGAATCACTGGAAGTCTTGTTAAAACACAGATTGCTGGGCCCTACCTCCAGAATGTCTAATTTAGTAGGTCTAGACTGGGATCTGTCTATTTGAATTTCTAACGAGTTCTCAGGTGCAGCTGCTGATCCTAGGAAAACCCTTTCAGAACCACTGCTTTAGAAAAAACTATTCAAATGCTTAAGGAAATGGGAATGTTGACATGCAACCTGAACCATAGTATCTGGGGTAATCCAGAGGACTTGCCATTTACCCAGGCATTAAGAAATAGGTTAGGGATGATAATCCCACATTCTAGGATAGCCCTGCCATAGGTGTCTTCCGTATAGAAGAATAAGAAATATCCTTCCATGCAGGATACCACAAAGGAATTGGATCACCCAACTCCAAGGTGAAAAATGAGATCGTGGAGTGTTAGAGGTCAGGTGACAGTGCTGGAATGTTAGAGATAAGATAAGTGAAATTACTACAGAAAGCCACAGGGATGAAATGGTAATTAGTGTTTTGTTTCTGGGTTCTTTGATGGTGCTCATGGAATCCCTAGGAATGAAATAGATGGACAGCTTACTAAGGTGCCACCTGACTACCATACTTTTCCACTAAGTATGGGTCTTCCTGCCAGAAAACATAATTCAAGTCCCTGTAGTGAGATTCATGGTATTTTCCAATTTCCTAATCCAAGACAATTCAGAGTCTCAAAGGACTTTGCCACTCCTCAGCCAGTGTCCATGGTGAATTTTCCTTCAGACCTTCCCTAGAGTCTAACAGTCGACTCTGCACTGAAGTAAGGGAAATATCCAAAACTTCTAGGAATGTTATTAGACAATCACTCTGAACTTAACACTGAAAACAGACATATCATTGTGTTCCACCAGTCCAGGTATGGGTTTATGAAGGCCAGAGAACGGATAGAAGCTTGACCTAAGCCAATAAAACAGTGGGTCAATGTGGTAGCCAGCTTCTAACATGGCTCTAATGATCTTTATCCCCTGTTATTTATTCCCATTAGTGGTCCCTTTTTACATTGTGCCAGGGCTGGTCTACATGACCAATAGAATGTTTGTTTAAAAAAAAAAAAAAAGACTACAGCTACCAACTTGGGCTCTGCTCTTAGGGAAGCCAGCTGTAACATCTTGAGGACACCCAAGGAGCCTGTAGAAAGTAAGAAAAGTGAGGTGTTCAGCTGCAGCCAGAGGAACTGAGGTCAGCCAACAACCACTGAGTAAACTTGAAAGCAGATTCTCCAGCCTTCCGAAGACTATGGACACCCTGAGCCAGAGCCACCAAGCCAAGTAGCCAAGCTACTTCTGGATTCCTGACCCACAGAAATGGTGAGACAAATGTTGGTTGTTTTCAGTTGCTAAATTTTGAGGTAATTTTCTATGCAGCAATAGATACACCTGATACAATAATACCCCACCAGGTAATTTGAAGCAACTGCCTGATAAAGCATCATTTCATCCAAATACATTTCACTGTACATTGCTAAATGGTAATTTATATTTTTGAAACATACCAGAATACTAGACTTAAAAATTGACAGTAATTGCTTACTACCATTAAGTATCCAATGTATCCAGTCTCTGTTCAAATTTCCCTGATTATCTCATGAATTTTTTTTAAGATTGTTCAAGTTAAGATTCATGTATGCAATTTAGCATACATTTTAATTGATTGGCATGTTTCTTTTAATTTATAGATTTTCTCTCAATTACTTTATTGTCCTTTGTAATTTATTTGTTGAAGAAATTGGGCTATTTGGCCTCTAGGTGTTTCTGTATTCTGAACATTGCCAACTGGACGTGGTAGCATTTGGAATACTCATTTGTGTTTCTGTATTTTCTGTAAATTGTTAGTGATAAAGATTCATTCAAATCAAGGTTGTTTGTTTGGTTTTGTAAGATGTCATCACAGGTACTCCTTTTAAATTCTGAACCATGTGAATATATTTAAAAATAAACATATGACTTTTTAAAAAGATTTTATTTATTTATTTGACAGAGAGAGACCACAAGCAGGCAGAGAGGCAGGCAGAGAGAGAGGGGAAAGCAGGCTCTCTGCTGAGCAAAGAGGCCAATGTGAGGTTCGATCCTAAGACCCTGAGACCATGGCCTGAGCTGAAGGTAGAAGCTCAACACACTGAGCCACCCAGGTGACCCTAAAATAAACATACAATTTTAAAACCAGTTTTCTTTCTGTAAGACAAAAGCAATCATGTTGCTCAAGTAAAGTATAGCCTACAACTTCTCCAATTTGCACACTGATTAAGCATGATTTCATTTTAAAAGGTGAAGTTGCTTGCCAATCCTTAGAGACCTGGTCTATCAAAACTGATGATGCTGGGGTGCTTGGCTGGCTCAGCTGGAAGGCATGTAACTCTTGAGCTTAGGGTTGTGAGTTTGAGCCCCACAGTGGGTGTAGAGATCACTAAAACAATAAACTTACAAAAAAGAAAGCCCCTCTGGGGCTCACCCTCAGTTGGGCATCCAACTCAGGGTGCTAAGATGAGCTCCTAATATGGGCCAACTCCATCTCAGCAGGGAGTCCCCTTCTCACCTTTTACAGTTTGATTTGCCCCTCCTGACATTCACATGTGCTCTCTCTCTCTCAAATAAATAAATCTGAAAGGAAGAAAGAAAGAAAGGAAGGAAAGGAAAAGAAAGCTATTGATGTTAATAAATGACAGGGTAAATAAGCCAATATTTTCAATTTGGTAGATTTCTGGAATGTGCTTTTCATGACTAATATTCTTAGCAGCTGGATTTGATCCTAAAATGAAGGACCTTATGTGTGTCCTTTCCTTCAAGTAACCTCCATAATTGGAACACATACTTTCTTACACTCAAACTTATACTTTTTTTTCTTTTCTGTGGATCTTAACAAAAACATATATGGCAAAGATGTAGCTGGACTGGGATATTCTGATCAAAATCAACCTCAGAACATCTTTAGCATTCTATGATTTCTTTAACTGGAATATCATCCCATCATAACAAGGCTAGGTGAAATCTCTGAAAATCACTCAATAGGGATTTGTCTGTTTCTTTGTTTATTTACTTATGTATTTTTAAGATTTTATGTACTCATTTCAGATAGAGAGATACAGTGAGAGAGAGAGAGAGCATGAGCAGGGGGAGCGACAGAAGGAGAGGAAGAAGACTCCTTGTTAAGCTGGGAGCCCGACATGGGGCTTGATCCCAGGACCTGAAGATCATGACCTGAGCCGAAGACAGTCCCTTAACAGACTGAGCTACCCAGAAGGCCCTGTATCTTTATTTAGATTTTTTTAATGTTATGCATCCCTAAAAGGAATAGGTATTTATTGAGCCCTGTGTAGCATAGTCTGGTAGCACATTCAAAATGGCTTTACTTCATGTAACTAAGGAATGGAAGAAAAATTGTCCCATTAAATTCCCTAGAGTTAACCAAAATTGAATATATGCTTCAAATAATATATAAAATATGGTAGGGCTTAATGATTTTATATGAAGCAAATGATAGGGATTTTTAGTCATATTCCTGTCTATTCTATAGACCATATTTTCTTTTTTTTTTTTTTTAAATACACCCACATGGAGCCCAGTATGGAATTTGAACTCATAACCCTGAGATCAAGACCTGAGCTGAGATAAAGAGTTGGATGCCTAACAGAGCCTCCAGGATCACCCTTAAATGATAGAGTTTAAAAAAAAGAAAGAAAGAAATGTAAATCCTGTTGCCTGGCTAGCTCATTCAGAAGAGCATGGAACTCTTGATCTTGGGGTCATGAGTTCTAGCTCCATGTTGGACATAGAGATTACTTAACATAAACAAATAAAACAATAAAAAGCACTAAGACACTCTTGATTGCCTACCCTACAGGCATTTCTCCCTTCTTCCTTGTACAGACTTTGATTTTGTTTGTTGTACAACATCTCCTGGGAATGAGTCATGTTTAAGCCAAGCCATGGAAGAATTTTACAAATATCAAGACAACACCCCAGCGCAATTAAATCAGAATCTGTGCAAGTTGGGCACAGGTGAAAATATGTTCTAAAAGCTTCCAGTTCGGGCACCTGGGTGGCTCAATCAGTTAAGTGGCTGCCTTCAGCTCATGTCATGGTCGCAGGGTCCTGGGATGAAGTCCGAATCTGGCTCCCTGCTCAGCCAGGAGACTGCTTCTCCCTCTGCCTGCTGCTCCCCTGCTTGTACTTTCTCTCTCTCTTTCTCTCTCTCTGTCATATAAATAAATAAAATCTTAAAATAAATAAATTAAAGCTTCCAGGTTATCCTTACATGTAGGCAGGAAGCAGGACCACAGGTCTAACCCGATTATGACAATCCACTCCACTTGTCAATGGCCAGAGGAAGGTACATTACACTGTTGTAACCAAAAAGACTTAAGGAAGATTCTGCTAAGGGCTTCTGGTAAAAAGAAAAGAAAAAAAAAATTTGTCCCTGAAATAGGAGAAGAATATAAAGAGAAAGATTTAAGTGCCAATACTTTTGCTTCTTGCTTGTGGTGATGGCATGTGAGAGCATTAACAGTTGGTTCTAGTGGCTATTTTGCAGCCAAAAGGAAAGATATTGTTGAGACAATAAAAACAACAGAGCAGAAAGATCAAAAGATTCCAAGTGTATGAATAGGAAAACAGAGCCACTGTAAATATAATGAGAATTAGGGGTTATTATAATAATTGGACCTTAAACAAATATAAGAAGAGTTTCAAAAATGAAGGTCTGGTCAGGGAGTCAGAGAATCAGAAAAATAGCCAAAGGGTGCGTGGACCAACTGGAGCAGGTAGAGAGGTCCAACAAACCAAGTTCAACTGCTTGCCAAGTGGGACTGCAAAGGGAGCATTCATGGAGAGTTCTTTTCCAATTGTCAGCGTTAGGAAGTAGTCCTCTTTGTATAGCTATCACTTCTGGGTCTGTGCTACACATCCAGTGGTGGGTCAGGGGCTGCCGTTGGCTAGCAGCACCAGTAGGTGGCTAGCAGCACCAGTAGGTGGCAAGAGAGGCAAGACACTGATTTGAGACAAGAAAGGACTAGGTAGGACTCACCAGGTATTTCTAGAGTCACCCAGTTTGATGGCAATGACTTTCTGAGCATAACAGCTTCAATTTCATGCACTTTTCAAATCCCACACAAATTCTTCTTTTGTCCAATTCTAACCTGGAACCATGGAGGAAAAGGGATTCTGAGAAATACAGTTCCTAATCTTAGCCAAGAAATGGGATAAACAAACAGCTATAATCTTTTTAGAAAGTCTAAATGTAATGGTTAAATCAATAACGTAGACAAATTTGGATGATGATACCAGCTGGCTATCTTTGAAAACCTTGCCTTTCCCAATTATTGTAAATTAAAGTCAATCTCCTTAAACTTAGTAGGTCCATGTCTCTTTTTTACTAAGTCTGGTACTTCTCTCTTGTACAGATAAATCAATAATAAGCACAGACTACAAACAATAATGGAGTAACAACAAAAATTCAAAAGCTAGGAAGAATTTTTAAAATGAAATTAAATTAAAATTTAAAGAAGCAGATTGATGTTAAAAAATAAAGATTGATTAAAAATTATAAACATTCATTAAGTGGGAAAATTAGAACGGGTGAGAAATTAAAACAGGAGGCCTCTAATTTCAAAGCTATATGGTAAAATAGAAGAATACAAAAAAGGAACCAAAAACAGCACACATTTAGATAAGGATATTAATTAAAACTGTGAAGTTAACTTGAAGAGGATTAATACAATAAATTATTAATTCAGATTTTCAGAGGCAAATGACACTAAGAAAAAGTTAAACTGACCCCACTCTAACCAATGAAGATAAGAATTCTAGTGGAGGCTTTAAGAAGTCCTCATTATGGCAGGTACATAAGGAAAATATGAGTAGTATATGGTATTATTCTGCACTAAAATAATGGAAAATAATGTTTTGTAAATGCTTTTGTGTATTTAAAAAAAAAGGGTAAAGTCTCTTACTAAAAAAAAAAAAAACAAAGTCCTCATTATGCCAACATGTCTCCAATGAGGACTTTTGCAAGACTCACAGTGCCCATCATAGCTCTCACAAACTCATATGATTTGGAAAACTCCTTAAACTCATTAAAAAAAATAAAAGAAGAAAACCACAAAACTTATAGTAAATATTTTTACAATTTTGGGGGAACATTGGCTAATGAATGGAGTAAGTAGATTGATTTCTACATACAATATTTATTTTAAAATTATTTTCCCCTCTGGGGCTCCTGGGTGGGTCAGTCTTTGGGGCTACCAACTCTTGGTTTCTGCTCAGTTCGTGATCTCAGGGTTGTGAGATCCAGCCCCAAGACAGGCTTCAAGTCCCAAGATGGACTCTACTCATTATAGCCTAGTGGAAATTCTCTCTCCCTCTGTCCCTTTCACTCATTCTCTCTCTCTCTCTCTCTCTCTCAAATAAATAAATTGGAGCACTGGGTGATGCAATTGGTTAACCATCTGCCTTTGGTTCAGGTCATGATCTCCAGGTCCTGGGATCCAGTCCAGTACTGAGCTCCTGGCTCAGAGGAGAATCTGCTTCTCTCTCTCTCTCCCTCTGCCCCTTGCCCCTGCTTGTGCTAGCTCTTTCTCACTCTCTCTCTCTCTCAAATAAATAAAATCGTTTTTAAAAATTAATTAATCAATTAATTATTTTTTTAAAGATTTTATTTATTTATTTGACAGAGAGAGAGATCATAAGTAGGCAGAGAGGCAGACAAAGAGAGATAGGGAAGCAGACTCCCTGCTGAGCAGAGAGCCCCATGGGGGGCTCGATCCCAGGACTCTGAGATCATGACCTGAGCCAAAGGCAGAGGCTTAACCCACCGAACCACCCAGGCACCCCTAAATAAATAAATCTTTAAAAAATCAAGAAATCAAATAATTTTCCTCTCAATATTTTTTTTAAAAATTTTATTTATTTATTTGACAGAGAGAGAGATGACAAGTAGGTAGAGAGGCAGGCAAAGAGAGAGGAGGAAGCAGGCTCCCTGCTGAGCAGAGAGCCAGATGCAGGGCTCGATCTCAGGACTCTGAGATCATGATGTAAGACGAAGCCAAAGGCTTAACCCACTGAGCCACCCAGGCGCCCTCCTCAATATATTTTAAATAAATATTTAAGATTATTGATTGAAAGTGACTGACCTAAACAATAACTTTATTTTACTGGTAAACCAGCTTCAAACAGGCACTGATAGATCTGCCATACAACTCCTTGGAAATCGATCTAGCACTTTATACTAATTTTCAGACACACAAGAATATACTGTGTGGGGGCGCCTGGGTGGCTCAGTGGGTTAAGCCTCTGCCTTTGGCTCAGGTCATGATCTCAGGGGTCCTGGGATCGAGCCCCACATCGGGCTCTCTGCTCAGCTGGGAGCCTGCTTCCTCCTCTCTCTCTCTCTCTCTGCCTGCCTCTCTGCCTACTTTTGATCTCTGTCTGTCAAATAAATAAATAGCTTAAAAAAAAAAAAGAATATACTGTGTGTAACCACGGTCACCTCCTAGAAAAGGAAATCATATCCAAAGAACAGGAAAGAAAAGGAAACTTTCATTATTATCCCTGTATACTATAAGGGTTGTACCTTATGAATATGTTGCCTGCTCAAAAACAATTTTTAAGTGAAACTTTTCAGGTTTTCAGCTCCTGCTTCTGAAATTGACAGTCACCTTAAGGAGGAAAGCAATCTCAAGTACCAGGCTCTTGGCTTCCCTCCGCTCCTCCATCTTGGTCCAAAAGTTTTACTTCTTTTGTTGCTCTCTGATGCCTTCAAATTGACTTTCTATCAACCTCAGCTTTTAAAAAATGTATGTAGTCAGAAGGATGAACCAAAATGGTCTAGTTCACCAGTAGCTGAAGAACTTCTTGGATCCTCTCCCCTCCTCTTACTGCCTCCCCATATGTACCTGAAGTGGCAATATTGTTTCAGTTTCCAAGTCACCAAGGTTTAGTAAATATAACATGTTAATCAACAAATGTTCAAATTTATCGTCTCTAAAAATGAGAAAAGAGTAAAGAACAACTGTTCAATTCCACAGACGTTTATTTGTAGCTGTGATTCACTTTGTCTACTGTAACACAGGTCCTATATCAAACGCTATTCATACACCATTTTACTTCATCTTCATGATCACCTGAAAATTAGCATCAGTCATATTTTATAGATAAATAATCCCATCTCAGAGACATGAAATAATATCATATATATCAATTGTTATATATAGCAATGATCAATAGAATTTAATTCAAATTAAGTTTCAATCTTTAAAGAGGGTGGTACATTCTACATTTTACAGCCTCTGCAAGGTACTCTACTAGATCCTGAATCAAAACAAGCAATGAGAGCATTAAACAAACCAAAAAAACAACAGTGTGCCAATGGTGTCATTTGGTTTGATGTTTTCTATTCAAAATTTGTCAATATATTCAAGATACCATTTTTGCAAGGCGGAGTTTGCAGTTAGGAGAAAAATTTATCCTAAAGAATAAAAAGCACCTTAAGATGGAAGTGTTATTTGTTCCTCTTTCATTTCACCACAAATGATACTTCCATACTCATAATAAAAGGTAAAATCCTGAGGGTGTACTAGAGGGAAGTGGGAGGTATTAACTGTTTCACCCATTTGTTTCTTAGACCTGCTTCTGGATATTGCCTCTATGCTACACTTGTAGGGCCCAAGTTGGTTTCTGTCTTCTTTCCATAGTAGCTGAACTCCTTTGGTCCCCAGCTTCAAACTCAGCCCTTCCTCTGGTTCCTAGGACCACCAGTCACTACCTTCAAGCATTGCCAATTCTAATTTCTGGCAAATCCCCTTTGACACTTGCCTGCTTGAGTATTTTGTCAGTGGGTTATCCTTGGCTATAACTCTCTGGCTTCTTCTTAGGTCGTTTTTTCTTGTTATTCCCTTTTCAAGATCTAGATTCATGACTCTGAGTCTCAGTGACTTCTACCATGATACCAAATGCCTGTTTGCTGGAACCTCTTTGTATCACTCACTTTAGACTTGATGTTTTTGCCCTATTAACTATCTGTATCCCTCCCCACCAACATTCCCATCCCCCACATAGTGGTCAATCATTATTGCACTTTACTCTCTCCTGCAGTGAGACACCCACTGCCTTGCATGTACCTTTCCTTATGATGTTGAATGAAGTTGCTGCTTCACAAAACTATGTGAAGAATGTTTGTCTCCTGGATGAATAGATTGAACTATGACTATTGCTTTAGAAATAAACATTTATTTAAAATATTCTTAAGCCTCTCACTACTGTTAATGTTTCAGGTTCAGTAACCAGAAAAACAAAACAAAACAAAACCCCAAGACCTAATCATAATCACCACCCTTTCGGAATCTACAGTCTCTTTAGAGAGCTAAGCTCCCTAAGGAGGCAATGGAGGGCAGAACGGAAAAGTGCCGTAGGAGAACTGATGAATTACTGTGGAATTAAAAAGAAGGATAAAGAGAAGCAGGTATGACTTAATGAGAGGGAAAAAACTTCTGTAATTGGAGATATCCAAAAAGAATGCCTTTCTCTCTGAGGATGTGAGTCCAAGAGCTGCTAATGACTATTTTCCCAGGCTTGAGGAGAAAGTCAATCTTGGGTGTGATGTGAGGATCAAGAACCAAGGAGAAGGAAACCAAGAATTAGAGAGGGAGGAAGAAAAAAGAAGAAAGGGCAGGAAGGAGACCCTAATTACAGTTGAGTCTCTGGTTCCAGACACCTCTGAGGCTAGTTGTATTGCTGATGTTGATAGGATCCATTTATACCATCCAATAAATTCCTTTTTTTTTTTTCCTAATAAATTAGTCCCCTAAACTAGGATTTTCTGATTTACAAACAAGAATTATAATGAACCTATTAAACAAACACTCTGGAAATTTACCAGTTACTAATTACATCTTAGTTAACTAATCTTAGTTAATCTTAGTTAAATTAATGTTTTAACCTTAATGTTTAATTTAGTCATTTTAAAGTTAATTTTTAACCCTTTTTCCTTGGATATCCTGCTTTCTAACCTTTGAAGGTCATTATTTCACATTTGAAAGATGAGAAGGAACAATACACAGTAAGAAGTCTTTGGGTATATGCAATATCTCAAAATTAAACTTGTATACTTTAAGTATACAGTGGCTAAAATTTTCAGATAAATAGGCTAGCATTTTGTTTTATGTGACACAAGCAGGGGGAGTGGGAGAGGGAGAAGCAGGCTTCCGGCTGAGCAGGGAGCCCAGTGAGGGACTCAATCCCAGGACCCTGGATCATGACCTGACCTGAAGGCTTAACCATCTGAGTCACCCAGGCGCCCCTAGGCTAGCATTTTGAAGACAGTGTATTTACCTTTATACTGAAAAGAAAACACCATGACTCAAAAAATGAAGTTAAACTTTGAAGCCAAACTCTAGAAAAATGACTTATCAGACCACTTTACAAAATAGGTGTGTTTCCTATTTGTGGAAAGAACAATGACTCAAAAGCAAGGGTGTGCAATATTGGTGCATTTTCCCAGAACGCTATTTTGATGATGAGATGAATGTGCTCAGCAGCGTCAGACCGCTTCATTTACTCACCACACATGGATTGTTCCCTCTTGATGGATAAAGCTCTGCCAGGGATTGGACCAAAGCACTGTACAAATGGAAAGATATTGGTACTATTAAACCTAAAAATTTGGAGGCTGGTAACTGGTCCTACCCTCTCTTCCACATGTTCCACTTACATATTGTGGTGTAAACAAACAAACAAAACAAAACAAAACACAAAAAACAAAATTTAGTAAAGCAACAACCATTGCCTTATCCCTCATGGTTTCTGTGGATCAGGAATTCATGAAGGGCTTGGCTCTGTAGTTCTGACTGCAATGGCAGTCAGAGTCTGGCGCCAATGTGGGGCTGGAGCAGCTGGGGACGGGTCATGCATTTTTCTTTCCAAGCAGTCTCAGAGTTACTCCTTGTCCTTCAGTGTGTGTTGGTTTAGGCTTCCTCACAGCAGGGTAGCCTCAGGTCACTTGAATTGGTTCTATGCGAGTGGTGCACCCAAGCATGAGCACCCCAAGGGATCAAAATGAACATGTGTAGCATATTCATGACCTCTCCTTGGAAATCCCACTGCATCCCTGTGTTATATGCTCTGTTTGAGGCATTTACAAAGGCCTGCTGAGGTTGAAGGAGAGAAGTCATAGCCTAGCTCCCATCCATCTCTCAGTGGAATGAGAGGAAAAGTCATATTGTAAGGACCCTTAATGGGTTTGGAAAATGATTGATAGATATTAACAAGAGCAGACAGAACCTGAACATTCACTACACATCAAATATTTTAGTCGGCTAGGGCTGCCAAACCAAAATACTACAGACTGGACGGCTTAAACAAGAGCAATTTGTTTCTCACAGTTCTGGAGGCTGGAAGTCTAAGATTCAGGTGCCAGGTGGGCTGGTTTCTTCTGAGGCCTTACTGCTTGGCGTGCAGGTGTCTGCCTTCTCTCTGAATCTTCATGTGGCCTTTTCTTCATGCACTCTCATCCCTGGGGGCTCCTCTTCTTATAAAGACTCAGTCATACAAGACTAGGGTCCCATCCTTATTACCTCATGTTGCCTTAATTATCTCTTTAAAGACCTTCATCAAATACAGTCCCATTGAAGGTTAGGGCTTCAAACTATGAGTTTTGTTAAGAGAAATGCTTGCTAGAAAACTTTAAGAAGAATGCCATATCCATTTTGAGTGAACAGATGTTTATAAAAGCTTAAATAATAATAATAAAAGAACAACAGAGATGAGATTTTATCATCATCATAGTCATAATCTTTGTAGAACTTTGGTGGAATCATTGGACATCCTGGAATTCATAGCATCAAAAAAAAAATCATCTTCAAGACCTGTATTTTATTTTTAGTGATTTAATTTCATTTATATTAAAAAGTCTTTGAAGAAAAAAATCCCTTTTGGAAATTTTTTACTTCTATGAGGCAGAATTTAAAAAAACATTAATTTTGTCAACTCAGATTTGGAGTTGATTGCTTACAAATTATTCATGCAAGATGGAATATCTTCTCTCACATGTATAAAAGGCTGATGGAACCAAAGAAAGCCTTTTAACTATGCTTTGCAGATAACAGTACTAGCATAGCAGAATTTACTAACAACCACTGATTGCCTGCAAGAGTTCATTTGCTGCTGAAGAAATAAAATCATGTGCTTGGGGAAGGTAAGTCTTTCTCATGTGATACCTAGTGTAAAGACTCTCCTGTCATTTAACTCTGAGAAGATTCTGGAATCAGTATGCTTGTAATGAATGTTGAGGACATGAAAATTCAGCGGTGATTCTATTTTCCTTAAAGCCAAATCCATTTCCATTGCCACATGTTTAAATCCAAAATGTAAGTACAAAATGTTTGTGGAAGGGAAGTGGCTGATGCAGAAACATTTTTTTAATGTGTATATTTAAAGACAAATTTTTAAAATTCACTTTTTATCATAAAACTTTTCAAATAGAGACAGGAAAGGACAGCATAATAAGCCCTTTTGGACTTGTCTATCACCTAGCATCTACAATTACCAGCATTTTATTGTTTATCTTTTATCTAATCTCCATTAAGTTTTAAATTTCCTGGAGTCTTTTAAATTAAATTCCAAATATCATATGATTTCATCCCTTAAGAATTTCCACATGTATCTCTAAAAGATAAGAATTCTTTAAAAAACTATTATCATGGGGCACATGGGTGGCTCAGTCGTTAAGCATCTGCCTTTGGCTCAGGTCATGAATCCAGGGCCCTGGGATTGAATCCCCTATTGCCCCCTGCTCAGCAGGAAGCCTGCTTCTCCCTTTCCCACCCCCCCCCCGCTTGTGTTCCCTCTCTGTCAAATAAATAAAATCTTAAAAACAAACAAAAAACTAATATCACACTTAACAAAGTTTTTTAAATTTCATAAATACCCAGTTTGTGTTCGATTTTCACCAATTGCATTTAAAGTCTTTTTTGTGGTTTAGTTATTAGTTCTGCCAATTGTTTATTAGCTTGTTCAAATCAGAATCTAAGTAAGATCTACACATTGTATTTGTTTCACATGTCTTTAAGTTTCTTTTATTTTTTAAGTAGGCTCCATGCCCATCATGGGGCTTGAAGTCATGACCCTGCGATAAAGAGTTGGATGCTCTATCTACTGAGCCAACCAGGTACCCCTAAGATTCTTTTAATCATAATATTTCTTCCTTCTTTTTGTTATTGTTTTGTAATGTTACTTTGTCAAAGAAACTGGTGGGTGTTTTGAATTGTAGAATTTTCCACATTCTGGATTTGCCTGATTGTATCTTCATAGTGAAGGAAACAACAATCTTAAGACTGATTCTAAAAAAATGAATACATAAATATTAAAAATAAAAAGTAAATCTAAAAGATTCTTCTAAAAATAATTAGAAACATCTTTTCCCTTCAGTTTTTAAAGTGAGGAATAATTGACATACATCACCATGTAAGTATAAGAAGTACAGTAAGATGGTTTGATTTACATGTATTATATATAAAGTGATTACTACAATAGGTTCAGCTAACACCCATCTCTCACACAGATAAATTAAAAAAGAAAAGAAAAAATTAATTTCTCTTTGTGATGAGAACTTTTAGGAACATCTTTTTGAGGAAAAGCAAGATGACTTATGTCATTGGATTGTCTTTAAATATATATATATATATATATATATATATATATATATATCAAAAGTATCAACCAAATCTTTAAGCCAGAAATAAAAATAAATCTTTACTTTAGTCAATTACTGCTAGAGAAGAAGGAAAGCTTAATCCCCTCAGTAGCAATATCACTATCCCCAGTACCTACACTGACAGACTTCCCCCCAAAAATCTGTAGCTTCTCTAAAGATCTCAGTTGAAAGTAAATTTAAGAACTCCAATATGATACTTAGTCTCACAAATGTACATATGGTGACCCTAAGGGCAACATAGTTGCTGTGTGATGAACAATAGTTTTTCCTGCACCTAAGATCAAATTGCTGCAGTACCCGGCTGGCTCAGTCAGTACAGCACGAGACTCTTGATCTCAGGGTTGTGATTATGAGCCCCACATTGGGTGTGAAGACTACTTGGAATAAAAATAAAATAAAATATTGAAAAAATTAAAATTGAATGGCTAATAATACTTTTTTTAAAATCAAGAAACAGACTTTTTTTTTAAGATTTTCAAAATTTATTTATTTGACAGGCTGAGATCACAAGTGGGCAGAGAGGCAGGCAGAGAGAGAAGGGGAAGCAGACTCCCCTCTGAGCAGAGGGTTTGACACGAGACTCGATCCCAGGACCTTGGGACCATGACCCAAGGGGAAGGCAGAGGCTTCAACCCACTGAGCCACCCAGGCGCCCTGAATGGCTAACACTTTTAATAATAAACTTGTAATAGTCAAATTTTCAAGGTTTTAGATAAATTATTGTTTTCTAGAGGTTTAATATTATTATTTTTAAAGATTTTATTAATTTATTTGACAGAGATCACAAGTAGGCAGAGAGGCAGGCAGAGAGAGAGAGGAGGAAGCAGGCTCCCAGCTGAGCAGAGAGCCTGATGTGGGGCTGGATCCCAGGACCCTGAGATCATGACCTGAGCCGAAGGCAGGGGCCTTATCCCACAGAGCCAGCCAGGCGCCCTGGTTTATTATTTTTAAAAAGACTTTATTTATTTGTCTGAGAGAGAGAGAACACAAGCAGAGGGAGCACCATGTAGAGGGAGAAGGAGATTTCCCACTATTCAGGAAGCCTGACACAGGGCTCAATCCCAGGACCCTGGGATCATGACCTGAGCTGAAGGCAGATGCTTAACCCACTGAGCCACCCAGCTGTCCATAGAGGTTTATTCTTTTTTTTTTTTTTTAAAGATTTTATTTATTTGACAGACAGAGATCACAAGTAGGCAGAGAGGCAGGCAGAGACAGAGGGGAAAGCAGGCTCCCTGCTGAGCAGAGAGCCAGATGCGGGACCCTGGGATCATGACCTGAGCCGAAGGCAGAGGCTTTAACCCACTGAGTCACTCAGGCGCCCCAAGGTTTATTCTTTTAAGGTATCATTTGGTTTGGCATCAGTTTTTGCTGCATATCCACTTTACCATTCAGCCATTTTTCACTTGCCTAAAATGTTAACCTCTGTGTGACTAAATACTTATTTCATTTTATTGTAATTTTGAAAGAGATGTCCACTTCCTCCTACCTCAGCTGGAACTGGGGTGCTCCAGTCCATCTTCAGTATATAGGAATTCGATTTCCTTATATTCTAGTTAGTGATAACATATTTGAACTAAACATCCTTCATCACTTTTATTGGGGGGGAGGGGGGATAGAGAGAGAGACAGAGAAGAATCTATTGATCCCATAAGAAGTATCAATGGCCAAAATATTTGTTTTTGTTTTTTAAAAGATTTATTTATTCATTTGAGAGAGAGTAAGAGAGAGCAGGGGAAAGAGCAGAAGGAGAGCGAGAGAAAGTCCCAAGCAGATACATGCCAAGCACAGAGCCTGATGCAGGGCTTGATCTAAAGACCCTGAGATCACGACCTGAGCCAAAACCAAATGTGAGATGCCCAACTGACTGCACCACCCACGCGCTCCTAAAATTTTTGGTTTAAATGTATTTGCCTTAATCTGAAGATCAGTGGTTTTCATATAAGTTCACAGTCTTCTATTACTATGCCCCACTTTTCCTCATGTTCATTGTCTACTAAATCACTACACCTATGCTTGGTGAGGGGGAAGCACTGTGAAAATAGAGATGGCCGGGCTGAAGGTCGTGTCTCTCAGAGCTATTAAAACTGGGAACACTTACGATGCTGACAAAGCACCACATTTTCTGAAGGTAGACGTCAAAGCTTCTGTGTTCTACTCCAGGCATGGAGGAATGTCCTTCTACCCTTTCCAGTCTTCTGGATATCAAAGAAGCAGTGCTTTGTATCTTCACATTTTATGAGCTCCTTCATTGAAAACAACTTTGGTTTCTACCTTTAGAAGCTTTGGGGCAAAATTATACTCTCCTTGGCTCATGAGCCAATATGTTGTCTTTTTGACCCCTAGCCTGGGGGATACTGGAGTTGTGTGATTGGGGCATTGGTGGGGTAAAGACAGAAGAAGGATGACAATGAAACACAATAAAAATTCAGAGGTTAAAGTCTTCCTGCAAACTCATTCTTGGCAGATTTAAGTCATCAGGCCTTGGAATGTTTATTGAATTACTACTATGAACCAAATATTGTGCTGAGGGCTAGAGACCAAGATTTGAGCTGCATATAGTCTCTGTTCTTTTGAAGCCTGCAATCCAGAAGAGAGAAGGAACACTAAATTAATATACGCATGCTTAATAAAATAGTTAAAAGTGAGCAGCATTAGGAAAAAGTTGAGGAGTGACCAACAGAATATAATGGAGGACCTGTGATGTAGGGAGTTAGAGAAGGTGTCCTGAAAGAAACAATGCTTGAGCTAAAACCAAAAAATTATATAGTTTCATGATTCCATTTATATGAAATGTCCAGAATAGACAAATCTACAGAGACAGAAATTAGATTAGTGAAAAGTGATTACTGGTTGCTTAGGGCTGGCGGGAGGATGGGAATTGGGTGGTGATGGCTAAAAGATATGAGATTACTTTTTGAAGTGATTTAAATCTCCTAAAATTGTGGAGATGGTGTGCAACTGTGAGTGTACTAAAAATCATTGGATTACACACTTTAAATGGGCGAATTATATAGTATGTGAATTATGTCTCCATAAAGCTGTTACCAAAACAAAACAAAACAAACAAACCAAAAAACCACCAAAAAACCCATCAGATTATGTCAATCCTTGCTTAACACAATGTTCAGTGGAATTCAGTAATAGAGTCTAAATTCTCTGCTTTAGCCTACCAGGTCTTGCCAGTCTCTCAGCTTTCTATCTTGCACCATATGCTCGTCTCACTAGCCTTTTCTTTTTCTAGAGCATCCCAAATTCATTACCATCATAGTCTTGAATTACCTTTTTCATTCCCTAGAGTACTCTTCCATAGTGACCTCCCTGGTTTTCTATTGTCATGTAGTCTCATATGCTTACTTCCTCTTGTTTGAGGAACTCCTTTTCCCTGGTCCTCCCTTCCAACCTTTCCAATATGTGCTCTAAATTCCAACTTGGGACCAGTAAAGTTTTCTACATATTTCTTTTTTTAATTTTTCAGAAAGATGTTATTTCTTAAGTAATCTCTACACCCAACATGGGGCTTGAACTCACAACACCAAGATCAAAAGTTGCAAGCTCTACCAACTGAGCCAGCCAGGTAAGTATGCCTCTCCCCCAACATTTTTAAAGTTACCATGTTTCCTTCTTTATTCTTTCTTTTCTTCCTTTTTCTTTTTCTTTTTTTTTTTTTCCAGTTTCCTACATATTTCTATAGAATGAACTACCTGAGGGAACTTTTCTCATAAAGCCTGTACCTTTCTAGCAAATGCTACATTTTCTTGAGGCTCTGTGTTTATAGACATTAGGTTGTACCTAATATTTTGTTACTTATTTTCTTCAGTGATAGTTAGAGTTCAAACATAAATTATAAACCAGGTATTAGCTTTCGAGGATATAATTTGTAAACGTTTTAAATAGCTACGTAGCCTAGGAATGCCAGGGCTGGTCCGTTTTGAACAAAGCCATGTCTACATTTAGTACCATCAAAAAAGAAGTCCCTCATACCTCATTCCAAGTCAGTCTTGCCTCTTGGGCTTATGTTCTGTTGCAACTTGTTGAGCTTCTTGTTGAAGTTGCTTCACCTCTGGACTGAGTGACACAGACTCAGTGCATCTTGGGAAACTGCAGGCTGCAGAAGCCACTTACCGTCCCCTTCTTTATCTTCTGCTTGGTGTGAAGAGAGCTGTAATCCTTCCCAAGCCTCTGGGCTATGGACCTACCCTTTTGTCTTCCCTCTGTGACTGGGCCTAGTGCAGGCAGCCTAATACTTATCTTAATCATATCTGATAAATTTGGTTCTTTACGACTCAGAGTACAAATCACAGCTCTAGCAACTGGGAAATCAGTCTCTAACTAGTTGAAAGTTATATTTAACTGCCCATCAGCAGATCCCCTTCATGCTCTTGACTTAACTGAAATCTGGTTATTCCCCGAGGCTCTTACTTGCTCTGCAACCCTCTCAAGTAGAGCTCCCTAGTTTTCACACCCCTCTTACCTTGGGGTAGACTTTCCATTTCTCCACTGCAGCTTCTTCTAGATAATTTATTTCTTTCCCTTCTGGGTGGGGAGGAGTGCTACCACCCCCTCTATCCTCCTCCTCATTGCCATCATATATCTGTTCCTGGACTTTTGATGATGCCTTTAGCTTCTAGCTCGGCCATTTGCGCTCCTACCGTCATGTAATTCTCACAATGTTAGTTTTCATTTAAAGGATTCATTTAATACACTGAACTGTCACATCCTTGACACTCATTTCCACTTCGCCTTCAGTATTCATTCCCATAGTCATATCTGAAAACTTGTCATCGCTGAAATGATACCACTTCCAATAGTCTTGATTTCAGAAATTCTCAATTTAGTCTGGCCTTCCACCATCCTCACTTTACTATCTGTAGTACTGTAATTTATCTTAGGTTCATGGAGAACAGCCTGGCCTTCCACCATCCTTACCTTTCTATCTGTAGTACTGTAATTTTCTATCTCATTCAGATGCCTTCCTATTCAACCTCACTACTTTCTCATTGTCTATCACGTTCTTCTCGACTTTACTTCCTGTGTCCCTCTGTTTATAGACCATGGTCTATCAATGTTACTACTCCCTAAAAATTATCTACCGCTTGTTGCTTCTCTCTTCCACTATACTTGCCTGGCAAAACCTCAATGGTAATTGAATCCAATTATCCACATCCTCAATGCCTATTACTGCATAGTAGACTGTTGCCGAGGTAAATCGCACAACCAGGCTGACTGACTTAATTTCATCATCACAAACCTTAAACAAACACCCAACACTACCCAAAACATCTCTTCCATTTTCCTTGGTAAGCTTGCTTTTCCACCCCTAGAAACAACAACTTCATCGCTTTCCCTTTCTCTTCAAATATTCCAACATGCTTCCTTTGCTTACTATCAGCCATTAGGAAGAACTCCTCCATCTTCTCACAACAAAAAACAACAGTTTTAACTGTAGGTTTACCCACTCTTCCCTTCTTTAAAATGGTGAGAGTATCCTTGTGCTTATACAAGGCCAACCTCCAAAGATTTAGGTCAGTGCTTAAGTCAGCAAACTACTCAAACACGCGCGACGCTCCTTTGAGTAGACCGCTGTTGCTTCTTGCTGTCGCTCCATTTCTATGCTTCCCTTAACAACAAAACTTTTCAAACCAGCTGCTATGCACATAA
Source organism: Mustela putorius furo (assembly GCF_011764305.1). NCBI lineage: Eukaryota > Metazoa > Chordata > Mammalia > Carnivora > Mustelidae > Mustela > Mustela putorius. The sequence goes on along the minus strand of NW_025422112.1, from coordinate 833,299 downwards.
GCTCTGCCTCCACACCTATTTAGTGCTCATTACCTACTGATTCTTCTTCTGTTTCTATGGAGGGAGCATTAGCTTCAAATCAACGAGGTTTTTTTTGTTTTGGTTTGGTTTTGGCTTTTTTTTTTTTTAGGGCAGCAAAGAGAAGTTTATTGAATGACAGTACAAAGCTCCCAAAGAGAGAATAGTCCAAGAGGCTTGCCCTCAGTTAGTTTCTTAATATCAAGCTTGATACTACTCCTTTGTTTCTTATGTGGCAAAGCCATCACTATGACCTGCACATCTCATATTGACAGTATGAGTCAAAAACTGTTCTCCATGAACCTAAGATAAATTACAGAAAGAATATTCCAACAAAACAAAGCATACCCTTGGTAAAGCATAATTATGAGACGAGCAGCAGAACCGACAGTGCCCAAGAGAGGGTTCAACATGATTTGTGCTAATGCACATTGACTAAAGGTTTACATTTCAGTCTACCCAAAGTTAGTTCTCAATGTCTTAGCGTGTGCAATAGCACTCAGGACATGCATAAATACATAAATATATCAATGTCTACTCATGGCTGCTTTAAATATACATATCTTTAAAGAAAAATATTTCAGAACCAAGTGACATAAAAATCAGTGCTGTGTGGGGCAACATTAACCCAATAAGCCAGGCAATAAATGTGCTTACTGCTAGTGACACAAGAGAGAAATTATGTCTTGGTCCTTGAAGAACTCAAATTCTTCTTCTTTTTATTTTTTTCATTTTTTAAAGATTTATTCACTGATTTGAGAGACAAGAGACAGAGTTCACAAGCAGTGGGGGGAGGGGAAGAAAGAGAGGAAAAGAATCTCAAGTGCACTCCCTGAAGAGTTAAGAGCCTGACTCAGGACTCAGTCTCAGGACCCTGAGACCACGACCTGAGGCAAAATCAAGAGTCAGACACTTAACCGACTGAGCCACCCAGGCACCTCTAAGAGCTCAAATTCTAGTGGGAAAGACAGTAGCATAAGTTCTATAACAGAAGTATATACAGGATACAAAGCAGAGAATGAAGTATTTTGCTGTGGGAGAGAGACAATTAGGAAAGATTTTATGAATGAGACATGTAAGAGTTTACCAAATAGAATTTTCCAATAGAGGAAGCAGCATGTGCAAAAGGTATGGAAGCAGGAGATTGCCTCACAGAAGTATAAGGAATTTGGTGGCTGGACCATAAGAAGCAAGAAAAGGATGGATACTGGTAAATTGGCATCAGATCATGGGTGATTTTATAAATCAGGCTAAGAAATTAAGCATAGGATTATATTTTAGTCAGTGTGAAACTTCGAAAGGTCACAAGTGCAGGAAGTAACATTGTTAAATTAGCCTTGGTCTTTGAGAAAGATTGTATCCTGGCCTGTGGTTAACAGATTGAAGGGAAACTAGATGGGAGATTACTTCCACAATAAAGTCCAGAGGAGGGGCAGATTTTGGAGATATCTAGGAGGAAAAATGGATAAGATTTGGTCATTTGGTCATTCCAATAATTTAATCACTACTTCAGAGGAGATGTTCAAAATATTGAGAAGTTATAAATAAAATTTTACACATCCTTTGAATAGGCTCCATGCCCAGCTTGGAGCCAAATGCAGGGCTCAGTGTCCGGCATGAGCCCATGATCCTGGAAATCAAGACCTGAGCTGAGATCGAGTCAGATGTTCAACTGATGAGCCACTCAGGTGCCCCAAGTTTTACACGCTCTTTAAAATGTTGTTGTAGGGCAACCCTGTTGGGACCCCTTTTAGTCTTGAGGGCTTTTTCTGTATCTTCTCTTACTAAGCTTCTATCACTTTACTCACAAAAAATTTAAAAATTAAAAAAAAAAGTTGTTGTAGAGCTACATGATTAACTGGGAAGAATCTTTACTATATATATAATTGATATTTTTAAAAAAAATTTAAAGTAACATATATAGTAAATCCCATTTTGTATATAAATCTTTTCATACTCAACTTCTATTTTCTTAACATAAATTTCTGGAGGCTGAATTCTAAGGTCAGAAGATTAAAAGTTTAAAATGTTTATGGGATGAGGTGCAGTTGTGTGTGTGTGTGTGCGCACACATGTGCATATATATTGTTATATAGAACAAAAGTCTGTAAGATATATACTCATATGATGATTGAACTTATAGGTTGTTTTCAATTTTATATTATAAGCATCCCTATACATAAATCTTTAGATTCCTCTCCTATTATTTCTTTAGTTTAAGTCCTAAGAATAGAAATTCTGTATCAAATAGTGTGCACATTTAAAGGCTTTTGGAAAAAAAAAATTTAAAAGAAAAGGCTTTTGAGAGATGCCTGAGTGGTTCAATCGGTTAAGTGTCTGCTTATTTCTTGCTCTATAATAAATAAATAAATAAATAAATGAATGAATAAATAATCTTAAAAAAATAAAGGATTTTGACGCACCTTGCCAAATTTTCCTCTAGAAAATTATCAACTTATATTCCATCTTTAGTATATGACAGTTTATCCATGCCCACATCAACACTGAATGGTGACTTTTTAAAATATTTTACCTATCTGTCTGATGACATATGATATGAAGTTGATTCTTTTCTTTTTTAAAGACTTTATTTATTTGAGAGAGAGAGAAAGAACGAGCAGGGGGGAGGGGCAGAAGGAGAGAGAGAGAGAGAAGCAGACTCCCTCTATCCCAGTACCTGGAGATCATGACCTAAGCTGAAGGCAGACACTTAACTGACTGAGCCACACAGGCACCACATTTGATAATTTTCTGATACATTTATTAGATATTTATTTTCTTCTGGAGTCTTAAACATATCTGGAAATACTGTTAGCATAAAGCGTGAGATTGGGATTCTACTTCAGCTTTTCCACCAATTGTTGCCATATAGCAAATAATCCTTTCCCTACAGACTTATTAGAGACAAAAATTGTACTTATATTCATTTTTCTGCTTCCAGACTTTTTTTTAAAAAGCTTTATTGAGATGTACATTCACAAATCACACAATTAACCCATCTAAACTGTGCAATTTAATTGTTTTTGGTATCTTATTAATTTTTGAAGATTGTGGTAAATTTTTAAGATTGTGGTATATAAAAATTGCCATTTTAACCATGATTCAATGTACAACTTAGTTCTAAAACTTTTTCGTCATCCAGATGGAAATGCTGTAACCATTAAATTGCAAATCCTCATGCCCACTCTTCCTGGACTTCCTATCCTGTTAATTGAATATGTCTCTGTTCTCCAGACAATCTCAAGCCATTTTTATTATGATAAATTTATATATTCTGGGATGCCTGGGTGGCTCAGTTGGCTAAGCGTCTGTCTTCAGTTCAGGTCATGGTCCCAGGGTCGTGGGATGGAATACCACATCCCATCAGGCTCCTTGCTCAGAAGGGTCACTGAATCATATGATAACTCTTGCTTTCAGTTCAGGTCATGAAATGATATGACATCATATGATAACTCTTGCCTTCAGTTCAGGCCATGGTCCCAGGGTTTTGGGATGGAATTCCACATCCCATCAGCCTTCTTGGTCAGCAAGGTCACTGAATCATATGATAACTCTTGCTTCTCCTTCTGCCTGCCGCTCCCCCTGCTTATGCTCACTCTCTCTTTCTCTCTTAGATAATAAATAAATAAAATCTTTAAAAAAATTTTATATTATGCTCAAATTGAATGCCCACGTTCCACTCCTGCAGATTACTTTTTTTTTTTTTAATTTTCATGACTATATTAGCTCTTCCATTCTGTTAGATTAAAATTCTCTTGCCAAATTAAAAAAGGAATTACAATACATTCATGGTTATTTTGAGGAGAATTGACATCTTCATTAAGTTGTTTTTCTCTGACTAGAACATAATATGTCTTTATTCAAGTTTCTGTTTAAAAAAATAAGAGTTTTACTGAGATAAAATTTACATACCGTATAATTCATCCATTTGAAGTGTACAATTCAGCTGTTTTTAGGAGATTCACAGATAGGGGTAACTACTAGGACAGTCAAATTAGGACACTTTCATCACTTTGAAAAGAAACTTTCTACCTTACATCTTTCTATCATTCCTTCACCAACAGTCCTAAGCAATCACTAATCTACTTTCTGACTCTATAGATTTGCCTATTCTGAAAATTTCATAAAATACACTATATTTTGTGACTTGCTTCTTTCATTTAGCATAACGTTTTCAAGGCTCATCCATGTTGTAGCACATATTGGTACTTCATTCTTTTTTATTGCCATATCCTGTACCATTGTATGGATATAGCACATTTTATGTATTAGTCAGTTGATGTACCTTTACTTTGTTTCCACCTTTTGCTGTTACGAAAAATGCTGCCATGAACATTCATGTGCAGTGTTTTGCATGGACACATGTTTTCATATCTCTTGGATGTACATGTAAGAGTGGAATTACTGAATCATATGATAACTCTATGTTTAACAGTTTGAGGAACTGCAAGATTCCTTTTTAAAGAAGCTGCATCACTTTATATCCCCACCATCTGGGTATGAGTGTTCTTATTTTCCATAACCCCACAAATAATTGTTTTTCTATCTTTTTTATTATAGACATCCCAGTATGTATATGGTAGTATCTCATCGTGATTTTGATGTGTATTTTCCCTAATGACTAATGTTGTGCACCTTTTCATGTGTTTACTTGCTTATTTGATATCTGCTTTGGAGAAACGCATATATACATCTTTCACCCATTTTTTTTTTAAGTGAGTTCTATATCCAATGTGGGGCTTGAACTCATGACCCTGAGATTAAGAGTCACATGCTCTACTGACTGAATCAGCTAGGCACCCCATCCTTTGCCCATTTTAAATTAGGTTGTCTTTTATTGTTGAGTTGTAAGAGTTCCTTTTTTTTTTTTTAATATTTCTTTATTAACCTTAGTGAGAGAGAGGGAGTGCACACAAGTGTGAGTTGTGGGGAGGGGCAGAAGGAGAAAGAGGGAGAGAATCCTCAAGCAGTCTCCCCATTGAGCATGGAGCCCTATGTCGGGCTTGATCCCAGGACTCCAAGATCATGACAGTTGAAATCAAGAGTCACACAGTCAACCAAATGAGCCACCCAAGTGGCCCTGTAAGGGTTTCTTATATATGTATACTCTGGATACCAGTCCCTCATCAGATATATGATTTGCAAATATTTTCTCTCATTTTCTGAATTGTCATTTCATTTTTTGATTTTGCCCTTCAAAGCACAGTTTTTAACTTTGATGCAATTAAATTTATTGTTTTCTTTTGTTATTTTTGTTTTGGTGTCATATTGAATTTGCCAATTCTGAGATCATAAAGATTTACCCTATGGTTTTCTCTAGGAGTTCTATAATTTTTGCTCTTATATTTAGGTCTTCAAGCATTTTGAGTTAATTTTTTGTTTTGTTTGTTTGTTTTAAAGATTTCATTTATTCATTTGAGAGAGAGAGAGACAGAGAGAGAGCATGAGCAGGGGAGAGAAGCAGAAGCAGAGGAAGAAGCAGACTCCCTGCTGAGCTGAAAGCCCGACATGGGGCTTGATCCCAGGACCCTGAGATCATGACCTGAGCTGAAGGCAGACGCTTTACCATCTGAGCCACCCAGGCACCCCAGCTTTGAGTTAATTTTTGCATATGGTTTGAGGGTAGGGCCAACTCTATTCTTTTGGTTGTATCTAACCAGTTGTTCCAGTACATTTGTTGAAGAGACCATTCTTCCCTCAGTGGATGACAGTGATATCTTTGCTCAAAATTAGTTGGCCATGACACATGGGTTTATTTCTGGATTCTCAGCTTTATTCCACTGATTAATAACTCTGTCCTATGTTACTATCATACTATCTTGATTACTGTTACTTTGTGGTTAAGTTTCAAAATTGGGAAATATGATGGGGCTCCTGGGTGGCTCAGTCTGTTAAGTGTCTTCCTTCAGCTCAGGTCCCCATCCCCAGGCCCTGGGACTGAGCCCTGCTTCAGGCTCCCTGCTCAGTGGAGAGCCTGCTTCTTCCTCTACACCACCTCCCCGCCACCCCCCACCCCTCACTTACCCCCATATGTGCTCTCTTTGTCTTTCTCAAATAAATAAACTCGTAAAAAATTAAAAAAAAATAAAATTGGGAACTGTGTATCTTCCAACTTTATTCTTCTTTTTCAAGATTGTTTTGGTTATTCTAGGTCAGGTTTCCTTTGAAGTAAAGTTGGGGTTTTTTTTCTGTATAGTGAAAAATGCAGAATTTTTTTCTTGTTAGGCTGCTTAAGTGTTATATATTCCTGTTGGAATTAGTTTTCCCAACTGTATTGTAACCAAAGCTTGCTGTTTATGGAAAACCTATTAATTTTGTGTGTGTGTGCTGATTTTTAAGCAACTGAGCACTCCAGTGCTCAGTACTCTAGTACTCCTAGCAGTACTCTTTAGCACTCCTAGCACTCCAGGAACTCCTTAATGCTGATAGTCATCTAACTGATTCTCTTTGGTAGGCAGTTACAGCATATGCAAACAACTAATCATTGTACTTTTTTCTTGTTTTATATCTATCATTTCTTTTCTGGCCTTTCATATTGGCTAATATTGAATAACGCTGGCCGTAGTCACATGCTTGCTTATCCCTGGCTTGAGTGAGGAGGCTTCTAACGTTTCACGATTTAGTGTGATGGATTCAGATAGCTAATGTTGAGCTGCCTCTTGAAAGGATGAAGGAGCAATCCACTTAACATGGTGGAAGGGTCTGTGGTGATGTTTGGGGTCAGTTCAGAAGAGGGCACTTCTGTCAGAGATAACAGCATGATCAAAGACTTTAGGTTGAGAGATAGTATGGATATGTGTAGGAAACAGTAAGAACTTACATGTGGCTGTGTCATAAATTTAAAAAGCAGGGAATAGTGAGAAAAGAGGCTGAAGAACTAGACAAGGATCAATCCTAAAGTGTCTTAAAGGCCATATTAAGAAGTTTGGATTTTATTATCTTTATTTTGGAGAATCAGAGAAAGACTACAAGTAGGAAGGTGACACTGTCATTGAGGGATATTATCACACTTACTTTATTTATTTATTTTTATGGAGGGAGAGAGAGTTGGGAGGGAGGGGCAGAGGGAGAGGGAGAGGCCCCATGGTCAGTGCAAAGCCTGACAGTGGGGCTTGATCTTGCACCCTCCAGACCATTGTCTGAGCCAAAATCAAGAGCTAATACTTAACTGACTAAGCCATCCTAGTGTCCCTCATTAACACACTTCCTTTCTTAAAAGAATTTGAATTATTTTTACTATTTTCATTTGTAGTAAATCCAACCAGATAATTAATTTTTGCAGCTCCAGAACCACATATATTTTCTGAAACTTTTTTGTCCTTGAAGGCATCCACTCTAGGCCTGTTAAAACATGAATACATGTCCTCTGTGCCAAGTGCTGTTGAAGCAGTTAATGACAGAGCTGATCCCTCCTTATAGTTGCTAAAGTCTGCAAAGGTGGTTCCTATGCCTTGTGCAGAACTGGTGCATGGAAAAGTTTTATTTTATTGTTTGACCCAGCCTCACTATGCCCCCCTGATCTCTACATGCTGTCCAAACTATTTACCTTGGGTCAGGACATGCACTTCCTTTTTACCTATTGTTTCCTGCTGAAAGCCTAAGGAGCTGGGAGCAATCTTTCTGGAGAAAATAGGTAAAAAACTGTGTGGAAAGAAAGCAAGCCTGACATAAGGAACAATGTGTTCTGGGTTAAGCCTCTAAATTTCACAGTGATCTTAGTAAAATGAATTCAGAATATTTTGATTCCACTTCTTTGTTTTATACAAAGCATATTTGTATTTCACAACATTTGTATTCACAACAATTTGTATTTCACATTTATTACACACTAATAGGAAAGTGTGTCTGTGTATATAGAAAGTGTTTTCCAGGAAAAAACCATTAAATATATTTGATATTTTATTGGTTTTCTGTTTGTTGTATTTAACTCTTCTCATTTTATCATCTTTAGTGAACTGATACCGTAGAGACCGATGTTTCAGTGATGACAAACATCTTTCATACCAAACTTAATTGTGTACAGTACTGTGAGCTGTCTTCCATGATCTCACTTTCTGCCAGGCTCAATTTTCTCAAGTTTTGCAAGATTCAAATTTTGTCAATTTTCATTTTACATAATTTATTAGTCAATTACAAGTACACTGGTCAGTATTAGCCATTATCTTGTCTTATTTTCTACCAAATTTAATTTTCCTGAGGTAATTTGAAGTTTTCAACACTATCAATACAATCTGATTTTCCAGTAGGCTCTTTTTTTTTTTTTTAAAGATTTTATTTATTTATTTGTAAGAGAGAGAGAGAGTGAGAGCGAGCACAGGCAGACAAAGTGGAAGGCAGAGTCAGAGGGAGAAGCAGGCTCCCTGCAGGAGCCCGATGTGGGACTCGATCCCAGGACGCTGGGATCATGACCTGAGCCAAAGGCAGCTGCTTAACCAACTGAGCCACCCAGGCGTCCCTTCCAGTAGGCTCTTTAACCAAAGCAGAATCCTTCATGCTGTTAAAGCCATTCCTGGTATGATTATGATGGCTCTTTCTTCTGGTAACCTTTTAATAGACTGGGTAAAAGACACATTGTATTTATATCTGGGAGCAAAAAACAAAGATTATTAATGAACACATGTGAACCTGGTGCTTGCCTGATTCAAAATAATAGAGTAAAAGCATCATGCTTTGTAATAAGCTTGTTTTTTTTTTTTTAGGATTAGAAACCTTTGCTTTGTGAATGTGACAGGCTTATCACTTCTATGTTTCCTTTTACCTCCATTGCATTTTTTCATAGATTTACTAAAATTTCTTAAGCAAGGTAAGTTTTCCCCAGCTCTTCCAAGGAAATTTTCCATCTAATGATTTTCCATTGGAGTTCTACTCTATTAAGTCCCTTAGGACTGGATTTTGTTTATAATCTTATTCTTTCCCAATGACTTTTTCAAATTTCACACTAAGGTCCAGAAGAAGAGTAAACATAAATTTAAGACTTATTTGTGCAATTCACCCCAAACATTCCAAGTGAAAAAAAAATGTGATTACTCATTTCTATTTTCCTTTCTCCAAAAACAAACAACACCCCCCTCCAACCACCAAAAACCACACACACAAAAAAAAAACCGCATTGTAAAGCCAAGTTTTCAGGGATGGATGAGTCAAGGCAGTGGATGGAATTCTAGGATTCCAGTAGAATTAGGACAATCTTAAACCTCCTTTGTGGAAGAGCATTTAGTATTGGGAGTGTTTGAAATACCAGAAGTCTGGAGAGAGTAAAAAGAACAGCTCTTCACCGCATGCCTGTGAGCTATTATTCTACTCTGCACAAATCTCACAATGTGGACTACAGTTGGCAGAAGGCTTAAATCAACAAGTAAAAGTTTCTGAAGAGCACAGCAGGTGCTGGCTATCATTCTTTAGTGGGTACTGTAATGGTTCTTGCAAAGAGAAGACACAGTCCCTGTCCTTAAAGGGGCTCATTTTGGTCCTAGTGATGACTCGCAACAATTACCTCATAGTGCTTTTAATGGGCTGAGATAGAGGTCAGCCCAAGCTGCTGTGGAAGCTCCTACTCTAGACCAGTGGTTTGCAAACTTTTTGGTCTCAGGACCCCGGTACGCTCTTAAAAATTACTGAGGGACTTCCAAGAGCTTTTGTTTATATGGGTTATTTACCATCATAGGAATTCAATCTAAGAAGAAAACATTTAAAAAAAATACAACAAAATTCACTGTTATAATCTGTTATGAAAAATACATTTTCCAACAAAATTTAATGAAGAGTGGCATTATTTTAAATTTCTGCACATTTCTTTAATGTCTGGCTGAATAGATGGTTGGATTGTTCTATCTGCTTCCGCATTTAATCAGTTGCTACATGTTTTGGTTGAAGAAGATGAAGAAAATTTGGCCTTAAACATTTGTAGTTGTCAAAGCTTCTCTAAAAGGTCTCAAGAATCCTTCAGAAGATCCTCTTGATACCTTTTCAGAACTGCTGACTTCGACCAGGAATGAATCTTGGAGAAGGCAACTTGCGTCCCGAAAAAGACTAGCTATTTGGAGACAAGGTGAGAGTGGAGGTGTTTAATGATGGGCCTGTGGTGCACACCCCGCAGGGATTCTTCGGCAAAGGGCTCATCTACTCCGCTCTAGTCTACCATTCCTGAAAGAACACCCAGTTAATGAAAAGCATCGGGAGGGAGCAAATCTGATCATCAATATTACATTAACTATGAAACCTTCGTGCTTACTACAATAGAGAAAAATCGATCTACGCCTCACCCCTTCGGGCCGCCCTCGAGACGAGAGCTAAAGGGCCCGCAGGCGTGCCGCGCCCTCCGAAGACTGGGAGGGGCGCGGAAGCGCCGCGGAGTGGAGTGCGACTGCCGGGGCCCCGCGGAGGCGCGGCGCGGGAGGGCCCACACTGCGCAGGCGCAGCGTGCAGGCCGCGGCCCCCGGAACGGTAAACAGTGGGGTCACGTGACGCGTCCCGGCTTCAGCCCCCGCGCCGCCGCCGCACGCCGATGGCTGCGGGGTCTCGCGCCGCCGCACGGTCCCCACGAGGCGAGCGACCCTTGGGCCCTGGGCGGCGGCGGCCGCTACGAAGATAAAGAGGGCGGCGCGGAAACCAGGCTAGTGTCGTCAGCGGCAGCCGCTCGGCCCGGTGAGGAAAAGAGGCTGTGGCAGCGACGCCGACGTCCTGCGCGTACCCCCTCTCTTCGGTACCCACCGGGCCCCCTCCTCCTCCTCGGCGGCGGCGGCGGCGGCGGCGGCGGCGGCCACCATCTTCCTCTTGCTGCCAGTGGTAGCGCTCGTCTGGCGGAGCTGGGTGAGTTGCGGCTCTGGCCGCGGCCAGGGAGGGAGACGGGCAATCCTCCCCTCCCCCATTCCCTTCCACACGCACAGCGCCTCCGCGGGCCTCCCCGCCCCTCCCGCGGCGGACACTCCGCGCCTTTCTCCCGCGCAGCCGGGAAACCTCACCGGCCTCTTGCGCAACGTCCTCGGCCTGCCCGGGCGGCGCCTCTGTAGCCCGGGGACCGTTTGGACCGCGGGCTGGGAGGGAGGCGCGGCGGCGAGGTCGCCAGGCGGAGGGTCGGGACCGCGGCCTCTTCCCGGCTTCTGCTCGCGGGCCTTTGGCGGTGAGTGTGCCCTACCGCCGCGGCCGCGCGGGCGCGCAGGCCCGGAGGGACCGCGGGCGCTGCCAGGAAGGCCTGGCCCGCAGGCCCCCGGACCGGGTCCTTCGGACCTCTTCCCTCCAAAGGAGTCCGGCTTTGAGCTTTGGGCCCCGGGTCTGGGAGGCCAGGATTGGCCTTTGCCGCGAGGCCGAGCCCCGTCCCAGCTTTTGGAGAGGGGGGAGTTGGCGCTCTATCCATCCTCCCGCTACCGCGCGCTTTTGTGCTCGGGACCCAAACTGTCGACTCCTTTTGCTTAGTTTGAATTGGGAAGCCTAGAATCTGGCCCTCGGATAATACGAGTAATTTAATGAACCACTTGTCGATACGTGCGTGTTAATGGTGCTAAATAACTGATCACCTGACACGGGGGGGGGCGGGGAGGAGGGAGAAAGGGAGAGAATGTTGGTACCGCGCACAGTCCTGTTTCCCTTCTTTCCCCCAGCAATGTGTTGCCGATGACCTTTTCCCATCTTTGGATTTTTAAATGCTATTTCCTAGAGACTATGATTCGAGGTAGTTTGCATGATTATTGGTGCTATTCAGGAATCATTCGCAGATTATGATCATGGATAATCATTAATGTAAGTGGCAACTACGCTTCGATATCTACCTTTTAAAAATCTTGATTACATGTAGAGATACTTAATTTTAAAAGAGACATTGGTTACTGGGCCTTTCCCAAATGCTTTACTACCATATTTTAAGCTAAAATTTAAAAAACGATACAGTAAACTATTTAGGGAGTACTTATATAGTACATTGTTCTATTTAGTTACTATTTTGGGGTCGAACTTGTCTTCCTTTTTACAAACTGGTTGTTTGAGATCTTCCAGAACTACGCCTCCATTACTCATTCATTTCCTACCATTTTTTGATTCTTGAATGAAGTGTTTGGGATTGTGAAAATGTTTGTAGATGTGTTTGTGGTTGGAAAGAGACGTGAGTTAAAGAACCTGGAAATCTTTGCAGCATTCTTCTGCTGTTTTTGAATTTGTATATTCATTCCAGAGCACAGGAGATGTGTGAAGATTACTATTTCGGGTGGTTTCTACCTTCACTACTAGTCGACCTTTTCTTAATTTACAATAATTATTTTCTGTCCAGTTATTCTGTTTACTAGCCCTATGTTACAATGATGATTTTTTTCTCCATCATTATCACCATTACTATTTTAAATTATAAATTTCATTTCCCTATGATAGTTACATAATTTGAGGGGCCTCGGGAGCTCTTGTTGCTCTGATTAAGCCACACACACAGTTCAGTCCGTTCTTGAGCTGCAGAAAGACTTCTGCTCAACTGTAGTGGGCCACTATTTAAGTATGCAGAATTACAACAATAGATTTTAAGCTTTATTTGATAGCTGTACTGGTGATTTGTCAAAAGGATAACAAATGAGTTACTGATGGGACCAGTTTTCCCTTTTTCCTTGCATGCTTTATAGGTCTGTTTATTGATGAGCATGAAAATGTGATTTATTATACTGCTTTCGCATCCTTTGGGAGGGCAGTGAACTTCCTTATCTATCACACTGATTAGTTTTGGATTCCATGACGTTGGGACAGACTTCACATAACTTTAGTTTATGAGTGGATGTACTCATCTGTTGCATATGCAAATAAGTCAGATCTAAGAGGAGTGATGTGTAAATGTAGGTGAAAATTAGCGTTGGTTAAATGCAAATTTCAGAATAGAAGAGTGGAAAGGAAGTTGTCTTTATGTTAAAATCGTTTAAAACCATTCTATTAAAATTTAAAATGTATTGAGAATGGAATTAATTAAGAAAGGTTGATAATTTTTGACTTAAGTAATAACCTGTTAGTAAAATTATTACTGATAAAAGCTTGGAAGGCAGCAGTTGACAATTTGGATTACTGCAAAATTATCTTGAATTTAGATTTTTACACAGTATGGATTTTACTTGGGAAAAACTGATGAATGTAAATTATGCATACAGTTTGGGCTTTTTTGAGTGCTAAAACATAATGGTTATCTTCCTTGTTAATATGGTATTTACCTTTTTGATACAATTTGCTTTCTTAAATGTGCACTTTTTTCCTTGTTTTTTTACACGGATTTCTCATGAAATCCTTTTTATTTATTTGTCTAGAGATAAGATCTTTTCTTTTTTTTAGTGAGTTAATGAGATTTGTTGATAAGCGTCTCAGGTTTGTACATTACCCATACCTACTTCACCAGTGTTATGAAGTATCAGTAAGAGGGCTGATTTCTTTCTTTCTTTTTTAAAAATGATTTTATTTATTTGACAGAGGGAGATCACAAGTAGGCAGAGAGGCAGGCAGAGAGAGAGGGGGAAGCAGGCTCCCTGCTGAATAGAGAGCCTGATAGGGGGCTTGATCCCAGGACCCCGAGATCATGACCTGAGCCATGAGCCCAAGGCAGAGGCTTAACCCATTGAGCCACCCAGGTGCCCCAGGAGGGCTGATTTCTAAATATTTTCATTCATCCCCATTTCAGGAATTCTTTCTGACATGTGGCTGCTGATTTCTTTCTTGTGTGGAACAGTACATCTTGGGCTCTGTTTCTCATTTCTTGGAGCACCTCTGAGAATCCTGGAGTATCTTTTCAGAGGCTTAGACATTTTATTTTTTAAATTACAAAAATGACTTGGCAAATTGTTAGACACTTAAAAACAGTACAGTTGCATGTTGAACAGCAAAAGATAACTCCCTTTTAGTTGCTGCCGTTTGATTACTGGGAAGAGGTATTTGAGGGTATTGGTTTGATTCAAAATACCTGAGACCCAGGTGCTGTTTGTACCCTCAAGAAACCTGGATTAGGCTGAGAAACAAGATTCAAAGACACGAGATGTTAAATCATTGCAGTAGAATTAAAAGAAGAACTTGCAAGAATTACAAAAGGCATTGTGTAAGGAATTGTCAAATGTATAAGCTGGACACTTACTCCTAGGCAGTGTGTTTAATTTAGATCATTTTGTGATGGTCAGGGGATTTTCATTTTTACGATCATTTGTACTATGAAGAGAGGTGATGGATGAAGAGAAAGAATTTAATAAAAATTTCAAGATACTATCCAGAAGTTTTAATTTGCACAGTCTGTTAGAAGAAGTTTTAAATGGCATAGTAGATTGTACAAAAAGGCTAAACTTAACAGTTTTGGTTCATTCATAATTTGTGTGAGTTGGCCACATGAGAAAATTCTTAAATTGTAGACTGTAAAAATAAATTGCAATTTGTAGTTGATAACTTCCAAAATGATGTTTATACACACTCAGGGTAGCCACTATATTTTTTATGTGTAGGGAGTGGCTAAGTGTGTATTTTCTAGCTATTTTGGAAGAAGTGTATGTCGCTTTACTTTGAGTATTTTGGGGATTTCATTAATGATATATTAAGAACAGAATAATTAGTATGTAAGTAGAGTGCATTAAGTATAGTAGTTTAAATGTGCAGACTCAGGAATCACACTGCCTGGGTTCCAGTTGGGGTGTACTGGATATGTGATCTTGGGCAAATTACATAATAGTTTGGGCCTCAGTTTGCTCTTCTGTAAAATAGATAAAATAATTGCACCTACCTCACAGTGTTGTTGGGAGGAATTAATGAGATAATGTATACAATACACTGAGCATAGGGCCTGGCTCATAGTGTATGCTAAAAGTACCATGTTAGCTTGGACTATTATTACCTCGGCCATAGTTTTAATGATGAACTCTTTCCACTGTTTCTGTGGTTAATCCAAACTGCTAATGCTTCCCATAATATCAATAGGATATAGTTGTTAACTTTGAAGTTAACTCAATACAGTTAGCTTGTATAATTCTGCTTTTGCCAGTTTCAACTTGTACCTGCTAGTTCTTTTTCTAGATTCTTAGGTCTTTAGTATTAGCATGGCAGACACCTTGGGTTCTTACATATTCTTTTACCCGATAAATTCAGAAAAGTTATGAACCTTGTTGCTGCTTATAGATTCTAACCAATGAAACTGAAGTAGAATTTGATGTGTGTGTTTAGAGCAGTTGGTTAAGGTTGCCTGGCTCTATAGAATTGTGCTTTCTAGAATTGTGTCATACCACATGGTCTAACCGTTTAGTGATTTTCCTTACCTCTATCCTGGAAGGATAACCTTTATTCATCTTTAATATTGTTTTATTATGGTGGTTAAGAACTAACCTTTGTCTCAGAGCAGAATTGATTCCTAGCTCTGTCACTTACTTATTCTGTAATATTGGATGTAATGTTGCTAAACTTTATCCCTACTCTTAAAATTTAAGAATAATAATAGTATCTTCCTAATTGTGTGGTTGTGAAGATTAAATGACATGCATTTAGGTTTAGCATAGTGCCTGGCACAGAGTAAATATTCAATCCATTTTACTTTATAAACAGGTAGTGTAGGGTGTAGTGGTAAGTGCATTAATTCTCGGATGAAATTTTCTGGGTTCAGATTTCATCTCCACCACTTACTGTAGCAAGTAATTTAATCTCCTTGATCCCAGTTAATTTCTTCCCTCCTTCCTCCATTTGTTTCTTTCTTTCTTTGTTTATAATATAGTGTTGTTGTGAGGATTAAATTAGTAAATGTAAAGCAGAGTTTCTTTAGCAGTTTTCTGGCTGGATAACTCTTTGTTGTGGGGCTTTCCTAGTGCATTGTAGTAATTTTACTAGATGCCAGTAGCCTGCCCTCCA
The DNA here is from genome assembly GCF_011764305.1 of Mustela putorius furo. Lineage (NCBI taxonomy): Eukaryota > Metazoa > Chordata > Mammalia > Carnivora > Mustelidae > Mustela > Mustela putorius. The sequence goes on along the minus strand of NW_025422112.1, from coordinate 817,456 downwards.
GTTGGTGATTACCAGATGTCCTCTAGAGGGGCATAATCACCTCTGATTGAGAATTACTGATGTAAAGCGTGTAGAACATTGCCTGGTGTGAAATTAGAGCACATCATTTTATGTGTTTCATCACCATTAGTAGTAGTACTTTTATTTTTCTACTACTACTGCCTATTAGAAATTTGTTCATGGTAAGCATGCCTGATGAATTAATGGCTTACTTTAAACTGTAGTGTAGGGACTGGGAGGCACCAAGTTTCCACTCCCAGGGCCTTTGCATTTAGGTCTTTGCCTAGATTTCTCTTCTCCATTTTTATACAGATCATGGTTTCCAGTTTTTGGATTACATGTTGCCCTATAATAAGCAATGTCTTCATTTAGCATTGTATGTAGAAACCCTCCTTCTCCCCTATAACTATGACCCTGTTTAATCTTTCATCATAGATTTTATAATCTTCTGAATATATTTGTACCCTCCATACCACCCCCCGATACACTTACACACAAACATAGACTGTATGAGACAGAACTTCATCATGGGATAACCTCTTAGGGCCTTTGATAGCTTTACTGATTTATCGTTAGATTTAGATCTTTTTTTTTTTTTTTAAGGAGATAACATTATAAAACACATAGTTTTACTTTGAAGATGCTTCTGGAAAGTTGAGATAATTTTAATGTAAAAGGGGATTTATGTAGAAGTATATATATAAAATATATCTGTGCTATTGGTGCTTTCTAAATCTTTCTGCTTTCTATTCATACATGGAATAATACATGTTGGGTTTTTTTTTAGCGTAAACTAAGTTTGGCTGCAGTATAATTTTTTTTAAAGGTTTTATTTATTTATTTGACAGAGATCACAAGTAGGCAGAGAGGCAGGCAGAGAGAGAGGGGAGGAAGCAGGCTCCCTGCTGAGCAGAGAACCCTATGCGGGGGCTCAATCCCAGGACTCTGGGGTCATGACCTGAGCTGCCAGCAGAGGCTTTAACCCACTGAGCCACCCGGGTGCCCCTGCAGTATAATTTTTTATGAGTTAAGATAAAACAAGTATTTTAAAGCAGTAAATATCTTCAAACTTAGATTAAATTTTATTCAGAATGTTGGTAGTAATACTTATTTTTTAAATTGTATTCTGAGTCTTTCTAAATGGTCTGGTAGGACCAGACTCTGTTGTTCATAATTAGTGCTTGCTATTGCGTTTGTCTGGAGTATTCTCTGGACTTTTAGAATCCAGCTGCTTAGATTTTTTCTTGACCTCGTAAGTTTCACCTTCCTCTGTGAAGATGTCTGCAGTCCTTCAGTATGACACTTTCATATTTTGTTGTGATGTTTATGTATTGTATTTGTTTATATGTCTATATTCTTTTATATTGTGCATTCCTTGACTATTGAGTGGTATTTGTTGCACTGTTACCTATGATAACTAATTAAGTGGATTATCCAAATTCTCTGACTTAGCTGAATATATTTTATGGTCTGTAAACATGAGGTGTGAACTGAGAAATAATTTCTGATTTTAGCATATATATATTCCGTATCAGTTTTTAATTGGATATATATGTATCAGTTTAATTGTATATATATGTATCATTAGCCACTTAGCATACACCCTAGATAGGCTTGTTATGTTTTATTTTTCGAAGATTTATTTTATTACTATTTTTTTTTATTAGAGGTGGGGAGAGACAAAGGGAAAAAACAGAGAATCACAAATAGCCTTCACACTTAGTGTGGAGCCTGCTGTGGTCTTGATTTCACAACCTTGAGGTCATAACCTGAGCTGAAAGCAAGAGTTCGACACTCTGGTGACTGAGCCACTCAGGGGCCGGTTGAAGATTTTATTTTTAAGTATTATCTCTACACTCAGTGTGGGTCTTGAACTCTCGCCCTGAGTTCAAGAGTCGGATGCTCCACTGACTGAGTCAGCCAAGTTCCCCTGTTTTAATTATTAAATTTATAATGCCAAGTATAAGGAAGCATTTAAATATAGTTTCATTGTAAGATATAGAAATTTGTTTAACTGAAGCAGTTTGTTTCATTAATAGATATTGAATCAACTCTTTTTTTTATTTAATTAGATCTGATTGTTTATCCACATTATTAAATACCTCCCCAATTCTATTTTATTATTATGTTTAAATACACTTTTAAACAGTATCATTTTTTAAAAATTTATTTAAGTAATCACTATACCCAACTTTGGGCTCAGACTCATGACCCTGAGATACCAAAAGTCACGTGCTCTTTGACTGAGCCAGCCAGCTGCCCCTTCTCTAATTTTAGATTAGTGTTTTAAAAAAGACTAATTTTGGAATAATTTTAGATTTATAGAAAAATTGTCGACACTGTGTAGAGTTCCTGTATATCCTCATCCTAATTTCCTAATTGTTACATCTCACATAATGCTAATGCCTTAATCAGAACTAGAGATTAAAATTGGTGCATTACTATTAACTAACATCTAGGCTTTATTTTGATTTTACTAGTTTTTCTACTATTGTCCTTTTTTGTTGCATGATCCAACGCAGTTTACCACTCTGCATTTAGTAGATTAGTATGTTCATGTTAAGTGAATTAATATTCCTGCAATCAACTTGTTTGTTTTCCAGTTTAGTATGGAAGATGCTATTATTTTATTTTTGATATTGAACACTTGAAACTGATTTTTTTAAAATAAATGACTTTGTACTTCCATTAAATAATACTTTCAAGATAGTTTTGTGGGATGACTATATATTATCATTTTTGGAATTCTTTGGAATTACCCCCAGAGCCGGTTGCAACTGCTTATGAAAAGTCAGTTTTACTAGTGTACAACAGTTTTACAAGAAAACTAGTCTTGTGATATGCTGTGTAGAAATTGTCTTCTTGGGACCCTTAAGTTTGGGATGCTTTATACCTTATTCTCTGTTGGAATATTAAAGATGTCTCAATGGTAGCTGCTTAACAAACGTTCATTGAATGAATTAAAAGTATTATTAAAGAAAGGTAACTTTGTTATGCCAGTCCTTCTCAACATTTGACCATGGAAGCTTTTTTCCTGATGTGCTTATTTAAATCCAGATAGAACACACTTTGTAAGTCATATACCAGTTTTGGCCAAATACCTGTACTGGAAAATTTGGCTTACCCATCTTATTTACAGTAGGTTTTACTTTTTTTTTTTTAATTGGTCTTTAAAGACTAAATATTGTCTACCATTGAGATTAAAAAATATGCCACAGGCTTTTAAAGTAATTTTTATAAAGGAGTTTTGGCATGGTTTACTAATAGCAGTGTTACTGAAGAAAATATGTTGCATATTTAGATTGCTATTTAGAATGGGCTGGCCTCCCTTACCTTTGTGATTTTGAGTTGTGTGATCATAATTTCTGAATATTCTGAATATCTCCATCACTTGAAAGCACACAGCCAGTAGTAACCGAAAACTGACTTCAGGTGAAGTTTGTAGAATTTACCAGATTTGTATTGCTAGTGGAATGAGTGTGTTTTTAGTAGATTTAGCGTACTTTTTTTTTTTTTTTGAAGGAAAGTTAACTATTTGCTTTCAGAACTGGAATTGTCATTTTTTTTTTCTTTTTGATTCATCTGAGAAAAAAAGGTTGCTAATTGGGATGCAGCTTTGAAGAGGAAGTAGTCTTGGATTCCAGCACATTCAGATAAACTAATTTGTCTGTAGTTCTAGCTACTTGATTGTGTAAACATTTAGTAACATTTTTTTAAATTATTTTTAACTGACAAAAATTTACTATACTAAAATTTTTTTGGAACTTAAAAACATATTAGGGAAGTATTGGTGAAGTATGATAATTGAGCTTTTCTCAGTTACTGAGACTCAGGTAACGTTTGGGAATTAAAACATTTCCCGACTTTTCATCAGCATTGTGAGCTATAATTTTCTTTTAATATTATAGTTAGAAAATGCATATAAAATAACCAGCAAATCAATCAAATAATATTTTATTTCAGTGTTTTATTATATTTTTAACATGAGTAAATTGCAAAATTTGAGAAGTAATACTAAAATCCTTCTATTTAGAAGGGGATGAACTTTTATGAGAAAGAGGAAATTCTCTTTCTTTTGGTTTCAGGACTTTAAATTGAGCTACAGTAAACTTTCCACTTAAAATGAACAGGTTTATAATTTCAGCAGAGGTATACATTCATGATTTAAGGCATTTTCAACATCTCCCAAAGTATCTGCTTGTCCCTTTGCATTCTAGCCTTCTGTTATCCAAGTACCCAGGCAACCACTGATTGGCCAGGAAATTATGGAAAATTATTTTTAAAGAAAAGCCTTTAATGAGTCAAATGTAGTCAATTTCTAGCTCTTGTAGCTTGATATGAAAGGAAGAAGTATGGCTATGGGCTATGGAGCCTTGACCTAGGACTGAATCTTGGCTGTTTTGTGGTTTTGGGGGAAGACATTTAAATTGTTCAAATGAATTTTGTTTTAAACAAATTATTTACATGTTATTTTCTATATAGAGCCTATTACTATTCGAAATAAGTGGGTTAAATTTAAGTAAGATGATTAGCAGCATATAATATATTACCAGTAAATTGTTGAGAGATTTTGGACTTCCCCTTCTTTCATCATTTTTATAGGGGAAAGAATCAATGACAGTTTGATTGACACTGAAAATACTTGGAATTTTGAACCAAAGATGTTCTCAAGTCAATTTTCTAGCTGACTGAATATTATTAGATGTTTTTGTTGATGCCTCCCCTCCACCTTCCAAAGTATATTGGTTCAGTTTTTTCTGAACCAGTATTGAAAATTATTGAACTTTTGACTAAACGAGTCTCTTCTGGGCATTAGATGACCTTTCTGAGCAGTACCTAGTAGTATCAGTAGGCAACTAGCTTTACATCTGTATATATTTCACATAACAGTAAAATGATTTTAAATCTCTGATATGTTGTTTTCTTTTCATTTATCTCATTTTATACTAAAAGGATAAAAGGAGTCCCTTTAAATGCATGTATGTTCATGTCTCTGCTTGCATATGTGTAGGTTTTTGAGTTTTGATTTGTTGGGTTTAATTAATAGTTTCTTTCCATTTTTTCTTCCTACCCCTAAAAACTACCTTTTCGCTCTATATTACCTTTCTATAAATAATTTAAATGCTTTGTAAATAAAACAAGGCTGTTTTGCAGTTTTAGTAGGTATGGGACAATAATTTGATTTTGGCTCTTTTATATTGATATATTGTAAAAGCAGTGTCATTCTTAATTTATGAAAAGATTATGGTTAAAAACATATGGTTTTTATGGTTTAAGCCATGTCATTTTTTTTTCAACTGTATGAAATTAATGGATTATATACATAGGTTCCCCCCCCAATAATGAATTGAGTAAACATTTAATAGGATTTCTGGTAAAATGATATTCTACATGTGTGATAAAGAAACATTTTAGTAAAGACTCATTCTACATGTCCAAATGTTTATTCTAAAAACAGTGAGGATTTTTTTTAAAAACAATTCAGAAATACCTAAGTGTGTTCTTAGACTCAAAACTATTAAAATAATTTGGTTTTAGGTGATTTTCAATTGATAGCTTTATTTCTTATGGTATTTTTTTTGTCTTTCTATAGGGCTGAAAGACACACAGAAGTCTTCATGGATATAGTTGATACATTTAATCATTTAATTCCTACTGAACACTTAGATGATGCCCTATTTCTAGGATCCAACCTGGAGAATGAAGTCTGTGAGGATTTTAGTACAAGTCAAAATGTCTTAGAGGACTCGCTGAAGAACATGCTCAGCGATAAGGATCCTATGCTAGGATCTGCAAGTAACCAGTTCTGTTTGCCTGTTTTGGATAGCAATGATCCCAATTTCCAGATGCCTTGTTCAACAGGTAATTCTTACTTTTTTTTTTCTTTTTCTTTTTTTTTTTAGTCTGCAATTTAAAATAAAACATTTTCAGCAGCATCTTTTTTTTTCTTTTTCTTTTTCTTTTTTTCTTTTTTCTTTTTTTTTTTTGGTGAGGGTAGAGAATTTAGGATTCTTTAATTTGAATTTAGAGCTGCTTTTCTTGACGTCAGAATTAGACTTTAAATTTTCTTCCGAGGAAAGTGGAATTATCGTTGAGGATATGGATGTAGATAGGATGACCAGTGACTGTATAATTATTTTCTAAAGGGGGATACTTTTTGAGAATTACAGGGGTGCTGTTAATAGTTACATCATGACAAAAAGTACAAGTTTGGACTCTCTCTAGTATTTAGGGATTTCCTAGCAAATTGGGACATTATATCACCCTAGGCCTGATGGACTCAAGGGGAACTGCTGTGTTGAGCTTTTTCAGTGTCCCTCCCAGCCCTTTAAATTTAATATATTGTGTGCTTCCATTTCAGATATTTTGACTTTTTATACATGTATCTTAAAATCAGAGAAAGAACTCTAGACCTGTGCTGTCCAACTTAGTAACCACTAGCCACATAAAACTGTTAATCACTTAAGAGGAGTCCAGTCTTAATTGAGATATGCTGTGAAGTGCACATTAGATTTTTAAAGACTCTATGTGAAAAAAGATGTAAAATATATTTTACCAGAGCTTTTTAAATGTTCATTACATTTGCAATGTATTAGATACTTTTGGTTAAAAAAATATGATTAAAATTAATTTCACATTTTTACCTTTTTTTAAAGTGGCTATATGTAGTGTGTGTACATATATATGTATATAAAGTGGTTTGCGTTATATTTCTGTTGGATAACACTGCTCTAGGTTCTGTAATTGAAGTAACTGAAAGATTGAGGTTTGTAACTTTCCATAAGGCTAAACTAATTCTTAATAAGAAATTACTTCAGAGATATATTAATATGTGGAAGAACATGTAGGTTTTCTTTTATAAAGCAAAGCAAGTACTACAGTAAACTTCGGGGCAATTAGCTATTTCTTAACCTAAAATTAAATAAAGGAAAATCAGCTTCACATGGAGAAGTTAGGCTTCCCCTCACTGTTCCCTAGAATAGTTCACAGGTCTATGTGGTCTTGATCTTTCAATGACTCTAGATTTTTGCACTGTAGTTTTTTTCAGTATAGTTTTTGTTTCCTTTTAATATTTTCTATCTAATATTTTAATAATATTTAAAGTTTGGATTAGGCTGGCCTGCTGTTGATCCATAAATTTGTCAGATTATTCTGCTTGAAGACCTCAGCACTTTGACTATTAGGAATCTTGATTTTAACAACTCTTTAATGCTGAGATCTTTTGAATTGCTTGCTAATGGTGTATCTCTGAATTATATACATTGTGTTGTGTTATTGCATAGGTTTACATTGTTTTTGTTGTATTCTAAATGTTACAAAGCTTTAAAAATTTTGTTTTATGTATGCATTGTTCAAGTTTTTTACTTTGGTTCCTGTGTCAGTACAGTATACCTAATTATCTCTATTGTCAAGTGCTTTTGACAGTTCTTGGTTGTATGCATAGTTTCACAGTTCAGTCCAAATTCAGGAAAAACATTTATTGAATACTTCTGTGCTTGTTACTGGCAACATTCTTAAGGATGTTATGCTAGGTCTGAAATTGGCAAATATATCATCTTGTTAGATTTCTTAATTTTAAAATTTCAGCCCTTTAGTAATGCTACTGGTATTCCTACTTGCTGTCCCCCTTTTTTAAAAAAATGATTTCTGCTGTTATGAAAAGCTTTTACTGATGTGAAAAGTCTCTTCAGTTTGATGAACATCTCTTATTTTGGGTGACTTAGAACATCTTTACTGAACTACTTAACAGTTTTTTGAGGTATGATTAATACTTGTTTGTGATTTTATTATCTACAAACTAACTTTTTAATTTAAGAACTTAAGTGAATTATTTTCTAAAATTTTTTTATTATAAATTGCTATAATTTATCTTGGTTCTGAAGCAGAATTGTTGGTATTAACATGTATGTGTAGTATATGTATTTTTTAAATATGTAGGGAATTTGTGGAGGAAATTTAAATAATAAAGCTCTTGTGCTTAGGATTATTGAGATTTCTTTCCCACAAGGTAGGGCATTTATCTTAATTGCTTCAAAGTTCCTTTTGCCCTTTGGGATATTTAGTTGAGTGAAAGAGCTGTGTATTTTCTAATGACAACAAAAATGTCATTTGAATTGAAAAAATTGTTTTGACATAATTTTAGATTTAAGAGAAAGTTGGAAAGAAGTAATTTTTATTTTAAACTATTTAGTAAAAGCCTTATATGGACAACTTTTCTAAGTTTAGCTGTTCACATACTACTACAGCTATTTTATTATAAAATAAAAAGGACATAGTTTTTACCCAAATGTTTGTGGGTCCATAGGTTTTTACTAATTGTCTTCAGCAGGGAAATCACCCTGGCAGTATTCCCCATGTCAAGAAAGCTATAGATTATGGTTATTTTATAACCTTGTCTTAGATAGTGTTAAAATTAGCAAACAGAATAACTGTTTTGTTCTCTGCTATGCTGAACCAAGTTGATTTGCTGTAGTTGTTAAAGTTTAGTTTTTGTTGACATAGTTGAGCAGCTTGCATGTATTTCAGTTGTCTCCAGAAATCATAGAATAGCTTTAAAAATTACAAAAATAGGAAAGAAACATGGAAGATTACTTATAAGGTTCTATTCAAGGCAAAAAAGTTAGAATGCTAATTGTTTCATTTTGGGAAATAACCCGTAGATTTCTTATCCCCCCTCACCCCCCTTTTTAATGCTTTTAACTGTAAAGTATTTATGTACGTATTGCCATATTTACATATGGTTTGTAGATTTGCCCAGTAAATATTTTTTTAAATTTAACTCTAGTAAGGAAAATCATTAAGTATTGGGGACATGTTTGGTCTTTATTATCAAGCCAGTTATTGGTATTCTTTAAAAATCCTCTTATCCTTAAAATTAAACTTAAAATTAAAATATTTGCCCAGGTAATAGGGTCAGGATGCCAAGTACATTATTTATATAAATACTTGAAGAATAGATATAAAATCATTGAAACAGTTTTTGAAAAACTGGTGGTAAAGAGTGTCATGAAGAAATACTTTATCATTTTACAAACATGTTCCCCTTTTATATAGATGGCTAGGATTCATAAAAGTGAAGTAAATCTTGTATTTAACTATATCTTTACATGGGATTTGAAAAGAAAAGTTCAGTGGCTGTAATTTCGTTTATTTTCTTAAGACCAGGAAGACAGATACATTGTAGATACATGGGTATTCAGAGTAGCCTTTCATTCAGATAGCACTCATGGCTACTGTACCCTTCAGTAATATCAAGGTGTTCTTTCGAAGCTACATCGTGGCTTACAAATCTTCATTCACTAAATTTAAAAAAAAAAAAAATGCAACCAAAAACCAAAACTTTCCGGTATCATGGTGTTTGGAGATTAGACAACCCCAAAAGTTGTTAAATTCTTATAGGTATCTTGCTTATATGCTTAATTTGACTAAAGTGGGTATGTTTAGAAGAGAGCAAACAGAAAAGTTTGTAGAATTAGAGATATAACTTAGTGGAGGAGAGAAAATGCTGGAAGATGGGAAGAGTAGGCTATAGTAGCAGCCATAGATCCTTGAAAATTTGTCACATTGGCAAGATATTTGACTTTTTAATGGGTAATGGGAAAGAGCTAGGTCTATTATGTAGCAGTTAGACAGAAAGAACAGTTTAAGTAGCTAAAAGGAAGAACTTGGGGTTCTTACCCCCAAAACAGAGTAATAGTTTCCTGGGGATATGAGATTTACACCTTTTTTTTTTTTTTTTGTTACAATTGACTTTTGCTCTGCTTAGCTTGATGTAGTATAAAGCAAAGTATATCTTAATTTTACTTTGCATTGAATATTTAATTTTCTTTTTAATTTAAAATCTGAAATCATGGGGCGCCTGGGTGGCTCAGTTGGTTAGGTCATGATCCCAGGGTCCTGGGTGGGCTCCCTCCTCAGCGGGGAGTCTGCTTTCCTCCCTACCCCTACCCCTCCACTTCGCTCATGCTCTGTCCCTTATTCTCAAATTAATAAAATTTAAAAAACAAAATCTGAAATCACGTCTTCATCACTCTATCCCTAATTAATGTCTTTTAGTTTTTTCTTTTATCTATTACTTAAAATTCACTTCATTTTTATTCCTGTAGTCCATTGTTTATTTAACTTAAAAACAAAATAAAGACCTTGGATTAAGACTAGAACAGTTTTTATTCTTTGGGTTGCTGACTGAATCTTTTTTTAATTTAGCTTGCATGCCTGTGCTTTTATACAGGCTGCTTTTTTCAAGGTCTTGGGCATTTGGTTCTGTTGCATCTACCTTTTTTGGAGGTCTGCCCCACAGGATGTGTTTGCCATTTGTCTGGGTTTGCCATTCTCTAGGCCTGTTGTATATCTGTCATCCCTGATTTCTCCTGCTGTCCTGAGTAGAGAGTTATTGTTTGCCTATATTTCATTTACTTTCTGTGCCCTCCTAATGACATACTTAGTAACTTTCTGATGACATCATATTTTAGTAATAATTTGCTTTATATAGAAAACAAAGTTGAATATCGCCTTTTTAAAAAAAATTTTAAAGCATTGTTTCTTAGCTTTCTAGTATCTGGTATTGTGTATGGGTTGTCTGATTTCTCCTATGAGACTTATGGGTGGTTAAGTGGCCATCCCTGCACCCCTGCTTTACGATCTTTTCTCTATCTTCTGGTGTTTAGTATTTCATGTTGTGGAGTACTTGGTGGGCCTTTTCAATTTGAAAAGTGAGCCCTTCAGCTCTGTGAAATTTTCCTGTGTGTGTGTGTGTGTGTGTGTGTTTTTTTTCCCCCTACATCTTCTGGCCCTTTCTAGGGCCCATGGGTTTTTAAAAATCACTTTCTTGCTTCTTTACCAGCTAATTTTTTGTCTTTTTAGAGTTCACTACCATATTTCTGTCTCTCTGAATATTTAATTTTGACAATTACATTACTGTTTCTAAGAACTCTTGTCCTCATTTGTACCCTTTAAAAAATAATTAATTAATTAATTAATTAATTTTATTAAGTAAGCTCTGTACCCAGTGTGGGACTTAAACTCAACCCTAAGATCAAGAGTCACAGGCAAAAAAAAAAAAAAAAGAAAAAGTCACAGGCAGTATGTCCTGAGGCAGCCAGGACTCTCTATTCATACCATTTAAAAAATAGTATTCTTGGGGTACCTATGTGGCTCAGTGGGTTAGACCTCTGCCTTTGGCTCAGGTCATAGTCTTGGGTTCCTGGGATCGAGCCCCACATCGGGATCTCTGCTTGGCGGGGAGCCTGCTTCCCCCTCTCTCTCTCTGCTTGCCTTTCTGCCTGTTTGTGATCTCTGTCAAATAAATCTAAAAAAAAAAAAATAGTATTCTTTGTTATAGGGATATAGTAAAAGTCTCTTTATAGTCTGAATTGGTTTCTGTATTTGTATATTTTGATCTTTCTCATTGTGTTGCATACTTTTTCCAAATGTCTAATTATTTTTGGTATTTTGTTGGTGTTTAAACTTGAAGAATTGGAAATTTTTGACAGGTTTGCTGTGGGCTAAGTGAATCTTAGTTAAATAGCCTGCACTTGTTTTAGGAAACCTCTGAATGCCGGGTGAGAGGTGCTTTTTCATTAGGTATTAGCTGTCTTTGTCTCTCAGTCTTGTTCATTCAGTTTCAGTTTAGGGTTAAGAAAAGATTTTCTTGCTTGGGAGTTAATGCTTGTCTGTAGACTTTGTTGGGTGGTATTAAAGTCAGGAGAAAAGATGAGGTTGACCACTCAGCACTTGGTCCTTATGTTAATTCTTTATTTCTAGCCCAGTCGCTACAAATGCCCTTTGCTGGGTAGGATTTTTTCCTCTTAAGTTGCAGCTCTTTTTGGCTCTAAACTGTTACTTTTTCATGCTTTGTTTCATTAGTCCTATTTAGTTTTCTTTTCATCTTTCAGAAGTGTGTTACACTCTTTCATCTGTTTGGGGAATTCTGCATATTCTTTGTTATTATGGGCTTTTACCTTTTATTCCTTTATTCTCATTTTAATGGGATTTAGGGAGAAATAGGAGGTAAAAGTTGGCCATATGAAGCCAGTGACTCTTTTAATTAAATTGGATAAAATTTCTGATACCCAGTAATTCCTACCTAAGACTTGGAATCCTGTCTATTATTATTTTGCCTTTGTCAGTGTAGAATTACCATTCTTTATTTCTTCTATGGTCAGTTTGCATTTATTCCCTTCTTTTTAAGATTTCTTAGCCTATTGCAAGTTTTTTCTTAGTAATAAAGGTATAAACAAACTTCTCAGAGTTTGCTGGTATATTAGTCAATAGTTTTTTAAAGAAAGAAACCAGTGGGGTGTGTGTGTGTGTGTTTGTGTGTGAGAGAGAGAGAGAGAGAGATAGGGAGAGAGAGATTAAAATTAAGATTGGTTTCTGTGATTGTGGAGGCTAGCAATTCTAAGATCTCTGTGGTAGGTTGGTAGCTTGGAGACCATAGAAAGAATTGATGTATCTTGAGTCTGAAGACAAAATTCCCTCTTACTTGGGGGACCTGCATCTTTTTTTCTGTTAAGGCCTTTACTTTAGTTGATGGGGCCCATCCATGTTACGGAGGATAATCTGCTTTATTCAGAGTCTACTGGTGTAAATGTTAATCTCATCAAAAATATATTCACAGTAACACTTAATAGGCATGTTAGTAAAGAACTTAAGTTCTGTGGCATAATGAACTTGAAATCTCAGGATTGTGGGGAAAGTGGTTTCATGGAGAGTTTGCAAGCAGAGGTATCTATCTTACAAAGCTACCAGGTCTTTTCTTTTGTAAGGGATTATGCATGAAGGAAGTTGATAGAAAAGCTAATATATATGGATGTTAATGTAACAAGTACTGTACAAAAGTATTTGGCTAGTATTATTAACTCTTAACAAAAACCTTAAAAGCTGTAAATAATTTATTAATCTCATAGGTAAATTGAAATTCTGAGAGTTAAGTAATTTTCCAGGTTCACTAATAAGTAGGTCATAGTACTTAGACTAGAAAAAATTTCAGTATTTCAGTCTTCCTGCCTTAAAATACATGAGTGCTGTTCAGATCAAGTCTCTAAACTGTATCCCAGATTTTATTTGGCTTCATAATCAGCAAAAGTAGCGTGGGGAATTTTTTTTTTTTTAAGTTCCATTTTTAAAAGAACAAAGGAGACAGTTGTCTTCCTTTCAGACAATGTGTGGATTTGTAGGATAGATTTATGAGTGCCTGATAGGACTCTTCACTGTTAAAAATCAGGTGTTCTAAAGAGAGAGAGTCATTAGCCAGTGATTTAGGCAGTCGTATATACGAGAAAGTTGCTTTAAGGATGTGCTTTTTACTCAGTGTTAGCTGGTAGAAGTGGTCTACAAGCTACGTAAAAACTTCCTCAACAGGTAAAGTACTGATTCAGGATGGTACTCAGTTAGATACAAGAAAAAAAAAATTTGTTCTCACTTTACAGGTGAAGAAATTGAGACTTAAAAATAAACGTTAACTTGAAGTTTTGTTAAAAATGGGTCATTTTGGCTTTATTCACTTACTGGGTGTCTATTTCCTATCAGGTAGTGTACCAGACAGTAGATATACAGTGGTGAGTAAAACAAAAACTCTGTTTTTCTTTTAATAGATCTTTAAATTTAGAAATAATTTTTCCGATGTTTGAGGAGGTTAATAAGTCTAGTTATTTATTTAATAAGCACTTGGTGTGAGAGGTCATCTGCCATGGGTCTTGTGTGTTCCTGCTGAGTGTGGCAAGAATGCAAGGTCTTTTTTTTTTTTTTTTTTAAGATTTTATTTATTTATTTGACAGAGATCACAAATAGGCAGAGAGGCAGGCAGAGAGAGAGAGAGGAGGAAGCAGGCTCCCTGCCCAGCACAGAGCCCGTTGTGGGGCTCGATCCTAGGACCCTGGGATTATGACTTGAGCCGAAGGCAGAGGCTTTAACCCACTGAGCCACCCAGGTACCCCAAGAATGCAAGGTCTTAACCACTCTCAAACTGGGCTATTTTTTAGGGTTGTGTTTGAAGCAAGCAACCTTGAAGAATAAGATAACATTTATTACTTCATACACCCACCTTTCCGTTCCTACCCCCCCGCTTATATCAGATAAATTGCAGGTTTGCCTGTTACTTAGTATGAATATAGTAAATTCCCCATACTGTTCCCCTCCTGTATCTCTACCCAATATGTAGGTTCACCTTTTGCCCCTATAGAACTTGGGGTGGGGGAGAGGGCAAAAAGAATTGACAACACTGTGGTCTGCTGCTTGCTCTGCCATGATGACAGAATTTTTTGTTTCTGACCCAGTAGTCTGATGTCTTTTGTCAACGCCATGTACCAGTAACAGGATAGTTCTTTAGTTTACAAGTAGGGTAAAATCCCAGACCCTTCGTAGTTCTCATCATTACTGTGTTGAAGTTCAGAAATGATAATATGAGGGCTTATTACCAAGCACTTTAACTAGTAAAGATGAAAAAATAATTTACATCTGTGAAGGCAATGATAGCTCTATATACAGTATGTTGTTCATACAGACATTAGAATAGTACCCCATCCAGCATGTAGTAGGTGTTCAGTAAATTTTAATGTCGGGGGAGGGGGGGAACATACAAGGAAAGGGAAAAAGTAGGGCCAGGTAGTGGAACCAGAAGTTAAGGTAGTAAATAAAATGTTTGCTGCAGGTGGGGCACAGCTTTGGCTCTCAGATTTCTACCAGTCATTGTGGAAGAGGAAGACATTCCAAGGTGAGAAATTAGTGTTCTTGAAAACAAATCCAGTACCCAGGAAAAGGAAAACTATTTCTGACACTAAAACTAGAAAGAAATTTTACCCAGTTTTGTCCTAATGTGTGATGCAATTAAAAAAAATCCTTAACAACATTTTATGCTGTCTTTCAAACAACTTTACTTGGCTGTCATTTCTTACACCATATTTTTAAATGTATTCATGTGAAGGTGAGTTTATTAATACTGTCTGAGAACTGGTGGGAATGCAGTTAACCCTGCCCTCCTTTTTTCCTTTGGCCAGTGTAAATGCATAGACATAAGCTTTATGAGTAAACGGCTGTGTATGGGATTTTGTAAATTTCAAAGATCTGATGGGGGTATTTGTTTTGAATAAGAGGCATCTCTCCCTCTCTAGCAGAGGAGGACAGAGCCATTATTTTCCTCAGAAATGATTTTGGGATCCTCCATAACGCATAAATGAACAGAAGCCTCGTAATTTCAGACATAAATGAAGATCATTTTGATATAATCTAATTTTTTATAGCCCTTAAGTAGCAACTTGTTGAGTAAAATTAATAGATTCTACGATTCTACCGGCTTTAGTTCCAGTTGATTATTCTTGGCTGTTCTCTTTTAGTCGTGGGAGGATTGCATAATCCCTTGTGGCTATTTTCACTATTATCACTGCCTAGATTCCTTTGGAATTCTTTAGGCTTGTTCTTTCTACTTCTGCCCCTTGTACTTTTCTCCCCTCCATATTTATTTGCCTTAGTTGAGAATGCTTTGAAAAGATTTCTTAGGTGGAGCTAGTAGTGTTGGTTTTGTCCTCTGCCATCTCTTCTCTAAAATACTGTCTTTCTCTAATTTTGCTGTTCTGTTTTCATAGACTTTATTAAGTCTAAGTGTATCTCAAATGGTAGTCACAAAATGTATACGTAGAATAAAAGAGGTAAATTGTCATGGGGTGATTAGCCAGAATTTATTTACTAAAGCAGAGAAATATCAAAATTGTTATGAGCATAATTGATCTAATTCCTTTTTCCCTGGTAAAGCTATTTCCTGTAATCAGAGTTTGAGATTAGGGTGAAAGCATCAGTTGGGTTGCACACCTTCAGTAGGTACCAGTCCAGGAATACAGTGTGAGTAATACCTCCTTAAGTTGAGTGGACAGCTGCCTGGGATAGTTGAAGGGAGTAAACATTAAATTTATATTTGGATATTTTTATTTAAAATGATGTCTGATAATTATTTAATCATATTGTGATTATTTTAATAGTTTTAAAATTTTCTTAAATAAGAACATTGTATCTGATAAATCTTGTTTAAAAACTACTAGTTTGAAAACTAGACTTCTGTTTGTGATGATTAGACTACCTCATTGGTGGTGTACTCTAATAGCAAGAAAAGAGAAAAGTACCTCCTGTATTTTGAGTCAGAAGGGCAAGATGTTTTTTTCTCTTCCCACAGCTAAATATAGTCTTAATTTTAAAAACTTCCCTCACAGGAAATACTTTTGTTATTTAAAAAATGTAAAATTTATAAAATATGGCTGGTATAATATTTTGAAGAGAAAAATGTCAGATATTAAAGATATCCTAATTATAGTTAAAATGAGGAACATAAACGAATCTGTTCTGATATATAAATGTGAATCTATTTTTCTCATTAATCGGATTAGGAATGGTCAGATTTTCATACTAGCTTTGACATGGTTTTTTAAAACGCATACTCTCTTGAATTAGAATAATAGAGTGAGCTTAACCTTGGTGCCTGGTTTTGTGAGGAAGTATGAAAGAGAGGTGTTGTTAAACCCCTGATCCTGGTACATTCTGAAAATTTGTGATATGCTTATTTTGATCGTCTTATATTTTATTATATGAATTCTTTCATCTTCCTACCTCTTTCTTCCCAGCTGATTTCCTTTTAGCC
The DNA here is from genome assembly GCF_011764305.1 of Mustela putorius furo. NCBI lineage: Eukaryota > Metazoa > Chordata > Mammalia > Carnivora > Mustelidae > Mustela > Mustela putorius. Next base: position 800,832 of record NW_025422112.1, on the reverse strand, counting down.
TCATTCTTTATCTGTGAGTTTTTTTTCCCTCTAGAATTAACTGCTTACTTTATCTTTTGTCAAAACATTTTTTTTTTAAAGATTTTATTTATTTGACAGATCACAAGTAGGCAGAGACTCAGGCAGAGACAGGAAGCAGGCTCCCTGTGGAGCAGAGAGCCCCAGGTGGGGCTCTATCCCAGAACCCTGGGATTATGACCTGAGCCAAAGGCAGAGGCTTCAACCCACTGAGCCACCCAAGTGCCCCGAAAACACATTTTTATGTCTTGTCTTGTGATCTCAGGTCACCATTTAAGTAGAGTAAGCTTACCACATTAGTATCTGGCAAATTTAAACATGATTCATAACTCTTTAACAGTTCCAGAACTAATTATATTATTAAAAAGAGTGTGTTTTCTAATGCAGGTGATTTTGCATTTATTGAATGTTTGTGCATTCTAACATGGTGGGTAAAAAAGTTTTCTGTACTCTATGTCAATAATGGGTAGTATTCTTTGGGCAGGAAAGCTAAGATCATAAGTTTAAAAGTTTAAACTTTTTGCAGTTATAAGTTGAGTTTTAATTTGACAGTTTAATGTGGTAGCAGTGGGGTAGTAATTTGATCAAATATATTTCTCTTCATATTTGTTATATACTTGATGTGAAAAGATTGATATTTAGCTTATTTATTAACCAGCACGAGATGGTTTGTGAACAGCTTTTTAATCTTTAAAGTAGTGAATTCTTAGTAATTTAAAAATCTGGATATAAAAAGAAAATCAAGGTTCCTTGAGCAAATGCTTCTTTGCTTCGGTTTTGATCTTCTATACCTTTGTCTAATTCTGTAACTTTTATTCCTACCATTTTTTCTATCTGTAAGAAAAATAATTAACTCTCATTTTGCTGTCTCTTGATTTTTCTCTTGAGGATGTTGACCAAAAGGAATTCTGATAAGAGTGAGAGGCACATCTGTAGTTCTTACGGGATCTCAATGATGGGACAGTTTGTCTGACTTGTAGTGACCCTAAAGAGAGATTAGCTTGTGTTAGGGCCCTGTCCTGGCTTACTTTCCCTGTCCTAGTGATTGTTGTACCTGCCAACTAGAAGAATTGAATTTCATAATTCCTTGGCACTGACAGATCCCTGTTATTGGAGAATTAGGAATGCTGAATTACCTAGAATTACTTGAATCATAGACCTAGGTAGGCATCCTCAGCCTACTGGCTGATTCCAGAAATACTTTTCCTATTCCAGGCTCTGTTCTTTCCCTAGTCTGTTGCTGTGATGGATTTGGTTCTCATGGGTTATGATTTACTGGGTCATCTTAATAAAAATTTTTGGCTTTTTGGTCTAGGATTAAGTTCAGCTTGGGAGTGACAGAAAACTCCAAATAACAGTGATATGAAGAAAAACGTATTTTATTACATAGTAGCTCAGAGGAAGGAGCTTTACAGTGTAAGGGACCTAAGCTCCTTCTACCTTGTACAATCATATATGAGCCCTAACTCCAGGTTCACCCCATAGTTTGAGATGGCTCCTCCAGCTATGAAGCTGGATTCGAGTCAGTAAAAGAGAAAAGGGGAAAGGGAAGGTATTGCCTACCTCTTTTATGATTGTATCCTGAAAGTTGCATATACCATTTCTCCTTTCATTCCAGTGGCCGTAACTTAGTGGCCATATCTAGCAGTAAGGTAGATTGAAAAGTATAGTCTTTATTTTGGGTGACCATATACTCAGCTAAAAAACTGAAATTCTCCATGAGGAAGGGTGGATGAACAGATACTGAGCAATAGTTGGCCAGCCCTTGCAAGCACAGATTCTGTAGATTACTCTGGAGAGGGTAAGATCAGGATCTTTTTCTTGGTAAGCTGGCCTCAGCATATAGGTTATCCTGAGAGGTTTGAATACTTGGCTTGTTTTCATAGTTGATTCTGCTTCACTCACCAAAGATTTTCCAAGGTTGCATATCTATCTTTTACCCCCAACTAATAGAACTCGGGTCTCAGTTCATAAAATTTCTGGTCTCTGTTCATATATCATGTTTTCTGCTCATTTCAAAAATTCCAAGAGAGATTGAATTCTTGTATTGCTTCACTCTGAGGGGTGGGTATCAGAATTGCTCCTTGTATATCTGAGGCTTTATTTCATTAAGATAATGTTGTCTAAACTTTTTTGGCTATACATGTTTATTAGGCATTTTGGAGTGTTCATCAGTACTTGTATGTGTATTGATATACTTGTCTTACTGTACTAATATATTAATGTCCATTATATAACATATAACATTTTTATGAAGATATTTTAAAAGAAGCTATAGATAACATGTGATACACTGTAAAAATTATCGATTGTACAAGAGCTTTTTTGGAGTGCAGTTTGATTAATTATACTTATTTTTGAATTACATCTTGTTATTTTGATACAGTTTGGTTCCAAGGGGAGTTTATTTTGATGCTTAATTTTAATGGCACTCATGGATGAAAGCCATAAGTCAAGGAAAATATGTATATTTAGAAGATTTTACTGATTTATTTGACAGACAGAGATCACACGTAGGAGAGAGCCAGGCAGAGAGAGGGAGGGAAGCAGGCTCCCCGCTGAGCAGAGAGCCTGATGCGGGACTTGTTTCCAGGACTCTGAAATCATGATCTGAGCCAAAGGCAGAGGCTTTAACCCACTGAGCCACCCAGGTTCCCCAAGATACGTATATTTAAATGGAAGAAATTCACTGTGGGCTCTACAAAACAGATTATAATCCTAGGTTTTTGTTCCTGTCAGGTATACAGAGACTTTTATTGCAGCTAAACTGGAACATTTCTGCCATTTTCAGTGTGTTATTCTTTTAAACCAACAGGAAGTTTTTACCTTTTAAAAGATTTATCATTTGAGCTCATGAAACCTTTTTATTTGGAAAAATTTTAAAGTGTCCAGTAAGAGGGGCGCCTGGGTGGCTCAGTCCATTAAGTGTCTGGTTCTTGGTTTCTGCTCAGGTCATGATCAGGGTCCTACAGTGAGGCTCCACGCTTATCACAGAGTCTGCTTGAGATTCTTTTCCCCTTGTCCCTCCCCTTCTACGTCTCCTCCTGTCTGTACTCTCTTTCTCTCTCAAATAAATAAATAAATAAAATCTAAAGTGTCTAGTAAGATTTCTTTTTGTAGGTACCAAATTTCATTTTTAGTTACAAATCATGATGGAAGCATTTCTGAACATCAGTTTTCTTAGCCCAAGTTGTTGTTGTTGTTCTTCTTCTTTTAATTCTGTTACAGTTAACAACATACAGTATTATGTTAGTTTCAGGTATTCAATATAGTGATTCAGTAATTCCATATATCACCTAGTACTCATCATGACAAGTGCATTCCTTAATCCCCATCACCTATTCACCCATTTCTCCTGCCCACCTCCCCTCTAGTAATCGTCGGTCTGTTCTCTACAGTTAAGATAAGTCTGTTAGTCCAAGTTTCTTTTTGACAAACAGTTTCTTACTCATTACTAAAAATGTCACCTTTATCTAAAAAGGACAGATTAAGGGTGCTTATTTTTTTATATGAACTATCCCTTTCAGCTGCTTATAATAGAAGAGGCTTGTAACTTGTCTCATTTATAAAACATCAGTCTAAGAATGTATAACTTACCCTTAAGTATAACATTTCTTAAGGACTTAGCGGTGAATTAATGGACAATCTCTCTATAGTAGAAAGATTTTAATAGTACTTTCCCATCTTATGAAACTTACTGTAAACAGTCCACCCTTATAAAGGGTTTTCTTTTTTAAATATTAAAAGAACTGTGTTGATGACATCCTATAACTGCAAAATGTTGAAGGCAAACAAGTGGTTTAAGGGTGCCAACTCCACCACTTTATGGAATTCTCACTCTTAGGTTATCTGTCTTCAGTTGTGACTGACAATTCAGCAGGGATACTAGTGTCAGCTTGATTAAATATTAGTGAAGTTCAATTTCTTGTTTGTTTTTAGATAACAGTATACATAGTAATTCTTCATTCCTGGCCAGATATTTTGTGTACATGCCTTTAGATCTCTATACCTCCTTAAGAGACCATTTGTTTAGTATATACTTGAAGTCTCATGGAAGTTGTTAAAAGGCTATCTATTGAAATGGTATTTTATTTAGAGGCAGCACCTTTTAATGTATGCTGACCATTTTTTCATATTCTTCTTTTTAAAGAGTTTTTGATAAATACCTGACAAACTTTGACTTTTAAGCTTCAGAAAATGTGAATATATGTAACTCATTCTAGGTACTTACATCATCCTTGACTTTATCTTAGTTTCTTACTTTTTTTTTTCCTTTTAAATATTATCTTGTTTATCTTTTATAAGACCACTTTAAATCTGTTTTGGAACAAAATGGGCTATAAATCAAATATATGCTGTTCAGATACCTGATTAAGGATATATTTTATTTTGAGCTTCTTTTTTTCTTTTTGAATATTTTATTTTATTATTTTTTAAAGACTTTATTTATTTGACAGAGAGAGACACAGTGAGAGAGGGAACACAAGCGGGGGAGTGGGAGAGGGAGAAGCAGGCTTTCTGCCAAACAGGGAGCTCAATGCAGGGCTCAATCCTAGGATGCTGGGATTATGACTTGAGCCAAAGGTAGATAGATGCTTAATGACTGAGCCACCCAGGTGCCTCTAAAGATTTTATTTTTAAGTAATCTCTGTACCCAACATGGGGCTCAAACTTAGAACCTCAAGAACAAGAGTCACATGCCCTGCCTACCAGCTGAAGCCAGCCAGGTGTCCTCAGCTTCTCTTTTTTTATAAAAATTTATTTAATCTAATCTAAAACTTTATTTAAAATTTTAACCATAAGTTTGAAACATAAAATTTAAAACATACTGAAACAGGAAGAATGTGTACACACACGCATCATCACTAAGATTCAGCTATTACTGTTTTGGTGTAAAGGCTACTTCCATTTATCAATGTGTACCTATTCCTTCCATCTAATCAGTTTATAACTTCATCATGCATCTACAAAAAAATAATTTCTACATGACAGTGTCATATGCACATCTAAAAAATAGATAATTCTCTAAAATATCCTGTCCACATTCAAGTATGCCATTTGTCCACAAAACAATCATTTTCATTTGGTTTGTTCAAATCAAGATATAATCAAGGGATTTAAGTGTTCTATTTAATTCTGTTTCTGAAACTTCCCACTTTCTTTTCCAGAGATACTGACTTTTTGAAGAAATAAGACCAGATATTTCTTAGGAATGCTTCAGGCTTTAGATTTTTAATATTGTTCCTTTGTGATGTTAGTTAGCTTTTTCTCTTCCTTTTATTTCCTGCAAATTGGAGGTTAGGATTAAAAGCTTGATCAGATTCAGGTTAAACACTTTGGCAAGATTCGTCATAGGTGAAGCTGTTTAAGTTAATATTATATCAAATTAAGAAGTCTTACAGTGTTTCATTGTGTTGTTAAATTCAGTTCCTGGGTTTGGCAATAGCCAACACTGTGCTTCCTAAATACTTAAGATAGCAAGTGATCTGTAGGGATAGAACTTCGGCAACATTAAATATTAGTTCTTTATTAACTTTTCCTCTAATGGTTTTATGCAGCCATTGATGATACTTGGTAGAATCATTTGTAGTAAAGTGATGATTTTCTAATTCTATATTTTCTTTTACATTTATTTGTTGGCATTCTTCTGGCAAAGGAAAGTTTTCCCTTATTATCTGGTTATTCTGAACTGCAGTTTCTCCTGAAAAGGCAGATTGAAGGGAAAGAATGAACATTTGATTTCAGTTCCTAGGTTACATCCAGTGTCAAAGGTGGTTGATTGATTTTTGGATCTTTCCTTTTAGGTTGTCTTAATGGGTACACAGATTTTAAAAAAATGCCTTAAATGTGTTACCCTTTTTTTTTTAAGATTTTATTTATTTGACACACACAAAGAGAGAGAGAGAGCATGCATTCAGGCAGAAGGAGGAGAAGCAGACTCCTGGCTGAGCAGGGAGCCTGACAATGGGACTCAATCCCAGGACCCTGGCTGGGATCATGACCTGAGCTGAAGGTAGACACTCAGCTAACTGAGCCACCTAGGCGCCCCTACACTTTTTTTGATGCTCAAATTGTCCTTCTTATTTCATATGCTCAGATTGCCCTAGATGTAATCAGGGAGATGGAATACTTTTTAAATGTATGTATTGATGTCCAGTTGGATACATTTTTGTAGGGAGAATTTACATATTTTGGTTTTGTTACAGAGGTATAGTGCTTCTTACTGATTTCCTTTTTTTATTCTGAAGTTAAATATTATTTAAATTTTGGCCTTAGGACCATATTTTCCTCTTTTACATGTGTAATTATAGTTAATTTCTTGATGAAAGATTTCCTAATAAGCAGCTTTACAAAAGTGTATCTAATGTGTAAAAAGTCATCTTGATAGGTGATCTGTTGGTAGAATTTGGTGGAAAAATTTATCTAGGTTTAAGGTTTAACATAGATAGAAATTCTTTAAATAAATTTGATACACTTTGGTCACAGAATTGTCAAATAAATGACCTTGACTAATGGATAAGCAATATTGACTTTTTCAAAATACATTTTTTAAAGATTTTATTCATTTATTTGAGGGAGAGCGCAAGTGGGGGGAGGGGCTGAAGGAGAGAGAGAAGTAGACTCTCTGCTGAGCAGGGAGCCTGACACAGGGCTTGATCCCAGGACATGACCTCCGCTGAAGACAGATGCTTAATGGAACTGAACCACCCAGGCAGCCCGATATTGGCTTTAATAGAGAAATACCAATGTGATGATGTTTTATGAAAGTAATTATCCCATGTAAGGTAGTCCCCAAGAAAGAGGTAGTTTTAGAGTGATTTTTAAAAAAACTTTTGAGTGGGTCATTTTCTAAAATATGTTACATAACTTTTTTTTTTTAATATCAATGTAGCGAACATGAATTTAGTAACTGTTGATTGAATTATCTTAGGAAACAAATTATTATATCATTCAGTATTAGTGGTATCCTTAGGTACTGTTTTAGTAGGTAGGGCTTTTGGTCCCTTCATTAATTGGACCTAAGACAAATATACTTGGGGAAAAAACTCTTTTTAATGATTTACTTCTTCTTTTTAAATAATGCCTTTGGAACTTAGGATATTTTTAAATCTTAGGGAAATGAGATTAAAAATACATGAAATAAAAGGGGGTGCATGCTTGTAAACAAAGGTGCATGTATGTAACACAGACAAAAATAAACTTTATAAAGTAGTTTTTCACTGATGCCTGCTATTTACTTTTCCTTAGGAAGGGCTCTAGAATTAGAACCTTAACTGAAATGAACTTGATCAGGACTCACCCAGTCCAGTTTATTTGTAAGAGCGTGGGAGACTTACTGAAATGACAGAAAGTGTGTACTGACCTTTCAGCCTACATTATCAAATGTAATATATGTTTTACTATATATACAGTTGCTTGAAGACTAAATACATACAGTATTCATATTTTGCTCATTAAGTCAAGACCTTTACCTAGGTATATTTAAGCTTGGCGGGTATTTTCACATTTTTTTCTCGTGTTTTTCAAGTTGTAATAATTGTCTTATGTATTCTAAATTCATTGCAGAGTTGACAGGTTTTTTTAAAGTCATGTATTTTTAAAAAATTTTCAGTGTTATTAAGTTATAATTGGCATATAAAATTGTAGGACATATAGAATGTATATCATGGTAATTGGATATATGTATACTTTGTGAAAGGATTCCCCATCTCGTTAATTAATACATCATCACCTGATATATTCATGTTCATACATTTTTTTTGATAAGAACATTTTATTTCTCTTATTAAGTTTCAGTTATGGAATAAAGTATCAATTATAGATCTTGTGTTTTACATTAGATCCTCAGATCATATTCATTTTATAACTGGAAGTTTGTACCCTTTACCAACCTCAGCCTCTCCCTATTTCCCCCACCCACCAGCATCCACATTTTTATAGTCTGTTTCTATAAGTTTGACTTTTTTTTTTTTTTGACTCTACATATTAGTGATACCATGTAGTATTTGTCTTTCTCTTTCTCTTGACTTATTTCACTTAGCATAGTATTCAGGGTCCATCCATGTAATCTCCAATGTCAGGATCTCCTTCTTTTCTCACGGCTGTATAATATTTTGTTGCGTGCCTGTCTATCTATCTTTATATCTACATACCACACTATCTAAATAGATAGACACCACATCTTTATCCACTCATTGATGGACACTTCAGTTTGTATATCTTAGCTATTGCGAATAATGCTGCAAACATGGGAGGGCAGATATTTCTTTGATATCCTGTTTTTGTTTGGTTTGGATATGTACCCAGAAGTGGATTGTTGGATCATATCATATCAGTTCTATTTTTAGTATTTTGAAGATTTTCTGTACTGTTTTCCATAATGCCTATACCAGTTTATGTTCATACCAATAGTGAACAAGTGTTACCTTTTCTCCACATCCTCACTAACACTTGTTATTTTTTGTCTTTTTGAAGACAGCCATTCTAACAGATGTGAGGTGGTAATTTATCATGGTTTTGATTTGCATTACTCTGATGATTAGGGGTGTTGAACACCTTTTCTTCATATACCTGTCTATTTATTTGTATGTCTATTTTTGGAAAAATGTTTATTCAGTTCCTCTGCCCGTTATTTCATTGGATTGTTTTTGCTATTGTGTGAGTTCCTTATATACCTTAGATATTAGTCCCTTTTTAGATATATGATATACAGATATTTTCTCCCATTCTGTAGGTTGCTGTTTCATTTTGTGGATGATTTTCTTTGTTGTGTAGAAACTTTTTAGTTTGATGTCGTCCCCCTTATATATTTTTGCTTTTGTTGCCCTTGTGTTTGGTGTCAAATTGAAAAAAGTATTGCCAAGGCTTATATGAGGAATCTACCCTCTATATTTTCTTCCAGGAGTTTTAGGATTTCATGTCTTATGAGCCAGTGTTGAATTAATTTTGAGTTGATTTTTGTATGTGGTGTGAGATCTCAGAGGTCCACTTTTTATTCTTTTGCATGTGGCTATCCAATTTTCCCAACACTGTCTGTTGAAGAGACTGTCCTTTCTCCATTGTATATTCTTGGCTCTGTTGTCATAAATTAATTGCATTAATTAATTATGCAAATAAAGTATATATGCATGGGTTTATTTCTGGGCTCTCTATTCTGTTCCATTGATCTGTGTGTAGTTTTTTTTGCCAGTACCATATTGTTTTGATTGCCGTAGCTTTGTAATGTAGCTTGAAATCAGGGAGTGTGGTGCCTCTAGCTTTGTCCTTTTTTCTCAAGGTGGTTTTGGTTATTTGGGGTCTTTTATTGTTCCATAGGAATTTTAGGATTGTTTGTTCTGTTTCTGTGAAAAATGCCATTGGAATTTTGATAGGGCTTGCATTGAATCTGTAGATTGCTTTGGGTAGTTCGGAAATTTTAACATTAATTCTTTTTATGGAGCCCAACACAGGGCTTGAGCTCAGGACCCTGAGATCAAGAGTCTTATGCTTAACTGACTGAGCCATGCAGGCACCCCTAACATTAATTCTTCTAATCCATAATGGAACATCTATCCATTTATTTGTGTCATCTTCCTTTTTTCCATCAGTGTCTTACAGTTTTCAGTGTACAGATCTTTTACCTCCTTTGTTAAACTTATTCCTAAGTATTGTATTGTACAACTGCTTCAGAAAGCAGTTGTAAATGGAAGGTTATGTCTTTAATCTGTAAGTAATGTACATGGCCAAAGTTCCTTTTAGAGACTTCATCAGTTCTACTCTTCAGGGGAATTAGTTCCTATGCATATATCCTGGAAAAAAAGCTACTAATTGTATCTTTTTGAGTGAGTAGGTTTTTGTTGTTGTTTGGTTGTTCCATGGTGGGATATTTCTGATTTTTTGTTTTTTAAACTGTTAGCATTCTTACTCTGAGTCCTGCAAGGGGTCACAGTGCAAGGTGTCAATCAACACTACTATGCTGAAGTAGAGGTGTTCTTTTCTGTTTCTCTGCTTGCTAAGGGTAATTTCCTCATTAGAGTCTTGTTTAAGGTAGAGGTTCTAATCTCTTGAGATGGAAACTTGGGAAAATGATGTTTTTATGTAGTTCATTCAAACTGTGTTTAAGGTTGAACACTATGTTCAGCTGTGTTCTAGGAATTAGGGATATATTAGAAAGCATGACAAATTCCTGCTCTCATGGAATTTACATTTTACTTTATATTGTTTATAATGTCATTAAAAGTCTTCTTTGGGCCATTACAGATCAGAAATATTAATTGTTTAAGTGTTACCTACTGAAAGATACATAATCCTTTAAGAACTTTTTCTCAGCTTCATTTATCTTTGGCTTTCTCTTAATATATGAGTAAAAGCAAACCAAATGAAATAGAACAAAGTGCATAACTGGAATCTGATTCATTGAAATGGGAAACTCAGTTAATAATGGTAAGATACATATTACAGGATGGTTAAATCCCATTTTTTTCAAAAAAGTTTTGTTTTATGGAATCTCATTGAATAGTATTCTGGGCATCAGGAGTTTACGGCATAATCCACAGTGTGAGGTATAATGATTTGCTTTGGCATAAAAATGATTGGTACTCTCTGCTTATTTAATAAATATTTATTGCATACCTATCAGGTACCAGACTGTTTTCACTGCTGGGGAGTACAGTTTTGTCTGAGACAAATAAAACCCCTGTCCTCATGGAGCTTACAAAAAGTGTAATATATAATAGAAAATATCTGGTTGTTTGGTGCTGGAGGCCATGGTTTGAGTTGGGCTGGTCAGAGGTCTCAATGTGGAGGTAACATTAAAGAAGCAGCCTTCTTAGAGACTTGGCAGTGGCCAGCCTTTGAAGTTCCTGGGTTCCTGAGTAAGTGAAATACATCCATGTAGAGAAAGAGCAAATGAAAAGTATTCATTAATTTAAGTGGCGATTAGTCAGTCCTTTTGTCAGATTAAAGTAATCCACTGTTAATAAGTAACTCTAGAGGCACCTGGGTGGCTCGGTGGGTTAAGCCTCTGCCTTCGGCTCGGGTCATGATCCCAGGGTCCTGGGATCGAGCCCCACATTGGGCTCTCTGCTCTGCGGGGAGCCTGCTTCCTCCTCTCTCTGCCTGCCTCTTTGCCTACTTGTGATCTCTGTCAGATAAATAAAGAAAAAATCTTAAAAAAAAAAAAAAGTAACTCTAGTATCCCCTTAGATTGTGATTACATGATTGATTACATTCGCACTTAGTTTTTCACTGAGGTGTGTCTCTAATTGATAGAATATGTAGATGAACAGTGAAACACAGATTTCCCCCTGTACTGTCCCACCAAAAAAGAAAAAAAGAAGCTAAGAAATAAAAACAAAATTTAGGTAATCAGAAGCAATCCTTAAGCAACTAAGTACTCCCCTGTACTCCCTAAACACTCAAGCTCATATTAACAGTGTTTACATGGTCACTAAGTTTACCAGAGTTAGGTGTGGGCTGCAAGTTGCTTTCTTCTTTACACTTGTGTTTAGAAGAATGGGATGGAGCTAATCTAATCCATGTGAAAATTTGTTATGTGCATCCCCCCCCCCCAAAGGTTTATTTGTTATGAAGAGAGCATGAGTAGGCACAAGCCCTGGGAGTGGCAGGCGGAGGGAGAAGCAGGCTCCCACCTGAGCAAGGAGCCTGATGAAGGACTAAATCCCAGGACCCTGGGATTATGACCTGATCCAAAGGCAGACGCTTAACAGATTGAGCCACCCAGGTGTCCCTGTTACATGCATTTTGATATTTTCCTTAATTTCATAATAAATATTTCCTGGTTAGTTTCCAAAAAAAAAAAAAAAAAAGATAAACCTTTGGTATGAATTTAGTCCTTATATCCTATATTTAGATATTTATGAAATTAGATTTTCATGTTTTGAAACGTAGGTTTTTATTTTCTTTTTCCATAGGCATGATTTGTAGGTAGCATGATGGGGTATCCACTGTAGTTTTTGTTTTATTTGTGCTTGGTAGAATTGAAGTCTAAAAAGGGCATGTGTGTGTGTGTGTATATATATATACACACACACACACACTCTGTCAAAGTCTTTTTTTTTTTAGATTTTATTTATTTGACAGCGAGCGAGTCTAAGCAGGGGGAGCAGTAGGCAGAGGGAGAGGGAGAAGCAGGCTCCTGCTGAGCAAGGAGCAGCATGTGGGCTGGGATCATGACCTGAGCCACCAAGGCGTGCCTGTCAGTCGTTACAATTGAATTTCATTGTTATCACACAACATGGAAGTTCATTTTATATGCATTTTCATATTTCTCATATATTTACATTATCCTCTTCTTTTGCTCTTTGCTTGCACAAAACTCGTGGAAAGAATTTTCTGTGCTATCTACAGTATCTTTCCTCCAAAATCTGATTTTGCTCTACCTACTCCGCAGGGTTATAATTACTATCACTTTTCCGAGGGCATTGTTCTTTTCTTCTGTCAGTGGTATTTAACTCAGTTGATCTCAGCCTTTTGAAATGATCTATTCACTTGATTGGTTTATAGCTTCCTTCCTTATTCTTTTGCCTTCCTATCTTCTTTCTCTGTTTTGTTTGATACTCCTAGTCATTTTCCTGACCTAAACACTGGAGTATCTCAGGGTTCAGATTTTAGGTATCTTCTCTCTTCCTACTTCTTGTTGTGCTGGTTTTATCCAGTTTTATAACTTTAAAAACTCTGCATGGGGTGGCTGGCTTGCTCAGTTGGCAGAGCATGTGACTCTTGAACTTGGTTCTAAATTCAAGTCCCACGTAGGGTGTAGAGATTAAAATCTTAAAAATATACTCTTTATAATTAAGCTTATATAATATCTGTATCTTTCTATGTATTTATCTATATCTTTAGTCTCAACTTAAACTTGGATGTCTATCGGGCATCTTAAGCTTAATATCTAAAACTGAACTGTTAATGCTTTTGCTTTCTTTGTCATTTTCTTTTTCATTCCCCCTCACCAGTTCCCCTAGTACCACTTCTTCAATAGTCTTTCCTATCTCTGTAAATAACAACTCTCTGAGTTGCATAGCAAAACACTTGGGAGTCGTTATTTACTATCCTTTTCTTTCACATTTTGATATTCAGTTGGTCAGCAGATTTTATTTTTAGGATATATCCAGAATCTGACTACTTAGATTTCTCATTTTCTCACTACCACTGTGGTCTTAAGCCATTACCATCTCTCACCTGGATTATCCCATTAGCCTATAAGTGGCTTTCCAGCTTCTGCCCTTGGGGATTTGTTACAGTCTGTTCTGAAAAGAGCACCAAAAGTAATCCTTTACAACGTTAGGTCATATCACCCTTGTGTTCATAGTGCTCTGGTAACTTTCTATTTCACAGAGAGAAAAAAAGCTAAAGTCCTTGTGGCCTAGACCCTTCTTAGTTTCCCCTGATACCTTTGCATTTTTATCTGCTATTTTCTTCCTCACTTTCCCTGATGTAGCCACACAGACCACCGTTCATTCTGTTCTGACATCCTAGGCATGTTCCTTCTTCAGAATCCAGGTATTTGAATATGCTTCTAGATAGCTGTTTTCGCAACTTGTTCAGGTTTTTGCTGCAGTCATCTCAGCATTGTTGTTTCCCGGCCCATTCTAGACTATACAGTGTTATTTGGGGAATTTAAAAAAGACTTGGAGAGCAGACAGGGGCCTGGATATCAGTCTTCACTTTTCCTTTGGCCCCGAAGCTATTGTGAAGAAACAACCAATACAAGTATTCTTGGCTATCCTTGGCTTTCCCTGGCTATTCTGTTTAAAATTACAAACCATCCTTTGTTCCCCTCTCCATACTCTGTATTACTTTTTCCTTTTAAGTGTTAAGACTTATCTAACAGGATGTATGCTTGTCTCAATCTCATTAAAATGAAGCTTCCATTTCATGGAAACCGTTTTTAAAAAATTTTTTTAAAGATTTTATTTATTGGGGCACCTGGGTGGCTTAGTGGGTTAAAGCCTCTGCCTTCAGCTCAGGTCATGATCTCAGGGTCCTGGGATCGAGCCCCGCATCGGGCTCTCTGCTCGGCGGGGAGCCTGCTTCCCTCACTCACTCTCTCTGCCTGCCTCTCTGACTACTTGTGATGTCTGTCAAATAAATAAACAAAATCTTAAAAAAAAAAAAGATTTTATTTATTTATTTGACAGAGCACAAGCAGGGGGAGTGGCAGGCAGAGGGAGAGGGAGAAGCAGAGCCCTGGCTGAGCAAGGAGCCCAGTCCTGGACTTGATCCTAGGACGACCCTGGGATCATGGCCTGAGCTGAAGGCAGACGCTTAACCGAGCCACTCAGGCACCCTAAAAATTTTGTAATTTATGGAAAAGAGCAAAGCAGTAAGAATAGTGTAATGAACCTACATGTACCTGTTACTTAGCTTAAATAGTTAATAGCTGGTTTTATTTCATTCATTTATACCCTACTTGCTTCTCCTTACCCCTCTGCTCTAAGATTATTTGAAGCACCTCCCAGAAGTCGTATAATTTCATCTGTAAGTATTTCCGTATGTATCTTTAAAATATAAGAACTCTTAGGGTGCCTGAGATGCTCAGTTGGTTAAGCGTCTGCCTTTGGCTCAGGTCGTGATCCTGGGGTACTGGAATTGAACCCCATACCGTGTTCCCTGCTCATTGTGTAGTGTGCTTCTCCCTCTCCTTTTGTGCTACCCCCCCAAATTGTGTTTTCTTTCTCTCTCAAATAAAGAAAATCTTAAAAAAAAAAAAAAGAGTTCTTTATTTTTTAAAAATAGCCACAATAATATTATCCAGCCTAAAACATTTAAAGATAGTTCTTAATATTTTCAAGTGTGCAGTCCATCAGCTTTCAGTTTTACCCAGTTCCCTAAATATTTTTTAAAAAGTATGAATTGGAATTGAAATAAGGTCAATATATTAAGTTGGTTAGTATGTAAGTATATATCAGTCTATGTAAGTTCCCTTTCATCCCCTTTCTTGATATTTATTTGAGGAAACCAGGTCATTTCATTTGAAGTATTCTGTATCATTGGTATCTAGAATAATCTAGGCCAACATGTGACATATAGTAGGTACTAAGTAAATGTTTTTAAAGGAATTAACAGGAAGGTAAGTAACTTATAGTATTCTAGGATGGAATTAAAAATTTTTAGGGAATGATTACGATCTCACTTTTACATTAGCTTGATAGAATGTTAATTGAAAATAAATTATTTAGGCAGTTGAGAGGGGGTCAGATGCAGGGTGCTTAGGACTACAGAAAGTTATTAGAAAAGATCTGCCAAAATTCATTAATAATTGTTACCATTTAAGATCTTATTATTTGCACACCAAACACGGTATTAGAAATCATGTTCAGTTTTCACAGCAACCTTTCAGTGCAGGGTTCAGTGTCTTCATTTTCCCAGTGAGTTTTTGAAGTTTATTTATTTATTTATTTTTTAAAAGATTTTATTTATTTATTTGACAGAGAGAGATCACAAGTAGGCAGAGAGAGAGGAGGAAGCAGGCTCCCTGCTGAGCAGAGAGCCTGGTGCGGGGCTCGATCCCAAGACCCTGGGATCATGACCTGATTCAAAGGCAGAAGCCCCAACCCACTGAGCCACCCAGACGCCCCGAGTTTTTGAAGTTTAGTGGGAGAGGTGGTTCCTGGGCATTAATGTTTTTATTAACAAACTTTATAAAACTAGAGACAACTCTGTAAAACCATTTGGATTATAATTTTGATAAAAAAGAAAAATATAAAGAGGCACCAATAATACTGCTAACCTCTACATAGAAAACATTTGTTTAGTGTGTGTCTTTCTAGTTTCTTTTTCTAGAACTATTTTTTGTGAGATGGATTAGAAAATGTAAAAAAGAAGAAAGGGGGAAAATCTCTGAAATAACCATTATTAGCTTTTTGGTGTGTGTGTGTGTGTGAGAGAGAGAGAGAGAGTGAATGTGAATTTGAATATAAAGCTTGGAAGACAGCCATACCACATATGGTTCTTTCTCTCATATAATTCCTGTTTAGCATATTGAAGTCTGAAGATCTGCAGTGAAAAAACTCTTCTAATTTGCTTTAACCCAGTGTCTATACATATTTGATAGAAAATCCCCTTTCCACGACATACTGATAAGTTTTACCCAAAGTATGAAGTTGAGTTTGGCAAAAGTTGAAATATTTGTGCACACTTAAATATAAAACTTCAGAGTGTTTTAAATTACAGCTGAAAGGATGCATAATTTGATAGTATTGGAGTAACTGAAGACAGCATTCTGAGGAAAATTAGCTTAGAGTGACACCAACTAATAATAAAATAAGGTAAACAAGGGAAAATACTTGTATCAAATAGGTAACATAGGTATTACAGAAAGAATTCATATACATTGGAGAGGAAAACCCCACATCTGAGTGGGGGAGTAAGCAGAGCTAAAGAAATACAAAAAGACAGTATACACATCTGAAGTGTTCAAGGTTTTTTAAGTAACTGTTTCTTTTGAAAATCTGGAACTCAATGCCAGTGAGGTTTTATTAACACAAAGCTCTTTGTGCTGTCAAAATTCTTTATAATCTTTATGGAAAGACATAACATGAGATATATAAAATAGTAAAATACGTAGTCAAAGAGTGAAACCTATGTTTTAAAGTTTATTATAAAGAAAGAATTGAAGGGGAAAAAAGATATGTGTGCATGATCGCAATATTTATATTTTTCACATTAGGAACATCTAATATCTAAAATGATAAGTGCATCAAAATGGTTCATTTTATGTAACATACAACTTGATGTATATCACACCACCACTTCTAGGAGTGAGTGGATGAATCATCCATGAAGGAAAGAACTCTCACTGAAGAGAGTCTTAAATAGAGGCTGCGTGGTATTCTGCAATATTAGAGGAAAAAGCTCTGGTGCCTCTGTTAGGAGAATATAACCATATAATTTCTTTTTCTACTTCAAATGCAAGTCCTGTAAATAGATACCTAACCTTTATTGGAACGTTGCAACATCATGCTTGCTCTTTAGGTTTATCTCAGGTCTGATATTTAATGCCAACTTTTATAATAGAGGAAATAATTGTAGTTGAGATAAAAGCAGTAGAGTTTGGCCTTTGTACTGCCAGTGTGAATTAAGGGATGTCAGATGGGAAGAATTTCCTACTGTATTTGTGTGTGGTATTTTTTTTTTAAATATGGAATTAAAGTGATTTAAACGAATCCTGGTTGTTGAGAAATTCAGTAAGTTTAACTCCAAATCATTTGGTTTTATTTTCTTTATTTCACTTAACTCCTCTTCCCAGAAAGATAGATTGGAAATAATTTGGAATAAAGTAATATTAGTGTCAGGATGACTTTACATAGACTTGACTGGTGCCAAGAACTCAGCAGATTTAATTAGGCCCATTTGTGGATAGGGATGGGAGGAATTTTAATGTGATCTGAATTCAAGCTCAAGGATTTATGAGTATGATGATAGATTTTATGCCAATATTTCAAAATGAGAGTGACATCTAATTCTGGAATCTGGGAGGGAGGAAAAGTATATAGTTTCTTTCTGCATGCCGTGACCATACACTTCTGTCCTAAAGAATCCAGCTCATTACATTATTTTGGTAACTCAGAGTTCCCATTTTAGTGAATTTAAAAAGCTGGATATCAAATGCTGAATCTTGGTTGGCCTTGTGGCGGAAGGAGGGGGAAGTATGGGAGGTCCCTGAGAATAGGCAGTGTTCTGAAAAGAGTCCACATTCTCCTTTATTTATATTTATTTTCTTAGCAGAACTAGTTGGATCAAACTCTTTAAAAAATATGAATACCTGATTGGGAGGGGTTTGCCCTAGAGTATTCATTCTGCACTGTGAATTACTTTAGTCAGATGAATGAAATTTATTTCAGAAGAAAGAAATATCAGATACTTTTAAAAATTTTATTTGTTCTAAGGGTAGTTGAAGAAAAGCAGTGAGGGGGAGGGAATACATAATTTTTTATGGTGGGTACATGGGATGGGGAGAGACTGAAACAGAAGTAAACAGTAAATATAGTGCTTTCTAAGTGCCAGATACTCTTCCAAGCCTTTTATTACTTTAATCATCACAGTAGCCCTCTGACCCACTAGTATTTTCTCCATTTGATTGAAGAATTTGAGACACAGAGAGGTTAAGTAGGTGCTTTACTTGTTGGGGCCCTTGTTCACATGAGAGCCCTGGAAATGTTAGAGACCATGTAGAGCTTGATTTAATATAAAGCTGGGCTTTTGAGGTGAAGGAAATGTATGTGTTGCCAGATAGAGCAGGAGTACAAAAAAGGCTGTATTCTTGTGTTCTTGGAAATCTCAACTCAGAAATAGCTCAGATGAAGTCTGAGGTATTCTAATTGTAGGTTGACGTAGGAGGTTTTTGTATGATGATGGGACCTCAAAACATCACTTACCTTCAAAGTTAATTTCCAGCACACATAAACATACTGGGGTCTTTTTTGATTTTCCCTTCTTCCCCTTTCCTCTCTCTACCTCCTGCCCCTCACTGTTTTTTTGCCACATTCTCTCTCCCTGCCCATTCCCATTTCCTCATCTCTCTTTTTTGGTAGAGGTGATTCTCCCTACCATACCTCCTTCTATTTCCCCTTTCCCATTTGTCACTTATATAGAAAAATCACCTTTTGTCCCTCTTAACTTCTTTAATTGATTTCCCCCCTTTCTGTCTTTTACCATTAAATGTCTTAAAAATAAAAGAGACTGTAGTTGTCATTCTTTACTCAAGCACTTTTTAACCTCTTGTCATCTAATTCTCTGCTTCTCTGTGTCAAATTAGTGGATTTTTTCTCCATTGTTTTCTCTTGTAGCATTAACCTTCCTAATCCTACTTCACTGAAATTTTCCGTACCCTTTTTTTGTGTGTGATACTGTATTATCTTGATGCTTCTTTTGCCTGTTCTTTTTCTTTGTATCATCAGTATATATCCAAAAGGTGAAGTCAGCACCTCACTTCCAAGTTTGTTCTTTCCAACTTATCTCTTTCTCTGTTATTGAAAACATTTTTCTCTCACTCATCAACATTTAAATTTTCCTGACTCCTTCTTTTCCCTCATTCTTTTGCTCAGCAAATAATTCTGGAGTGCTTTCTGTATTACCAGGTCCTTATTCTAGGTTCTGGAGTTTCAGCAACAAAGAAAGAGATAGAGTTCTGACTTTCAGAGCTTACGTTCTGCTGGAGAAGATAGTTAAACAGATACTTAAATCAGGTAGTGTGAAACATGTTTTAAAGAGTAAAGTACACTGAGCAGGCAGTGATGGGAATATGTGCTGTTTTGGGTAAGATTGTTATGAAAAGTTTATCTGAGAAGGTGATATTTGGGTATATCTTAAAGAGAGTGAGCCACGTGGAAATGTGGGAGAAGAGCACCCCAAGCAGAGAGACTAGCAAGGACAAAGACCCTGAGATAATCTTTGCCTCTCCCATATCAGGAAAGGCCAGTGTGACTAGAGTAGAGTGAGGCATAAATCGGTAGGTGAAAAGTCAGAGAAGTTGGCTGGGGAAGATCTTAGGATCCTGTGGGCCCTGGCTAGGATTTTGGACATAAGTATTAAGTGCGGTAGTAGAGTTTGGAGGGTCTTGAACAGAAAAATGGTAACAAGATAGGACTTAATATTTTAGAAGGATCATAGTGTATGTGAGGTGTGTATGTGGGGTATGTCAGTAGAAGAACCTGGGACGCTATTATGGTATAGTTGAAATGATGGTAATTTATAGTAGAATGTTAGCTGTGAATATGGTAAATGGTCAGAAGTGATAGATTTTATATTTTTAAAGATTTATTTATTTTTATTTTTTTTTAAAAGATTTTATTTGTTTATTTGACAGAGAGAGAGAGAGAGCACAAGCAGGGGGAGCAGGAGAGGGAGACGCAGGACCCTGGGTTCATTGACCTGAGCTGAAGGCAGGTGCTTCATCAGCTGAGCCACCCAGGCACCCCAAGATTTATTTATTTTAGAGGATGGAGAGTTTGTGTGCATGAGCTGTGGGAGGGGGAAAGAGAATCCTCAAGCAGAGTCCAGTGCGGGGCTCCATCCCAGGACCCTGAGATCATGACTTGAGCCGAAATCAAGAGCTGGTCTGCTTAACTGACTGAGGCACCCAGGTACCCTGAGTGATTATGTTTTTCAATAGAACTAGCAGGATATGCTGATCACTTGGATGTGGTACATGAAGAGAGAGAAGCTAAGGATAGTTCTAGAGTTTTAGGTTTGAACAGGTGGGTGAATGGAGGTCCCATGACCAGGAATACCTTACGAGGGACAGTTTTATTGAGGAGGGATGGGTAGAAGCAGTGTTTATTTTCAGTATGTTAAGCTTGAAATACCTGTTAGACCTCGTGGAGATACCAAATTATATTCTTCCAAAGGTTAGATGTGAGCTTGGGCCTGGAGAAAATAATTTTGGGAGTTGTCCAAGTATGGGTGGTACTGGATGAGATCACTTAGTGGGGTTTGAGTGTAGATAAGAAAGAGATGGAAGGATTGAACCCTTAAGTCCTCCATTGTATAGACCTCTGCAAGAAAAGAAAGCTGTATCAAAGGATACTGAGAAGTAGCTGGAGAGAAGAAGATGTGTGATGTTCAAAAGCTAAGTGGGGAGAAAGGGATTCAGAAAGGAGAAATGGGTAAGCTATTTCAGAAGCTACTAGGACAGGGAGTAACCTAATAATTGACCTTTGGATTTGGCTTGCTAAATCCCATTGATTTTTGCTTTGCAGTGTAGCCCTAAAATCCAGACAATACCTTTTCACTTCCTGCCAACACTGTTGATCAGGCTTTAATTACCCTTCTTCTGGACTATTTTCCTCTTTTGAGTTTTTCCTTTCTCTCCTGATTACAATACAGAATACATGCTGATTGTAAAAAAAAAAAAGTTGGAAAACACAGAGACAGTATAACAATAATGTAGAAAACTTGAATTCCTTATCTACCTTACCACTAGAGATAATCACTGATAACACTCAGGTCCTTTTTTTCCCTGTCCATTTCTTTCTGTGCATATTTGTAGTACATACATTGTATATATGCTTTTATATAAAATTGGGATGAAAAGTAGTCTTAAATTTTACTTTTTTAAATGAATATTAAAATTTTTTTGAGAATGTGTGTGAATGTGTGACAGCATAAGTATTTCATCATGGCAAAATAGCCTTCTAATTGAACTTTCCACCCATTTTATATCTTAAGTGAGTCCTGATGAATTTTCCTTACATACATTCTTCTCTGAGCTTTTAGTGCGTAGGTTAGTGATTGAAGTATAGACTATTCTTGAGAGTAATACATGAATATAGCAGGAAATCTGGAAAACAGGAAACAAGTATATTATCTTTTATAGAATAGCTATTATAATTTTCATCTATTTCCTGCTAATCTTTTTTTCTGTTTTTCTAAATGTACATACACATGCATTTTGTTTTTTACTAACAGATCACAGTGTGTTTTCTGGCCAACTTTTTTCCATAATTTATTCTATTTATAATTTATTGGTCAAAGTATATAAGTAGTTTCATTATTCTGTTTGTTGTCAAAGTGCTCTTCAAAAAGATTGTACTATTTGAAAGTATATTTATAAAGAATTTTGTTCTCTTTAAATTTTAGGATAGACCACTATCTTGTTGAGCTCTTTTAATTGAAGTTCTTCTTGGATACAAAGATGAGGACTAGATAACTTCTTGAGGTTCCTTCTAACCCCTAGGATGAAGATAATAACTAACATTTGTATAGTGCTCTAAAGTTTACAAAGTGAGTTCTCATACATCATCTCACTTGATCCTCACAACAGCTCTGTGAGGTAGGTAGGACAGGTATTGTTATTCTCATTTTAGAGGTAAACTGAAAGAGAGGTTAAGTGACTTGGTCAAGTTTTATTTAAGTGTTTTAGCTGGGATTTGAATCCAGGCCTTCTGATCTAAATAATCAGAATCTCTTTACAAGATTTCCTACAGCTGCACATTTAGAATTGCTGTATGTCAGCTAGTTAAGTAAAATAAATTATTTATATACAGAAATAAACCCAATGACAGTATAAATACGATATTTATATTTTCTTCAACATCCCCCAATCCTTTTCCATATCTCCCCCTCCCCATTAAATGAAATGCTCTCTCTTTTGACTAGAAGGTCATTTAATTATATAGCTATACACCTACCATTTTACCTGGCATTTGGGAGAGGGGGAAGTTAAACAGTTTTCATTTCTCTCTGTGTATATTTTTTTTTTTGCTATTGCTTAAAGGTGTACCTGTATTGCTTTCTATACATGTAGTGTAAAGTCTTTTAAGTAATAGAATTATACTTCGAACTGGAATCTTTTGGGTCTAGCATGTACTTAGAATCACAAGTTTTTCCGGGTATTAAAATTTTATACTACTTTAACTAAAATTGGGATAATTGAGTATTTCAGGTATAGTTGCTTACAGTGTTCACAGAGGTTCATTGAATAATAAGTGAGAATGACAGTGGAGGTCAAATCAAGAACAATTATAGCTAATCTACTCTGACTAGTTACCTCATAAGGTAAAAGTTTGTAAATCTGAATTGGGAGCTTGGTAGTGGCAGTATCACATAATAGAAATAGACCTAGATTTTCAAGACTGTGTAGTATTAGTATTGCATTAAAATGTCTCACAGTGTTTTCTGTACCTGCCTTTAAATACTTAAGATATTTAGTATTTTTAAAAATTAATTTTCTTGTTTTTGTTTTTTCTCTAGTTGTTGGTCTTGACGATATTATGGATGAAGGAGTTGTTAAAGAAAGTGGCAATGATACCATTGATGAAGAAGAACTGATTTTACCCAACAGGAACTTGAGGGACAAAGTAGAAGAAAATTCAGTGAGATCACCAAGAAAATCACCTCGTTTAATGGCACAAGGTAATCTTCCAGAGAGGTTGAGCTAGAAAATCTAGCTAGGAATAGATGTGATAGTTTGTAAACTCACTAAGCAGAGACTGTATTTTCATCATGTTTGCTAATCTGAGTATTTTGATAATAATGAATTTTGAGACTATATCAATTTGTTGGTGTAATCTTTAAAAATTTTTATTGAAACTATATATTTATAAAATTTGAAGGATTGACTGATTCTGTAAGTTTGTAATGCCTATTTTCTTTTTCATAGAGGAAATCATTAATAGCTTTCTCAGCTGGTTTTACTGAGTTTTTGGTATTTACTTCCATGTTTCTGAGTAACATATATATATATTTGCTACTTTTTGATTATTCAGATGTGTAGGTATTTATTGATTTCCCACTCCAGGTCTGAGTTTAGTGTTTGTCTTCTTGTCCTCATCTCACAAAAGTATATTTTCTCATCTTCTTAAAAGTAATTTTGTTAGGTCAGTAGTAATTGTTTGTTATTGTACTATATGTGCTGTTAGAGATGATTGATTTTAGTAAACTAAGGTTACTTTTTTCCTATACAACTTTTTGTCTTTCTGTTTTAGTAATTGTTTTGTTGTTTATTTGCTTACGGTTTTGTACATTTGTACACACAGGTTTCTTTGTACATATCAGTAATAACATCTCAACTACTCTACTGGTTGTCTAAATCTTTCCTAAAAATACGTGTGCATATTGAAGAAGTCCCTTGGAGCTTTCTGATCTACTTCTATGTGTAATAGTTGTTGGCCTTGTATAAACCTGATGCATAGCTAGTATCTAGGGATCTCCCTTTATTATTCTTCTGATGATTCTCTTTGGTGGTGTAGCTCTTATTTTCTCTTTTGGCTTAGCTCCTTCATTTTGGTGACACTTCTTGTAGTTTGCTGTGAAAAAGGAACATGGAGATGTGTTATTTTAAAACTGTGTGTTTGTAAATATATTTAATCTGGCCTCACATTGGTATTATAGTCTGGTTGAACATAGAATTCAAGGTTAGACATAATTTTCTCTCAGAAACTTGATAGTGTTCCTCTGTTTTCTTCTAACTTCAGTATTGTTGAGAAGTTTATTCTGATTCCTTTTTTTCTTTTTTGATATGTTACTTTTTTTTTTTTTTAAAGATTTTATTTATTTATTTGACAGAGAGAGATCACAGTAGGCAGAGAGGCAGGCAGAGAGAGAGGAAGGGAAGCAGGCTCCTGCTGAGCAGAGAGCCTGATGCGGGACTCGATCTCAGGACCCTGAGATCATGACCTGAGCCGAAGGCAGCGGCTTAACCCACTGAGCCACCCAGGCGCCCTGATATGTTATTTTCTTCTGGAAGTTTGTGGAATCTTCCTCTTAAGCTTAAGTGTTTTGTATTTCTTTTCTTTTTTTTTCTTTTTAAGATTTTATTTATTTTATTTGACAGAGAGATCTCAAGTAGGCAGAGAGGCAGGCAGAGACAGAGGGGGAAGCAGGCTCCCTGCTGAGCAGAGAGCCCGATGCAGGGCTCCATCCCAGGACCCTGAGATCATGACCTGAGCCAAAGGCAGCAGCTTAATCCACTGAGCCACCCAGGCGCCCAGTGTTTTGTATTTCTGATAATGTATCTTGTTGTAAGTGTATTTTAAGTATTGAATTCTGGCTACTCCGTAGTTCCTGTTAGTCTGAAGAGTATTATTCAGCTCTGGGGAAATTTTTTGTTTTATCTCATTGGTAATTCCTCTCTTTATTTTCTCAGCTCTTGATTTCTGGAACTCATTATTCAAGTGTTAGGTAGGAAGGACTGGCCTTTACATTTTCTTTATGTTGTCTACTTTGTACCTCTGTATCTTTTTCTCTACGTGGTGAAATTTTTTCATGTTTATCCTCCAACTTTTCCCATCAAATTTTACATTTCTAATTTCTGAATATTCTTTTTTGTTTGTTTGTTTTGGGAGTAGTACTTTTTGTAGTACTGTGGGCTTGTTTCATGGATACAATATCTTCTGTCTTTCACAAGGTACTTAACATTTTAAAAAGTGTTTTAAAAATGTTTTTTTTTTTATTCACATAGTTATAGTTTCTTTTTTCTCCATGTTGTTTGCCTGTCTGTCTCTCTTGCTTTCTCCTTCCTCATTTTTCCTGCTGGAGACTTTTCTAAAATGATTGTTTGCTCATGTTTAAGAGTAGGAACTAAAACTGTATGAAACTAAAAGGTTAGCACTTGAAAGAGTGGGTGGATTGGATTTTGTCTACTGTGAGCTTCACTGTATGGTTCTCTGTTCATGCAGGGTTTTTTGTTTGTTTTTGTTTGTTTGTTTGTCGAGGAATCCCTGATGTCAGAATTGAGGTTATTTATGCCTTTAGGCTCATTAAATTGGTAGCATGTTATGGGAACCTTTCAGGGAAGCGGACAGGGTGTCTCAGCTTTCAGTATGTAAATTCATTTAATGTCACAAATTTCACGGTACTTTACTGCCACATTTTTCTGTGCCTGATGTTCCCTAATCTAGAAACCATGTTTTATACTCTTCCAGAGACCAAGCTTCCAGTCTCAGATTAGGACCAGGAAAAGGCAGTTACCTTACAGATGGAGTGGGGGAGAGGGAGCTAGAGATCTAAAAATAGCTTTCATCTCATCTTCATTTTAACTGTCTCCCTTCATCCACACTTTAGAATCATCTGGGATTACCAGTTCCTAGCCCTTTTGAAGTATTAATTGTACTAATTGGCAAGAACCAATACTGCCGTCTTAGAGTTTATCTTTTTTGGGTCTCCTATACCATTTACTTCTTGAGCATCTCTTGTTTGACTTCCAGAATTGTCACTGTTTTCTCCTGTTCTTCCTTTCATTCAATTTATTATTTATTTATTTTTAATTTTATTTTTATAAAACATTTTATTTATTTATTTGATAGAGCAAGGGAGCGAGCATAAGTAGGCAGAGTAGCAGGCAAAGGGAGAGGAGAAGCAGGGTCCCCACTGAGCAGAGAGCCCCATGCAGGGCTTGATCCCAGGAATCTGAGATCATGACCTGAGCTGAAGGCAGACACTCAACAGACTGAGCCATCCAGGTGTCCCTCTTCCTTTCATTTTAGATTTATGCCTTTTGTATAGCTTTAGTGTGGGATTTTCAGAAGTGGATTAAGTTAGATGCATGTATTTACTTTATTATCTTTTCCTCAATTTATATGTGTTTGTGTGTGTGTATGTGTGTGTGTGTGTATACATATATATATATGTGTATAGATATATATATATATGTGTGTGCATATATATATATATATATATATATATATATATGAAGATTTTATTTAGAGTGAGTGCAGTGTCACGGAGGGGGCAGGAAGAGGGAGGGGGAAAGAATCTCAAGCAGACTCTGAGTGTGGTGCCTGATATGGGGCTTGATCTCAGGACCCTCACATTATGACTTGAGCTGAAACCAAGAGTAGATGCTGAACCAGGTGAGACACCCAGTCTCCCTCCTGTCAGTTTATGTTTTTTTATCAGGTTTTAAAATCTGTTATTTGATAATACTTGTGACTTTGAGTAATGAAAATAATAGGATGAACATTATGGACGTTTGGCCTGTTCAGCCAGGATTCATATTCATTTATATTTAGAGGAAGAAAAACAACTTGATCTTTGGCTCAATAATCAGTTACTATTGGAAAACTTTTTTTGTCATCTTAATTGCTTTTATAGTTGAATATGCTGTTCATTTTTTATTTTTATCAATGCCTGGGTAATGGGTGTTAAAAGTTCATTTATTTTATTTCAAGGCAGAAAAAGAGCTGTAAATTATTTCAGGCTGTCTTTAAAACTTAAAATATATAAAAATATCATTAAAGTATATAAAAATTTTCAGATACTGATAATGAACCATTACATTTTTAGTTATTTTAAAATGTCATATATCTGAACATGTGATAGTTAATAATCCACACTTAGTATTAATTTTAAAAAATTGTTGGGTGCTTATTTAATGATGAAATACTGTGTCATGTTCTGGGGGAATTAGAAAGGATCTCTTAAGACTAGGTTGATTGAATAATTTTTTTTTCAAACTGGGACACTTGAGAGTAAAAGAGTGCTATTAATAATCACATCAAGACTGTATGTGTCACCCAGGACTATTACAGACAAATGAAGGCACATGATCCAAACTCCTTAAGAGTTTCATGGTATATGACAAATAAGGAACTGTTTCAAGTATTGGTTCATAGTAAGGTTTTGCATTGAAGGGAAGGAGGCTTTTTTTTTTTTTTTTAATAATTGATAGTATTCAGTTTTTATGTAAGTTTATTTGGAGGCATTGGATGTGCGTAGGCTTGGAAATAGCTTATTTTGTATTTCAGTTTGTGGGTTTTTCTAATTAATCTCCTTTAGTTCTCTTTCCTTCTGGTTTCTTTTCACTCCATACTTTGTCCTTCTGGAGGGTGTATCCAGATAGGGAAAAGAGGAAAAGTTTGTACTCTTTGTTAGGAATATTGTTAAAGGTGGGAAGCTTTACTAAATTATTTCAATATTTTTGCCATTTTCTTTCATGATATATTTTCTTGGCTTAAATTTCTTTTACTGTATTTTCTCTTTATCTGTGTTTAGTACTCTAGCATGTGCTTCATTTCTTAGGAATAGCTTGTATGCTAAAATGGTGATACAAGTGAAGGACATTCATAAAAGGGAGTTAGAGTTCGTATGAGGTGTTTTTCAAACTCACACAGATTCTGTTTGTCATAGGCGGTCTAGTTTATATTTTGCTGAAACCTGAACTTAATTGGTATTATCTATTTAAAGATATTTAATGTAAAAAAAAAAGACATTTGGTGATTAAAACTGTATGAGAGTCTTGCTTTATGATGGGCATTAATGTGAAGGAAGCTCATTTTACTTATTTTACTCCCAGCTTACTTACTATAGAAAAGAAACTTGATGCAAACATTCTTGTTTTGTAGTAAAGTATATCAGTCTGAATTCTGTAGTTTTTTTCTCCTGCCAGAATTTATAGAACTTTGATAAATCTAAAACCTAACATGGGTATATATGTGTATATATGCATATATACGTGTATGTATGTGTGTGTATATATATATATATATATGATCATTATCATGAGTAACTGTTCAGTACATTTTCATTGAAATCAGCAAACCTATAACTCAGTTAAGTAATATATTCTAAATTGTATTAAAATAAAAACAATGGCAAAATAGCTAAGTTTTTTTTTTTTCCTTCTGATAGAACAAGTAAGAAGTTTGCGACAAAGCACTATTGCCAAGCGTTCAAATGCAGCACCTTTAAATAGCACAAAAAAGGCATCTGGGAAGACTGTATCTGCCCCTAAAGCAGGAGTGAAACATCCAGAAAAGTGTCAGATTAAAGAAGTTTCTGTGTCACCGAAACCTGAGTACCATAAAGAGAGTAGAAGGAGCAGCCGACATAGTGGACAAATTGAAGTGGTACCAGAAGTATCAGTGTCTTCAAGTCATTCTTCAGTGTCATCTTGTCTTGAAATGAAGGATGAAGCTGGATTAGATTCTAAGCAGAAGTGTAATAATCAGGGAGAAGCGGATGTGCCATCTCATGAATTAAATTGTTCACTCCTTTCAGAGACTTGTGTTAGTATTGAGGAAAAGAAAAATGAAGCTCTGATGGAATGTAAAGTCGAGACTGTTAGTAGCCCACAGTTTAAGTTTTCAGAAAAAGAACAGAATGATTCTGTTGCAGATAAAACAGATGGCACTGTTGTTGAAGAAGCGAGGGAAAAGGGGAAAGTTGAACAAGAATCAAATGAGGCAATAAAATTATCCCATGAAGATGACCAAATTACTGAGGAAGCTGCATCTTCTGCCTCTCTCTCTGATGCTGCTGCTTGTACAAATCCAAATAAGACTGAAAAGAACCTTGTAGGTTTGTCTTGTTCTGTGGATGAAGTAAATGAATGTAATTTGGAATTGAAGAATACCATGGAAGTTGCTGATAAAGCTAAGAACTCCCTTCAAAGAAATGAAATAGAACCATTGGGTTATTGTAAAGACAGAGAATCTAATGATAAGCAGTTGCAGAGCACAGAATTAAATAACTCAAACTTAGAGATGGTTGATACTAATGCTTTTGAACCAGAAAGTAATATTTTAGAAAATGCTATTTGTGATGCACCTGACCAAAATTCAGAACAGTTGAATATTGTTGAAAGTATTAAACTGGAGTCTCATGAAATAGCAAACCTTCAGGATGCCAGAAATAGCCAGTTAAGTAGTGTTTCTTGCTTAGAGTCAAAAACCATAAAGTCCAAACAAACAAAACCTATAATTCATTCTAAGCAAAACATAACCGCAGATACTCTGAAAAAAGTTGTTGTAGCAAAACATGAATTAATGCATAACAAAACTAAAGTTAATGTCAAAAGTGTGAAACGAAATGTTGATGAACCAGAATCTCAGCAAAATTTTCATAGGCCAGTCAAAGTGAGAAAAAAACAAGTTGAGAAGGATTCAAAAATTCAGAGTTGCAATTCTGGTGTTAAATCTGTGAAAAATCAAGCTCATTTTATATTGAAAAAAACATCACAGGATCAAAATTTGGTACAGGTTTCCAAACCCTTAACTCATTCTTTGAGTGATAAGCCTTATGGTCACCCTGGTTGTTCTAAAGAACCCCATCATCCAGCACAAACTGGACATTCATTACATTCCAGCCAGAAACAATGCCATAAGCCCCAGCAGCTGGCTGCACCAGTGAAAACCAATAGTCATGTGAAGGAAGAGCTTGACCATACAGGTGGTGTAGAGCATTTAAAGGAGGAGGATAAACTGAAGCTAAAAAAACCCGAGAAGAACCTACAACCCCGCCAAAGAAGAAGCAGCAAAAGTTTTTCTTTGGATGAGCCACCATTGTTCATTCCGGACAACATAGCTACTATAAAAAGAGAAGGCTCAGATCATAGCTCTTCATTTGAAAGCAAATATATGTGGACTCCCAGCAAGCAGTGTGGTTTTTGCAAAAAACCACATGGCAACAGGTGTGTGTGTTTGTGTGTGTGTGTGCGTGTGTGTGTGATGTGCATTAAAGAGAAATTGATTTTTGGGGTGGGGTTATGTGAGAACTTTTTTTAATAAAAAACTTACTTAAAGACTTTTGCAGAAACAAAAACACCCCTCATCAGTCCTGGATAAATTGATAGAAAGATGGAGCCACTGAATTTATAAATATGTTATCTCAGAACATGTAAAGAAGCATATGGGTGGTATATATTGATGTGTTTCGTCATTGTAACCAGTTAGAGAGTGTGATTTAGTTAGAGCATCTGAAAGAGAAAAAAAGCTTGCTGCTAATCAGGAAATTATTTTGGGTCTGTAAGTTATATATTATTTTATTTGGCTTGAAGAGCTAGTAATAAAGTGTAAAGGGCACAATGGAAATTCTATTTTTCTTTCAAAGATTTAAAGAAAAATTTTTTCTTTTTTGAATTGAAGCAC
This sequence comes from Mustela putorius furo, assembly GCF_011764305.1. Classification (NCBI taxonomy): domain Eukaryota; kingdom Metazoa; phylum Chordata; class Mammalia; order Carnivora; family Mustelidae; genus Mustela; species Mustela putorius. The sequence goes on along the minus strand of NW_025422112.1, from coordinate 770,509 downwards.
ACTTACCATGACTTGATACCATCACTTCATAATTACCAAACAACCTTGGAATGAAGTTTGGTAGCAAAAAACGACTTAAATTATCCAAGTGAATTGTGTATGTAACACAGAATAGAAAACCTGTGTTTCTTTTTTGAATGTTTTAGTGATTGAAATGATTTCTTATGAATTCTAATCTTTTAAATGATTTTAGGATTCAGTGTTTTATAGCTTTTTGACACTTCCTGGCCCTCCCCCACTTTTTTTTTTTTTTTTTTTTATTTGCTAACTTTTTAAGAAAAGGAAAAGAGGAGATGAAGTGGATTTTGCAGCTATAAGATTGTCCTGTTCAAGTGTTGAGATTGCTGTTGGAACTTCTATCAACATTGACATGATAAAAGAACATTATAGCTTACACATTGTAATATTATCCTTACTCATGCAAGTAAATATTAGGATGACTTCCCAGTACTGTCAGATTACATAAAAATGTGGAACTTTTTAGGTAGGGACAATTTAGTAAAATATGTTGTGTAATTACTTGGTGTGGGAGCTGGTTGGGGAGAGTGGGTGGAAGTTCGTGGGGCTGTTCTATAAAAAAGTAAGTTTTATGTCAATTTTTCTGTCATAACAAAATTTTATGTCTTCTTTTATGATTCAGTCCATGTCCTATTTTTAGTCAGTTGTTACTCTTTATAACAAGATATTCCAGTTTTAAATGTATTTATTTGAATATAGTGCTACAAATGTCCTCACATATGTGCTCTTTTAAGGTTTTGTTGTTGTCTTTAAACAACTTACACAGTTAAAGTGGGCCTGCTAAATTTTCAAAATTAAGGGCTGGGTGGTGCTTCTGAGTGTTCTTTTAAGCCAACACTTTTTTTCTGCCAGAATCTTCTTAAAAATCATTACACTGACATAGGTCAGAGTAATGGAATAGGAAGCTTAACTTGAACGAGTTTCTGAAATGAAACTTAAGCCCAGAATTGGAAGTCATGTTAGGTATGTTTCCATGTAGTTTTGTTGCAGCTAAGCTGCTCTTCTTATGGCCCAGTCTGTAGGAGTTTGCCCAGGCTTTTTGACCATGGCTCACTTTACCAACATCATTTACTTTCCTAAAATAAATTTTAAGTCCCATTGTGGTTCCCCTCGCCCCCTAATGCCACCTTTTGTATCTGCTTTATAAAACCTAGAGTTCTTTGCCTTGTTGTGGAAAATGACTTAGACTATTATATATGTAGGTATTTTGAGTTTACCCAATGTAATTAACATGAGTAATACATAATGATATTGGAAACAATCAATTTGGGAAGTAAAGTAACATTTCACATTACTTCGTTTTGTAAATAAAAAAGCCCAAGTATTGATTGTTTTTTTTCTTTACATATTAACTAGCCTTCACTACTTTTTTGATGTGCTTGTATACATTGAGCTTACTCAGAAAACTTCCTCAGTACCTGTTATACTGCATGTAATTTTCCTATTTTAATCCATGTGTAAGGTTATGAATTTATTAGGAAGGATATATCTAGAAATCATTTTCATTCATGTCATGCACTAGCCATATGGAAAGCTATTTGTTAGTATCACATTTTCTAGCACTTGTGACAGCTTTGCTTGTGTAAGGACTAACTTCATAACTTCAGCATTTTACATATATTACAACTGAAGTTAGCTTCCTGTCTGTGCTTCCAGCTGGAAATTACATTTTTAAATACAGATTTGTTCATATACAGATTTGTTCATGGCATCCCCAAATGTAATAAATATTTGACCATAAGAAACTTCTATACATATCCTAAGGACAGTAGGTGTGGATTCTAACAATATACACATCAAGCTTTTGTTTGTGCTTCCATCAATTTCTTCATTCAGCCTTGTAACAAAAATATATACATTATTTTAAAAAATGGACTACTTAATACTCATTTTTATAAAATGATTTTTGGAGTTATATTTACAGAAGCCACTTGGCATTTTGGAAGGAAAAAGTGTGAGTCTTTTCATATTGCCTATCTTGCAGTTTTCTAGTATTTCCCTACCTCTCCAGAAGGTGTTTATATTTTTAGTTTGTACTGCAGTTTCTGGCCCCAGCTGTAGATGATAGTATATTGGATGAAATTTGAAAACAAAATCTCCATAGCAGGACGGATTCATAGCTTTATACTCAAATAAGACATCTTTTTCTGAGAAGAAATTTTCTTCCAGAATAAAAGATTAGTGTTTTTCCTCAAGATTTTAAGAGTTTGACACGGAAGTATTTTGTCTGCAGATTAGATTGTTAGTGATAAAAACAGTGATTTAATGTTTATGTGGAAAAGATCATTTTAGAAGAGTGATACACATTCACAGTAATATGGTATAAGTTGTCACACACTTAACAAGAATTGAACACCCATCTTGTAACAGGTCCATTGTTAGTAATTATAACATAAATATGCTAAGAAAAGGCGTTCTCAAATGTTGCTTGCCTTTGTGATTTACTTTGAAGAAACTTGAAAGTTTTCTAAGAATATATTTTAAAAGGCTTCTACCAAAAAGATTAGAATTTTATTTTTTGTCTTACAACTCTAATTTAGTTTCTTTTAAATTTTGTGCATGAACATTTAACAGTAAAAGAATACAACAAATATTTCGAACTCTTCTATTTAACTGATTCATGAGTGTCTGGTTTACTTAACTGATCCAGTGGTAAACTCCTTTTTTTTTTTTTTTTTTTTTAGTGAAATATTTAACATCCAGGTTATAGTCTTTTCTGTAAGTAATTTTGCCTATTAGTAATCAGAAATTCAAGGCCACAGCAGAAAAGGGGGAATAATTCTGTTAGCTGTATGATTGATACTGCTATCCCCCCCGACATTTTTAAACCATGAGGAATAATACAAAAAGGGAAGAAAATAATACTCTCTTTTTGTGATAGGCCTTCCCCCCCATATGGTTCATAAAATTTGTAGTACTTCTAACTTTCAGACCTAAAAATGATTTATATTTACATTTGTGCAAAGTCAGTTTGATTTTCTTTTCTTTTTTTTTTTTTAAAGATTTTATTTGTTGATTTGACAGAGATCACAAGCAGACAGAGAGGCAGGCAGAGAGAGAGAGAGGGGGAAGCAGGCTCCCTGCTGAGCAGAGAGCCTGATGCGGGACTCGATCCCAGGACCCTGAGATCATGACCTGAGCCGAAGGCAGTGGCTCAACCCACTGAGCCATGATTTTCAAGTGAATTAGTTCTGTTTTTCCCTAGGACATGTGAAAATTATTTTTGTCAATGATTTTTCAGAATTTTATTTAACTGCAATATCTTTTATATAAAATCCTAAACTATTAAAATATCTCTGTAGATGGCATTTAGACATTTGCTTTTCAGAATGTCAAGTTTTAGGAGACATTTCCAAAGTAAGCTTAAAATGAAGCATGATGAAATATTATTTAGGTTTGTCATCATAAAACAACTCTTCCCTGGTTAAATAAGAATTTGAAATATTTAAATATGTGCTTTATAATTTGATGCTTAGGGTTGAATATGGAGTAACAGCATAGCCATGGTCCTAGTGTGTAGGTTTTTAAGTAGTGTCTTGCTGAAACTGGTCTAGACTTTGATTTGAAGAAATCATAGCCCTGATGGTAGAAGTAAAGGGAAATGACTGCCAGCTTCCCTTCAGTATTTCAAAGACATTCATATTACCCGCTTTCAAGAAATAGTTCTTACAACTTTGCAACCTGAAATAGAGCAACTGTGCACTTGTGTTTTTCAAAATTATTTTGTTGGTTGGAAGATCTGTATCATTGAAACATGGACCCATCTAAATCTCCCCAAGCCTAGATAGACCATTCTAACTTGCAAACAAATACTACATTGTTTGAAAGTTTTCCTGCTGGATTATGAATCCAAAACATTGTGTTTTGCTTTGTTTTTACATAAGACAGGTTGTCTTGTTTCTGTTTTTTCCCCCATCAGTTTGGAGAAATGAAGACTGACTTGATAAAACTAGCATAGGCATTACTAATTAGGGTGAAGAATGGTAAATTATAAATGTGAAGTCAACCTTCCTCAATGGACAGCAATAGTTTGATATACAATAAAAAGACACAAGAGGAAGACAAAAAATGTGCTGCTGTTAAGGAATGAGTGCTGTGACTTTTTTTCGAGATTTGTAAGGATTGAAAGTGATTTTTATAACTTCAGCCTTAAAACCTCTGGTACAAGAGAGTTGGCCGTACCACTCATTGTATTACCTTAAAATGAGTTTTGGCATTGTTGATGCCACTCTTAACAAAATCAGCAGTAAGTCTTTAATTCATTAAAGAATATACGTAAATCTCTTATTTTAACCTTCCAAGCATAATTATGAATTACCCGAAGAAGAAAGAAAAAAGATATGATTAAGTGAGCTCTCTACCTAACAATGGGTTAAAACTAAAATAATGTCCCTCAAATTGTTGTTTGTACATCTGATTTACCATTTTATTCAAAAGTAATTCCAGATACTTTAAAGTTAGAGAAACAAGGTTTTTAGACTCCTAAATCTTGTATCCGTTGATTTTTTTCATTGTTAGTGAAGTTTTTTAGATAAAATTTAGTAAAGGAAAACTTTTATGAAGAGATCGGAAATTTAAAAAAATTCAGCCTGAATTATTAGGATCTTCATGTATAATCTTTATTCAGAGATACAATTTTATTATCTAAACCATGGTCAGTAGTACGGAAGTCTGCTCTCAAAAGCACATAAAGAGATTTTTCAGCATAATCACTGACATTCTGGCTCATGAGCTAGAATATTTTGAACTCAAAGAATAGTGACATAAAGTGGTTAATAAATAATCTAAGTCTCCATTTTGTTTTTGAGTTGCATTGTTGCTCTGATCTTTTGTTATTCAAAATTATTCATCAAATGAGCGATTCTGTTTTAGGTAGGAGTTTGGGTTTGTGGGGTAAATGTTACTGTAACTGACGGATTGTCTCTGATCAGATTATCACAGCTCTTAACCCACCTTCTCAGTGGAGAAATTTTATACTTTATTATTCTATGCAGTATGCTGACAAAGATCAGGTGCTCTTTATTTTACCTTTATGGTTTTTTGTATTTTCTCATTCATACTAGAGGGGATATATTTGACTTAAAATTTCTGTCTTCATAGAATATTCTTTGAAAACTTGGTCCATGTAAAACCAATAGGATGGGTAAAGACAGAAAACAAATATCAGAAAATGATTAAAAAGTTAATTTAGGCTCACTTTTAACATTTTTTTAAGTGTATTAAAGTTTTTTCCCTTCTTCCCAGGTTTATGGTTGGCTGTGGGAGATGTGATGACTGGTTTCATGGTGATTGTGTTGGTTTAAGTCTTTGTCAAGCACAACAAATGGGAGAAGAAGACAAAGAATACGTGTGTGTGAAATGTTGTGCTGAAGAAGATAAAAAGACTGAAATAATAGATTCAGATATTTTGGAAAACCAGGCTAAAGTTGAAGTCCACAGTGAAGATAGAACAATGGAATATGAAAAGCTTGGGTTATCAAAGCACACACCAGCAAATGATAAAACCAAATATATAGAGGATACAGTGAAGCACAAGGTCAAAATTTTAAAACGGGTAAGCTTATTAAAGCATTCTTTTTATTTAAGAACTTTGTATGGTCTGACAATTTGAAATTTCTCTTTGGGTTTCATTGTTCAAAGTGTACATTTCCAAATGTACTTTTCTGTAAAAAATGAATGGATTTTTAAAAAAATATTTTGGCAGTCTTGGTGAAATCAGGTAGTGAAATCTTCCAAAATATATGTATCTTATTTCTTACAGAATTTTATGCAGTTTCTAGTCTTTAGTTGGTAGTTGGATTTTCTTTGATAGGATGTATGTGTGATCTTGTGGTATTAAAGTAGTACTGAGCTGTTCATTGTGCTTGCTGATAAGGTGGTAAAACTTCAGTCCATAACTGTCTGCTAATTCATGAACCACATTTGACATTATTTTCAGGTAGAAGAGTTGTTTTGTATCTTTAAAGAAAAGTCGACTTAATTCTTTTTATTTTTGTCCAGTGTTTGCTTGGAACCTTCACTTCATACTTTTTCTCTTAAAAAAGTCGGTTTTCCCTTACCTTATATTTTTAACTAATTTCTAAATGTATTTTCTAAATAGAAATTTCAAGATATTTAGTGAGTTACAGGAGAGATGTATTCAGTGTTTTATCTGATTAAGTTTTAATAATTTTCATCATCTATTTTTTTTACCTATGATTTTTCTATTTTGTTGTTCTTATAATGGTAGGAAAGGGATAACAATGGCAACAAATATATGGGGATAGTCAAGTGTAATAATGCAAAAGACAATGAACTTGAGTTGGAGAAGAACCATGGAAATCTTTTAATCCAGCCATTGAGATTGAGGAACATAAGCATCTTTTCTCCGAAATCTTCATTATTTATAAACTCAGTTCTTTGACACACTCCTTATATTACAAATCTGGATTAAGTTACAGTGGCATTCAGCATTTTCTGGCTGCCCATACATTTTGAGAATCAGATTATGTCCTTCTGACATTTGCTTTTCCTTTTTTCTGTTGATTTGATTAGCACCAAAGTAATTGGTATAGAGCTGAGAGCTCCACTGAGAATAGCTTAAAACACATCTTTGGAAAACTTTGTTAATTATTAATGATTAATCATCAGTTTTGGATGTAATATCTTGGCCATTCAGAAATACAGCTCATTGTTTTGTCATTTAGCTAAGTTGTCTTTATCTTGTCTAAAAAGATATGAGACATGTGAAACATTAAGTGTTTTAAGAAACCACTATAAATGTATAGAAAAATGTATCAGAAAAGAAATTGAAGTAAGTCTGATTTTGTAAGTAAATGTACTTACAAAACCCAAGTGATTACTGCTTCCTTTTCTTTTTGATGGTGAACTGCTAAATCTTATTTGGTCTCTGCTGATACTAGGTTATGGAATCTGTTTTTTGTTTTATTTTTTATTTTTTTAAAGGTTTTATTTATTTATTTGACAGAGAAGCAGGGGGAGTAGGAGGAGAAGGGGGCTTCCCTCCAAGCAGGGAACTGGATATAGGGCTGGATTCCAGGATCATGACCTGAGCGAAAGGCAGACACTTAACTGACTGAGCCTCCCAGGTGCCTCTGGAATCTGCTTTTTAAATATTACTTCTTATTCCTAGATTTTATGTTGAACCATTTCTTAAGTTTCTGTTGTCTGCCAAACATGGTACCAGACTTGGGTATCTAGCACTGATTGAAATAGGTTTCTGTTCTTAAGTAAATCTAGTTGGAGAGATAGAAAATAAATAAATAAAAAATTAGAGGATTTGTAGTCTAGAGAAAATCAGTTTTTTCCTGTAAACTCTGTCTTCTTACAGCCTGTCAAAACCTATGATTAAATATCATAGTGTTCTTTTCCCTGTCATTCTTTCTTTTTTTAATTTTCATTTTTCTATTTAAATTCAATTAATATGTAATGTTTGTTTCAAAGGTAGGGGTCAACGATTCATTAGTCTTATATAATACCCAGTACTCATTACATCACATGCCCTGCTTAATGTCCATCACCCACTTACCCCATCCCTCCACCCCTTTCCCCCAAGCAGCCTTCAGTTTTTTCCCTATGATTAAGAGTCTCTTATGGTTTGTCTCCCTCTTTGGTTTCGTTTTGTTTTATTTTTTCTCTCTCTTCCCCAGTGATCCTCTGTTTTTCTTAAATTCCACATATGAGTGAGATCATATGATAATTGCCTTTTTTTTGATTGACTTATGTCATTTAGCGTAATACCCTCTACTTCCAACACATGGTTCAAATGGCAAGATTTCAGGTTTTTTTTTCATGGCTGAGTAGTGTGCCATTGTATGTATGTCCATATCTTCTTCATCCATTCATCTGTCGATGGACATCTTTCCATAATTTGGCTATTGTGGACGTTACTGCTATAAACATTGGGGTGCAGGTGCACCTTTGGATCACTACATTTGTGTCTTTGGGGTAAATCCCTAGTACTGCAATTGCTGGGTTATAGGGTAGCTCTATTTTCAAGTTTCTGAGGAATTTCCATACTGTTTTCCAGAGTGGCTGCACTAGTGTGCATTCCCACCAACATCCTAAGAGGGTTTCCCTTTCTCTTGATTCCTTGCCAACATCTTTCGTTTCCTGACTTGTTGATTGTAGCCATTCTGATTGATGTAAGGTGATATTCATTGTGGTTTTGATTTGTGTTTCCCTGATGATGAGTAGGTGGGCATTTTTTTCATGTCTGGCCATTTGTATGTCTTCTTTGGAGAAATGTCTGTTCATGTCTTCTGCCCATTTCTTGATTGGCTTATTCTTTGGGTGTTGAATTTGGTAAGTTCTTTATAGATTTTGGATACTAGCCCTTTATTTGGTATGTCATTTACAAATATCTTCTGCCGTTCTGTCAGTTGTCTTTCAGTTTTGTCGACTGTTTCTTTGCTGTGCAAAAGCTTTTTATCTTGATGAAGTCCCAATAGTTCATTTTTGCCCTTGCTTCCCTTGCCCTTGAAGAAATGTCTAGCTAGAAGTTGCTGTGGCGTGGGTCACAGAGTTTGGTGCCTATGTTCTCCTCTAGGATTTTGATACATTCCTGTCTCATAGGTCTTTCATCCATTTTGAGTCTGTGTGGTTTATGGTGTAAGGAAGTGGTCCAGTTTCATTCTTCTGTATGTGGCTGTCCAGTTTTCCCAAAACTGTTTGTTGAAGAGACTATTATCTTTTTTCCATTGGATCTTCTTTCCTGCTATATTAAAGATTAGTTGGCCAAAGGGTTGAGGGTCCATTTCTGGGTTGTTTTATTCTGTTCCATTGACCTCTGTGTCTGTTTTTGTGCCAGTATAATGCTGTCCTGAAGATTACAGCTTAGTAAAACAGCTTGAAGTCTGGGATTGTGATGCTACCAGCTTTGGTTTTCTTTTTAAGTATTCCTTTGGCTCTTTCAGGTCTAATCTGGTTCCATACAAGTCTTAGGATTGTTTGTTCCAGCTCTGTGAAAAAAGCTGATGGTATGTTAATGGGGATTGCATTGAATGTATAGATTGTTCTAGGTAGCATAGACATTTTATGTATGAAATGTTTCTCTGTTTCTTTGTGTCTTCTTCAATTTCTTCATGAGTGTTCTATAGTTTTTTGAGTACAGATACTTTGCCTCTTTGGTTAGGTTTACTCCTAGGTATCTTACGGTATTTGGTGCAGTTGTAAATGGGATCAACTCCTTAGTGTCTCTTTCTTCTGTCTCATTGCTAGTGTATAGAAATACAGTTAATTTCTTTGCATTGATTTTATGTGTATTGATCCTGCCACTTGAATTCCTTTATGAGTTCTAGCAATTTTGGGCTACAGTCCTTTGGGTTTTCCACATAGAGTATCATGTCATCTGCAAAGAGTGAGAGTTTGACGTACTCTGTGCTGATTCTGATGCCTTTTATTTCCTTTTATTGTCTGATTGCTGAAGCTAGGATTTCTAGTACTGTGTTGAAGAATAGTGGTCATTCATAGTGGGCATCCTTGTCATGTTCCTGACTTTAGGGGAAAAGCTTTCAGTTTTTCCCATTGATAATGTCATTCACTGTGGGCTTTCCATATGTGGCTTTTATGATATTGAGGTATGTTCCCTCTATCCCTACACTATGGAGAGTATTGATCAAGAAGGGATGCTGTACTTTTTCTGCACCTATTGAGAGGATCAAATGGTTCTTGTCCTTTATTTTATGAATGTCATGTATCATGTTGATTGATTTGTGGTTGTTGAGCCATCCTCCAAGCCCAGGAATAAATCCCATTATTCATGGTGAATAATCCTTTTAATCTACTGTTGGATCCTATTGGCTAGTATTTTGGTGAGAATTTTTGCATCCATGTTCATCAGGAATGTTGGTCTATAATTCTCCTTCTTGGTGGGGTCTTTGTCTGGTTTTAGGATCAAGGTAATGCTGGCCTCAGAGATGAGTTTGGAAGTTTTTGTTCCATTTCTGTTTTTTGAAACAACTTCAGAAGGGTAGGTATTACTACTTCTTTAAATGTTTGATAGAATTCCCCTGGGAAGCCATTAGGGCCTGGGCTCTTGTTTGGAGATTTTTGATTATTGCTTCAATTTCCTTGCTGGTTATGGGTCCGTTCAGGTTTTCTATATCTTCCTGGTTCAGTTTTGGTGGTTTAATCATCTCTAGGAATGCATACATTTCTTCCAGATTGCCTAATTTGGTGTCATATAGTTGTTTATACTGTGTTCTTACAGTTGTACTGAAGGGGAGATTGTGATTTTATTTGGGTCCTTTCTCTTTTCTTTTTGACAAGTCTGGCCAGGGTTTTATGGATTTTATTAATTCTTTCAAAGAACCAGCTCCTAGTTTCCTTGCTCTGTTTTGCTGTTCTTTTGGTTAGTATTTCATTGATTTCTGCTCTGATCTTTTTTATTTCTGTTCTTGCTGGATTAAGCTTTATTTGCTGTTCTTTCTCCCAACTCCTTTAGGTGTAAAGTTAGGTTGTATATTGGGGACCTTTCTTGTTTTTTGAGAAAGGCTTGTATTGCTATATACCTGCCTCTTAGGACCACCTTTGCTGTATCCAGAGGTTTTGAACAGTTATGTGTTCATTTTTTATTTGTTCTCATTGATTTTTAAAATTCTTCTTCAATTTCCTGGTTGATGCATTCATTCTTTAATAGTATGCTCTTTAACCTCTATATATTTGAGTTCTTTTCAAATTTCCTCTTTTGATTGAGTTTCAGTTTCAAAGCATTGTGGTCTGAAAATATGCAGGGAGTGATCCCAGTCTTTTGGTATCACTTGAGACCTGATTTGTGAACCAGTATGTAATTTGTTCTAGAGAATGTTCCATGTGCACTGGAAGGAATGTGTATTCTGTTGCTTTAGGATGGAATGCTCTGAATATATCTGTAAAATCTTATCTGGTCCAGTATGTCATTCAAAGCCCTTGTTCCTTGTTGATCTTCTGCTTAGATGACATGTCCATTGCAGTGAGTAGTAGGGTGTTAAAGTCCCGTGCTATTGTATTATCAATGTGTTTGCATTCCTAGAGGTAAAATACTAATTTAAATTTGTTAATAATTGGTTCTTATAATTTACTGCTCCCATGTTAGGGGCATAAATATTTACAGTTGTTAGATCTTGGTGGATAGACCCTTTAATTATGATATATTGTCCTTCCTCATTTTTTATTACAATCTTTGGTTTAAAATCTAATTTGATACAAAAATTACTACCCTAGCTTTCTTTTAATGTCCATTAGCGTCATAAATGGTTTTCTAACCCCTCACTTTCAATTTGGAGGTGTCTTTGGGTCTAAAATGCGCCTCTTGGAGGCAACATATTGGTGGATCTTGCTTTTTTTTTTTTTTTTAAGATTTTATTTATTTATTTGACAGAGAGAGAGAGACAAGTAGGCAGAGAGGCATGCAGAGGAAGAGAGAGGCAGGCTCCCTACTAAGCAGAGCTCAATATGGGGCTCAATCTAGGACCACAGGGTCATGACCTGAACTGAAGGTAGATGCTTAACCAACTCAGCCACCCAGGTGCCCCTGGGTCTTGCCTTTTTATCCAAGCTGACAGTCTTTGTTTTTCGGTTGGGGCATTTTAGCTCATTTACATTCAGAGTTTAACTATTGAAAGATAAGAATTTAGTGCTGTTGTATTACTTGTACAGAGTATATTCTCTCTGTTCCTTTCTGGTCTGGAGCTCTGCCTTTACTTAAAGGATCCCCTTTAATGTTTCTTACAGTCACAAATTCCTTTAGTTTTTCTTTGTTCGGGAAGTATTTTATCTGCCCCATTTTGAATGATATCCTTTGGATAAATTAAAGTATTCTTGGCTGCATATTTTTCTCATTTAGCATCCTGAATATATCATGCCAGTGCTTCCTGGGCTTCTAGGTCTCTGGATAGGTGTGCTGCCAGCCTAACGTTTCTACCCTTGTAGCTTATGGATCTTTTGTTCCAACTTGCAAGTGTCACTATTATATGCTTAGGTGTTGACCAGTTTTTGTTGATTTGGGGGAGGGGCATTTCTCTGTGCCTTTCTCTGGACTTGAATGCCTTCTTCCGTTCCCAGATTAGGGAAGTTTTCCACTGTATTTTGCTCCAGTATACCTTCTATCTCTCTCTTTTTCCTCTTCTAGGATCTCAGTTATTCTAATATTGTTTTGTTTTATGGTATCATTGATATCTCAAATTCTGCTCTCTTGATCCAGTAGTGTATCTCTTTCTCAGCTTCTTTATTCTCTATCCTTTTGTCTTCTGTATCACTAATTCTCTTTTCTGCCTCATTTATCCTAGCAGTTAGAATCTCAATTTTTTATTGCATCTCATTAATAGCCTTTTTGGCTTCTACATGATTAGATTTTATTTCTTTTATTTCTCCAGAAAGGTATTCTCTAGTGTCTTCTATGCTTTTTTCAAGCCCAGCTCGTATCTTTATAAGCGTTATTCTGAACTCTAGTTTTGACATCTTATATCCAAACTGCTTGGGTCCCTGGCAGTTGGTACTGCCTCTTGTTGTCTTTTTTAAGGCTTTTCTGTCTTGTCATCTGTCCAGAGAGTAGATGAATGTGAGAACAAAATACTAAAATGGCAACAATGACCCCAGAGAAGTGGGGTCACAAGAGACTGGAAATGGGGGGAAAAAAAGGATAATAGAGGTGAACAGAAAACAGCAATAGACTGGATCCTGTGTGTATTTTGGTCTGTTAAAACACTAGGCCCCAGAATTTTAAAGAAAGAAAAACTTTACATATTTACGAAAATGAAATTAAATGCATTGAAAGAATAGAATGTAACTATAAAAAGACAAAAGAGAAAAAAGAAGGAATATAAACAAGCAGGTGAACAGAACAGAGCAGTACACTATATCCTGAGTGTATTTTTGTCTCTTTGTTAGAAGAAACTACATCCCAGAGTTGTAAGGAAAGAAAAATGTATTTATCTATAGAAAAATAAAATTAAATACAATGAAAAGCTACAACGTTACTGAAGATGAAAATTTAAAAAGAGTTTAACAAAAAGAAGAAAAAAAGGAGAGAAAATGATCAGACAGGTGAAGAGAACAGAGCCGTACACTAGATTCTGGGTGTATTCTCGTGTTTGTTAGAAGAAACTGCATCCTGAAATTGTAAAGAAAGAAAAACTTCCATATATACAAAATAAATACAATGAAAGGATGCAATGTAAGTGTAAAAATGAAAATTAAAAAAGGTTTTTAAAAGTTGATGAAATAATTGATTGAGAGAGGAAAGAGAAAAACATAATTAAAAGACTAAAGAATTGTGGGGGGAAAACCATGAATTCTGTATATTATTTTACCTAGTACTCAACTTTTGCATTTCTCTATGGTCAGTAAATTTGGTATTAGCTGGATGTTCTTGATGATCTTCTGGGGGAAGGGCCTGTTGGGCTGATTCTCAGGTATTTATGCTCTGTGCAGAATTGTACCACCCTTGCCAGGGGCCAGGCTAAGTAAGTGGCTCTGGATTACTCTCTGTGACTTTTGTTTCCTTATGGTTTTCTGCCCTGCTTTAGAGGATGAGAATGAAGATGGCGGCCTCCCAGTTTCCAGCCCTAGAGCTTAGAGCTTGGGGTTGGGGGTCGGGGTGGGGGGGGCACTCCTTAGTGCACCCTAGAGAAAAGCAGTCAATCATTCCTGTCTCCCTGGTCTCTGGCTGTACCCTGCAATCACCCAGACTGTGACCAGTGATTCTTTCTCATGGCATGTGACCCCATTTTGATTCTTCAAAACCTGCAGACTCCTGTGATATGCACTTGTGCCCCCCTCCCCAGCTTCCAGGGGGAGGGAAGGAGGAGGTCTTGGGGTGGTTCTGCTGCTTGCTGGGCCCCTGCTCAGCAAGGATGTGATGGACCACAGTTCAGGGTATATGGCAACCCTGTGCTGAGAGCCCACTCTTGGGCTCGCTGAGTGCAGCCAGTTTCCCCACACTGATGCTGGGGAACTCTGCCACACTCAGGCACCCCCAGTCTTGCTGTGACCCCAAGGATCCTGGGACCATAGTATCCCACCTAGGATTCCAACCTACTTAGCCACCAGGTGCATTTCAGGCAGGAATGTCCCTCACTGGAGCAGCCTGCTGAAAGTTCTGATTTTGTGCTCCACTGCTATATCACTTCTGGTGCTGGATGACGGAGGCTCCCTCCTGCTGTGGTTCATCTTCCTATGTATCACCTCAGATTCACTTCTCCACACCTACCTTGCAGAAAGTGGTTGCTTTTCTATTTGTAGAGTTGCATCTAATTCTTTTCTTAGACCTCAAGTTGAGTTTGCAAGTGTTCGGAATGACTTGATAGTTGTCTAGCTGAATTCCTGGGACCAGATGAAACTAAGGTCTCCTACTTCTCTACCACCTATGGATAAACTTCTCCCTGTCTTTCAAACATTACCATGAAGTGATTAATTATTTTAAAGGGTCTTAGAATTCTAGTTCACAAGTTCTTCGTTGGTTATAATTAGGATGAGAGTAGCAGGTATCCTGATAGATTGTTCTACTTTATAGAAGTTAAAACTGCCAGTTAATACAGTGAGAATTTAATTGATAAACTTAGAGGTGGGTATGATTTCATTTGTTTTAGAGAATAGTGAAAAACATAGATACCTGTTTCTCCATAATCTCTCCCTCTTTTTTCCATGTCTGTAGCCAGCTAAGACAACTCTTACTATCTTTTATCTATTTTTTTTTCTAATATTATTAATGGGAAAATGGTATCCAGGTTTTTTAGTTCTCCTTTATAGGCTGTTATGTGTTCTGCAAAATAGGTGCTTAACAAATGGATTTTGAATGAGAGCATGAATCTCCTTTTTGTTATTAATTGAGAGTTATTTTTGTACATCTTTTTTAAAAAACTTAAATATTTATTGGGCTAAAGAATATAATGTTTGCTATCTTGCTAGATTATAATACTAATTAGGTTTAATCTTTTTCATCCACATACTCTTGAGCCTTGCTTTAGTAGTTTTCATTCTAATGAATTAAATAATATTTTTTCCAAGGAATCTGGTGAAGGCAAAAACTCATCAGACTGTAGAGATAGTGAAATAAAAAAATGGCAGCTAGCTCCTCTTCGAAAGATGGGACAACCAGTTTTACCTCGGAGATCCTCAGAAGAAAAAAGTGAAAAAATACCAAAAGAGACTACAACTGTTATTTGCACAGGAGAAAAAGGTTCCAAACCAGGTAGTAAGATTCATAAAAATCCTATGTACTAATAAAGTTATATTTCATACACTATCAATTAGTATATTTTAGGGAAATTTAACCATTTTAATAACTTGATGGCAATAAAAATAGTTCAGGTGATCTTTCTTGAAATTAATAATTATTGCTCTAAATTCTGGGAAGGGCTAATGAACTTAATAAGATCCCATCTTCATGGCACTCAAACACTAGTAGAAGACAGACATTAAGTAGACTAATAAAATGGTGTGCCATTTTTTACAGTGTTTAGGCACCGTGAAGAAAAGTAAGTGGAGTTAAGAGTCACAGTTGAGGAGAGTGGTGAGAGTTTGTTTTAGATAGAATGGAGGGGGTAACTTGTGAGGTATAATTTAAAGTGATAGAAACTTTTTTTTGGAGGACTGGGTAGCGTGTAGTCTAAAGGTTTCAAGGTAGAAACAAGCTTGGTATTTGAGGAGCACAAGAGCCACAGTGGAATGGTTAGGGTAATACATGGGATAGAATAAGGGTCAAGATGAGTTCAGAGAAAATTATGTAGGAACTTTGAGGTCCTGATAGAGTTTATATTTTATTCTGAATGTAATGGGAAAACTTCAGAGGATTTTATACCAAGAGCATGATGGGTTTACTCCTGTTTTTCTGTGAAAATTGGATTGTAGGAGAATAGGACAAAATGAGGGTAGTTAGGAGTCTATAACAGTATCCTAGGGAAAAAAGGATGCTAGCTTGGAACAGAGATACAGTAGAGGAATGAAAAATGGTCAGATTCTGATAAATTTTATAGTAGAATTGGCAGAACTTGCTGTTGGATTAGTTATAAGTAGGTGGGTAGGTAGGTAGGTAGAGTCTTAGCAGAGGATTAACTAAATGTTGGTGCCATTTATTGAGAAAAACAGATTAGGGGAGGAAAATTGAAAAATTATGTGTGGGTGTTTTAACTTTGAGTTGCCTTTAAGATACCCAGGTAAGGATGTTTGACATAAGTGTAGAGCTTAGAGAAGACTTCAAGGGGTTGTATATAAACAAGAGATTTATCAGTGCATAGTTATTTAAAATCATGTACTTAGAAACATCTATTAAAGAGTTTGATAATGAAAAAGCAGAAGCACAGTACTTGGGGGTCATGTCAGCATTTGGAAGTTGAGAAGACAAGAGCTTCCACAAAAGAGACTAAAAGCTGGTCTGTGAGGTAAGAGAACTAAGGGACCATGATGAAGTTTCAAGAAGGAGGGAATGGTCAGTTGTGTTCAGTGTTGTCTGGACATCTATTAAGGAGCATAGATCGTATGTGATTTAGTGAAATGGAAATCATTGGTGACCTTGACTAGAATGGTTTTGGTGGAGCACTGGGGATGAAAGCCAGTTCTAGTGGTTTATGGAGGAATGGAAAGTGAGGAATCAGAGATACTGATTACTGTTTTAAAGAATTTTGCTTTTAAAGGGAACCGAAGTGGTGTGGTAGTTAAAGGGATATGTGAGGTACAGAATTTTTTAAGGGAGATATAGCGTGTTTGGAAGACTATGGGAATGATCCAATAGAGAGAATTTGGTGATGTAGTTGAGGGCTTCAAAATCCATGAAAAAACAAGAGGGGATGGGATTTACATAGAAGGGTTGCTCATAAACAAGGACAGCTTACCCATTTTAACAGTAGGGAAGATAATTGTATATGGTAGGAGGGCAGATAGATGCAGGTAGGCTAGATTTGGTGATGGGAAGATGTGATAGCTGTCATTTTCTTGTTTTCTTAGTGAAATAATGAAGTGAAAAAATCAAATGAGGTTGAAGTTGGGGAAGGAGGTATTGTTGGTTTGACAAGAAAGGAGAAAAATTGTAAAATAGATGTTTTGAGACTGGAAGAGCAGATTTACTAAGAAAACTTAGTAAGATTAGGACAGCAGATTGTTATCTACCTCAGATTTGTGATTATAAATTTAAAGTGAGATCTGTTAGCATCAGTGTTTATTTTTCTCCAGTTGCTTTCAGCTGTTTGTAGGCTATTTGGGTGAAGGATAAAGTTGGCTTTTATTGGGTTTGTGGTTTTGCAAATGCAGGTGTTTTAAAGGAGAGAGGATAAAAGTGTTTAGTATGCAAGGATATGGTAATAATGTTGTACTGTCTGATCAGAGTTGCTTATGTGGGAAAATGAGGACATGAATTATAAAAATGATAGATTTAAGAATTGATGGGTCAGTGCGGGGTGAGTTGGGGGAGTAGTGCCTGGCTGGCCCAGTCAGAAGAACACTAGATTCTTGATATCGGGATTGTGAAGTCGGAGCCCCAGGTGGGGTGTAGAGATTACTTCAATAAATAAAACTTTTTAAAAATGGGAAAAAAATAAAATGGGAAAAGTGCATTTGTATTTCATAGCTTTAGGCCATTTTTTAGTCACTTAATTTGTCATTAAAATTCATTTAAATTAGAATTTCTCTTTTTTAAATTGAGGTATAATTGGTATATAACATTGTTAGTTTCAGGTGTATAACAACAATTGGATGTTTGTATATATTGGAAAATGATCACAGTAAGTCTAGTTAACCTCTGTTACCATACACAGATTAGAATTTAAAAGTCAAATACTTACTTCAGTATGGAATATGGGTTCTGATCTTATTTCTAAATAGTGATTTTTAATCAGTCAGTTTTGTTTGTAAACTTATATTATGCATTAAAAAGGAAGATGTCTTTTTAAAAACAATGAGTTTTGATTATTGTTTAAATTAGGGGCTCATGAGAAGCAAGAAATAAAAAAGAAGAAAATTGAAAAGGGAATGCCTAATATGCATCCTCCTGCTACTTCTACTTCCAAGCCTTCTGCAGATCAGATCAGACAAAGTGTCAGACATTCTCTCAAAGACATTCTTATGAAAAGGTAACACACATTATTATATAGAAGACTGAATAATATATGCTTCATGTATTTGAAGAATAATTGAATTATTCTAATTTTAAGACTTACAGACTCAAATTTGAAGGTGCCAGAGGAAAAAGCAGCAAAAGTTGCCACAAAAATTGAAAAAGAGCTTTTCTCTTTTTTTCGGGACACAGATGCTAAATATAAGAATAAATACAGAAGTTTGATGTTCAATCTGAAAGATCCTAAAAACAATGTAAGTATATTTTGTTCATGTCTATAGATATTTATGCTTCCAGCTTTCCTGAATACATTGGAATTGAAGATTATAATACAGTAGATCTATAATTTATTTCTTCAATTGAGATGGACATTTTAATAGTCTTTCACTACAGAACTGAGATTATGAATTCTGCATAGTGGTGGCTAGTATTATATAATGAGCGTATTAAAATGTAAAATACTAAGTCTGTCTTAACCTGATTTATGGGACTTTTCTTTTTGTCCCTTATTTAATCCAATTTATTAAAAATTCATTCATATGGGGGTGCCTGGGTGGCTCAGTGGGTTAAAGCCTCTGCCTTCCGCTTAGTTCATGATCCCAGCGTCCTGGGATCGAGACCCATGTCAGGCTGTCCGCTCAGCGGGGATCCTACTTCCCTCTCTCTCTCTGCCTGCTTCTCTGCCTACTTGTGATCTCTGTCAAATAAATAAATAAAATCTTTAAAAAAAAATTCATTCATATGTATTCTTTAAAATTGCTGTTAAACCAAAATTCATAATAAACATTGTATTGATACTTCTGATTTAAATCCAAAAATGGAGTAACACTCCTTAAGAAAATAAGTTACATTTAGGTAAAAAAGAATATTATTTTAAAATATTTTGTTAATTTAAATATGACTTTAATTCTAAATATCCTTTAGCAGGGAAGCGAACATTACTTGAACTGTTAATTGTTTCCTGCATTTCTTGTTTGGGTCTCAGAGGATATTTAAAAGCTGTGTATGTGTAAATACAAACTCCTTGTATATTTGCTTAAGTTTTATAAGATTTTCACATAATTGATAACAGTTTGTCAATTTGTGTAACGATATTTGCAATAGATAGAATGTGATACTAACAGCTACTTAAGAAAAATCTAGGTTATACAGTCTGTCATTATTGTCCAGGGGGTCAGATGCTTCTTGAATTATATAGTCTGGAAGCTTTTTTTTTTTTTCAGGAAGTAAACGTTTATTTCCTTTAGGTTTCTTTCGTACAGTGGGTTCTTTGCTCTGAAGTCCTCTCTAAGCCGGTTAGAAATCAAAGATATGAAAAGATCTAAGATATGAAATCTTAAAAATATGAATGACAGCACATTCAGTAAAGTTTTGCTATATTCTAGGTTGGTTATTGTGACAGTGTGTTTCCTTGAGAATACTGGGAATATTCTGAGATGTTGATTTTGGGGGAAGCGGGGAGTGGGTAACCGTCTCAATAGAATTTTTGGATAGAGGTAATGGTTCTACTATACACACTTCTCCACTATGTGTTGATTTTCATATGAAAGATAAATTTTGCTGCCTTAGATGATAAGTTCCTAAAATACAAGGCTGTCATTAAATTTCTCTGTGGTAGATAATGTATAAATCATTAAACATTTGTAAATCAAGTTTTGAAATTACATCTTTATTTATTACAAGTTTTTATACAATATGTCTTCTTTATTTTAAAAATCTTTTTCTCCCTCTTCTCATCTTTAAATATATCCAGATTTTATTTAAAAAAGTACTGAAAGGAGAAGTAACCCCTGATCATCTTATAAGAATGAGTCCGGAAGAGTTGGCTTCTAAAGAGTTAGCTGCATGGAGGCGGAGAGAAAACAGACATGTAAGATTATCTATGACTATGGGTTTGACTATATCAGAACCTATATTTTTCAGCCATAGGGGAAATAAACACAGAGGTAATTTAACACAGAATGCACAGTAATACAAACTTCTTATTCCATAAATTACATATCCCCATTAACTGAGTTCTTAAATTAAATCTTGTTTTTCTTTATCTCTGCTGCTTTTTTCTCATTTTTTTCCAGTTATCAGATTACATAATAAACTTGTATTTTGTTTTGTCTTGTACATCAGAAAGATGGGAAAATAGGCACATCTTAATCACATCTGTACTTTTCAAAAATAGCATTTGAAGGTGTTATGAATATTGGTAATTTTTAGCACTAGATTAAGTCAGAATGAAAATTTTATAGGTGTGTAATCCCTTATTATTCAAAAGTTTCAGATGCCAAAAGCTCAGAGAAACAAGGGTTTCTTTCCCTTGTTTATTGATAAAACCTGATGCAAATTGGCATGTATGAATGTTCATATCTACAGAAATGTTGTGGGCTTAAATAGCTCAATACCTGCTAAACTGAGGTGTTATGTAACTTAAATAGTATGTGTACCATAGTCCATTTTTACAACTAAAAAATTCTGAAAGTAACCAATGCCACGAATTTTAATTTGGGGGTTCTGAACTTTGAAATACCTTAAAAATTAAGTGACTATGTGGCTTAGGGTTATTGTGACAGTGAGATGACCACGTTATCCACTATTTTGATTATAGCAGCCTTAGAATATTAGCTTTTTGTTCTAGGAGATACTGGTTACTAATAGTTCATATGAACTCTGCATTATTTACCTGATTCTTTTTTCCATAATACTTGCATCTCAGACATTAAGCTTCATGTAAGTCTTTTGCCAAAACTAATTTGAAGTACAAGGCCTTGATTTGATATTGAAATATTTCTTCTGCTTTCACCCTGTGTAATTTTTCCTTTTATGGTGAAAATAGTATCACCTCATCTTTCTTCCCTCCGTATCCCAAATATGCCTCTCTCTTCTGCTTTGGAACTGTGGCTGCAAGTACCATTTGCTTTGGAAACCAGCTTGTTCTTTCTTTAGGCCTTAATCTGATTTCTTTCTTTAAAGGATGATTTGCACTTAACAAAGGCAAGCTTAATGACTAGACCCATCCTTACATTTCTTAACCCATTGCACTCCTCACTACTTTTCACTAGTTCTTGCTACACTTGCTTAATATTTTTTTTTTTTTGTCAAATTTGTTCAATTAAGTTATCATTGTCACAAAGTAATGCTTAAGAGACAACTGAGAGGGTCTACCTGATAATTTCTGGTGTTTGAATAAACTTCCATTATTTGAGGGGGATGTTAAGAACATCAAGTTAGGAATCTGAAGAAGATAATTCTCATTTCCCTGGTGGCAGCTGGTAAAAAAACTAAATCAGAAAGCCATAAATACCATGTTTCAACCCTTTGCAAATTACACTGCACTTCAGTTGCCTCTGATTAATTTACATAGAACTTCTCAAGACTTATAACCCCAGCACTTAAAATAGTCTTTGGCATTTGTAAGTACTTAGTATGTGTTTGTTGTTTGAGAGACCATCTAAAAATTAAAAATCGGGGCGCCTGGGTGGCTCAGTGGGTTAAAGCCTCTTCCTTCGGCTCGGGTCATGATCTCAGGGTCCTGGGATCGAGTCCCGCATCAGGCTCTCTGGGAGAGGGAGCAGGGAGCCTGCTTCCTCCTCTCTCTCTCTGCCTGCCTCTCTGCCTACTTGTGATCTGTCTGTCAAATAAATAAATAAACTCTTTTAAAAAAAATTTTAAAATTATCTGTGATGTTTTCATTTTTAGATAAGCTCTTATTGTTTAAAGCTGTACATTTGGAAATATGTATATTTTAGTTGTGAAGTGTTTCTTTAAAATATTTCATTTAGACCATAGAAATGATTGAGAAAGAGCAGAGAGAAGTGGAAAGACGACCGATCACAAAAATAACTCATAAAGGTGAAATTGAAATTGAGAGTGATGCCCCAATGAAAGAACAGGAAGCAGCCATGGAGATTCAGGTAAAAATAATAAAAATGCCATGTTCTGCAGTGCTCAAAACATGAAGATTAAGGAAAGGTTGATTTGTCGAAAATGTTCTTAAAGGTGAAAGAAGAATTTTTTAAAAAAAATGTATATGTTTCAAAGTTTATTTTATTGGTCCCATGGTTTTTTGAGAGTGTTTAACAATACTCTTTCTCTGGATGTAGTGTGCAGACTACGTGCATCACAAGCACCTGTTAAACATTTGTTAAAATGTAGATTCCTGGGGTCTCTGTGGCTTGGTGAATTCTTTAGTAGGCCTAAGTAAGTGCTTCTTAGGTAGACTGGTGTGAGAGCTTGGTACAGCTTTTCTGATTTTCAAATATCAGTGAGGAAATAATACAGAATCTTGTTAGAGGCCTTAAAGAATGAGGAATGTCTGAGGTTTTGCTCTACTTTAAGTAATAATTAATACCTAGCATTTATTTTTTAAAGATAACAGTGATGGGGGGGCACATGGGTGTTGCATTGGTTAAGCAGCTAACTCTGATTTGCTCAGGTGGTCTCAGGGTTGTGAAATTGAGTGTTGCATCAGGCTCTGTGCTCAGTGTAGAGTCTGCTTGAGATTCTCTCTTCTTCTCTCCCTCACTTTCCCCCTGTTTGCTTGCTTGCTTTAAATAAATAAGTAAATAAAATCTTTTAAAAAATATATTGGAAAACATATGAATAGAACAGTTTTCATTTTAGAAAAAATCAGTATGAAATAGAAGTTGATTTTAATAATTAGGGCCAAATTTGCTGAAACATTTTACCTTTTTTTTTTTTTTAAGGAACCTACAGCTAACAAGTCCTTGGAAAAGGCAGAAGGAGCTGAAAAACAAAAAGAAGAGATTGATTCTATGTCCAAAGATACCACTAGTCAGCACAGACAACATCTTTTTGATCTTAACTGTAAAATTTGCATAGGTAATTGGAAATTTTTCATTCTGAAATGTTGCTTTTGTTTTGGAAGAGAGATACTTGTATTTGTAATTTAAGTAGGCTTTTGTTTTCTGTTAATTGGGGATGAAGTATCTGCTCACTCTCATTGAGGAGTAGCACGGTTTTTGAGTGACTGGTCTTCAGAGTTGAGGTATAGATTGATACTGTGGTATACTTTATGATCTAGAATTAATTGTACTATGTAAGATTTGATCTTAACAACCTTGGGGCAAAAGACTAAAATTTAAGCATTAGAGTAGGCATCAGAAATGTTGGGCATTCATGATGGTACTGTCATTTATTAAGTGAAGGAATAAAATAGCATTCATGTCTTATTATCATCTATAAAAAAATGGAACAAATCCCAAAATACCTTTTCTCTAGTATTCTTCTATTTGGTCATTCATTCAATAAATATTGAGTTCTTGCTGAGCACTTTGGTGCAGGGAATATAGTGGTGAAAAAGTCAGATCTTATCCAGGCTTTAAGAGAAACTGTAGCCTAGTGAGAAAGACAGGCAGGTGATGATTTGGGTTACAGAAGTATTTACAAATGTATTTAGCTAACAAGATCCAGTCTAGACTGGGGCATTGGGGAGACTGGGCCGAGGAATCTACATTTAAGCTGAGTCATGAAGGTTGAAAAGACAGGGGAACATCATTCTGAATACTGGGAATGGCATGAGCTTTGAGGTGAATTCGAGAAGAGAAGAGAGGGATATGAGTTGTTTGAAGAGAGATTTGGAGATCACATCTTGTTTGTAATACCTTTTTGCCTTTCAGAGTTCAGTTGTGACTTCTTCGTAGTAGTGAAATCAATTTAGTAAGTAGTTACCTAGCATTTCAAAAACAAAATAGAAAGTACCACAGTGAACTGCACTTAGAAAGATGAGTACCATTTTATGAGACTTTAGTTCCAGTTACTTTTATCATAAAAATACATATACACACATATACATACACATGCACACACAAACCCACAGAGATACACGTGAGTGTGTGTATTTAAGTAATGGATCATGAGATAAAATACAACTTTACCAGATCATGATCAGAAATGCTGAAAATCTTTTGTAGCTGCATTGAAGATTTTGGTCTTTTATCTAAGAGCAGTGGACAGTGACTAAGGGGTTTTACAGTAAGGGAATGAGGTGATCAGATTGGTATTTTATGAAGATATCTCTGACTTTGAGAAGAATTACAGTGGGAGAAGCCAGGAGAGGAAGGAGAGAAACTTCATAGGAACCCTTTGTGCTAGTCCAAGTGAGAGATGAAGATAGTTTTTATTAGAGTGATCATTGGAGATAGAAGTGAGTGGAGGCTTTTGAGATACTCACATTAGGTATTATCAGTAGGTTTTGGAGGTTGACTACATTTAGGGCATAAAAAATGGGGATGTAATAAAAAATTTAAATTATATTCAGTTTATTGTTAAAAATTAGAGTATCAAGAGTTTTGTAAACTCTGGAGATGTGGCTCTCAATTTTTATTTATTTATTTTTACTGTTGTATGCTAAGGAATGATACATACCTTATTCGGTAGCATGAAAAATTCTTAGGTTAATCTATTTGCTGTCCTCCATCATTGGATCAGAGGCTAGATGAAATGTATCACAAATTAAGTAATTTTTCTGTAATAAAAGTAATCCTACTTTCTCAAAATTGTGTTAACAAATTTTATAATCTGTACAGTGGTAAAGACTTAAAGGGCAGAATATTTTTAGACTTCGTTATTCTTAAAGAAAATCATCCATGGTGTAGTAGTATTTTTAAGTACACCCATTTAGTTATGTCTTTAAAAATATTCTTAGTTATTTCTATTAATTTTAATCATTTCTGTGGTAATATTTCAGTAAATTTAATAGTAGCACACAAAAATACTTGTTAAACACTATTAGACCTAACCTATTTTCAGCAAGTTTGAGTGATTTCTTTTCCTTCTTAATGCTATAGCCTAAAACCAGTGTCATTTTTAAACATTACTAATATTTTTCATGTTTAGTAACATGTTTAGTAAGCACTGCAGTATGCATTTATGTCATGAGTTTCTGCTATATGTAACACAAAGTAGGATACAGAGTGGTTTTATTCAGTTCTTACTTCTCAAGACTTGGGATTTGGTATAGTTTAGTTAAAAATTACTAGGGAATCACGAAACTGACTTTAGGTTTTAGTTATAAAGTTTCCATTTCAGCTTATTTAAGTTATTTAACATCATCTTTTCTTAATTTTCACATCAATTAGAGAGGTGTACTACAATGCAGTTTGAAAGATGATAGTTAAAAATTACCCAGGAAATCTAAGGTTATGCAACAATTCAGTCAGAAAAACAGTAACGTTAGAAGCAAAATGGATGATGTTATAGAAATTTCAATTTACAAATTTGGTTTATTTTTGTTTCATCTTGTGTTAGGTCGAATGGCACCACCTGTAGATGATCTTTCTCCAAAAAAAGTTAAAGTTGTTGTTGGAGTATCTCGTAAACATTCAGATAATGAAGCAGAAAGTATAGCAGATGCATTGTCTTCAACCTCGAATATTTTGGCTTCTGAATTCTTTGAAGAAGAGAAACAGGAGTCTCCCAAGTCAACATTCTCTCCCGCTCCACGGTAATTTTCTCTTAGCCATAATTTCTATAATCATCATTATAGATCTTTGCCAGATTATACTTGGATGTCTTCAAAAATAAAAAGGTAACTTATTTCTTAGGAATATTTCTTTTGAGATAGTAAGTACACCTTCTTAAACAGTAAACTAATTGAGATAAAAGAATAAGACCTAAAATTAATTTAGAGATTTGAGTCTGTATGTGGGGACTTGACATTAAATTCTGTTTAATTAATGTTGGTCCCAAGAGGCAGGAGATAGCAATTTAAGAAAAGTTGCTTGTACTTCTCTGTACCTTCATCTAAGCCAACCCGTGAAGGATGATTTTGAAAATGCAACCATGTAAGGTAAATATGAATGTAATTTTTCATAAAAAGTGAAAATCTAAACTCTTTAATCAAATAGTCTTACATATTTTGGCTTTCTTGACATGCTAAAATAGAAATAATTGATGACTTAGTAGAAAATGGATTTATTCATGAGCAGATCTTTAAGGCTGAAATTTTTTAATGTCATGTTTTAGTCCAGAGATGCCTGGAACTGTTGAAGTTGAGTCTACCTTCCTGGCTCGATTGAACTTCATCTGGAAAGGTTTTATCAACATGCCTTCTGTGGCAAAATTTGTTACCAAAGCCTACCCAGTGTCTGGTTCCCCCGAGTATTTGACAGAGGTACTGTGAACTTTTCTGCTCGGACTGATGTATGTGTTTCTAAAAGCAGTAGGAGAGAAAATATTACTACAAATAATAAAGATACTAAATGATAAATTTATTTTCATTCATAAGAAAAATATTGTTAATAGATGACAGTGATTCTTAAACCGTTCAATTAATGGAACTGTGAGTTCTTAGATAGAGTTTATGAACTGTGGATAACTATGAAAGTTTTAAACCCACATGCCCTGTACTCTAAAATGTGCTTTCCTTTGTAAAAGAATTAAAAACTAATGAGCTAGATGTCTACTTGGATTACTTGAGCTTTTCTTTAAACATAGATTTGATAAAATATTGACCTACTTAATATGGTCTTGAGTCTTAGCCTGTCAGGAAGATTTTTTCTTGTGGATAGTTCTTATTCTCCTGTTGCTTATGTTTCCCTAACTGCATGACTATAGTTCTTACTGTCTCTTTCTGTGAATGATATACAGGTTATAGTTGAAACATTATAGCAAGTTGACAGTCTCATGAGACCAATGACTAGATCATGCAAGTACCCTGGGTTTATACCTGAAGGAATAGGAAGGAACTGTAACATAATATTTATGGAAAATAAACAGTTGGACTATTATATTATGGTAAATTAGAAAAATACAACATTTTTTAACTATTTTGAAGAAAGTATTTTTCTGTGTTTATGCAGAAGGAAAATAAGTCATGTGTACTATATTTTTGCTGAGGTTATATTTTCTTTATGTTCATATCTAACATTAACTTTTCCCATTCATTCTCAGTCTGCTGACCATGAAAGCAAAAATTTAAACAAAAAAAAAAAATCTTTTTTCCAAAAGCCTAAATTGTATTATACCTGTTTTTGTTTTTTAAGACTGACATAAACTTTACTTTTCTTTGTATTTGGCTGAAATTAGTTTTTTAAAAATTTTTAATTTTTTAATTTTTATTTATTTTAAAGATTTTATTTATTTGACAGACAGAGATCACAAGCAGGCAGAGAGGCAGGCAGAGAGAGAGGACGAAGCAGGCTCCCCGCTGAGCAGAGAGCCCAATGTGGGCCTCGATCCCAGAACCCTGAGATCATGACCTGAGCCAAAGGCAGCGGCTTAACCCACTGAGCTACCCAGGCACCCTTAAAATTTTTTATTTTTTAATATTTATTTAATAAATTATTATTTATTAGAGAAAGTACATTTTTAAATTTAAAAATTAATTAATATATAAATATTTATTAGCGAGAGAAAGCATAAGCAGGAAGAGTAACAGAGGGAGAGGGAGAAGCAGACTCCCCTTGAGCACAGACTCCATCCCAGGACACTGAGATCATGACTTGAGCCAAACAAGGAATTGAACCACCCAGGTGCTCCTAGGCTGAAATTAGTTTACATGTAATGTGGCTTAGCTAATGCTGACCAGCTTATTTGTTTAGCATTATGTTTTATTAAACAACCTAATTTATTACTTTTATGTATAGTTTGCTTGGCAAGTAGTATTTTAGAAACAATTGATTTTTATAAGAGGAAAATTAAATGGACCCATGTTCTTCTTTTTGAACAAATCTATTTAGAAATGTTGTCTTTGGGCAAGTGGGTGGCTCAGTTGTGAGGCATCTGCCTTCAGCTCAGGTCATGATCAGGTCCAGGGATCAAGCCCTGTATGGAGCTCCCTCTTAGGGGGCAACCTGCTTCTCCCTCTCTCACTCCCCCTGCTTGTGTTCCTTCTCTCGCTGTGTTTCTCTTTGTCAAATAAATAAATAAAATCCTTTTAAAAAGAAGAAAAAGAAGTCCTAAACAATGGAATTTGATTTTAAACAAAACTGTTCACCTTTCTGAGCCAGTTTCTATGTGGTTGCTTTCCCGAATTCTACCTCTGCTTTCTGCTTATTTTTAGTTTAGGACTAAAATCCCAAATAAATATTTAAAGCAATTAATAACTTGAATAAATGTAATTTAATTATCAATTAATTGTGCTTTTTATGAATTTTCTCAGCTTCTTAGAAAAATAGAAATTTACTGATTAGTTTTAAATATTTTCAGTTACATAGTTGATTTTTATGTATAGTCATCTATTTTCAGAAAGATTCTACCATTTAAAAAATAAATTTGCATTATTACAGTGTTATTCTCTACTGTGTAAAAATATGCTCTATAATTAAATAACTTCTGAAATCCAGCTGTTAATGATTAAATGATGTCCTTGCCCATTTCACCAAGAAGAGGGGGCAGGATAGGAGGAGGTTTGAGAAGAAAAATAATATCTCTAATATTCTGATATCTGTTGTATTCTTTCTGGATTGTCAGTTTGTCATATGCTTGCCACTACCCCATTATGGTACCTGTCTTTCCTGCTGAGAACTGACATGACCTCAGATTCAATCTCGGTGGTATCTTGGGTACCCACTTTAGTTATTTGGAATTGACATTTGAGGTAAAGCCTGATTGCTACCCCTGTACTTTATGTTCTGTGATACAAATTTTTTTATTGTTTTTTATTACCATTTCAAATTAGTCTTAGAGCTAAATTTAAATGAATGATGACTCTTATATTCTGTATATGTTGCTTAACTTCATTTTTTTACTGTAGGATCTACCAGATAGTATTCAAGTAGGTGGCAGGATATCACCTCAGACAGTTTGGGATTATGTTGAAAAAATTAAAGCATCAGGAACCAAGGTAAGGAAAATGTCTTAAGTTATACTAGCATGAGAGAATATTTGAAAAGTAAATCACTGAGAGTTCTTTATGCAGGGTACCCTGGGGAGAGGAGCCAATACAAATTCTAAATCTACATATTACACCTAACATAACTGAACTAAACCCATTTGCTAAGGCTCAAAACAGTCCAGCATTCCTTTTGTAGGTTTTTCTTCCTTTCTGGTATGCTTTCTTAGTGATATCTTTGTCAGTGTTCTGGAGGAAAGGTTTTAGAATTAAGTATTGAGATTCCTCCTCGAATTAATCCTTGCTTTGATTATAGACATTTGTTTACTTAGGGTATAGACTAAGTTGCTGCAAAAAGAGACCCTAAAAGTATAGTGGCTCAAAGAATTGTTTATTATTTATTTATTTATTTAAAGATTTTATTTATTTGACACAGAGAGAGAGAGATCACAAGTAGGCAGAGAGGCAGACAGTGAGGGGGGGGCCAGGGGGAGGAAGCAGGCTTCCTTCTGAGCAGAGAGCCCGATGCAGGGCTCAGTCCCAGGACCCTGAGATCATGACCTGAGCTGAAGGCAGAGGCTTAACCCACTAAGCCACTCAGGTGTCCCAGAAGTTTATTTTTTAATAGGTCAGTGGTTCAGAGTAGTTCCAGGCTCTGGTTCTATAGGATCATTTGCAGACCAGTCTCTTATTGCTTGGCTGTTTCCAAGAGTGTTACCCTTATTGGTCAAACATGGTCAGAGCTGACTTAATCAACCTCAAGTGGAAGAATGAAGAATGCCTGTCTAGTTGTTTTAAAAGCAAGACCTGGAAATTCTTGTTACCATTTCACTTCCTCTAAATTCCATGGGCAAGAACTTTTTAGTAACGTAACTTTACGTAAGCTGTTTAGGAGGCTGGGAAATGTAATCTCTGGACATGTTGTGTCTATTAGGCTGGGAAATGTAATCTCTGGACATGTTGTGTCTTTTAGCTGCCCAGCTAAAAGTCATCTTTTCGTGATAGGAGGAAACAAAGAGAATAGATAGTTGGTGATAATTAGTAGCCTCTATCACAATATTTTTTTTCTTTTCTATTTTTTAATCATTTCTTGAACTTGTAGAATAGTGGTACACAGAAAAATTTATGTTAGAAGAAATTCTTTTTCCCTCCATGGATGATAGTTACTAGTATATTACAGACATTCAAAAAATTAAATAAGGGAACATTAATTTTTATCTTTTTCTTAAGATTAAATATGTTTAGTAAGATTAGAAATAATTCAAAATGGATGATCTCAAGCTAAAAAGAGTATATATTTTTCAATAACTGATTTTAGAATTTAATTTGATACAGTGTTAGAATACAAATAAACTTTGAAGCACTATTAAAGTGTTATAATATTTATTTGCCATTACTTTCTCATGATAGTAAAAGTCATGGGAAAGCATTCGCAAGGTGTTACCCTTGGCTGTTTTGGGAATCGCTCTTGATCTACCCATATATTTCTGCCTAGCATTTTATAGTACGCCTCCTTCCTGAACTGATTGAAACACTATAATAGTTGGTACCTCTAAAAGAGGACAGTTTAGATGACCTTTTATAAGAGACAGAGCTGTAGTTTAGCTCATTTGCACGTTTCCTTTAGGAACTTGAATCAGTTTAGGCTTTGTAGCACTTCTGGTTCTCTCCTTCATGAACAAAACCTTCATGAAACAAAACCTAGAACCTAGAGGCACACAGATAAGTTCCCAAGTAAGCCAAATGAGTCAACAAAATTTATGGCCTTTGCGTATTTGAGTTCTGTCACCCAGCCTCTTTTATTTCTAAATCCAGTCCCTGTAAGTGGGATTCTCAGTGGATTTGAGTGGTTTTGTGTACATGGCAGGATGGTGGTGGTAAGTGATATTAATTTTCAGTATGTTGAAAACACGGGCAGCCCTTTGTGAAGGTTGTAACATATAAATATAAAAACATAAATGAGGAGATAGTGTAGATACTGAAAGACTTGGGTTTAAATATGTTTTCTATCACTGAAAATTGTGTCAACTTGAGCAAATTAATTACCTTGGGACTCAGTGTCTTATGGGACACCTTCAGATGAAACAAATGTATCAGTGGATCAACAAAGATCTTTTCCCAAGAGTTGCTTCTCTTTACTCTTTTTATCTGCATTTAAGTTGGTAAAATCGTGTTATTTGGTAATCATCATTATACAGTTTACTAGACTATTACTAATTGGGAAATGATATTTGCTGTTCTTCAGGTTATTGTTTTCAGTAATGATTTATTATTTTCTTGAATAGGAAATTTGTGTGGTTCGCTTCACACCTGTAACTGAAGAAGATCAAATTTCTTATACTTTGCTGTTTGCATACTTCAGTAGCAGAAAGCGCTATGGAGTAGCTGCGAACAACATGAAGCAGGTTAAAGATATGTACCTTATCCCTTTGGGTGCTGCAGATAAAATTCCACACCCTCTTGTGCCTTTTGATGGACCTGGTAGGTACACATTTTAGTAATAGAGTATGAATAAAATAAAGTGGGAGGTGAGACCAGAGCAACAAAATGGACTCTGCTTTCTTTCTCAGGTTCCAGCCCTCTAGAGCTGACTTGACAGGGGCAAGCCTTATGCAATAGGCTGTAATAAGCTCGATGCTAAAATATACTATTATTAATGGTTGAAAATGACTTTTAAAATTTTTTTTTTTTTAATTTTTTTAAACATTTAGTTAACATGATGTGCACGCACACAAAAGCAGGGTGGACAGGGAAGGGGTGTGGCAGGGAGAGGGAGAGGCAGTCTCCCAGCCTAGGAGGGAGCCCAGCATGGAGCTCAATCCCAGGACCCTGGGATCATGACATGAGCCGAAGGCTTAACCGAGTGAGCCACCCAGGTGCTCTGAAAGTGACTATTAATTGGTGTTTTCTATTTCACACAGGGCTTGAACTGCATAGACCTAATCTATTGTTGGGCTTAATTATCCGTCAGAAACTGAAGCGGCAACATAGTGCCACTGCTAGTACTAGTCATACGGCTGAGACTTCTGAAAGTGTACCAGTGACTTTGCCACCTGATAAAAAAAGTAAAATAGATGTTTCCACAGAAGAAACACCAGAGGAAGAAAATGACTTTTTTAATTCTTTTACAACTGTATTGCATAAGCAGAGAAATAAGCCTCAGCAAACTCTTCAGGAAGACCTTCCGACAGTAATTGAACCTTTAGTGGAAGTCACCAAACAGGAGCCACCAAAACCTCTAAGATTCCTTCCTGGGGTATTGATTGGCTGGGAAAATCAGCCTTCTACTCTGGAATTAGCAAATAAACCTCTTCCTGTGGACGATATACTTCAGAGCCTTTTGGGCACTACTGGTCAGGTATATGAACAGACTCAATCAGTGATAGAACAGAGCACACTCAAAGAAATTCCGTTTATAAGTGAGCAGGCTGACCCCAAAGCAGAGAAAATAGATAAAGTGGAAGCAACTGATGGTGATGCCAAGGAGGTAAAGGTTAAAGCAGATGATCTTTCAGAATCTACAGGTAATTCAGTATTAGTAGGAGAAGAAACATCAGTAATGGGGTCTTCTTCCATTTCTCCTGGACCTGTGACAAGTCTTAGCCTCAGAGGTAAGCCACCAGATGTTTCTACAGAAGCATTCTTAACAAATTTATCAATTCAGTCAAAACAAGAAGAAACTGTGGAGAATAAAGAGAGAACATTAAAAAGACAGCTGCTGCAAGATCAAGAGAATAATTTGCAAGATAATCGGACTTCAAATACTAGTTCTCCAGGCAGGTCTAATGTAGGAAAAGGAAACATAGACAGTAATGTCAGCTGCAGTGAAAACCCTGTTGCTAATACAACAAGATCCCCACAGTTTATCAACCTGAAACGGGATCCTAGACAAGCAGCAGGGCGAAGTCAGCACGTAACTGCTTCAGAAAGCAAAGATGGAGATAATTGCCGGAATGGAGAGAAACACACCCTGCCTGGTCTGTCATACAAGGAGCACTTAACAGAACAAAGCAATGTAGAGGAAAAGTTGTCTTCTGTGGAGAAAAACTCTTGTGTTCAGCAGGGTGATAATTCAGGGGTTGCACAAAACTCACCGTCAGTAGAAAACACACACACTTCTCCAACAGAACAAGCAAAGCCCTTACAGGAAGATATTTTAATGCAAAATATTGAAACCGTGCACCCATTTCGAAGAGGATCAACAGCAGCATCATCTCATTTTGAAGTTGGAAACACTTGTCAATCAGAATTTCCTTCTAAAAGCATCAACTTTACTTCCAGAAGCACCAGCCCCAGAACAAGTGCAAACTTTTCACCCATGAGGCCACAGCAGCCCAACCTTCAGCATCTCAAGTCTAGCCCCCCTGGATTTCCATTTCCAGGGCCTCCTAATTTTCCCCCACAAAGCATGTTTGGATTTCCACCACATTTACCACCCCCTTTACTTCCCCCTCCAGGGTTTGGCTTTGCTCAAAATCCCATGGTTCCCTGGCCACCTGTTGTTCATCTGACAGGCCAGCCACAACGTATGATGGGTCCCCTTTCACAAACATCAAGGTATATAGGTCCACAAAATTTTTACCAGGTTAAAGACATTAGAAGACCAGAAAGGCGCCATAGTGACCCTTGGGGTAGGCCAGATCAACAGCAACTGGATAGGCCATTTAATAGGGGTAAAGGAGATCGACAGAGATTTTATAGTGATTCACACCATTTGAAAAGAGAGCGACATGAAAAAGAATGGGAGCAAGACTCTGAAAGGCATAGACGCAGAGACAGAACCCAAGACAAGGACAGAGACAGAAAAAGCAGGGAGGAAGGGCACAAAGATAAAGAGAGGGCACGGTTATCACATGGTGATCGAGGAGCAGATGGAAAAGCAAGCCGGGATAGTAGGAATGTAGACAAGAAACCAGATAAACCTAAAAGTGAAGACCATGAAAAGGACAAAGAACGAGAGAAAAATAAACATAGAGAAGGAGAAAAGGACAGAGATAGGTACCATAAAGATAGGGACCACACTGACAGAGCTAAAAGCAAAAGGTAAAATTTGCAGGCTGCTTCAAGATTACATTTAAATAACTGAAATGTTGTATCTTAAAAACTTTATGATTGCCTGCTAGGATTGTGCCATCTTTTAAATTTTTAATACTGGTGGTTTGCAGAACAATGAAATCTGTGTGTTGGTGCAGAGTGCTCTCTGTGCTGGTG
The DNA here is from genome assembly GCF_011764305.1 of Mustela putorius furo. NCBI lineage: Eukaryota > Metazoa > Chordata > Mammalia > Carnivora > Mustelidae > Mustela > Mustela putorius. Next base: position 736,469 of record NW_025422112.1, on the reverse strand, counting down.
CCCATCATCCTTTCTTCATACCAACTGTCCCTAGTTCTAGGAATTTAATATTTTTAAAAGTTTTACATTGCTGTATATTCAAAGATTTGTTTTATTAATATGCAATAAAGGCTTAGAAATTTTAGTTTTATTCCTTACTTGGTAAATATGGTTAACTATGGAATATATTTACTGCCTCTAGTGAATGTCCTTTATATAATGACTAATTTGAGAGTAATGTGTGCTCTGTAAGTTTGTTTTAAATTGCACTGTTTTTAAAGAAACTGTAGAGGAGCAACAGAAAGCCAAGCAACTTCATAATCAGATTATATTAATCATTTAGTTGAGCAGTTTTTGACTAAGAATCAGACGCCCAAGGAATACATTTATTGCTTTAATCTGCACTCATTGAAGGCATTTATTACCATATACTACAACTTTGTGGTAGGCCATTTTTTTCCTTTTCATTTTTGGCTCTTTGGAAACTTGAATACTAAGCTTGTACATGATCTTGTGTTTTGCTATCCTTTTTACTGTAAAATGTAAATATTTTAAGGGATATTTTGATTCTAAATATGATAAAAGAATTTCTCACCTATTTTGTGTGTGTGATTTGAAATTCAGTAGTAAAAGTATTTCTTCTTTAAAGCTTTTCAGATACTAAACTCTTTTTCTGCCAAGTACACACAGATAATAGCTCTCTACGTTAGGCAGTAGATGAGGTGAAAAACAATTCTGTGTCATGGATTACAGGCTATTAAGATAAATCATAGAGTTCTAAAGAGGTTAGAATTGAGAACTACCAATGAAAAAGTGTATAGGTATAACCCAGCGTAGAGGTACGTTTTTGAAAACTTGTTTAACATCAAAATTTTTGGTATACTGATCATTACAGAACTTTAAAAGAAACATGGTGTGAATCTCTGTAAGTTGTATATTTAACTCTAATTTGTTGGTGGAGACGGGCAATTATAGTTCTGAATGCTAATTTTGCTTGAAATAGCACACAGAGGCTATTGTTAATCCAAATTTAAGTTTATTCACACTCTAAATTACCTACTATACTGCTATAATTTAAAGCAATGCTAACACTTGAGACCAAAAAAGAGAGAGGGGGGAAAAAAAAACCAGTGTTTTTGCTCATCTATATTAATGAAGAAAAATATAAATCACTTCACAAAATTAAAAAGATTAAAAAAAGATAAAGTTTGTTTTCTTAAAAAGTCTAAAGATCGGGACGCCTGGGTGGCTCAGTTGGTTAAGCAGCTGCCTTCGGCTCAGGTCATGATCCCAGGGTCCTGGGATCGAGTCCCACATCAGGCTCCTTGCTCAGCAGGGAGCCTGCTTCTCCCTCTGCCTCTGCCTGCCATTCTGTCTGCCTGTGCTCGCTCTCTCCCCCTCTCTCTCTCTCTGATAAATAAATAAAATCTTAAAAAAAAAAAGTCTATAAAGATTACAGTTAAAAATAGCTTTTGAAGTTTAATCAGCTTTGCTAGTCTCACTGGAGAGAAAAGAGTGTAAGTTCAAAACCAGATATTTTGTCTAATTTGCAATAATTTGCAGCCCCTTTTTTGGTTATTATCCTCTGAAATTAATCATCATAAAAGTTCTGAAATAGGGGACTTGTTTTTAAATAAAGTGTGTTTAAGTTTGGTCTACTTTTCTTTTGGAAATTAACTTGTTAAAAAACTAGTCAGTTTGTAAATAAAACCTAAAGTCATCTTCTGCACTATTATGAAATTATTTTCAGGGTTTTACTTAAAAAACAAAAACAAAAACAAAAAAAAAACCTCAAACCAAAAGTTAGCTTTTTGATTTCACAGATGTATGTTGTAGTAAGTCTGCTTTCTCTGATTTATCCGGTTGTGGGGTTGAGCAGACAGACACTGAATTTTATTTATTTATTTTAAAGGTACAAGTAAAGAAGAATGGGTTAAGCAATGGAAGAAAGTCATTAAGTTAGTTTTTGATTACTTCATAGTAGTTTCTTGTATATATTGTTGCAATGCTTACTTTAAAGTTTTTTATATATCACTGGAACATGTTACATTCCAGAGGCCCCTATTAGTAGTGGTGGCCATCTAATGGGATTACAGGTCTAAGTGTTAGATCCAAGTCTGTAGATCCCTCGATGACTGAAATATTGTGGAGAGTGGGCAAAGTATAGGCATATTGACAGATTTTAACTTATGAGGAAAAAGGGAAAAAGAAAGGTTTTCGATGAGTAGATCCAAAGACATTCTCAGTCTTTAAGTCTCACCTGTAACTAGCCTTACTTAAATGTGAGTTAAATAAAGTTCATCTTTATTTATCTCGTCTTAAGGAAAACTTGCTCTTTAAAAACATTTTGATGCTTTTTAAATAAATTTAGATCCATCCTAAGATGGTTTATATATACTTCTGTTAAGTAAAATGTACCAGGGTGTCTCGGTACTTAAAAAGTCGACCTCTTGTAATTCTTCTGGCAGTAAGCAAGCCTCTGTGAACCCTCTGTATGTCAGACCTTGTGTTGGGGCAGGTTATATAAGCCTTGGTCATCCTGAAAGGTGAAGAAGACTTACCTTAGAGGTCTCTTGAGGAAATTTGTACTTAACACAAATTTAAAAACTTGCCCAAGATTAGACTGCTACTGTCAGAACTGAATTCTATCTCAGTTCTCTGAATTATTCTCCAGGGTCTGTGTGCATGTCTGCTGTATGAGAATTGAGAACAGGAGAGAGAGAGATGAGAGCCTGATTACTATATATCCCTTTCATATCCCCTTTCCTCTCTACTCCACCAACCTGTCTGAAACCCTTTACTGAACAACCCAACTCCTCAAAGTGAACAGAAGACACAAAAACCTGTGTGATTCCCTTGTATAGATTTGCAAAGTTTATATTCACTTAAAATCCTAATTCCCAAGTCTTATTTTCTATTGCTTGTTTTCTATTGCTGCTGTGACAAATTATTCAAAACCTAGTGGCTTAAAATCACACAAATTTATTGTACATTTCTGTAGATCAGAAGTCTGAAGCAGCTCTCAGCAGGCTGAGATAAGGGGTCAGAAGAGTGCATCACTTTTCTGGAAGTGTTAGGGGAAAATCCATCCCCCTTGCCTTTTCCAGGTTCTAGAGGCCACCTACTTTCCTTGCCTCATGGCCCCTTCCATCATCTTCAAACCCAACAATGTGGGCTCAGTGTTTCTCATGTTGCCACCTCCAATTGTTTGATTCCCTCTTCCGCTCTTAAGGGGTCTTGTGATCACATTGGGCCCTCCCAGATAATCCAAGATAACCTTCCTATTTTAAGATCCACGGATAAGCAACCTAAATGCCGTCTGTGACCTCCGTTCCTTTTTGCCATATAACCTATTTACAGGTTCCAGGGATTAGGATGTAAGCAACTTTGAGGGGCTATTCTACTTAACACAATTATTGATTTTTTAATTACAGCTTATTTGTGGGTATGCTAAGTTTTTGGAGTTTTAACATCTCAAGCCATAGTAAATATGTCTAAGCGTTAAGAAAAATACCAGTAACAGAACAAAATGGAATTGACAGTTTAGCCACTTGGCACTGGTTGTGTTTATGTGTTACAGAAAACTAGTTAACTGGTAAGTTTAAAATCAGATGTTTTTAGTTTTTTCATAGTGGTTTTTTTTTTTTTTTTTTAAGATTTTATTTGACAGACTGAGAGAGCACACAAGCAGAGGGAGTGGCAGGGAGAGGGAGAAGCAGGTTCCAATGTGGGACTGGATCCTAGGGTCCTTGGGATCATGACCTGAGCCAAAGGCAGATGCTTGACCTACTGTGCACCCCACCACAAAATGTCCCAGTAGCTGTGTTTTAAAGATAAATATGAATTAAATGCATTAGGAGAGCTAATGAATCAGCTAATGGAACTAATTATTAATTTAGCTTACTTAATTTTAGCATTTAAATATGCCATTTGCACTATTCCAGCCTCAGATCCCTTTAAAGCATTGGTCAGGTTACCACTTAACTAATGACAACAAAGGGCAATATACAGGATCAACTACTGACCTTTGTCTCCCAAGCAAATCATGAATAGAATTGGTTACTTCTTTTTAAAAGGTGCCAACCCTGATTCTTTGATTCCTGCTTCATTAAGAATTTAAGTAATTCATGTATAAGGCAATACTAGGTTTATAGCTTAAAAGTGTCTTGAAAACGTGAGTCTACAGATTGAGAAGAGTTGGGGGAAACTCCAACATATATACTTAAAGCAGTGAGTTCAGTAACTACAATTATCCCCAAACGCCTTTGCTTTTTCTGGGAAATAATTCAGTGTGTATGGATATATCTGCCTAGGTTGTTTTTTAAAAATATTCCTTATTTTAAAAAAGAATGCTTTATCCTGCAAAATAATGATTTTTTTGCAGCACCTTCTTTAAAAGGAATCTTTAAGGGGTGCCTGGGAGGCTCATTTGGTTAAGTGTTAGACCCCTGGTTTGGGCTCAGGTATGCTCTTGGGAGATGGAGCCCCACGTTGAGCCCCCACAGGAGGCAAGCGCTCGGTGGGGAATCTGCTGGGATTCTCTGTCCTTCCCCGCCCCTTTGGCTCTCTCTAATACGCAAATCTTAGAATCTTCAAAAAGGTGAACAATGGGACACCTGGGTGGCTCAGTTGGTTAAGCATCTGCCTTGGGCCCAGGTCATGATCCTAGGGTTTTGGGATTGAGCCCACCATGGGGGCTTCCTGCTCTTCTCTCTACTGCTGCCTGCCGCTACCCATGCTGGTGCGCTCTCTCTCAAATAAATTAAAAAATAAAAAGGTAAACATGGCCACCACCTGGCTTAGTAGTTATTTCACCTTTACTTTAAAACATGTTCACATTCAACACTGTTTCAGAGGCATTTTAACATTTATAGTAAGGTTATCTTAAAGGGTTTCTGTATCAATTTTTATTTTGTGTTGAAAAGCATATCACAGGAAATCTTAAACACTGTCATCCCAATAATAGCAAAAATGAATAATGGTGATAATTCACCACATGATATTTTAGATTTTAAAGGTAAACATTTTTTTTTTTTTCACCAAACCATTTTAACCTACAGGGAATTGCTAGGTAGCAGTTTTAGATTCTTATTTGGTACTAGATTTTTGGAATTCAGTGGTGAGCAGTACCGTTAGCTGGCCTCCCATCTCTTGGAGCTTGCCGTGTGGTATAGAAGACAAGTGGTCACATCTTAATGTAAAATTGCAGCTGTCAGAAGCAGCTCTAAAGCAGTAACTCACACACTTTGGGTTCAGGAACCTTTACAAAACTACTGAGAACCCTAAATATGGATTATATCATTTAGCAATTTAGAAATTAAATGTTACAATTTTTAAAATATTTAACAATGATCCTGTTATGTTACTATAACATTTGTATGAAAAATAACTCCCACTAATCTTAGTAAGAATGTCATTGTTTTCATTTTTGCACATCTCCATAGTCTGACTTAACACAGCTGGATTCCCGTACATGCCTCTGCATTCAGTGTTGTGCAATATGTTGTTTTGTTTGAAATACATGAAGAAAATCTGACTTCGCATGGAATTGTCACTGAGAAAAGAAGTACTCTAGGGATCCCCAGAAAACTTACGGGCTTTCAGGGGTCCACTGAAATGTTGGGAAGAGCTGCTTTAAGGATAGTACTCTGCATTTATTTTGAGGGAATACATGGCCTACTGTAACAGGAGGTGTGGTTCATTGAAGCTTTGGTAGCCTTACATAGAACAGCTTTCTTACCTGTATACATAAAATGTATATCTTTGAAGTTAGATCTAATTATCAGCCATCCAAACAATTTAAGAACAGGTATCATTATCTTGATATCAGCAAAGTTAAATGGTACAATGCAAAACAAATTTAGGTCACAGTTTTGCAGCAAACACTGGGCAGTTTTCTGGCATGGGTTTTGTTCAAACAAACAAAAAAAAAACTACTTTGGATCAATATTTAGACATTCTGCAGTTTTACATTATCTTTATTCACACACATTTTCTAATGTTAATATACTTAATATACACAATTTGTGTCCCACTGAATGGTGCCAAAATTCTTCACTTTAGTTCTGGGGCCCTCCAAGGGCATTTACAGCTTTCTGATTGCAATGGTGTGGCAAAAACAATCCCTGCCCCCCAAATCTAAAATCCTTCAAATGATAAATTGCTTACCTGGTTTCTTTGTACAGACTGGAACTTGCAGAGGCAGATCCTGCTTAATAGCATTGAGAAGTTAACTATGCACCAGTCCTTTTTGTAAACTCTCTTCGCCATTGAATAAGAAAATTATGTACTTTTCCTTTCAAAAGTCTACAAGTTGCTTATTAAGATCATTTTTTTTTTCTCCACATAGTCCTACCTATTAGTGCATTGTGTCATTGGTGGTTTCCGTTGCTTTCTTGGTGGCCAAACTGTCACAAATATTAAACTCTAAAAATCCTAAATAACAACAACAGCAATAACTACTTTCCCCATCCACAGTGGTGGAGTGGGGTGGGGAGAGAAAATTCTATTTACAAGTATATTAATAAATGGTGGTTGGGTAAAATGGACTTTCACAAGTTATGCTTTTAGTGGTACAGAGAGAATCAGTGGCATTATTCAGAACCTGCTTTATGCCCAATTGTGAGAACTCTAGACTTCAAAGTTAAGTGTAAATAAAGTTTTGTTTTATATTTGATGAGTTATAGAAGTACCTGGTTTAAAAGGTCAAGTAAGTCTGTAAGGTTTATAACAACAACCCAACACAGTGTTTGCACTATTCTTTTCTCCAGAGGTAACTATTTTTGATTCTTTTAGCCATTTCTTAGGATGTTTGCCTTCATATTTGTAACATGGTATTTACTAAAAAAAAAAAAAAAAAAAAAAAAAGGTTGCAAAAGCTATTAATGTCTTACTGTGGAAGATAAGTGTTTAACCCTCACCAGCCAACCCTGCCTTTCTCCACCTCTGCCTTCTTTTTGTTCAAGTCCATATTTAAATTTCACATTATTTCAATTTTGTAAATATTCATAACTGAACCATGAAATACAATATAGTTATATATTTTTAATATAATTTTTATTTTTCCTATGGTTATTTGCTTTTTCATTTATTTTTCTGTGTATCATTTATCCCACCTAAATTTTATTTAAAAACAATTCACAGATGTGTAAACACAAAATGGAGCTAAAACTTTGGAATCAACATATTTACAGATATATTGGATATAGGAAAACAAATAATTTCCTTAGCTATATTTTATAAACTTACAGAAAAAAATGTGTAGCATTTAGACTACAGTGCCAAAGAAATGACTATCTGAAACAACTACATTTACACATACATTTTGTAAATTAAAATCACAAGTAGTAGCTTATATGATTAATTTTGTTCATCTCCATTAAAGACATTGTATCCCTCTGATTTAATTAGCTCAATTTTTTTTGAGTCCTGAAAAAATACATCTTTAATTTTGCCTACAAAAGCTCTTTTAAAAATCTCTCGAGTCACTTTATTTACCTTTTGGCCATATTCAAAGCCCCCTAGATAACTAATGCCATCATAGTTTAGAGCAACAAATTTTTTGTGGGGGTCAATATCCTCAGAGATGACTAGATTGTCATCTAGGTAGGCCTTAATAAGAGTCTGATTTTGAATTACTCTTACATGGTACCATTTGTTATGACAGAATGTGCCATTGTTATAGGTCATAGGCACAGAAATGCTTTCTCCTAAATTAACTGCTATTTTCAAGGACTGATTATGGAGACCAATTGCCAGAAAATCATTTTCTTCATTTTCTTCATTTTGAGCTTTTCCTATCCATACAATTAAGCCTTCTGTTTCAGTAGTACTGAAATTTAAGGATATAGTAGTGAACTGAAGGTTTCTCCTTCTGTAATCTGGATCAATGTATTTAATATAAGAATTACCCATAAATTTTGCAGTTGAAAATGAAGTTTTGTTTTCACAATACTTTCCCACCCAACCCAAAGCACACAAACAAGTGTAAGAATATGACTCATCAGGTATACATAGAGATTGGTGAAGACAAAGATTATTCAAACAATACACAGACCGGTCACATGTATTTCCAGCCCAATGTGGCAAACATCTGCAAGAAAAAGTTGTGCCATTTACTACACATGCACCCCTATTTCTGCACACATTATACCCACAGGGTGTCCCATCACAGTCACCTACATTTGAACCTCCTTTTGCTCCTAATTCAGTTAGTTGTAATACTTGATTATTTATAATAACTTCTCGAACACAACCATGAAAACCTATAGGTTCACTTGCTATTGACATAGGATTTACAAGATTTAAGGATGACACTCCCCCAATATAGAAGTCAGTATTTGTGTCCAGGGAGCTCATTTTAGCATTGGCTTTTTCCGTTACATTTATCCCATCCAGATCCAGGTAGCCTTCCGCACCAACTCTTCCTGCTTTAATCACATGCCAAGTACTTCCATCCGTAGTTACTTTTTGGAGAGTTTCTAGAATGATAGTTCTGTCACCAAGGTTGTAGCGAAATTGAACAGAACCATTTACTAAGGAGATACATAAAAAATCACCTATTGAGAAAGAAAACAAGTTAATTAGTAACGGTAAAATGTTGCTCCATTAAAAACTCGTGCCCTTTGGCCATTTGAGTAAGCTTTGGTTTTGGGGGAAAAAAAGCAATAGTCTTGATCACAATAATGTTAGAGAATTTTGTTTCCATTTACAGATAAAAATATATCTGTATATATTCGTACATACATCTTGTATTATTCAGGAATTGGCCACGTAAGCTTTTCCTAGTTGTAAATATTTCACACTGAATGAATGTATTGTGGTTCTTCAGTTAAAGTGAGGCTTTCCTTTAACGATTTTATATAGTTAAGGATGAACGTGTAAAAAGTAACTTAGATGTGTTACTCCAAGCTGCTGATTCTGTTTTTGAGATTGAAGAAGTAAGCACGAGGATTAAGAGCAGTTAATTCTGGTGCTATAACACCTCTTTCAGTGTATGCTCCCCAAAGTTTCAGCCATGTCCTCCACGTCACGTTCCATCTACGACACAAATCCTTAGTTGAGATCACCGCTTGGATGTTTTAAAGGCACATCAAACTCCAAAGTTCATATTTCAATTTGTGAACTTCCTCCCACACACCTGGCATCTTCTGGTCTTTCCAAACCCAGTGAGTCACTCCCTTGTCCTCCAGTTCTTCAAACCAAAAATTTAGGTTTGATCCTCAATTCCATATATTTTTTTGTTGTTGTTCCACAATAATCAGTTTATCAAAGCCAGGTCTCTAATGAAACATTTATCAGCATTTGGTTCACTGTAAACCTCTTACTCTGTCTGCTTACGCCACCTTCATTAGTTTTACTGTCCTCTCCAGCGTAATTGATTGCTAGAGCCTCCTCACTTCCTTTCTATTGATTTTAGCATCGACACTGAAGCTAAAATGATCTTTTCAAATGAAAAGATCTGGTCATTATACCACCTTTTAATGGCATTCATTGCTGTTGAGATAAGAGCCCCAAATCCTTAACATGTATAGAACCTCAGTGGGTCCCTTGCCCCTTTCTCGAGGTTTACCTGGAGTGTATTCTCCGCTCTTCCTCTAATCCCTTTACTCCAGCAACACTGACCTTGTTCTTGCCTCAGAATCTTTGCATATGTTGTTTTCTTTTTTCTGGGAATACTCCCTCAAGTCCCCATTCCGTCTCACCTAGGTGACTACTACCCTTCAGATCAGAGTTTAAATGCCACTTCCTCAGAGAAGTGTTCCTAGATTCCCCCAGAGTCGGTCAGGTTTGTTTCTATTAGTTCTTTAATTGCACCATGATTCCCTCCTTCACAATATAAAATTGTATTGTCATCTGTGAACAAATCTGAACAAATACGATCCAGCATATGTATGAAATTGCAGTGAGGCATTCAGATGAACTTGGTGCCTAGTAAAGAATGCAGCCCTTCAATGTAAGACTGTTTTAAGAGGTTAGCAAACTATAGAGATACCTTCCTCAAAATAGCATTTTTTTTTCTAACATTTCACAACCATAGTTTCTTTTCTTATCCAAGGAGATTTCTTGGCACATGCTACTCTTCCTTTTTTTCTTGGGCAGTGCCACACTCCTTCACTCCCCTCCTACAAATAGTGTCCATTATTCTATTCATCCTTGTGGTCCACTTCAGACCATTATTCTAGGACAGTTGGGAGACCTAGCAATTCTACAGTCCTACACTTATGATTTCTGCTTGAGAAAACTATATGATTCCATGCAAAATGTGGGTCTCTTAATGATTTTTCTTACAGAGAATTTCTAGTGAATATAATCTGTCATTACATCTGTGATTATTTGATTAACAGCTGCCTCAGCCTCTAGTTGGTAAACTTCATGAGAATAGGGTCTGTGTCTGATTTGGCCCAACAGTTATCTCCAATACCTAGCATAGTACCTGGCACATAATTAGATGCTAAATAAACAACTGTTGAATTAAGGAATCACCTTTGTGGAGCACCTGGGTGGTTCAGTGGATTAAAGCCTCTGCCTTCAGCTCAGGTCATAATCCCAGGGTCCTGGGATTGAGCCCCACATCGTGCTCTCTGCTCAGCGGGGAGCCTGCTTCCCACCACCCCCATCTGCCTCTCTGCCTACTTATGATCTCTGTCAAATAAATAAATACAATCTTAAAAAAATTCATCTTTGTATAGTTGTGGGGTGAGATGATGCAGAGTATTTCTCAAATACTAGCTTGAAGCTGAAAGCAAGAAATATAACCTCTTTATCCTATAATGATGTACAAATTTTAAAAAATCCTAGAAAAGGAAGAAATTCACTTTATTCATCTATTTTCTAACATGAATAATATTTTGAGTCTAAAGAGAGAGAAGCAGCATTTGCAGACTTTTAATATGAAAGAAAAATGTGGACTGAATCATCTAAATTTTGTACCATAAGAAACTAGAACAATGAAACATAATTGATACTAAGTTTTAAAAATGTATAACACTCTGAATATACTTGTGACTATAAGTGGACACAAACAAATCTTCACAGTATTATGGAAGAAGTTTCTCTTGCTACTTGTGTCGTAGAGTGTCCTGTAGTAAACAGTGTTACAGTGAAGGGCTACAATGGAATATAAAATATCTAAAAAATGATTAGGAAAGCTAAAGATGTGATCTATAATATCACTGGTTAAGTTGTCAACTCTAAGAGCAAAGAGAATGCTTTTTTTTTTTTTAAAGATTTATTTATTGGACAGAGAGATCACAAGTAGGCAGAGAGGCAGGCAGAGAGAGAGGAGGAAGCAGACTCCCTGCTGAGCAAAGAGCCCAATGCGGGGCTCCATCCCAGGACCCTGGGATCACGACCTGAGGTGAAGGCAGAGGCTTTAACCCACTGAGCCACCCAGGCGCCCCAAGGATGGCTTACTTTAACAGTTTTGTGGGTATGTTCTTGTCTTGCGGTGAACTGACCCCCCAAAAAGTGTTTTTCTTTTCCCCTCTGTGTCCTTGGAAACTAAAATTGCTGTTGTAAGTGTATTGGCAGATTTTGTTATGCAAATCTTTATTTTAGTAGTCTAGAACATGGGTCATTGCTGTAGTCATGGGTCATGAGTACAGACTGCCATTAGGGTAAGTATATGTTAGAAGTTGACCACAAGTGGATAGTACTTCTAAGAAACTGAGGTCATAAATGGAATGAATGTCATAAATAATTCACCTTGGCTATTTAATGCCTATTCAACCATGTCTAGGACCCTCCCTCCCTCATCTGTGCTGCCATTGCCTCCACCCCTCACCTTCCACCCCAACCATGCATCAGAGATCAAAGCAACCTTTTAGGACCTCACATTTGTGAAGGGACTATAGAAGAAGTATATTAGGGAAATTTTATATACTTGATCTCCCTAACAGGAAAGTGAAGGTAATATTAATTTACTTATCTTTTATTATTTGTTTGAGTATTTTTAATGTTACATTGTGGATGACCAGGCTTTTTTAAAAACACATTTTGTGAATTCAGGCTGTCTGTGATTATATGTGCTTAATATAGTATTGGTAACTTTTATGTATCAAAACACTTTAAGGTATGAAATAGTTAACAGCAATGGATGAACAGGTGCCAAGGGTATATTTCTTTAAAATCTCTTTCCAAAATCAAAGATCTCAAATCAATGAAGATAATTTTGAAATTATCATTTTGTTTTAAATTTTATATTATTTGAGATTATTAAAATTATTAACCTCTACAGAGATAAGAGATACCTTATAAGCTGTGAAATTTAGGCTTTTCACATATGAAAACCTATTTGGTTGCTGATACCAATTTATTTTTTTACATTGTGTATTTAGTGGGCATTTTTTTAGGAGAAGCTCCTCTCAGCAGAGAATCAGAGGGCTCAGTTAACGTTTACATCAGACATAACTCTTAAAGAAGGTACAAAGTATGAAAACATCACTTGTATTTTATGCAACTGTAAATAAATGCAATATACTTTACCACTTCATTACATCATCTGAACACTAATAAATAAATAAATAAATAAATGCTTTTCATCTGATAAATACCTTTAGATTAATCTGAGTCCGGGAATGTGAAGCTTAGATTTTTAATATTTTAGAGTTTTCATGATTCCCTTACTTAAGTGTCAGATGCAGCACCAACCATGACATGAAACTGATATATCTGTTTTCATCTCTCTTTGTAAACAGTGTCTGAGGCAGGAAAAAGGAAAATCTTGACTGACATGAAGTGCCATTTAATAACAAATGTAAGAAAAATGTGCTTTTGGACTCCTATGTATATTAATGTGTATGAGCTTTTAATTAACATACATAAACATAAATATGTATCTAGTGTACTAATTATAAAACTACATTATGACAGTCTTTGCCAGTACAGTGCCAAATATATTCTGATTTTATGCCCTTAACCATACAAAGGTTAATCCTGAATTTTTTAATGGGAAACATAACTAAAGTTGATTTTTTAATGTCTCTTGATTTAGAAGTAGAAAGTTTGTGGACAATTCTTTTATTTGACATTTTCACAGGGAGATTTAATCATAAATTTAAAATGAAATAGAAAATCTCAGGAAAACAAATCTCTTCTAAGATATATTTTGTAGCACAATCATGTTATCTTTTTTCTTTAAGATTATCTTTTCTCTTTGAAATTATTTTGAAGGTATTTCACCTTCAAAATAATTGAGATGGAAACACTTTAGTCTAATTCTCTGATATTCTAATCATTTAGCAGCATATTAAGACACATTCAAAAGAGGTACTTAGATTAGCTTGTGAAAATCAGGGTATCATTTGTGTTGGCTGTGGAAAACAAAAACTGATTTAATTATTTCCCAATACTAAAATTTCATTTTCTGAGAAACAAGATGAAAGAAAAGCCAAATGTAAAATTTAAAAATATTTTTCAATAGAAATGTAACTATAAATGCAGATGTCTTCATCAAAATTCTGGAGAAAGATATATGAAAATGAAAATCAACAGTAAAGTAATAAAAACTAAAAAACAATTTTTTAAACTGCAACATACTACATGGATACTTTTATTCCATATTATTCTGCAATAATTGTGCTAGTTTTATAGTTAATATTTTTACAAACATATTTTGGAATGTGAATCCTAGGTTTACTATGTAGATAACATGTTGAATAACTTAAAGAAAATTTTTGGAGCTATAAATGTGGATGGATTTACTGGAAATATATCAATCGTGACTTCCTTTCATTTATTTCTTATATACATATTTTGTTCCTTTTGACATAAAACTATTATACTTGGCTTTAACCTCTTTTGTGATGGGATTGTTATGCAGTTGAGAATATACTATATTTGGTTTTTGCTAACTTTAATTCTAAAACTCTTGCTATTTTATTGAAATTTATAGTTAGTCAGTTCATAAACATACACTTGCAGTGATAACAGAACATATAAGTATCAAGTATTTACATATTTTATAGGCTCAGTGACTTAAAAAAATAAAAATACTCCATTACACATTACTTAAAAGACTACTGGGAATATGTTAGGGTCCCAATTCCCCCCACCATAAACATCCTGCCAGCTTTACCTGATTGCGCTTTTAAGTGTTGTGCAACATAAAATAAGATGCCGTCTGCAGAAAGAGGCTGAAACTGCAATTGAATATGTGTCTTTTTTCGAATACGGAAGGAAGCAAAAGACATCCAGGATAATTCATGGCTTCTGAAAGATGGATCACTTATAGAAAAAACTAAAAAAACAAAAACATGAGTTAAAAAAGTCAGTATGGCTGATAAATACAGTAAAGTTACATGATTTTATCATTTAAGAACTTATCTTAATTTAACTTTCAAGAGTTATTCCTTGCTAAATACATTGAACCATGGTAATAAATCTGTTCTAATCCCACTAACTGCAGGCTTTTTATAGTGGAGCCAATTATTGAAAAGCCGCCTATTACTTGTGATAACTATGCTCCTTTTTGCTGGTGCTGTGTGCCACAGATCCTCTAGATTATATTATATAATCCTCTAGATTATATTATAGAGAGGCATAGATGCATAGATTTTGAGAGTTTTATTCTTATCTCAAGAAATAGAAATTCTCGGGAATGCCTTGCATTAATAATGCTTTAAAAAAAATGATTCCGGGGCACCTAGGTGGCTCAGTGAGTTAAAGCCTCTGCCTTCGGCTCAGGTCATGATCCCAGGGTCCTGGGATTGAGCCCCACATCAGGCTCTCTGCTCAGCAGGGAGCCTGCTTCCTCCTCTCTCTCTGCCTGACTCTCTGCCTACTTGTGATCTCTGTCATATAAATAAATAAAATCTTTAAAAAAAAAAAGTTACTTTAAAAAAATAAAATAAAGGGACGCCTGGGTGGCTCAGTTGGTTGGGCAGCTGCCTTCGTTTACTGAGCCACCTGGGCGCCCTCTATTTTTTTTTTTTTTTTTAAAAGGAAAGCCTGATCCTAGCTCCCCCAGAACTGAAGCTGATGCTTTGGAGAGCACTCTATTTTCAGTAGACTTGGTACATGTGGGTGTCTGTGCTGGTCTTCTGAGGGAGAAACTCACTGAGCTGGCTCACAGTCAGACCTGCCCTAGTAAAGATGACCCTGCTGGAAGTCCGAGAGTGGGGTTTGGTGTTAAGTGACCCCAGCCTCCACTGGAGGTGCTGTGTTTCTCTCTGAAGTCCAACAATGCCTGTGTGTTGGGGTGGGGGGAATAGAGAAGGTAGTGGAGTGTGGAAGATGGCATCACCCACTTTCTTATCCCTGAGGAAGGGGACTCATGGCTGCTGCCATTCAGGAGGCCCTCATGGAAGAATGAAAAAAAATCTCCCCTCCCAGGGGATCCCCACACCATGGCATCTTGCACAAACCCTACATGCTGCTCTCTCTTCCACTCTCTCCCTGACTTTTCTCCATGAAAAGGGCTCCCTCCCCTTCACAGCACTGTAGCTCTTCTCTCCCCCAATTCACGTCTCCAAACTTACATCTGCCATGTTCTCTCTGTCCAATCGTGCAGATTGTTTTCTTAATCCTCAGACTGATTTCCTAGTTATTCAAAAATGATTTGATGTTGATTTAGCTGCAATCGAGAGGGTTTCCAGGGTTTCCCTACTATCCTGCCAACTTAACTTCTTCCCATGACCTTGACATAGTTGAAGAATATTTTCCTCTTCTGTTATTTTTTTTAAAAGACTGGTTTATTTATTTTAGAGAGAGAGAGTGCGCATGTGAGTTGGAGGAAGTGCAGAGGGAGAGGGAGAGAATCTTAAGCAGACTCCCAGGTGAGCAGGAAGCCTGACATGGGGCATGATTCCATGACCCTGAGATCACAACCTGAGCTGAAACCAAGAGTTGGATGCTCAACTGTCACCCAGGTTTCCCCCTTCTCTTCTTTTTGAAAATAATATTCATCATTTTGGGTTTGGCTGGTATTACTTCATAATTAGATTCAGGTTATGCCTGCTTGGCTGAAATACATCATAGATGATGATGAGTTCTTCTCAAGGTTTCACATATGGAGACACACGATATCTTTCTGTTCCTCATTGGTGAAGTTAACTTGATTACCTTGGTCATGGTGTTGACCACTTTTTTTCCTACTGTATAATATTCCATTGTATAATTGTGGCTTTATTTTTTTCTTGCAATTTGTATGCAGTCGGTGGGGAGATACTGTGAGACCATGTATTATCTGCTATTCATCAAAACTACCCCCTAGATTTAACATCCACTGATGATTCTAGCCCAAGTAAGTCCTTACTTGGATGCAAAATGATAATTTTCCAGCCCTACCAGTCTCTCCACAATTATGGCCTGGGTACTGTAGCTTCTCAATAGGCCTCTAGAATTCTCACAGAGGTATGATGGTCCATTTGTTGTTAACTTGGCGTCTGTTGAGGGAAGGAGAGCATGTAGCTTCCTATTTAGCCACCTTATTAACCTACTTCTCTGCTTTTAGTGCATTCATTTCTCTTAGAACCTAAAGCTCTGCAAGATTTTCCTCCTGTGTCAAAAACTTCATCACCTCCCTATCTTGGATGCAGCAACTTCATTTTTTTTTTTAATTTTCTTTTTAAAAATTTTTATTTATTTGAGAAAGAGAGAGAAAGAGAGAGTGTGTGCATGAACAGGGAGGGGGCAGAGGCAGAGAGGGAGGGAGAAGCAGACTCCCAGCTATGCAGGGAGCCTGAAACAGGGCTTGGACCCAGGACCTTGAGATCATGACCTAAACCAAAGGCAGACACTTAACTAACCGTACTACCCAGGTGTCCCTCCACCCCTTTTTAAACACACCTCTAATCACTAAAATTGAACAAGTCCCACTAAAGGTTGTTTTACTACCAAGTGCTTTTGTTTTTAAGGATGACCTTAAGATTTCTAAAATAGATTAATTCCCAGAACACTGATTCTTAATGTTGGACTCAAAGTATGGACTACTTAATAAACAGGTAGTTCTCAGTCTCCACATCATATAAGGGTATGAGGTTAAATAGATATTCCTCACTTATGCACATCTGCTGTGTTCTCAACAAATTATAGATTCAGGGCTATCCATTTTATACTTTCAATCTCATTATATTTAATGCAAAAGATTTTGATTTTAACCACAGCTCTTCTACTGTACCACAGCTATGTTTTATTCAATTAGTAAAGACGATGAAATAAAAATAATTTAAGACTTTTTGTGGTATTTATTAATTCATTTTTTGCCTTTAAGGTCTATGGGTAAGTGCATATAACTTCAATGTAGATTCTTAACGTGTTAGGATCTAATGGATAGAAGTAACTTTTTTTCCACCCTTAACTATGTGAAGTCTTAAGTAATTATCTTTCCATTTCAACTTAAGCAGGTGGACAAATTTTAGGTTAACTAAGTATATACCTTGTTATTATAGCAAAAATGGAAGCTAAACATCCTTTCTCTTTGTTGGATTTTTACGAAAGTCTACTGGGAGTGGTGTGAATGAGCAATTGAACCTGTTGGCTAATTGCTAACAGAAGGAATGGTTAAGTATCAATTATAAAAAAAAAAAAATTATCCCTTTAGGCAGACTTTCTTTAACACCCATATGGATAATGCTGAAAAACACTAATTGTTTAACTCATTTAGTTATTTGGGTGGTGATTTGGTTCTAAATGATCTTTGGAGGCCCATGAAGATGGAGTGTTGCTTAAAAATTAAGTATTCTATAAAATCACAAGATTGTTTTATGATACTTAGTGACATCTGGTGATTCCTGCTATCAAAATCTAGGATGAGGTGTTCTACTCCTTGTTTTATGGAGCAGAATTTGAACTGAGGCCAAGTTAAACTTTCTAATTTTCACACAAAAACATCAGCTTTGTCACTTATAAATCTGAAAAATAAAGCTTTAAAATGAGAAAAAATGTGTAATAACATATAATTCAATTAATAACCATGATACCTAGATTTTTTATAAGGATCTTAATTTTTAATTTTTTGCTATGCCTTAACTATCAGAAACTTAGCTGACACAATTCATATCCAAAGTAATGGTTTAAAGAAAATGTTAAATAATTATTTGTCAGGACTACTGACACAATATGCCACATCATTAGAAATCTACTTTATTCAGTTAGCTTTGACATAATTACATGGAACTATGACTTTATATTATGTCCTTAGCCTTTAGTGTGTGTCAGTATGAGAAAAGACAATATACATAATGTCTCTTCATTTTCTAGAAAACTGTCATCAATTATATATATTGTTGTTTAATTTCGCTTTTTATTTTTTTAAGATTTTATTTATTTTTTTGACAGAACAGAGATCACAAGTAGGCAGAGAGGCAGGCAGAGAGAGAGGAGGAAGCAGGCTCCCCGCTGAGCAGAGAGCCCGATGTGGGACTCGATCCCAGGCCCCTGGGATCATGACCTGAGCTGAAGGCAGAGGCTTTAACCCACTGAGCCACCCAGGCGCCCCTAATTTTGCTTTTTAAAAGAATTGGAGCTTGATCAAAATATTTTCATAGAGTTCAGTGCCATGACACAATTCTGTGTCCTTGATGTGATGACTGGTATGCTTTCTTCTATTAGGTAATA
Organism: Mustela putorius furo; assembly: GCF_011764305.1. Lineage (NCBI taxonomy): Eukaryota > Metazoa > Chordata > Mammalia > Carnivora > Mustelidae > Mustela > Mustela putorius. The sequence goes on along the minus strand of NW_025422112.1, from coordinate 717,932 downwards.
GTAGCGTAGGTAGCAACCTTTGTATTTTATGTTTTGCTTTGATTTCCAGGAATCCTAAAGCTAATTTTACATTGAGTTGCATGCTGTGTTTTAGACTTCGTTTTGTCTCACATTGCTTGGCGCGCCCTTCTTGTTCCTCTCCATACCTCCTCCTCCTCCTCTTCCCTCTTTTCTTTCCCTGAGAGAAGGCCACATTTTATCTTTCTACCACTATCTCAGCTACTTTTCAAATATATGTATTTTCTTACTCTAAGCTCTTCCTTATGCTTCTTGGAGTGTCATAAATAATAAAGTCAGCCATTTAGTCAGGTACCTTGTGTAGGCAGGTTTATGGTTGTTTCAGTAGTCCCAAAGGCGTATTAACAAAAGGTCTGGGAGATTATATTGATTATATGCACACTCTACCCACGTTTTTGTTTTTTTTTAAAGATTTATTTATTTATTTGACTGACAGAGATCGCAAGTAGGCAGAGAGGCAGACAGAGAGAGAGGAGGAAGCAGGCTCCCTGCTGAGCCGAGAGCCCGATGTGGGGCTCTATCCCAGGACCCTGGGATCATGACCCAAGCCGAAAGCAGAGGCTTTAACCCACTGAGCCACCCAGGCGCCCCGCTACCCACATTTTAAACCTTGAATAATCATCATCCACTTTACAAATGTTAATGGAACACCATTTATGTGAAAGGCACACCCTCCAGCTCAGTTTTTAATCCATTGTGCCTTACACTGGTCTCTTCCTTTCTTTTCTCAGAGGTATTGTAATAATTTAGGCTCTCTGGGATGAGTTTCTTTTTCAGATGAGGAAGTTTACTCACATTTGCAAGTGCAACCTTCTGTTCTTCTGCATGCTTTTCTATAGGGCTCTCACTCAGGAAAGCTACGTTACCACCCCAATATGAGTCTATCCAAATCTTACCTATGTATTGATACCTAACATAATTCCATTGTTTTACACTGCCTGTTCAGGCCTCAGTAGTGGGAAATAATGCACATATGGTGTCATTGTTTGGCAATTAAAGCAGTCAATTTTTTCCTCTTTTCTCCAAATTGTGATTTAAATTATATATTTTGATTTGATTTTCAGAGACTTTTGCTTGGTCTCCATTTAAATCATTGGCTCTTTGAAAGGAGGGACAACCTTATCTGATAGTGCTTTGGATCTCTTCATGTGGCCTCGGTGGCTTCTCAATAAATGCTTTCAAAATCATTTAATAATCAGTTATACTTCAATAGAGAATGAGTTTTTGAAAAAAAAAATTTATTTGGCTATTTTGAAAAGTTTGTCTACCATGTTGACCATAATGGTTTGAAATGTTTTTAAACATCTTTTATACAATAAAACTACTATCTTTTCAAACTAGGAGGTTTAAAATATTTTAACTTAAGAATCTATTTTAAACTAACCCATATTTTAAAAATGAAACAGATCAAAATGTCTATGTGGATCTGTCTGCATTTAACACAATGTAATCTAATACCGTGTTCTTCTTTTTGGCGGGGGGCGGTCGCTGATTATTTCTGGAGCTCTGCTTGTGTGCCAGGCACTGTGCTGGCCTCTTGACTTCAGTGACTCCCTATCATAACTTTATGAGGCTGTGTTAGGAGACTCTTAGCCAATTCTGCCTCTCAGACCAGATAGATGGCTTTCTGACCATTTGCCATGCCATATTCCTTGGTCACTAGAATAGTGTGGTATAGGAATGTTTGCTTTTTACATTTTTCCTAACATAAATTACACAGATTTTAACAAAAGAAAATGAAATGATATTTTACAATCTTTATGTCTTTCATGATCATGAAACTTGTAGTTTGCTTGTCACTTTTCAATATTGCTATTAGAAACTAGAGGGCGTCTCTTGCTTAGTTCCCCAAATTTGAAAGTAAAGTTTGTGGTTGGTTCTGATCACTATTATTCATCTCAGATTTAAAAGTGAACAAATCTGCCTCAGGTGAAAAGGCAACCACGTCCTGTCCATAGAAATTGACGGTAAGCAAACTTTTTTTTTCTCCCTCCCTTCCTTAGGTGGGGGACAGGGTTTACGTTTCAACATGTGAAACATTTCAAGGGAGGAAACAGTAGTAGAGAGCAGCAAATTTAATGTGAGTGTTTTTTGTTCGTTACTTAATGTTATCTTGAATAGAAAATAAAAAGGACTTCGTTGAAGAAAAACCTTTTATAGATGTCTGTCTCTTAAGAGTTTTTAACCGTTCCCTCACTAAATTAGTAATCATTAATTCAGGACTTGACAAAGAGAATGGACCCTCCTGGGATTTTGATCAAAAATTTCCCTAGAGATTTTGACATATTCTCTTTTTCACACTTGAGAAGCCTGATGTTCTGGAAAGTTACTTGCCTAAAGTCTAAGGTTAGGAAAAAGCAGTTGTGTCTGTTTCTTTCTACTAAGATTCACCTGCAACTTCTATTCTTTTAGATGCTTGAAAACCTTGATGTTCATATAAACCTTAGAATTGTTAGGTGTAATTCACTTTCTCACTGAGTTTCACCATTTATGATTTAGCAGGTTGTATTAAGGAACCCAGAAGGAAGACTAAAGAACTAAAATGTGTGTTCCTAGGTATGATAGCTAGTTCAAGTATTATAGAATTGTAGAGTTAGAGGATCTAGTACACATGTAACCACATCCTTACTAATTATCAAGATGGGATCGAAGGTAGGGGTACAAAAGGGGTAATAAAGACTAAAATTCACGGTTTTTTTATTTGTTTGTTGGTTTGTTTTCTATGAAGAAAGCTTTTGAAGTATATTCTCTATTCTCACATGGCTAAATGCACCTAGAAAGGAACATCTGAAAATGAGGCAAACATTCCTGAGATTGCCATCTGCAAGTGCTGTGGACCCTTTACTACCAGGAAAACCAAACATTTGGTAGGAAAGCACACCATGAGTCAGGAAGGTTTAAAGGACAGAATTCCTCCATTAGCCTAAATTAATTTCAAAGAAGCCTTGAGCTAGGTGGACCTAAATAAAGTATCCTTGGCATCAAGACTGTCACTTGAACATTTGCCTATTTCATTCAAAATGCCAGCACATGAATGGGTTTCTATACCTTAGGGAATGAGAAATGAATGGACAAAAATTGCACTAGGTATGGAAAGAATATAAGAAAAATGGAAACATTTTTAATATTTTCCCGGCCAAAAAGTTAAAAACACACATATTATAGAATCTTATTTGGCTAAATGTCAACAATATGCAATAACTAAAATTTAGTGGTATAAAAATATTCCAAGAAAAAAAACAATTTACCAATAATGTGGGAAAAATAAACCAAGAGGAGAGATTTATGATTCAGTAAAGGTTATATGTGTAGTTGTAAGCCATAGATTCTAACAGGAAATACAGCTACAACAGAAAAAAATCAAATGAACAAGCTTTGAGCATATGAGAAAAGAAACTGGGCATATTGTTTGTCTCACAAAATAATTGAAAACCAGAGTTCTGCTAGCAATAGAATATTTTAGTGACTAAACTGGATTGCAAAATATTTACCCTAACCTGTGATTTCTTTTTAGGTTAAGATCAATAGTCCTGTGAACTGTCAAACCCAGATGCTGTTGCTTGCTGACCACCCTTCTTTAGCTTCAGTTTAATTTTTAAAGCTGGGTTAGGGCCTTTGGATGTTTAAAAAACACACATCCGAACTGGTTCCTGGGCTAGACACTGTGAAGTTGTGGATTCGCACTTCTGGAACTAGGCTCAGATATTTGAGTCATTTTTGGTGCCTGTGCTGAAAGCCATCCAATTCAAGTGGTCTATTGATATCTTTCTCACACAGTACCATACCTCTGTGGAATTCCTAAGGAGTTTGGGGTGAGGCCACAGTGAGAAGAAAAGCTATGCTGACCAGGAATTCTCCTCTTGACCTTAAATGGATTTTTCTTTCTGTCAGCTACAGGTTAATGTTTTAAGGGACTTGAAAGATCATTTCCCCCCCATCAGTCAGACATCTTAAAAAGTAAGGGATAGACAAATCCAAATTTCACCACTTACATTGTAACGCTGGGATAGAAAATTTCCCCTAGCCACCCTCTCCTCAGATACAAACATGCACTTTAAAAATACTTAAGACTGGAACAAGGGCATTTAATTAACTGGTTCTGCATGCCACAGGCTGCGCAGGTTTCCACTTATTTCATGTGACTGGTAGTTTTCATATTTTGATTAACTATAAACAATACAGTGTCTTGGGAAACTTACTGGATTGGCAATATGAAGACTTAAATTCTCAGTCCCACTGACTCAGAGTTTTCATTTTTACCTCTTTCAAAGTAGAAGAATTGGGATTATGTGATTTTTAAGGTCCTTTTCAATCCTAGCCTTGGATGACTCATTTAATTACCAAGTTTAGTTTTGAAGTTATTTGAATTTTAATGATTATGCTGCCCTTTTATTAGGTGTCCCTAGATAACTGGAGAATGATGGTTGTTGATAAATATATTACCTCTACATTGTTAGTTCTTATGCTATATTTAGTTGTGGAACGGCTATTAAAAGGGTCTGCTAAGATCTAGAAATAGAGTGTTAGTAACTTATTGATGGTTGACTGTTTATATATATATATATATATATATATATATATATATACTGTTTATATTTATTAAAATTATTAAGCAACTGCTAATAATTGGATTGAGAATCCAGAGACTTGATTCTGAGGCTTTTGGCACACTAATTTCTCTGAGCATTAGTCTCCTCATGTATAAACTGATACTGTTGGACTAGGAGATGGTTGGTAATGTCCTATGGTTCTATACTCCTGGACCTCCCTATACCAAGATGTGTATTTAGTTCACAATACAGCTGAATTTTTTTATTAGGAGTGTTGGTCTGAGTTTGGGATCTTGAGAACAAGAGGAGAAAATAATACTTTATATTTTATAGTACTTTGTACTTAGTAAAGAATTTTTATATACATTACCTTCTATGACTTTTTTAAGATAGGAAAAATAATATTCTTTTAATAAGGGTTCTGGCAGTGAACAGATGGTATGCTCATATAGGGTAGTTTGAAGGTAAGGGAATGAAAAGGCCATTCCAAAGATGTGGGCAGGATTTAGGGAAACTACAGGATACAGGGTGTTGCCCTGGGGTTAGTCTCAACGGGGAGCTGTTTCTACTACTTAGCCTAAAGTTGGGGGTAGGTGAGGATCTCCCAACAGAAACTGTGTCCTCAGGTGAAGGTAAATTTTGGTGACCTAGTGGCAAGGAATCTAGGGAAATAAATACTCTGTCTTGCTCTCCTGTCGTCTGATCCCCTGTTGGTGACTTCCTTGGTTAAACTCAACTAGAGGCAGACTGAGGGAGAACCCACTGCTGCCATCCTCTGAGAGGACCCTGGGAGTACAGAGCAGCGGGGGAGGGGTGACAATAGAACTGGAAGGGTGGGGGCAGATGGAAAACAGGTGACACACTTACTATTGCTGCTTTCCAGGTAATGAAATAGTGGCTCAGAGAGTTAAAGGACACAGCAGAAAGGAAATCGCTGGTTAGCAGAAGCATCAGAATGCAAGTTTTCTGCTTCTTAGATTCCTGCTTACAGTCTTCACAGGCTTCTTATTTTGCGAGCATGAAATTAAAATTCTTTACCATGTTTTCCAAGACTATATGATCTGCCTTCTGCTTGCCTTTCCAAATTCATCTTATAATACCATCTCCCATTCTGAGAACACTGGCTGCCTTTCTCTCCCTCCAATTATGTAATACCGTTTTCCTGTTTCCAGGTTTAGCCTCTGCCTAGAGTACTTGTCCCACATGCCTTCACACATGGCTAATTCTCACTAGATGCCAGCTCAAATGTCCCTACTTACAGAGTCCTTTCCTGACCATCTCAACTAAAATGTACTCTTGCAGTGAGTTTTTATTTCCTCTTCCTCTTTATTTCCTTTCTGGCATTAACTCAATCTGTATTTTTCCTCACTGATTGGCGGATATGGTGTTTGCTTGCCTCCTCCTCTGGAGGCAGAGCAGCTGTCTGTCTTCTCATGTCTGTCTTCTTATCCCCGGCACTTGGTCTGGAACCACTAAAGAATCTTAATACATTAGTAAATACTCCCTACTGTAAGCAGTACTCCAAGGGAAGGAGAAAAGAACAAAGGTCACCAGGACTTGATTGTATTTGGAGGCAAGTGACACCCTTTCACCATCCCTGCCCTCTCTAGCGTCATCAGGTTTGCCAATCAATTGCATCTTGTTCTTGTCATTCAGAGATTATAAACACCAGTTTTGATTCTTATTGCGGGTGGGGCTTCTTTACAATAAAGATGGTCATTAAACTAGGTAAGTGTGAAAGCTGTAAGTCAGGGGTTCCATGTACTGTTAAATTAATGTTCCCTCTAAGACTTACGGTTTCTTGGAAGGAGGAAGTAAGAAAGAAGAAGGGAAAAGAGGACTTATTAGTTAGGCATTTGTGAGTTTAAGGATGCTGGTTATTCATTATTCATTGATTATTTATTGATAAAAATTCATTGATAATTTTTTTTAAGGATTTTATTTATTTATTTGACAGACAGAGATCACAAGTAGGCAGAGAGGCAGGCAGAGAGAGAGAGAGAGAGAGAGGGAAGCAGGCTTCCTGCGGAGCAGAGAGCCCGATGCGGGGCTCGATCCCAGGACCCTGAGATCATGACCTGAGCCGAAGGCAGCAGCCCAAACCACTGAGCCACCCAGGCACCCCTCATTGATAATTTTTATACCAGTTTATAAGTACAATAAAGGTGAACTGAACCACAGGCAGTTCTTCTGCATTGTAGGTGCCCATAACTGAGTAGAAATTATGAGGCATCATCGACAGTACTGCTTATGATGCAACTGGGAACAAGCTGTGTGGGAATAAGAAAAATGTAACCATTGGCAAGACACAAGGGTGCACTGTGGTCTGGTTTCAGAGGCCCAGGTGCTATCTGCTCTCTATTTTGTTTCTTAAATTGAATTTTAGTTCTATAGAACTATGAACTACTATGTTGAAAAATTGCAAAGTCAATGGATCACTGGAGATTTAAAAAAAGACTTAAAATTAGACTTAAAGTTTCTGTCATTTAGGATCAAACTCTTCATTATTTCTACTTCACCACAAACATGGTTAAGAGTCCTTAAAATCAACTTTAGTATAAAAATTATTATAGAAAATAACTTTCAATTGGGAATCTAAAACCTAGAGTCTCTTCCCCACATAATAATTTATCCCATCGAAACAATAGTATCTATGATATGAGTATTTATGACTTATTTTTTTAAATGAACCAAACTCCTATTATAGCATAGCAGGCTATATTGTTAGTTAACTTACTGTTCAGAATTCTGTGAGGATGACACAAGTTTTCTGGCAGCTTTTTTCATACTTTTTAGACTCTCCATGAAATAATTTTATTGCTGTCACTATTTATCTATCATTTTCTATCTATCAACCTACCTATCTATCATCTCTATCTGCCCTCTCCCAATCTATTTATATACATACCAGTATCATTTATTTATATACACACAAACACAATTCCAAACAAACTCTGGGTTAATCCCCCAGGTTTTCATCATTTGAGCTTTTAAGCTTCAAAAATCTAGCTTGCCCTGTTGTTACAGTAACCAGCTCTTATGTCAGATTATCCTATTATTTCTTTCAGGTTATAATAACTATCTTTTGGGGAGGTCCACTATCTTAGTAAAATTTTGAGTACTTTGTCGTTCACTACCGTCAAGAACTATTTCTTGAAAACTATTACAATCAGGTTTTATTATTTTAGAACCAGTAACTTGAAGTGTATACACCAGATATATATATATATATTTTTTTTTGCTGTGCACAGTATGGTGGGTGATAGAGATTCAACAACAATAAATGAAAACAGGCACAGTGACAGCCCTCATCTCTCTGACAGAGAACCCAGGAAGGCTTCCCTAAAGAAGCATGGTCTGAGTTAAAACCTGAAGGATTAATAAGTGTTAGCTGAGTGTGAAGGGGAAGATGAGAATATTACAGGCAGAGGAAAGAATATGAGGAAAAATCCCCATTCCAGGATGGAGTGTGGCACATTCCGGGAACTAAGAACTGCCATTTTTTAATGGCAAGATCTGTCTCTAAAGTCATTATGAAAACGACTGATTTCCTTATTAAGCCAGGCACAAAGTTCCATCTCATTATTTCATAGTCACACCTTATGACTTGATTAAAATTTCTGTCACTAAATCACTAGTATTTTAAAACTCCAATGTCTAAATCACTAGTATTTTAAAACGTCTAAATGTCTAAATCACTAGCATTTTATTTTTTTTCAAGATTTTATTTATTTATTTGACAGACAGAGATTACAGTGAGGCAGAAAGGTAGACAGAGAGAGAGGAGGAAGCAGGCTCCCTGCTGAGCAGAGAGCCTGATGTGGGGCTCGATTCCAGGACTCTGAGATCATGACCTGAGCCGAAGGCAGAGGCTTTAACCCACTGAGCCACCCAGGCACCCCATCACTAGCATTTTAAAACAATGTCACTAAATCACTATTAGTTTAAAACTCCAATGTCTTTCATTTATCAACACTTTTGACTTTTGGAGGAGAGTTAAACATACATAGAGTCTCAAAGATATAGGATAAAAAAATGTTTGCATTAGTGTATTTGATAAAGTGATCTGAGAGACCTTAAGTTTGTTCTTACCACACATATGAATATGATATAACAATAATCCCTGCAAATTACGTTAAGGTGTATCTAACCCAGTTGGTGATTGGCTCCTCTACTCCTTCTCCACCAGCCTCTGTTCCTGTGTAGGAGAAGTAGAGGCTAAAGCTTTATTTTCCAGGTGGTGGCTGAGGTGGGAGAGAGTAAATAGATCATCCAGTCTCAGGAACCCAGGAGATAGCAGGTAAAACTCCATGACCCCCTATTTTCTGGCTAAATCTCTTGAGATTCCTTAACCATGAGTTTCTTGGACTCCCTGACACACTGACCTGAACTCCCATTCAGCCCCAACACCCAGAATCATCCTTACCGATACTTAAACTGGAAAGGACAGCAGCCAGCAGGTGGCGGCAAACTGAAGTAGGAGCAGGACCCACTCGGACTGTGCCACTGGATGCTTGACTGGCTGGGCAGGTTCACTCAGGCCAGTCCATTAGCCTTAGCGTAACACAACTGTGTCTGTTACACAACTGAATTTTTAGGACTCTGAGCATGGTGTTTCAGAGGTCTTCTTTTACACGAAATTTACCGTGGTATTTAGAACTACACTAAATACGACAAAATGAAATATGAAGCATTGATTTTTGGAAGATGCCGAATTTGAGACATTCAACAGCATACGCTTCCCTGATTTTATCCATAGACTCATTTGACAATGTCCCCATTTAGACCTTGTGTTTGTCATCACTGTTCATCTTAGAGGTTCTCTTGCCCGAGGGTTCCTAGAGCTTTAGCAGTGGCTTGTGGCGTGATTGAGAAACGGTGTGAAGATGGCAGTGTTTCATTAACACTCTATCAACCTTGCCTATAAGGGCAGGAATAGGGGAAGGTGGTCAGGGAAGTTATAGGAGGGGATTAAAGCATAAATGTAACATGATTCTCGCTTGCCGTTTGGGGATGAAAGGCAGTAGAGAACCACATTCCTCCTCCTGCCGGTGTTAGCTGAGTGGTGGTCTATGAAGATGAGTTTATTCTATTAGGCTACAAGGAGCACAGCAGAGAAATGACTTTGGTCCATCCTGCTTATGATGGCTGGAACACTGGCCTCTTACACTCACTCCCTCTCACCCTGCAGTGTGCTTGTAATGTGGAGGAAATCCAGATCTTATGCCATTGAGGATTATTATATATTTTTCATTTTACTTTTCCAGAAGGAAAGTGACTTAATTTGTGAACAATCAAGAGTTGAAATTCTGCCTTACCTTGTTCACAGTAGATTCCAGTGGTTCCCAGAGGACAGTAACAGGTGTATCCATGGGGCAGTGAAACACAAGTTGCCCCTTTGCTACAGTTGTGTGGAGGGTCATGTTCAGGGTCACAGGTGGAGATGGTCTCTGTGCAGAATTCTCCTTTCCACCCAGGGGGACAATCACAGCTGTAGGGTGAGAAAGAAGGTCACATGGCTTGAACACTTGAACAGAGATCGGTATAAACTTGCTGATGTTAAGTTGGCAGTTGTGACCAAGGTTCCAAGATAGAAAAGATTCTGTACATCAAAGCAAACTGTGATTCAAACTACTAAGAGCCAAACGTTCAAAGGAAAGAGCCAAGAACTGATTACAGGATTACTGGACTCCACATAAAAAAAAATTAAAAAGGTTTAGTGCATGGAAATTGAAGGAGACTTTAGAGAATCATTTCTTTGGGCAAAACAGCATGGTAAGACCCTCTCCCTGCCTGACATCAAACACCAAGGTCGAGAGGCTGTTAACAAAGTCTCTGCCTCTTAAACTGGAGCCTACAGAAAGAAATTCAGCTTGAAATATGTTCCCTCACCTTGGTGAACACATAAGTCCAGCTCCTGGGGCTGGAAAAGGAGCTGGAAAAGGCAAATTGCCCCTCCAGAGACTAGGCAAATGGCAGTGAATCCCAGGGATGGGTTGTGGCCCTCTGAGTTGGGATCAGCTTGCAGACAAACAAAAGAGATCTTGCCCAGAGGGTATCTTGGTAGTTGAAGAAACCTCAGCAGCGAGAGGCAGTTAGTAAATGGCCAGGGCAGAATCTGAGAGATAAAGAGGACACCCTATTTTGAAAACAGACTGTGTCTGGATTTAGAGAGTGATATTGGGGGGAGCCTCACAGGAGAGCGATGGACCGACCCCCTAAATGTAGAGATGCCAGATAAAATGTAAGGAATTTAATTAACTTTGAATGTCAGATAGGCAATGAATAATTTTTCAGTCTGTCCCATGCAATGTTTGAATTTCAGATAAGCGACATTTGAGATATACTAAAAATTATCTGTTGTCTGTCTGGAATTCAAATTTATCTGGGTGTCCTGTATCCCCCCCCCGCCCCCTAAAACATCTGGAAACCTTACATACCAGGGGCACATGAGAGAAAAGGGTTAATTTTCATCCCTGCCAGGCCTAGGGGAACACTAAACCATTAGACAATGGTGCAAGTCAAGGAAGTCCATTCCAGGATGTGGTGTGTGGCACCGAGTCAGAAACCACCAGACTGGGATAAGACAGCAGTAGCAGATCACACACACCTCTTTTGGAGACCCTTTGTTCATGTGGTCAGCCCTGGCTGACTTTAAGCCAACAGTCATGGACAGTGAAGTGAACCCTCCGAAGGACTGAATGGAGAGTGTATTTGCAAATTCAAGTGTCTTAGCTAAGCTGGAGCAGAATATTCAATGGATCTCCCATGTTTCAGTCCAGGTCCAAGAAAAGGATGACTCCTAAGCAGGTTTAAAATGACAGCGAGAAACTAAAAGTAAATTTATTTTATGAATAGATCCATGAATCTGGGGTCAAACTGACTTGCCCTCAGCTTATTACTATGGCTTTTACTTAATGGCAAGCTGTAAACACAGATGACATTAACAGCGCGGCTGGAATTGTGGAAAAATCACTTAACAGTATAATTCCCAAAGTGAGCAAGTCAGGATAAGACCGGTAGAAAACAGAAGTATCTTCCGTTTTCTTTTTTCTTTATGCTGGAAGAATCCTCACAGTCTCTGACGATTGACGGCAGCTCACGCCGTCTACACTAGTGGATCACCCAGGACGTGACAATCTATGTCAGTATCAACATGTGGCCCTTTATACGCCACGTGGAGGGGAAACATATTTAACAACCTTTATGATTTTATAGAAACAACAGGTAAGACCTTCATAAAACTGGGATTAAACCCAAAGGAGAGAATCAAAATCACTTGTCACTTCCGATCACAGGAAGGCTGACATTTTTTGAGCACTTGGCAAGTATCTTTCCACTACTTCCTCTAAGCAAATTTTAACATTAAAAGCGCCGGTAAATTAGATATTTATATGTTAAAGAATGAAACTAGACTCCTATTTTAAGCACTTAAAAAAATTAACTCAAACCGGATTAAAGAATTAAATGTAAGTCCTGAAACTGTAAAACTCCTAGAAGAAAACAGGGTTTTCAGTTTTCCTTTTCTTAAAACATTATATAAATGTAGTGATATTACTGCCTTTCCTTCAGGATTATGTTTTTGGGATTCACCCATGCTGACGCACATAGCTGCTGCATTCATTGTCAATACTGCATAACCTGACGAACAGAAGTTCCTATCTTTTGTGTAGTTAAAATTTCAATGTTTTCTTTTATGGTTTGCATTTTTTAATGACTTATTCAAGAAGGCTTTCCCTACTTCGAGGTCAGAAAATTATTATTTTATGTTGTCTCCTCGAACTACTATTATTTTTATCTTTTACATTTAAGTCAATACATCGGAAATTATTTTTTGTGTTTGAGGTGGGGTCAGAGATCCAATTACAGTTTTCCACATGGATGACCAATAGTTTTAGTTTCCTTCACTGACGAGTTCATCCTTTTCCACTCGTGAGCTCTGTCCATGTGTGCCCTGTCCTGCGCCTCTCCATTCTGTTCCTTCAGTCTATCTGCTATTTTTAAAAAAATGTTTTAAAAATTTACTTGACAGACAGAGATCACAAGTAGCCAGAGAGGCAGTCAGAGAGAGGGGAGGAAGCAGGCTCCCTGCTGAGCAGAGATCCCAATGCAGAGCTCGATCCCAGGACCCTGAGATCACGACCTGAGCTGAAGGCAGAGGCTTTAACTCACTGAGCCACCCAGGCACCCCCCTTCAGTCCATCTGCCTCACCTTGCACCAGTATCACACTGTCTTAATTTCTCCTGCTTTTCTAATAGGTCTTGATAATTAGAATGGCAAGCTCTGCTCTCTTGCTTTTCTGTTCGGGACCGTCTTGGTTATTCTTAGCTCTTTGCTTTTGTACATCTTTCTCTTCAAACTAATCCCAAGTTCAAGACAGGCAAATTTTCCTTGTCTAAATCAAGGATCACTTTTCTTTTGTTCTTGCATTGACCGTGTGCTTGTAGGAGTCCCAGGCCTGTGAGGGGTTTGCTATTAGATCCCCTACCTCAGGCATCCTTAGCCTTTAAAGAAGGTCCACTATAAACTGTGCAGCCCTCAAAGGTAAGTTCAGACATGCTTCACCTTTTAGCAGGAACTCAAGGCAAAAGCCAACTTTGATGCTTACTTTCTAGAGTCTGGCTTTCATTTCATTTGGAATCTATAGATGTATTGTTTTCACTTCAGGTAACAGTGTTCTGAATGTATAATACTTCATATTTTATTCGGATTTCAACATTTTCATTTGGAAGGGTCATTCAAGATGTGTAATACCCCATAGTTCCACAAACAGAACTCCTTATTCCATATTCATTAACTTCTCCACAACCTCACATTGAGTGGTTGAATGTTGAATTCATAAAATATACTTTATTTTTATAGTCACTTATGAGATATTATGTTTTTAATTTTTTACTGCCTACAAGTAACAGTGATAAACTCTTATAGTTAAATCTTTGTGCACATCTTGATCATTTCCTTTGGATAAATTTAAATATCATCATGACTTCTAGGCTTTGAACACATATTCCAACCTGCCCCCATAATGATTGTACCAATTTACATTCCCACCATCAATGAATGAGAATGCTCCTGAAATAATAGATGTGTATATACTAAAAAATATGAAATATTTTATAGACTTCTTTTTTATTGACCCAATTATTTTCTTTCTTTCTTTTTTTAAAAGATCTTATTTATTTATTTGACAGAGAAAGAGACAGCGAGAGAGGGAATACAAGCAGGGGGAGTGAGAGAGGGAGAAGCAGGCTTCCCGCTGAGCAGGGAGCCTGATGCGGGGCTTGATCCCAGGATCCTGGGATCATGACCTGAGTCAAAGGCAGATGCTTAAAAACCAAGTCACCCAGGCACCCCAATAATTATTTCTTAAGATAAAATGACTTCGTGTCTGCCTATACATATTTACCAAGAACATATTCATTTCAAACTCCTATATTTTCCTATGTTATTTGGCAGTCTAATCACATTTATGCTTCACCAAAGTTCATTTTATCAACTTAAAAATTTTTTCAGTATCTACTGTGTGCACAGCACAGCTCTGTCATAGGTCATAAAGGATAGGCAGAAGATGTATAAGGAGTGAGCTCTGGCCTTGGCAGAGGTGAGGTATGCTGGAATAAAGCACCAGGGGCTCCATATGCCGAGGAACCCATTGAGTGGCACAGAGAAGTGCTGTCAGATTCAAAAACCAGCAGGGGGAATAACTCCAGGAAAAAAATTAACATTACCGCCACATGTTCATCATTGCGCTGTGACGCTGGTGCTGGGGGGTATTCAAAACAACAGTTCTCAGCTCTTTGGAACTCAGAGACTAGGCACAACCACAGAGTAGTAAAAAAAGCAAACAACAGTTTCTGAGGATATTGCCATTTCATTAAATAGAGTGGTTAGCTCAGTCCTGATTGAAAAAAAAATTATCTGATTATTGTATCTAAGTTAACATTTGTGCAAAAAAATATTTGAAAAGTTGCATACAGTTCTCCAGAATGGAGAGAAACAAAATACAGATTTAATCTGCTACAAAATTACATATTGATTTGAGTTACTGTTTGAAGAGCACAAAGGTCATGAAATATGTAAGGACATTTTCTACAAAAATAGACTGTCTTCTGGCTCACAGTCCTCTCTTCTGGCCTTCCCAGGGATGGTCCCTGTGCTGGGTGGCCTGTGCAGGGATTCCTCACGTCGGGGTGCACTGCTGTCCTCCCACGGGGAACTAGGTCAGCACAGGCATTCTACTGTGTGCAACCTTCTAAATGTACCTATAGACCTTCAGATTTGAAAAAACTGCTTTGGTTGGATGGTTTTGACACGTTTCAAGTGGCATTTTGTACAATGGAATTTAGAATTCAGGAATGTAAAGTGTGTGTAGAGTCTTCCTGGGCTAGCACAAGATGCCTTTCCGACATAGGGAAGACATGATAAGCACTATATGCCTTTTGGTTGTTTTCCTGTAAATGTTATTTTTTAAAAAAGTAAATCTGCTTTTTTTTCCTTCTGTTCAAATTGACAGAGTTCCTATTTAATAAATTCTAAAATAAAAAAACTCAAACCAAAAATAGACTATTCTACCAATTTCATAAAAGAAATAAAGGTATAAGAATTTTTATATAAAAATTACTTTTTTATGATGATTGCGCCATCTAGTGGGTTATATTTTTATCAACTTGGAAAAAAGATAAAATCTCGTTGCTTTATAGACAGATATGACAATGGTAAAATATTTGTTTTTACATATTTATAATATAAATATTTAAAAATATTTATTTTTACATCAAATATAGATTAAATCACACTAAGCATAATATAATGCAAATGTTATAAACTTATTTGAAAAATAAATTTTAAATAAAATAAATGCTCTTATGGTTCTCAGAAGTTTTAGGTCTGAAGCAATTAACTCTATGTTTGAAGATTTAAAAAATTATATTTAAATCCAATATACCACTTTCTTACATTATTTATATGTATATATATACACACACTATATATATTTTAAACATTTTATTTAAGAGAGAGAGAGAGAGCGAGAGCACAAGATTGAGCCCTAATGTGGGGCTCAATCCCAGGACCCTGGGATCATGACCTGAGCTGAAGGCAGACACTTAACTGACTGAACCACCCAGGCACCCCTCTTATATTTTAAGAGATTTTTTTTTCTTTTTTTAAGATTTTATTTATTTATTTAACAGAGAGAGGCACAGTGAGAGAGGGAACAGAAGCAGGGGGAGGGCGCCTGGGTGGCTCAGTGGGTTAAGCTGCTGCCTTCGGCTCAGGTCATGATCTCAGGGTCCTGGGATCGAGTCCCACGTCGGGCTCTCTGCTCAGCAGGGAGCCTGCTTCCCTTCCTCTCTCTCTGCCTGCCTCTCTGCCTACTTGTGATCTCGCTCTGTCAAATAAATAAATAAAATATTAAAAAAAAAAAAAAGAAGCAGGGGGAGTAGGAGAGGGAGAAGCAGGGTCTCTGCTGAGCAGGGAGCCTGATGTGGGGGCTCCATTCCAGGCTCCGTCCTGGAATAATGACCTAAGCCAAAGGCAGGTACTTAATGACTGAACCACCCAGGCACCTCTCAAGAGATATTTTCATCATAATGATTTTAAACAAGATCAAATTTTTCTTTTTGTTCCTTCCCTGGCTTCTTTATACTCTGTGAAAGGTAAATAATAAAAAGTCTCAAATCTTTATTCTTTATTTTCCACTTTGGATGACAGTATTTTTCTAAGCCTTGAAGTTAATTCATTGACATTTCTTCCTTTCACATATTTATACTTACCTTGAGGAAAAATAGGTTTTGGAGAGGTGTGTGTGTGAGGTGGTGTGTCCATAGAGTGGAAAAAGCAGAAAAAAAAACCCCAAAGAGAGGTATATATTCATTCATTTAAATAATATTTGGTACTATTTTATTTATTTTATTTTATGCAAGCTAAGTGTCTGCCACTGACCTTAGCACTGAACATTCCATAAGGCATAAGGGCCCCATCCTTGGCCTCATAGACTTGCACTTTCTGAGAGGATTAGATTAATTAGTAAATAATTTAAATATTTTATTTATTTGACAGAAAGAGAGCAAGAAAGCACAAGCGGGGGAGCTACAGCAGCAGAGGGAGAAGCAGACTCCCTGCCAAGCGAGGAGCCTGGTTCAGGACTTGATCCCAAGATCCTGGGATCATGACCTCAGCCAAAGCATGGCTGAATGCATCACCCAGGCACTCCATAAGCAGACAATTTAAATACAATGTAACAAGTGCTAAGATGAATACTGTGGGAGCCCTTGGGAAGGACATCTAAGCAATATTAGTGAATTCAGGGAAGGCTTCTGAAGTGAAATTTGCCTACATGAATGAGTGCCTTGAGAGGGAAGGGCAATAGAGATTAGGCTGGAAAAGAAGCTTTGAGTTCAAGGGCTTTGGCTAACAGGCTGAGATAGTTCAGCTTTTTTTTTTTTTTTTTTTTTAAGATTTATTTATTTATTTGACTGACAGAGATCACAAGTAGGCAGAGAGGCAGGCAGAGAGGGAGGTGGAAGCTGGCTCCCTGCTGAGCAGAGAGCCCAATGCTCCAATCCTAGGACCCTGGGATCATGACCTGAGCCAAAGGCAGAGGCTTAACCCACTGAGCCACCCAGGCGCCCAATAGTTCAGCTTTAAAAAAAAAAATTTTTTTTTTTTTAATTTTTAAGTAATCTCTGTATCTAATGTGGGGCTTGAACTTACAACTCCAAGATCAAGAGCCACATGCTCTGCTGACGGAGCCAGCCAGGTGTCCCAAGGTAGTTCAGCTTCTAAGTGACAGACATGGGGAATGACATGACTGATGAGGCATATTTAAAAATATTAAAAATTTGGTATGTATAGGATGACCCCATGGTGTAACAATAAACTCTCTATTGATGTAAGTTTAACCTTAGGGGGATCTTACTATTTTTTTTTTTTTTTAAGATTTTATTTATTCACTTAGAGCACAAGGGGAGGGGGAGACAGAGAATCCCAAGCAGACTCCCTGCTGAGTGTGGAGCCTGACCTGACATAGGGCTGGGTTTCTTAATCCTGAGATAATGAACTGCGTGGAAATCAAGAGTCAGACACCTGACCGCTGGAGCCACCCAGGTGCCCCAGATCTTACTGCATTTTTACCATTAGATGAGTTGGGGCACATTCAGACTGGTATGGCCATAGATTGTTTTTGTCATTAGAATAGGGGTTAGCAAACTTTGGAAGTATACGGTTTGCTTTGTGTCCATACAGACTCTGTTCCAACAACTCTGCCAACCATTGAAAGCAGCCACAGACAATCCACAAGTGCATGGACGTGGCTGTATCCCAATAAAACTTTATCTATGAAACCAGGTGATGGATCTGATTTGGCCCATAGGCCACGGTTTGCTGACCCCCGCGCTAGATCATTAACTGAATGGGGGCAGAGATCAGGTCTGTTTGACACTCTTTTGTAGTCCCAGGGGCTAAACCAGTTCCTGGCATAGAGTAATTTTTCACTGAATGTCTGGGGAATAAATGAACAAGTAAATGAATGAGTCATGGCTGGAGAATGAGCCAATGGATGGATGCAGAGGCTGGACAGGGAAATGGTTTTGAGGATGGAGAGGTAGAAGCAGATGTGACAAACATCTGGTAAATGCTGGTTGGAAAAATGAAAGACTATAGTAATGGCAATCATTTACCGAGGCTCACCATGCATGGGCCAGGCATTCTGCATAGCACTTTAGATGTATTAATTCATTTAATCCTCCTTAAGGTTAGGAGGACACTATTATCATCCTCATTTTGCAGAGGAGGAACCTGAGGAACAGAGAAGTTAAGCAAATTGCGTGGCGATTTGTGGCTGAGGGAGTCCCCGCATTTAACTGCTGTTCTGTATCTTTCGATCTATGGAAATCTTTGGGTTTCAAAATTAAATGACTGAAAGAAAATGGTACCATTATTGGGAATAGGGACATCTGGAGAATACAGTTTAGTGGAAACCTATAAAAATCTTCTTTGAGCTACATTGAGTTGGAGGTGATAGCTGGTGATAAAAGGGCTTTTTTCCTTTAAGTATCTAGTGACATGGCTCTTCACCTTGATGAGAAGCAAGGACCTAAGACCGATTTGTGGTTAAGTAGAACAGCAGACAAATGGCTGAAGCATCTATTGTATAAGCTAAGAATAGTCAAATGATCCTGAGGAATCATTGATGTTATACATAGAACTGTTCTCTCAAGTCCGTTCTGAAAATATTAGCTATCTTCCATTTTTAATACATAAAGAACAGTTTGTGCGTTCTTCTGCCTCTAAACATGGAGAGATGATAACACAGAAAAAGTGTTAGCACTTTAGAGATATGAGTAACAGCTGCTCACGATGGCAATCGAGATTGAGTCTTAGAGATTTTACTAATATAGTTAATTATTTTACATTGGTGTATTTAGAATGAAACTGATTTAAATTTCTAAATTGCAGATAAACTGGGTGTTATTAACAATTGACAATAGAAATATCTATGGATTAATTTTTTCTTGTTACAATAGATATTCAACATGAAGAATTTAATTTTCTTGTAATTAGGCAAGTCTAAGACTTCTGAAGTTTAGGATGAACATTGATAATATAAAAGTTAACTGAAAATGAGATGATGGAAGATTTAATATTCTGTGTTTGAATATCACTTAAACATCATTCACTTGCTTACTAAATATTTACCAAAACAGAAATATGGTGCACCACTCCCTGTTGTTATCAGGGTGAATTCGAAGCAGAAAACATGGTTTTGCTTCCGAAGGCCTTCATGATAATTTATTTACAACAAATTAATCGTGTGAAATATATATAATATATTTATTTTTTATTTTTTTTAAATTAAATTTATTTATTTTCAGCATAACATTATTCATTATTTTTTCACCACACCCAGTGCTCCATGCAATCTGTGCCCTCTCTATATATGATATATTTACATATACAATTCAAAGTTTATTAGGGCCTCACTTTAGCGCCAGGCACCATGTGAAGTACTTTGTAGCTAGTAACTCATTTAATACCCGTATTAACCCTCTGAGGTAAATCCAATTACTAGTTTTCTGTGTGTAGTTAAAACACAGAGACATAGAGAAGTTTAACCCCTGCCTAACCTCCTTTTTCAGTTTACCGCGTAGATTCTTATTGCTTTGCATAAGAGAGATTCTTTTATATATGTTGAGGGCAATGAGGGAAAATTATTTTAGTCGTCATTGTCAGATGTGAGTAGAAAGAAAAGCTCTTGGAGCGGGGCACCTGACTGGCTCAGTTGGTAGAGCATGTGCTCTTGATCTCAGGGTTGTGAGTTCGAGCCTCAAGTTGGGTGTAGAGATTACTTAAAAATAAAATCTTGGAAAAGAAAAAGCTCTTGGAGGAAATTTACCTTGAGCAGGATCTACAAAAAAGTTATGGTTAACAGATTTGTGGGTTTTCTCTGCATACGCAACATCACATACAGTACTTAAAACGAAATAATAAACTCACAGGAATAATGGAAGTAATGCATGTTATTTAGCAACATATAGTCACATGGCTTAAAGGGTTCCACATCTGCATATACAACTTATTTCTCTGCTATTTGAGGGAAAAGAGAAATATACATGAATCTCTTGTTGCACTGAATGGCTTCATTCTTGTTGGTTTGCTTTCCTTAATGATTTATTTCCATTTTAGTAGTAAGCTGGGACGATAAGGTAAGTGTGATATTGGATTCGAGCCTTTGAAAACTATGCCGACAAGCATGTAACAAGGGAACCTCCCTGTGCGGTGGAACGTGATGCCGAGGCTGAGCGTATCCACGAGGAAGGGCTGCCAGGATCGCTGCCCCTGCTGAGTTTCCCCTTGGCCCTCCCTTCCTTGCTGGTGATAGCACTCAGCAAACTCTTTGGTGACATCTCACGGAGTGTAGAAGGAGGAGAAGAAACTACTCTTTACCTACTAATAAAAGTGGTCTGTGCGCCCCAGTCCTCATGGTTCTGTCCTCCAAGGGGAGGGGCCGAAACAATCTTTTACGTCAACAGCTGGACTCCGTTTCTCTTAGTGACGAAATTGTCTTCAGGAAACTATTGACACGAGCTTCTTGGAGTAAATGGTGGGCCCTAGCAGACGTAATGTGAGCTTGAGCCTGGACTACAAAAAGAAAATAGCTAAACTGCTCTGCAAAGAGCCAGAAGGAAAATTTGGTTCATTCTAACCCAGAATCAGTTGGAGCAAAATGAAGCAAAGACAAGAAGACAAAGATTAAGTGGCGTGGATTGACCATGTATTTTTTCCTGCAGGGGTGGGATGACCAAAACACAAGCTGAAAGTTGTTTAGGTGGCCAGGAAATAAACGGTTCCCTTCTACAGCTGCACATATCCCTGCCCGCTGCACCAATATAAACCGCTGGATCTGTCTTAAAGTGTGAACGGTTTTGTTAATTTAATAGAAATCAAATAAGTTGTCACTTTCAGGCACACACTGTATGGAGTAGAGTCTGTATGGGTGGATGGGAGATTTGGAACCAGACAAGGTTTTGAGAGTATACCTAATCCTCCTGGAGTCTGCATTAACCTTGGAAAAATCTTTGGACCTTCACAGTGGATGGATGTAGCTCTCAAGGGTCTCAAGAAAGCAGCTGACATCTGAGCTACACAAAAAGCAGGAGAGAAAAGATATTCCCCTTAAACCACAGTAATAGGGACGCTTGCTAAAATCTACACTGAATTCGTAGTTCCGACCGTTATTTTCTCCCTGCTTTAATAAAGGAAGAGAAAGTATGAACTCCTTTCAGAACTTACATCCTTCAAACGCATTTTCCATAGGTGGCATCAAATAGCGGATTTGCAGAGTTTTGGCAGCTAAGAACTCAAGGTGGGGAAAGACTGGAATAAAAGAGCCCCACATTTTAAAAGTAGTTATCTATAACTGGTGGAATCATGTTATACTTTATTTTATACTTTATGAATTTTACAAATTAGACAAGATGTATATTATATGTACTATTGTTTTTTAATTCAAATATATGTAAAAGTATAAAAACATAGTATTGATCAACCTCTTTAACCAGTTTCAAATGATCAGTTTTTAGCTCTTTAGTTTCATGTGCTTCTCTGTTTACTCCCTTTTCTTTTTTGGACAACATATTTTGAAGTAAATCCAATTATCTGTAAATACTTCAGCATATATCATTAACAGATAATAAACTTAAAAAACCTCCACAACCAAATATTAGTATCATACCCAAGAAAAATAACGTTAATTCCTCATGATCGTCTAATTTTTGTGTTCAGTTAATTATGATCATCTCAAAAAAATTTGTCCTTTTTTTTTTTTGTTTTGACATTTCATAAGGATCCAAACAAGTTCTACAGATGATTCTGCATAGCAGAAGCAGCATCTTAAGGCTTCTTACTTAGATAAAAATTCTCCCTCTGCATTTCTTTCCATCCATATGCTTTTTGTGTTGTGTGTCCAGTAGAATTTACCATATTCTAGATTTGGTTGGTTAGATCCTTATAATATTACTTGACTCATTTTCATCAATTGCCCTGATTTTTCAGAGCCTGGTAGATATAGAGGCTCGATCAGATTCACTTTCAGGTTTTTTACTGCGTGAGAAGTGGTACTGTGTAGGTAATGACATCATATCAGGAGGTGCATAATGTATGCTCTACATTAAATTATGATGGGCCAGTTGGTTCAAGTGGTCTTAGCTTGATCCAAATACAGTTTTTTGTCAACCTTTCATTTTGATCCAAGCAGCCATTATTTTCTCTGATGGTTATAAAATGGTGATATTTCAAATTCTATTATTTATCCTGCACTTAGATTAGTTCAGTTCCTTCCCCCCGCCCCCAAGATTTTACTTATTTTCTTGACAGGGAACACAG
Organism: Mustela putorius furo; assembly: GCF_011764305.1. Taxonomy (NCBI): domain Eukaryota; kingdom Metazoa; phylum Chordata; class Mammalia; order Carnivora; family Mustelidae; genus Mustela; species Mustela putorius. Next base: position 695,480 of record NW_025422112.1, on the reverse strand, counting down.
GCAGGGGGAGCTGCAGGCAGAGGGAGAGGGAGAAGAAGGCTCCCTGCTGAGCAGGACCCTGGGATCATGAACTGAACTGAAAGTGGACGCTTAACCAACTGAGCCACCCAGGTGCTCCTAAATTATATTTTAGTTCACATCAATCATCTGGCTAGTTACTTTTATTTTGTATTAGTTACCTATTGCTTCATAATAAATTACTCCAGACCTTAATGGTTCAAGGCCATAATAACCATTTATTGTTAATACAGACTCATAATAGATTCCTCTGCTTTCAGGCTTGCCACCTGCCAATTCGTTCTCTATACAACTGCCAGAGGGTCTATAAAAAATAGAGTCCAACCATTATTAAACTCTTCAGTGGATAGAGTCATTTAATTCTTCAATCTCAAAATTTAAGGAAGGAATAAGTGCTAATGACTTTTTACCTAGCTTTGAAGTCAAAAGTTGTCATTTACAGAATATCTTATGATTTATACAGCTCAGCCCTATTCTGTGTGAGAAAGGACTGCAGAAGGATGCGTCTCCTAGGAGGGCCACTTGGAGGCTGGCTACTATACTCTTTCTAGGAAAGGAAGGTTGAACCTATACATCTTTCACTTTAGTCAAATTTCAGAATAATGAATGGTACATTAGCAACTTCCATAGGTGACAAGTTTTTTTTTTTTTAATCCCTTGGTGGAATATGTGTATGGAGTATCATTGCAACTACACGTATTTTATATATTGGCATGTTTAAATCCATTACAGACATTATTCTCTGGAATTCTGAGATGGTCCCATCTTTGGCCAGTGGGAGTCTCTTTAGGTTGGCTTCTGTCTTCTTTTAAAATTGCCCTAGTAGTCTTTGACAACTCTCCTGCTTTCAGGCACAAAAACATCCAGGATCGTATCATATATTTCCTACCCTAGAGCTGAATGTTCAATTATACGAAAAGTCCTGGTTTATTTATTCTTATTTTTTTTTTAGAAGTCCTGGTTTATTATTTTGTGGAAAATGCTATTTGGAAATAACAATTTTGGTATTAGAGTTTTCATTCTTACTGAATTACTGTTGCTCCTAGATTTCTTTAGTGGATATAGCTAGGAAATACGTACTTTAGAAGGAGAAAATCAGGTCATGAATTCATATGTTATTTCTAGTTACTCCCTTGGGTGATAGCCATCCATTCATCCATCCATCCATCAAGCTATCTTACTAAATAGCTATTTTCATCTTTATCTGTAGTTTCAAAATAATACCAATGCGACCACTAACATGGAGACTGTAGGATGCGAAATAAAATATCCCTATGGTTCTTTTTGTCCTTATGATATAACCCACTGTATAGTCAATTTATAATCAATTGAACTAAATCTTCTCTCTTAGGTTATGCTACCAATTTGAAATACAGTTAGATTCATTTATTTCCTTATTTTCTTTCAGGGCTTAAGAATTCCTCCTTTTCTATTTTCTGGGTGATTAAAAGTCCAGTTTTTTTTTGGGGGGGGTGAGCCTTGGTGATGGGTATTAAGGAGGGCACGGATTGCATGGAGCACTGGGTGTTACATGAAACAATGAATCATGGAACACAATTAAAAAAAAAAAAAACAAATCCACCTTTCGTCCCTGTCACTTCCTTGTTTTCTTTCTCATTCTACAGGTGGCAATTTATAATTTTTTTTCCTGTAATCTGCCTGTTTTTTTTTAATCCTTAGAAAAACATGACCATATGTGTATGTGTACATAAATACACATGTCTATGTGTATGTATTTATATCTATTTATCTCTTTCTATCATTCCCTCTTCTTGCATGCTTCTTTACCCTACTTTTTTCACTTGCTATATCCCGAGGATCACTCCACAGCAACATAGCAACATATAAAGATTTTCATAGCCGTGTCCTCTGTGGTGTAAATGTTCTCTAGCTTTACTTATCAGATGTGTAGTGATGCACATCTTGTATTTAAACGAAGAGACTTTGGTAGCACCAGTGTCTGTTTCTCTATAGCCTCACCACAAGATTAGACAAGTTTTTGAACTCTTAATCTTAGCCTTAACTTGGAACCCCTAGAAAACAGAGTCTAAAAGCAGTTGCACGGAAATGACGGGGTACTCTGCCTGGCAAGCAAGAGTGAGAGAGAGCAAAGTGAGGGGAAGGAAGAAAACCAAATGGGAGGTAGTGAGTTACCCAGCTGGCTACACCCGCTGGCTGCTTGGAGATGGGGTATTTCTTGAGGGGCTGGACAGAGCGATACAATTCTTGGGAATATTGAAGCAGGGAGAAAAGCACAGCGGGAGCAGATAGGATGACAGCAGGCCCTGTCACACCTCGAACAACAGAAGAAAGAACTCACTTTTACTGCATTGGCAAGGAAAGATTCAGGAGCATTATGAGCAGTAAAGAGACAGGAGAGGAATTTTTAGCAAGATTCAGAGGGAGGGAGGTTGGGGAGCACGGCACTAGTTGGCAAACGGCACCATCCCACAGAGGAGCGCTAGGAGACTGCACGAAACCCTTGCTGGGTGAAAGCAGAAGACAACAATGAACAAAGAATTCTTAATTTGGAGAGTTTGGGGGACCCCAGAGAGTCTACGATTGGGCACGATAGTTTGGAAACCTCCAAAATTTTATGCAAATTTTTGTGTCTTAAGCGTGTTTATTTTTCAGAGGAAAGGATTTTTAGATTTCACCTGATTCTTGGACATCTGTGAGCCAAAAATAATCAGGAAACCCAGCGGCAGTGAGATTCTGCACTCATGGATAGATTTATGTTGTGAATAAGCCTCATTTATGAACTCAGTGTAAGTCTCGGGTGCCTTTCACATCTTACGGCCACATTCTCTCTGAACTCCTATCCCACTTACTGTCTGTGCAGCTCACTTTTACATTTAGCTTGGTTTTTGTAAGTTTCGGTTTTCCTACCCTGTGCTTTTCTTTCTTTCCTTAAAAAAAAAATTTATTTATTTATTTATTTGACAGAGAGAATGAGAGAGAGAGAGAGATCACAAGTAGGCAGAGAGGCCGGTAGAGAGAGGGGGAAGCAGACTCCCTGCCGAGCAGAGAGCCCGATGTGATGTGGGGCTGGGCTCGGGGCTGGATCCCAGGACCCTAAAGTCCTGACCTGAGCTGAAGACAGATGCTTAACCCGGGCGCCCCTATCCTGTGCTTTTCTTAAAGGAACAAGCCTCACATCACCCTCAGTCATCGTCAGAATATGACCTTAAGGTGTGAAAAGAAACTGAGACATACTAAACATGTTGAGTTGATTTGAGCAAAGATTGATTTGAACCGGGTAGCCTCCAAGCTAGCAGAGAGAAAGGAGCTCTGAGGAGCTGTAGCAAATGAATGCCTTTGACGGCCAGCAGGGAGTGGGAAACAAGGAAGTTACAGTGGCAAGAAAGCAGACTGGTTGTGGCAAGATCTTGTTCCTTTAGAGGATGGCAGGGATCTACCAGGCAGGTTATCTAAGTCGTTGCTGATCAGGCGATTCACGACTGACTGGTTTCAGACTCCACTTCTGGGACAGCCTAAACTCTAATTAAGTCAAGTATCGGTTTGGCGCTGTAGGGCTGAGCATAAGCAACTCTATTTGGGGCCTATTGTCTTGTTTTTAACAAAGGTCAAGCAAAATGCAAATTGAATGAAGTAAAATCTGCTTAAAAACCTGTTGCACAAAACGCATGTACATATATGGATAAGTCACAACTAAACAGATCTCTTCTTTTAGCCCTGGCTGCTGACTAATAACCGAAATAGCTTACTGGTTCTCTGTTGCATCAGAGCTCATCCCAGGAGCATGAAGGCCTTCCATGAACTCTGCCTAATTTTACCCTCATTTGAGAAACAGCATTAGGACACAGCTGGATCTTTGTATGCTGACATACTTGGAACAGGAAAGCAGGGCCTGCAGGGTTTACTGAGTCCAGAGTCCTCACCTCATCAAACCCGACCCCCTACCTTACTTGGCACAAGACTTTCCCTTATGTATCCATAAGGTCTCCTACTCCCACCTGTGAGGCAGATAACCAAAGGATCATTCTGAGGGTTTTTTTTTTTTTTAAATGTATACCATCCAGCTATGCATTGGTAAGACACTCTGAGCAATTTTGAGAGTTTGCATGAAACACCATGAAATTTATGCTTCTGGGCTGGGACTTGCTTTTTGAGCATTTAAAAAATATTGTGTTTTATTTATTTGACAGACAGAGACCACAAGGAGGCAGAGAGGCAGGCAGAGAGAGAGGAGGAAGTAGGCTCCCTGCTGAGCAGAGAGCTGACGCTGGGCTCAATCCCAGGACCCCGGGATCATGACCTGAGACCCCGAAGGCTTTAACGGACTGAGCCACACAGGCGCCCCTAGAGGAAAACTTCTTAAACACCACTGAAAAGTACATTACAAAGAAAACATCTTTTAAAAAAGGATTCCTATTATTGAGATTGGAGCAGAATTACAAACCTTACTGAAAGGAGTAAAATTCTCTGTAAACTCCTGCTACTAGTAGAACTGAATATCTGTGAGTGGGAACCTTAATATTTTTAAACAGCTTTAGTGAGGCATAATTTATATACCATAAAATTTGCCTCTTTTAAATTCAGGAAGCTGTACTTTAAGTAAGTTATTATATGCAATAGTCACAAGAGCTACTTCTGCCTGTACAGTAGTGCTTCACGTGTAGTCAATACGGTGACTATTTTGTTATTTTACTTATTTATTTATTTAAAATATTTTATGTATTTATTTGACAGACAGAGATCACAACAAGTATGCAGAGAGGCAGGCAGAGAGAGAGGAGGAAGCAGGCTCCCCGTGGAGCAGGGAGCCCGATGTGGGGCTTGATGTGGGGCTTTATCCTGGCTGAGACCATGACCTGAGCCGAAGGCAGAGGCTTAACCCATGAGCCACCCAGGCTCCCCTTGTTGTTATTTTAGTAAGAAGATCCCAAACATTGGTCCTAATTTTGATAAGAAAGATTTATAATCCTGTAAAGAAACTTGTCAGAGGTGTCGTTCCCATTGTACATGATTAGGCAAGTCTATGAGTTATTCAAGTCAAGGCTCTCAAGTTAGACCATAAGAAACAGCTTTCCACCCACACAGGAATTGATGAAACCACCAGGGTTTGTGTTACAAGGCAAGCTACTTCCAACTTGGAGAAAATATGAAAAGTCAATTGAAGTCAACTTCATTAAAAAAATTAAGAATAAATGAACAGATTACATCCTGCGGCTAAAGAGATATTTAACACTTTTGTTACCTTACTATATCATTAGCTGCTTTAAAATTCATTTCTCGTTATTTAGGTTCTGGAGAGAACTTTCATCCTGGAGCTAGAACATTCAATTTGGGGGCCTGCTATACTACTTTTAAAGTGTTGGTTTATCCTCTTGATTCACTCGCAATCTCTGAGGCTTACTTTCCCATCCATTAAATCGGGACTAGGATATTTGCTGCGACTAATTTAGGAAGGTGTGATTAGGAGCAATGGAAATAATGTATGCAAAAATGCTGCTGTGCAATTGTATGGTATTACTTTTGTTACCACAGATCAAGAAGATTTTCTATATTACTCAAGATGATCTGCAAATTGTTTTTAAGTGTCTATCTACACTTGCTGTATTTTCCAAGATAAACACCTGTGGCTTTTAAATGGAAGCAGGCCCTTTATCCCATATGGAATTATGACGAGTTGGAGTGAATTTCTTACGTGGTCCTTCAGTTTCCTCTACTTTCTTACTGTTACTTCTATTCTTTACTACTATCAGTTTACTTATTATCACATTAAAAGATGACAAAAACACCTCATAGATGACCTGAAGAATGACCACATTTCCTTAGATAAAGTGAGGTAAATTTGCTTTTTTGAATAACTAAGCTTAGTTAAATAGCAAATTAGAATGCATAAGTTGTAAAGCAAACCTAAAGATTTCATTAAAGATTGTAAAGAAGTAACAACAAAATCATAATGGTTAAGCTAATTCAAACATATCTTTATGAAGGTGGTGTCCCAAGCCTCAGGTTTTGTCCTAAGTACCTCCATGGCCTTGAGCACATTACACATTTTTTCTTCGCAAGTTTCCATACAATTCAGCTAATATTTTAAATTTAAATTTAAATTTAATGTCCAAGGCACATTAGATGCCTTGGACATTCCAGAACACCAAGACTTTTCATTCTTGTTTTGGATTAATTTAGATTTGATTCCCCACTGACCTTCCTCCCACAATCGTAATTGGTAAGTCATAACATCCCATAAATATTTCTCTGTAATATCTTCTAAATTAATTCTTTCCTTTTTTATGGCTATTTATTAAAACCAGTCCCTTCATAATGTACTTAGATTTTCCAAAACTGTCTCCTACTGATACTCCGATATATCCATGCTGTAAGGGGATGTCGACAGGATTGTCTTCACCGTGGCTTTCTCCTGCCTAGAAACTGCTTCTGTCTCATTCTTGAGGACAATCAAATCTGTTATCTATCACGTCAATTTCCCATCCTCCTATACTTCTTGTGTCCCATTTCATATAGCTAATCAATTACAGTATTAGGTTTAGTCAGTTTGGCTTCATACTCATGATCGTCATGGGGTCACCTTGCTTGTCCTTACACTGGCACTTGTGTTTAGAACCCTTGGAATGAAGATTACTTCTACTTTTTCCTGGAATAGCTACTCATAGGTTCATGAACTGAACAAATAATTAATGAATGCCTATTCTATGCTGGGCAGCTCTTCAAGGTGTGAGGGATACAATGGTAGAATGAGAGATCAGGCCCATTGTCAGGGGAAAATAATAACTAACATGTAAACAAGCAAACAAATAAAATTTGAGAATAATATTTATGGAGAAAATAAAAATATGATGATGTGATAGAGAATGAATGGAGGGGGGGATAGTTTTGGGTTGCTCTAAGGGGGAGCATCTTCCTGAGGAGGTGATAAGGAGGCAGCCAAACGGAGACTAATGGCAAGGGTGCCCCCTGCTGGAAGATACCGTGTACCGGTCTAGAAACCGCAATGAGCTGGGTGTATTCCAAGGACAGAGGTAGACTAACTGGACTTGAGCATACTGAGGGAATGAGAGAGAAGGTCCAAGAGGCTGCCATGGCCAGATCATGGAGGGCCTTATCAGTTATGGTGGAGGCTTTAGATTTTACTCTACATGTCCTAAGAAGTCACTGGAGAGTAGTTTTGGGTAAGACATAGGAAGATCTAATGGTATCTCCTCTCTACCTCTCTACCACCTCTCTAACTCCCCTCTACCTCCACCACCTCCCCATCTGCTTCCTGCCAAGAAGCCTTTCCTCACCAACTCAGTGCATCGTAATTAGCAGTCGTTTGAACATTGCACTTTGCTTTGGGTTATTTTCTGGTGAGGAGGTGGGGGAGAACTGTTCAGGGGAGGTAAGGGATTCACGTAGGTGTTAAAAAACTGGGTGCTTTTCTACCCTTGTCTTCCAGGGGATGTTCTGATATCTTACTTCCCGAATTGCTCTGCAGGGAGCTAGCTTAGTGGCGAAGGGCATCATGCCTCCTGACATGCCCTGTGGGACAATGCTGACTGATCACTTTGTGGCTGTCTCATACAGATGGAGAACAGCTATGATGTAAGAAACTGAATTGAATAGCTAGAGTGGAAGAAATGGAAGGACGCACTGCTTACGTCCTCTTTCTTTGGCATATTCCCAGAGCACCCTCTCACACTACATATGCGCCGGGAGGTGCCCAAGAAAAGAGGTTCCTTACAAGACAACACTCCTTTGTTCTTCCCACTCAATAGGTCATTTTCTTTCATACTAACGTAGTTTGGAAGTCAAATCACACAGCTTTGCGAGGGTCCACCTAGCGAGAGGCCCTTTATGACAGAGCTCAAACCCAAATACGAAAGCGAATCTGGTAGGCAAACCCTTGATGAACGTTTCTGGTAACACTCTCAACGCTATGAATTCAAGATTCTTTTCCATGGTGTCTGGAATGAGATGTAGTGGCTTATTTCCATTGTTTAAAAGAATTGAGAAGATGGCATAAATGTTGCACGGACCCTTCCCAGGTGCTTTTATCCGTCGCCCAGTCACCTAGGAAGTCACATCAAAATATTTTGAAAGTGAGCATCGGTGTGGGTTTCTAGTGTGTATGAGTGGAGTGCTGCTTAGCACGCAAATGACCTACCAGTTTCTTACTTAATAATGTTATACTTACTAAGCAGCAGATCTACCCTCTATGCATGTCCCACCGTTGGCACATTTCATTAAGCTGCAGGGAGAAGCATCGCACTGGTCAACGCTGCGCCCGGCGGTTGGGTGGCCCTCAGGGTCTCCCAGGTCTCTGAAACGGCCCTTCTCAGTACGAACTTGCACAGTGAAAATGCAACCTTGGAGAAAGGCAAAAATACTTCATATTAAAACACTGGAAGAAACAGACAAAACAAGAAGAGAATTTTTGAAGAAGCACTTCTTTCATGATAAAGTAATATATGTCAATTTTTAAAAAAAAGACTATAAAAATATAAAAACACAGAAGCACAGAGAAAAAAAATTATTTTTTTACAGTATCAACACTGTAGAAAAGACAATGTTTTTTTTTTGTTTTTTTGTTTTTTAAGATTTATTTATTTATTTGAGAGAGAGAGAGTGAGCAGGGGTGGGGCAGAGGGAAAGAATCTCAAGCGGACTCCACCACCTAGAGTGGGCAGCCTGAGATCATGACCTGAGCTAAAACTAAGAGTCGGCTGCTCAACCAACTGAGCCACCCCTTGCCCCCAGAAAAGACAATTATTAACATTTTGGTATGTATTATATACCACTAATTATTAACATACTAATTATTATGCACATAGCAGTTTTTCTATGGTTAGCTGTGTTTTCTTGTAAACAAAACATTAAACTGCATTAAACTCTATAATATATAGTATTCCAAGCATTTGTATAGCATAAATACCATTAACCCTTTTTTCTTTTTCTTTTTTTTTTTAAGATTTTATTTGTTTATTTGAGATCACAAGTAGGCAGAGAGGCAGGCAGAGAGAGAGAGAGGGAAGCAGGCTCCCTCCTGAGCAGAGAGCCGGATGTGGGGCTCGATCCCAGGACCTTGGGATCATGACCTGAGCCGAAGGCAGAGGCTTTAACCCACTGAACCACCCAGGTGCCCCCATTAACCCTTTTTTCATAGCATTAACTATTTTTAAATGATGGCCTACTGTTGTTTCATATAATATACCAAGTTAACCTTCAAATATTGGGCAATTGACTCATTTCTACTTTTTTGCTATTAAAAATAATTCTGTGATTAACATTATATGGATATTCTTTGTGTATTTGCTAATTATTTTGTTAGTATTATTTTCTAGTAGTAATACTACTAGCACAAAAGATATGAATGCTTTGAAGGATGTCCCAGTGTCATAGATATTTTGCACAATTTTATTTTCCCCACTCACTACTGGAGCATCTGCTTCTTCATAATCATCACATGCAAGAGATTATTGTGTTTCCTTTTAAAATGAAATAAAGAATAAGATTTTCTTTTGCTATTTTTAAAATAAATTTAAATATATTTTTTTAAGATTTCATTTATTTGTTTGTCAGAGAGAGAGAGAGAGAGAGCACACATACAAGCAGGCACAGTGGCAGGCAGAGGCTGAGAGAGAAGCACACTCCCTGTGGAGCAAGGAGCCTGATGCAGGACTCGATCCCAGGACCCTGGGATCATGGCCTGAGCTGAAGGCAGTGACTTAACTGACTGAGCCACCCAGGCGTCCCTTTCTTTTGCTATTTTTAATTGGGGTTGAAAACCTCTTAGTAAATTTATAAGCCATTTGTATTTCTTCTTTTTCATTTGTTCATTATGTATTTTTCCCCCTCTATTCACCACTTTAAACATTAATTTGGAAGACCTGCTTACATAATGAGTGTATTAGTTGTTTGTCCTATATTGTTAATACTTTCCTCAGTTTAATATTTGCCATTTAATCTTTCTTATGGTGAAGCTCTTATTTTTTTATGTAGAGAAGTTTGTAATTTTTATGTTGTCTCATTTCTCTTTTTTTCTCTCACGGACTAGTCTCTGCATATATCCTTAGAAAGGTTTTTCCCACGTATACACTGAATGATCTTACTGATATATGGAATCTAAATAAAATTTAGCTCATAGAAGCAGAGTGGAATGGTGGTGCCAGGGGCTGGGAGTGGGAGAAATGGGGAGAGGTTAGTCAAATGGTACCAACTTTCACTTATAAGATGAGTAAGTCCTGGGGATCCAATACGCAGCATGCACCTATAGTCAATAATACTGTCTTATATACCTGAAATTTCCTAAGAAAGTAAATTGTAAGTGTTCTTACCACACATACATACAAGGTAGCCATGTTAGTTGATGAATGTGTTAACTCGACCATAGTACTCTTTTCACAATGTATATGTATTCCAAATCATAACATTCTACACCTTAAATATATACTATTTTATTTGTCAATTGCATTCAGTAGTGCTGGGAAAAGAAAGATCTTTAACACCCCAAGATTAGGAAAATATAAACAAAAAGGTCAGTTCAACAAAGACTTTATATGCAACTATTTGGGACCCTGAAATGTATTATAATTTTACTTCTCTCCTTCAACACTTACAGTTTATTTATAAAGTATTTTTAAGTCAATATGGTTATCAGTCATAGTGTCTTTAAAATGAGAAAATAAAGGCTAGCCTAGATATTATTTTTGAAACTTTAAGGAGCTAAAAGCATGGAATAATTCCTCATGGTGAAAAAGATGGGCTCAGTTTTGAAAGGTCATGGATTTACTTTCCAACTTAATTTCCACTGGCATTTTCACTGACGAGCACCTCTCTCAGCAGGCACTGATATTTTCTTATTGTGAGAGAACAATGATTGTCCTGCCTCAGATTTAACCTTTGTTATTTCTCCAAGTCTTGCCATCTGCTCTTACACACAAAAAAAGCACTGCACAAAATGAAGAAATTAATGAATTCAACTAGCTGTATACAGAATAGCCAGGTAACTTAATTAACAAAGTAGGGTTTCCCATGCTTTTTGCAGAGTGAAATGCACTCGGCAGAAAGCAGAAGTGTAAGTATAGAGTGGAGTCATGTGGCTTTGGGTTCAAGAGCCACACTGTGGGTAGCTGATCCAAGCCCGAGTGCCAATCTTTGTGCTTTTAAAATGGGGACAAGAGTAACTATTCTGTGAATTAAGAGGAATGGGGTAATATCCATAAACTGGCCAGTATAATCCTCGGCAATTAGCAGGTGGCATACTCATACTCTGTCTCCCTAATTGTCTCAAGACATTTACTGCCTTTATAAAACTTTTTTTTTCTTTTTAGCAAAAATTGAGCTTTTTGTAGTTTTTATAATCATGCACTTAAAAGAAAAACTTGCAAATGACTATAACAAATATTAAATTCTGAAATGTTTCATTTAAAACCACTTTTCCTTTGTATGGATAAATGAAGTGCTTTTGTTATGAGGAACTGCTGAAATAGATTTTTGGCTAAAAACATGGCAGTGCTATATTTAGAGAAACATTTGGCTAATACAAATAGTTAAATGTGTTTATTTTACAGAGAAGTGCTTCGTGTCAGCCAACATATGCAGTTTACGGGCAATGACAGTTGAAGCCATATGTAGAATATATACTGCATATTTTCAGTCCTACTAACACAGCAAAGTATAATCTGCTTAGTATCACAACATGCAGGGGCGCCTGAGTGACTCTATTGGTTAAGCCTCTGCCTTTGGCAGAGGTTGTGACCTCGGGTTTCTGGGATCGAGTCCAGCATTGGACTCCTTGCTCAGCAGGGAGCCTGCTTCTCCCTCTGCCTCTGCTCCTCCCCCTGCTTGTGTTTGCTCTCCCAAATAAATAAGTAAATAAAATCTTAGGAAAAAAAAGTTTAGCACCATGCACCACATATTCAATACATACCTCCTGCAAATGATAAAGTACTTATGATAAAGACGTGGAAGACATCAGCCGTGTGTATCATATAAGTGGTGGCATTTTTTGGACAGTAAGATAATACTTAAATTGTGGCAATAAATCCTTTCTCCCCCTCACCTTGTGTTCTGGTTTTGAAAAGTACCATGCCATTAAAAAGAGAGAAAGAGAGAAAACTGAACTAGCAAGAAACTGACCATACTGGCAGAACAAGGTGTTTTAGTTGGAATAACATGTTCTTTACAGTGTTGTCGATGAATCTGAATCGATTTCATGCCCACTCTGGTATTCAGTTGAGTGATAAATACTGAGTAATACTGAGTATGGTATTGATACCATAAATACTGGTATCAATGAATCCGCACTGCTGTAACACTAGAATAATAGCTGAGACGGTAGATTTCCCCAGGTTCACATTGACCAGAGTAACTTCTGGTTCCACGTTAGGACTAAATAGGTCAGTCAGTGAAAGCAACAGATCTTGGAACCCTGACGAACGTGAGGGATCTTCTTCATATAAAATTGCACATGGGGGGGGCACCTGAGAGGCTCAGTGGGTTAAAGCCTCTGCCTTCGGCTCAGGTCATGATCTCAGGGTCCTGGGATCGAGCCCCACGTCGGGCTCTCTGCTCAGTGGGGTGTTTGTTTCCCCCTCTCTCTGCTTGCCTCTCAGCCTACTTGTGATCTCTCTCTCTGTCAAATAAATAAGTAAAATCTTTAAAAAAAAATGCACATGGGCACATGCGCAATTATGGGTGTGGTTTCAGAAGACTCAAGGACCCACTGAATCCCACCCAGGAACCTCAAGCTGAGAACCCTGCAGCTTGGGAAGAGATGTAACTTTGGAGAGGAGGGTGGAGTTCTTACAGCAGGTGAGAGAGTAAGGCCTTCTCTGTCTGGCTTATGTCGATTATTCTGGTTAAGGGTTAAATATCCTCAAGATCTTCATAAGTATTAAAGATTATACGGAAGTCATGGCTCAATAGAAACCATTTCCAGAACAAAAACAAATGGGCTTTATCAAGAGTAGGGATTTATATTTTAGACAGGGAACTTCTGGATTAGAGTCATTTATCACTAGTGTTTATAAAAATATGAAAGCCCAAGTCATATACTCTTTTACTATGTGTAATCACCACTCTAAAGCATATGTGGTAACCTTAGTCTATTGGGTTTTTTTTCTTAAAGATTTAAATTTATTCATTTGAAGAGATCACAAGCAGGCAGAGAGGCAGGCAGAGAGAGAGAGGAAGAAGCAGAGAGCCTGATGTGGAGCAGAGAGCCTGATGTGGACTCGATCCCAGGACCCTGGGATCATGACCTGAGCCGAAGGCAGAGGCTTTTAACCCACTGAGCCACCCAGGTGCCCAACCTTAGTCTATTTATTAAAATTTTTCATGAAACTCTGCATTTGTTTTATTATGATTAATTAATACAGTGGCTTCCAAATTCATGGAAGCTTATTGAAATGCAAATTTATTTATTTATTTATCGAAATGCAAATTTTTAGATTCCACCACAGATGTCATGATGAGGTTGTTCTGGCATAGTGTCCAGAAATCTATATATATATATATATTTTTTTTTTAAAGATTCCATCCATTTATTTGACAGACAGAGATCACAAGTAGGCAGAGAGGCAGGCAGAGAGAGAGAGAGGAGGAAGCAGGCTCCCTGCTGAGCAAAGAGCCTGATGCGGGACTCGATCCCAGGACCCTGAGATCATGACCTGAGCCGAAGGCAGCGGCTTAACCCACTGAGCCACCCAGGTGCCCCAGAAATCTATATTTTAAGGAAATTATCCTATATCCTTCTTTACAGACAGTAGTAGTGGGTCATGCTGTGATCCGGTTGTGATGGTACACGTGCAAGAAGTATCCAAAATTTTCAGAACATAGAGAACGTGTGTTAATAATGGACGAGAGGCAGTCAGCAGGGGAGGATTCAAGAGACAAGTGATAAGATTAGGGGCTTTCAAGGTCATGGAACTTCCATGAGATCAGATTAAGAGGCATTTGCTGAGACAACCTGCCCAAGACTTAGATCCCGGGAACCCTGGCAGCCGACGTGGTTCCAGGTGTGCACAATCCTAGTGTTTCTGTCAGAAGAAGGACCTGCTGTGTGCTTGCTGCACTCGGCTCCCCGACACACTTACCGACAAAATGACTGGTTTGGGGAGAGCCTCTGTTCTCATTAGCAAGTGTACAGAAAATTCATAATACAAGGGAGAAAATCACACGAGAAAACCACAGGAAGCCCTAGATTTCAATAAATCTGACGATATCAAATCCAAGGACACGCGATAGAATTATAATAATATCAACATACATCGAGTGTTTATCATGCATTAGTTTTGGGGATAAGCATTTACTATAATTATTTCACTTAATTGATTAACTCAGAAGAACCCTATGAGGTAGATATTTTTCTCCTCTGAGGAGAAAAGAGAAGGAAATGGAAGCGTCGAGAGTCCGAGGGGCAGGCTACAAGTTAGGTAGTAGCTACGTGGCAGAGCCTGAATCTGAGGACGCCCTGACTCCAGAGCCTGCTCCTAACCGGTGTCCGCACGTGTAGTGAAGAAGGAGAAGCCAGTGTCTGAGAGGAGCTGTGCCCCGTCCCACCAGCAGCGCCGTCATTGTCACCGATGTGAAGCAGGCACCGTAAGCCAGGCGCCAACCTTGTGCTCTCTCAGCATTCCCTCAATTTCAGAGCTACACAGGAGAGAAGTGCTGCTCTTACTCCATTTGACAGGTGAGGCACAGTGAGGCACGGGGAAATGACTGCCCTGAGGCTTGTAGGTGGCAGAGCTGGGGTGCACACCCCAGCTGGTTCTTGGGTTTCAGAGTCCACGCTCTTATCCCTATTCCCGGAGTATTGACGTAAGCCTCGTCTGTGAATAAATGACAGCAAGGTTTGATGACCCCCTCCTGCCCCCAGGGTCTCCACTTGCTAAGGGGAAGATGCACATCTTTGTATTCATAAATTTACCCATCCTTTTTCTTGAATATAGTGTTTTTAAGAACTCATTGATTTGTCATGCCCTTACAATCCTTTCCAGATGATCTGCTGCTGTGCAAGAACTGTCGAGCTCCTACATTGAGCAGAGCGCCTTAATATGCTTTAAACTCATCTGTAAGACCCTTCTGAGACTCCGCACTGATTACATATTCAAGGAAAAAGTTTCCTGGACAGCCTGGGCAGATGAACTCATTTTACCGGAAGATTACCTTGTATCACGTGGGTTAGCTGTGTTGCTTTCGTATTTTCCAGTACATGGGCTCCTGCATCCGTGTTTCGGCAGAAGTCGGGGAAGGTGGGGAGAAGGATGCTGCCAGGTAGGCAGAGGACTCAAGTGCCTGGAATGGCTTGTGATGGCAACTCCTGTCCTGCCGAGATGTGCCTCACACCCTGCTCCCTATTCCTGGACTTCTGCCAGAGAGTAGGCTGGTCGCGGGCGGGTGGCCCAGGACTCTATAACCAACAGCTCCTTGAGCAAATATTCTGAGACTAGGATCCGTCAAAAAGCTTATTTTCACCAAATGCACTATATAATAATTCAATGCATGTCTTTATCTCACCACTCTACTGTGTAATCAGCTTTGTGGGAGAAGGTCTGAGTCTATTTCCCTTCTGAACACAGAGAGACAGACTAAGACAATACAATCACTTGCTCAAGCATAATGTTCCCCCTTAACCCTCTTCACTTATGGGCTACACCTCGGTGGTGTGTGGATCAGTTAACCGCTGTCATTTCTCACCTGCATATCAAGTGTGCTCCAAAGTTAGTTGGAGTTTTAGTTTTTACTGTGACTCTGTGAGGTTTACCTTTCTTGCCCTATATTAAAAAGCACTATATATATGTATATATATATATATATATATATATATATATATATATATATAAATTAGAGGCAGCTGGGTGGCTCAGTCAGTTGAGCATCTGCCTTCGGCTCAGGTCATGATCCCAGGGTCCTGGGGTCCAGTCCTGCCTTGGACACTCTGCTCAGGGGGAGTCTGCTTCTCCCTCTCCCTCTGTCACTGCTCCTACTTGTGATCTCTCTCTCTCTCTCTCTGTCAAATGAATAAATAAAATCTTAAAAAAAAAAAACTTAGCCATGCCCCTGATTCCCCCATATCATGCTCTATTTTTCCTTCCCCCCCCTACAGAATTTGTCAGCTTATACTCTTTTCTTATAGTATTTTTACTTACTCATCATATTCAGTGTTTATTGTCTTTACCCAACTGGAATGTACACTCACAAGGGCGGGGATCTTTGTTTTCTTCATGGAAACACAATACACAGGTAGTACATAGGTAGAAATTGATGAATGAACAGGGACCGAATGCTTTCTATTAAAACCAGATTTTGATCAAATCTGATTAGAAAGAAATCCATATTTCTGGTTTTGGAACAAGAAGTACATTATTTAAGGTCTCAGAATTTGAAACAGGTAGGTAGAACGTAAAACCATCCATGCCTTACCTTGAAAGCCGTTTTTAAAATCAGCTCCACTGGGTAAGAGATCTGGTGTATATTCACTGTAGCCACCTACATAAAACTGACTGACGACATTGAGACCAACCAGTCTTCCCGGGGAGATGACGGATTTATTTTTATGATCATCTACCTTCAAAAGGAAAAGAATTCAAAACCTATTAAAAAAGGAATTAATTCCCCAGGGTGAACTGTTAAGATACTGTTTTGTTATTTCCCATTAACTTGGCATGAAAATTCACAAAGACCTGAATTTTGGGGAAAAAAAAAAAAAGACCTCACCACTCTATTCTTTGCTTCTCTGCTGGTGTCTGTTACCATGGATATATTAATATAGCAGTCATGGCTTTGCATTTCAATCAAAATCACAGTTCTCCAAAGATCAGGCGCTGGCATCCCACTGGTATCCCTCCGTCTAGCCTTGGTCCCTCCCCTTCCTTTCTCAATACAGCCACAAGAGTCATTTATCAAAAAAGGTCAATTGACTGCGGTACCCAATCCCCCTTCTTCAGTTTTTCAGTAGTTCCCCATAGCTCTTGATGAAACACTGAATCTAACTTTCTGGGGACACCTAGGTGGCTCAGTTGGTTAAGCGTCTGCCTTCAGCTCAGATCATGATCCCAGTGTCCTGGGATCGAGACTCTGGGATGGAGCCCTGAGTCGGTCTCCCTGCTCAGCGGGGAGCCTTCTTTTCCCCCTCTCTCCCCCCGACTCATGGTCTTCTCTCTCTCTCAAATACATAAATAAAATCTTTTTAAAAAGTCGAACTTCTTAGTGTGATGTCTAAGTCCTTTGATAATACAGACTTGGTCTACCAGTTAGCCACTTCTTTTGCTCCTCCCTACCTAATAAACCACACTGAACTACTCATGTTCTTCAAGTCCACACTGGCCACTGTTGTTGTTCTGAACTCCCATTTATTTGCAGTTATGCTCAAACATCACCTTTTAGGGGGAGCATTTCCGGAGCCCTCTCTCTCACCTTTTCTACATTAGTCATCCCCCTTACTTATGCCCATACCACCTAATTGCAAGCGTGCCTCTCGTCCTCAGCTGTGAACATTTTCTGTGAACTGCGTGGGACAGGAAGCACGGGCCTCTTGCCTCTGGCCTCCACTACACAGATCCGATGGCATA